>NC_140954.1:106091122-107291122 GCF_014529385.1 Adiantum capillus-veneris | reverse complement strand
GTTTTTTAATTGCCAAAATTCTAAAATTTTAATAGGATTATATTGATAAAGCATGTAAGTAAAGTGGGTTTCTGATACCCTTTGAGCGCATGTTATATTCATAGTTTCTTAAAGGTGCACCCCCTGAGACAAAAACTTAGGACTATCATCAATTACAAAGAGTGTGATGAATTTCCAACAAGGGGTAGAAAGGTTCTCAGGCTTGGAAGAGTTGAATGATCATTTTGTGGACCCCAATGAGATAGACCAAGGGAATAATTTGACGCCATGAATGATGTACAAAAAGGCGACTTTGTAATGCTATTACCAAGTGACACAAAAATATACCTTGTTTGGCTTGCCATGGCTTTGTTAGGCATTGATAAGAAGCCCAAATTACCAAAATATAGAAAAAAAATTATTCAATATTGGGAATCTTGAGCTAGAAAGAATGGTACGACTAATGCTCAAGCTTAGACCAATTGTTGAAAGGGATTTTGGACTATAAACTATAAGGACCTGCAAGTGTTAGATATTTTTGATGCAATTGTTTGATCTTGGAGACCAAACAAACAAGGCACATTTTCTAGATTTAAATGTCATGAAAGGCATGCTCTAAAAGCCAAAAGAAGGGACCCATGCACATCAATGATGCTTGAATCAAAGGCTTAATATGGAGTCAAATGAGAAGAATATATATGGGAATATATATTGTGATTGTATTACTCAATGCTATAAACAAGATTGATGGTTGTATCTTTACTATTTTAATTAGTTCATGGTAATTCTAAATCTACCCTTCTCTTAGTTTTTGTTATTTATCAACACAAAAATTTACAGGAATATTATCTACAGCCACCAACCATAGCTGAATATAGTTACCTCAATTTTTCCAATTTTAAGTGGGAAATTCCCAAACTACATCAAAATGGCTGATTTGAAGATTCCCATAATGTGGGGTTTTTACCATAGTTCCTAATATGGTATTTACAAGGATCAAAATGGAGTAAAATCTCTAGACATTCTAGATACATACACTGTTGGAAAATGGGGTTTTCATGACCAAGGATGACCACCTCTGAGAGATATTGAAGGGTATGATCAAGTAGACATGAAAACTCTACAGTCCTAACCAACTGATAACCAAAGATTTAGCATTTGGGAGAACAATAATGCAAAGAAATTGTTGTGGATAGCTCACACAAAGTTAGGGTAGCTAGCACCCTTGAAGAAAGGTCCAAAAAATTGAAGGCATAGACAAACAACCACTAGCCAGAAGAGTGGGTGTTGAGCATAACTATACATTTGGACTAACTAACTAAATTGGCCCTTATAAAATTGCCCAAAAAACGGTTATTATCTTTGAACTCAAAATGGAGACTTTTTTTCAGAGTTTCTTGACCTATAGTACGAAAATGTGACTTGGCATGTTTCATGAAGTTTGGTTTAGTTTTTAAGTTTCTAGGCGAGATTGTGTTTCTACTTCTTGTCTTTAATGAAATCTAGGCCTAACTGACAACTTACATCTCTAAAGGACTTCAAACTTGAACCAGGCATATGGTATTGCCAAATGGAAAAAAATTGCATTTCCAATTCAAAAGATGATAAGTGCGCTTATTATTTTTGTGTTCAAGTTTTCATGTTTTTTCAACTTTTTAACGCACATAATACAAGAAACTTGTCAAGAGGTTTCAATCAATCATTAAATTTTTTTAGTATAGTTATCTTTAATTACTTGTTTGTCAAAGATGAAGGCTATTTCAACTCAAATGTTACACTCGAATGGCTTCAAAACTTTTGAATCCTTTACACAAGCACTTATACTTCACCAAGAGAAAATTTGCTCAAGCTAAATAAAGTTAATTTCAAGCTTCCAAAACAATAATTTATTCTATCTGAAGGCTTAGAAACACACTTTTTAGCTCAATTTTGATGCAATCAAGTCTTATACCAGGAAGAGAATGGGGGTCTACTAGGGTCTCCTTATTTGGTAGTTTAAGGGAGTCAAATATCCAGTATTAAGAAAGCAATCAAAGGACATCTTTTGAATTCAAACAAGCAAAATGTCTAGTTTATTTGAATATAGATTTTTATCCCAAAATGAAATGTAAAATCTAATAGGAAAAACCATATCATATAGCATATCCATGGAAAGACCTTCGCATGTAGAGTACAAATCTATAATCTCCACTCGAATGAGAGATCATGTGCACGAGTTATTTAGGGCCCAACATCGCAAAGTTGTTCTTTGTATTTTGTTGGGGGGGCAATGCATCCATTGACCACTCTTACACCTCTCATACACACCCACCATTCTTGCCCCACACCTATTCGTAAAAATGTTAATCACCTCCATAATCTCATGGAAAAAAAAAGAGTCCCTCCTAGACCCCATGCTCTTGCTAATGCTTGATTTTCTTATGAAATAAGTGTCAATACATATCCTAAGTCCTCAAACGCTCAAGAAAACCCTAATTTAATTATAAATGTCCTCAGCATGTATGACTACTCCCAAGAAGACACCTATACATAGTTGAAGTTGACACACCTCAATTGTGAAATTTCTAATATATGGTTTTTGACTTTGGGTAAACCTAGAGGAATTTTTGGATAATATTAGTAGAGTATAGAGGTTTTTCCTAGTTTAGGTTACTTCATTACCTATTCTCAAATGTAATCTCGATGGTGTACAATCCTTGCTATGTTATTGTGGAGAGAGTGAAAACCATGTACATAAACGTCATGCCATGGGATGCAGTCAACTCAACTAGTACATGGAGGTTACAAGAAGTTTTCTGACTTTTCAAAAACCACACTCAGTTATTACCTATCAAAATCTTCACTCATCTACATGTGAAGAAGCAAAAAGTAATCAAAAGATCAGCAAGAAAATCTCATCTATGCACCAAGCATACAAAGTCCAAATGAAACCTAGCTTTATGGATGGGTAGGAAATGACTAAAGACACATTCCTATGCCCTCAAATCCTCCTTTTACGAATGACCAAAATTGTGCTTATTATTTATAGGGCAAATTTGTCCTGGTATTTTTTGGTCTTGAATCCACTCTATAGCTTAGGAATATTGTCCCAAGACCATTCCTATACATAGAATGCAACTTGGATGTGTACAAATTGAGATATGATAGGATTAAGAAGAGTATTAGCTACATCAAAACCATAGATTTATCATGAGAAACTCACAATTTCACGTAGAACTTTCACCTATAAACATAACAGAATAGAGGACAATCCAAATAATCCATTTACAAGAGTGTTAGGAGCTTGAGAAGAAAATACAAGAATACATAGTGGTTGGTAAACTTACAATTATTTTACAACAATTTACTTTTATATCTTAGCAGTAAGCTCTTAGAATGGGAAACGAACTCAAATTTAGATAACTAGAGGCTAGATATAGCATAGGAATAGTTACAAACCCGAAGCTCTTGGCCCAGAATACCAACTTTACATCCTCAAAATTATTATCAAAATAACATCTTTGGATTTATATTAAAAATCCACAAAATTACAAAATTGAGCTAAAAAACGTGTTTATATCTTAGCCTACTACCAATAGCATGCTCTGTCATTTGGAATACAAAGATAATAATTAAATATAGATCATCATCTTCAACGTGGAAGTATTTAATTTTTTGTTTTTGTCTCTTTTTTATTATGTAAGCCTAACATGTACCAAATTATCTTGAAAAATGGATCCTGAGGTATACCCTCATGAGTAAGGTTAATCAAAAAGTTATTAGAGGTTATAATTGCCGACGCTCTATTCTTTGTGCTTAAAGAAATTTTCCTTGTTGCTTTACATTCAATTCAAGAATTATATTTACGTACTAATTCCATACATCTTTCTTGCTACATATTAAGATCAAGTTGAGTGTAGATTCAGATATTCACTTAAAACTCTTTTAATATTTATGTAGCTCAAATTTCCATCCAAGAAGATAGTATCGCCATAGCTTGAGAGCATGTACATCAATCACAATTCCAAATAGGGTAATTAAACTCATAAATGTGTAAATTACGAGAGCTATCAACTACCAATCTTCCTTCTCGAGATAGAACTCTATTGATCACTTGTGTACTTACATCAATGAAGATATTGAACGTTTTTATGAAATGTGGAGGTCATAAAATATATGCATTTGCCAAAGCTTCTTTGATTTTTTGAAATCTATCTTTCAAAAAACCACTCCAAGTAAAAACTTCAATCTTTTTAAGGGTATTGATGAATGGTCCCGCTTTTCTACCATAAATTTCAATAAAATTATGGTACCATCCTATAATCCAATAAAGTTATGTACTTCTTTGATAGATTTTGATGTAAGGTAGGCTAAAATAGGTTCAATTTTACTTGGGTTAGTAGAGTTTCCATACTTGGACTCAATAGATCCCAAGTATTCTACTCTATCTATGTAAAAGATACATTTTCTATGCTTAACACAAAGCTAGTTTTGTCATAGAAGTTTAAGTACTTATGGTACATGATGTTAATGGTAGGTAAAAGCTACTGGAGCATTGGTAAGCTCAAAAAACATAACTATAAATTCATAGTTTCTAAATTGAGTATTAAACCTTGTATTTGGTATAGTGTTCTCCTTGAATTGGATTTGATACTTGGAACATTGTTTTGAAAATAGAAGCTCCATGTAGACGATCAAGAAAGTCAATCCTAGATATTGCATACTTATGCTTGAATGTTCATCGTTTCAATCCACAATAGTCAATACAAAAGTGCAAAGTATTGTTCTTTTTTCCAATTAAAAAAGAATAGGAGTAGTCCATGGGGAAACAGTAGGTTGAAGAGAACCTTGGTCAAGATGTTGAGTAAGTTTCTCTTTCAGCTCCATAGACTATAGTACCAATCGATTGTATGATCTTTGAGAAATTGATTCAGATCCTTGGATAATCTCGATTGCATGATCAACCTCACACTTAGGTGGTAACTCTGAAAGCTCCTAATCAAACATATCAAATGTGCTAGCCAATTAGATTTAGGCGTTTTCAAGTTCTTCTCTATTGGATTAAGGTTTAAATCATAAACTACTCATTATTTTAATAGATTTTTAGTAACGTGGTGAAATATTGAGCATGGATCCTAGTTTACCCTTTTATTTTTAATTCTAAAAGTGCACATTTCTAAGGCTCCCACTATGAGAAGAAGACACCGTGTGTGATAAAAATACTTTTCCAGAATATCATGGTTGGATGGCGATTGGAAATTGACCTAAAAAATAATAATTTAAACATGGTTGGTGGAACATAGTCAATGGTAGGTGGCCGATGGCTAAAATTCAATAGAAAATGGGTAGGATTAAATGATCAACTTTTGAGTGGAATTGAGTACATATGGATGGGTACACATGGATCCATCTAGACATGGAAAATTGCCTTTGATGAGAGCGGGTAGCCCATATAGGGTCCATTCCATATATACAAGAAGACCTCTTCTACACAAAAAGAGGTTTTTAAAGAGAGTGAATCAAGGAAAAGTGAGATTATAAAGAGGGATGACCATTAAGGGTTTCTAAGACCTTTGTAAACTACTTCAAGTTTGAAGTGTAAACCATTGGGTGGCTATCTTCTCATGGCCATAGCCAAGACTTGGGTAAACCACGCACAACTTGTGTGTGCTCTCTTTATCTCTCTTCTAGATTGTATCTCTTTTGTGTAAGTTAATTTCTACTTAGTAATCATTAATCCTAAAAAGTGGTATGAGAGCAAGGTTTACTGGTAGATAAAATATCTAAAGGAAAGGAATCCTTGAGCTGAGTGGGAGTGGTGGAAGATGAGGGTAAGTTCAAGATTGAGTAATTCAATGGCAAGGATTACCATGAGTGGAAGATGTAGATCAAAGAATAACTCTACCAAAAAGGATCTCTATTTTCCATTAAGAAGTTGTTCCAAAAAGCCAAGAACAATGGAAAATGAATATTGGAGCATAATGGAATGGCATTGGGAACAACTTGGCCTTTCTTGGTGTCAATAGTGGCATTCAATGTTTGGGAGATGAAGACCACATAACACTTTATATAGTTGCTTAACGGCCTCTATGAAAAATTATCTGCATCAAACAAGTTATTTCTCACAGAATGATTTCTCAATCTAAAAATGGAAAAGTGTGGTTTGGTTGCAGAGTACTTGAATGAATTCAACACCACTATAAGTCGGATTTGATTGATGAAGGTCAAACTTGATGATAAAATACAAACTCCTAATACTATCCTCCATTTTCAATAATTAGGATGATCTCTTGATGCCTGTAAGTATTTCATTCTCTAATATCAATACTCACAAGTTGTGGGTGCCCTCTTAAGCAACGAAATACAAAACACAATCACAAGAGAATCATCATATTTTGCATTGTCAATAAAAATAAGAGGAAGACAAAAGGAGAGGTTCAAGAACCAAATAAGGCATGATTGCTTTAGATGTAGCAAGTCCCAGAAAAAGCCTACTCTATAGTGTTGAAAATACGACAAGAAAGTCCATGTCAAAAAGGATCGGTGGTCAAAGAAGAAGAAGGAGTTGGAGTGCGAAGAAATCAAGACAACGTCAAAGGGCAATGTGGTAGGTATAATAGTGCAAGATGCTCTAATTATTTCATTGGACAATGTTTCCAATTGTTGTGTGGTAAGATAAATAATGATACATGAAGACATCTTTCACGAAGACTTGAGCTATATCCTTAGCCATAAGCATTGTCTTGATTAAAAACAAATGGGTCATTTTTGTAAGCATATCAACAACCACAAAAATAGAGTCATATCCCAAAGATGTAGGAAGTCTTGTAATGAGATCCATGGATATGCATTCCCATTTTATTTATGGTGCATCAATAGGTTGAATCTTACCATGGTATCAAAATTGTTCAGCTTTAATATGTTGACATGTTAAACATCTTGTAGCATAGTTCAACACATTATGCTCTAGTCTTGTCCAAAAGAAACTTCTCCTTATATTAATAAGTCTTAATGTATCCTGGATGTCGTGCAATAGGTATATTGTGAGCTTCTTGTAGTATTTGGAGCTTGATCCAACCTTGATTTGGAATACAAATACGATTATTGAAGTCTCCAGGGGTTCACCTCTCAGACATGTAAGTTCTCACATGAGTTCAAATGAATGGGGTTTTTAGTTAATTTTATAGAAAACACGTAAGTTTTTGAAGAAAAAGGGTCATCTTATTACCTTAAGAATGTGAGTAAAGGGTTTTTTTGAAATCCCTTTGAATGCATGTTGTTATATGAATAGTTTATTAAAGGTACACCCCCCAAGATTGAAGTAAAGATCATTATCTTTAACATGGAAGCCTTTGATTTTCCTTTATTGCTTCTCCGTGCACTTATTCAAGTTTATTAAATACTGAATATTTATGTAATATGGGTCCTAAGGCATACCTTATTGAATGATGTCAATTAAGGAGGTAGTAGAGGTTGTGACAGTCGCTACAATGCTCTTTCTACTTAAATCATCGGCCACGAGGTTTTCCTTGGGAGGCGAGGTGGCCTCAGCCTATGTTTGGCTCAAGAATGTTAGAGGTGTTATGGCTTGCTCCCAAAGAAGTGAAATTCTTATTTTCCATAGTAGAGCGCAAGTGGATGGGTAGATCAGTTGATCCCAACACAGGGTCCGGTTCTTTCGGGATATACCAATAAGAAGGAACTCATGCTAAATCAAAGATACGGATTTTGTGAAAAATTCATAATCAGGGTTTGGAAAAAGTCAGATGGTGGAAACCAATTCTTTTATGTACCTCAGGACTAGTTCAATAGAGTCTACGGACGTATTCTTAAATTCAATCCTCACAATGTCACTATTATCTTTGATGACTATGAGAAGATTATATGCATTAGTGACTTTTCTCAGGCACATCCAATGGTAGTGAACTTGAGTAGATATCTCTATGGAAATGATGTAAATGAACGACATGCTCATGTAAACTTCTTTAATGCAATACCGTCAATGGATTTATCTCGAGGGAAAGAAGGAGGATGTGAATCTTAGAGAAAAAGTTGAAGTTCTAAACTTTGAAACTAGAGAATTAAACAAATATAAGGGTAGAACCTGGTTCATAGAACCCTTTGCATTTATGTATCTCACTAAAAATTGCATACATCTTTTTGACTCTTGCAGTTAGAAAAATTTGATTTTGATATGATTCATATTGTTTTAAGGTCATACTATTTGAGCTTGGATCTTATGCTTTGATATTCTAACTGACTTGAGTGATGGGGTGTGTGTCAAGATGCGAGGGATATGGGTGAAGATACTCTCTAATCTTATGCTAGAAGAGCATCTTGAGACATGAGTTAAAGTGCAGTGACTTATCACTAATACACATGATGGGAAGAGAAGATAATGTTACTATCCACATATTGTATTGTGCTTAATATATTTCAAGCTTGGTACCATTACGCTCCAAGAAACACCAAGTTAAGACTACCTAAGCATAAACCCTCACTCGTTGGGAGTATCTGATGGATTCAATCCAAGTTGGAAAAGGAGAACATTGTTACTAACCAAATTTTGTATATAAATATTTATGAGCTTACCATAAGATCAACATAGGAAACATGGATAGCCAGGAACATACTTTCCTTAATTATTTCTATGTGATGTTTCAATGTTTTCATGCTTAAATGTTTGGGGACCATCAATGCCATACCAATGACCAACATTCCTTTATCCCGTTACCTTGGAAGTTGTTCTTTGATTTGTTAAAAAATCCATTGTTCACAAACCTCATGTAAAAATTTTGTACAATGCCAAAACCCAGTGTCTCCCAGATTGTGTATACATACAGAGCTCTTATGAATGGGACACACCGAACATGTTTCCTAAAGACTCTGCCTACTTTGATAATTACTTTGATTAGAGAAAGAAAATAATTCATAGCAAAATGGGAGTACAGATAATATCCAATCACTTGCTCATCAAGGGTGTGATTCACATGCCAATGAGGAAATGTTTCAACCAAAGATCAAGAAAGATTATTGGGATCAACCATCCGATACACTCAAATAATAATGGGATAGCTATGATCCATTGGTGAAAGAATGTCACGATGGCTACTACAGAGAGCATTATTTTAGAGCCATTAGGACTTATTAGGAACTTTCAAAATACATTGGAGTTTTTTGAGCCACAACATTTTTACGATGTAGAATTGATCTAATTTATTCAATATGTTTTCTCCTACTCTCTTGTATTTTCTCAATTGTCTATTTTATTTTGTTAAGAGAAATTCAAGCGAACTAGGATATTGTACTAAGAATAACCTTGGTTGATATGGTGCAGTAAGTTACCATGCCTCCTAGATGCTAATGCCAATGTGCCTAATTCACCTCAACAAACCATCATTGATAAGGACATCAACTTTATGCTTTTCAAGTATCAACTTGGAAACTTTTGTGGGGAAGGAAAATATGTAGGCAAAGTTTTCGAAGATTGGAGTGCATGGATGACTACTTTGATTTCATCTTCAAAGAACAAAGCTGTTATTGCTAGATTCAAATTAGAAAAAATAGCCAAGCATTGGTGGAGAGACCATTGCAAAGTTAAATAACGATGTTGACCCTAATGAAATAATTTGGGACTATCTCAAGACTCAACTCGAGAAGAACTCTCCGAACAAAGTTTATCATTTGGACCATATGAATGAGTTTCTTGATGGTACTCAAGGAACCAAAGATCTGGAATCATACTATCAGCCCTTCTTGAACCTTGTCAAGTATGCTCCAATAGGGAAGACTCAAGAGGTCAGAATAGCTTGAGTTGTATCAAGGTTACATAATCCTTTGAATACTAGACTCCAAAGTCTTTGTTTTACCAACTTTACATATGTCGTTGATGCGGGCAAACCTATTGAGGTAGAGATAAACAACAACGAAAGAGGAAACTAGAACCTACTCCTCTTTGTAAAGTCAAAAGACCTTGTCTCGATGAGGAAAAAAGGATTCGAGACTCACAACAAAGAAGAAATATCTTATTTCATATGAAGGCGAGATGAGATCATCTCTGTTATACTTGTCTTGAACCTGGCTATCAGTCAAGAGATTGTCCATTTAACAATTCAAGCTTCACAGGATTGGTCAACAGTTATAAACCCATAAACTTCAATCCAAATTGGACCTTCCAAAATTTTAGACCTAGACCACCTATAGATTAGTGAAAGTGCAATCATTAGAACTTCACCCAAAATGAGAGACAACCTCAAAACCAAGGGAGCTTTAGACCCGAAAATCCAACTTTTGTCCTATGAACCGGAGCTCTAAAAGAATCCCAAATACCAGGACATGCTAGGGTATCAACACCAATCATACCACTTTATATGCCAGGTCTCTTTGATGCCTAGCATCGAGTGTTTAGGCAAAGCCAATACAAGATTTCCGACACGTTAGCTGTGTAGGTTGTTCAACCCCCAACGCACTAATTGTGTAGATGATCTTAAGAAAAAAGAAGACATGAAGTTTTTTTGCATAGAATAAGTCCGGTCAGAAACTAAACATGATATCAAAATCCAATTTTTGATAATATCCAATCATGCATAAGTGATGCACCATATCTGCACTTCACCCTTCTAGCACATGGAACTAGTTTTGATCTAGAAAGATGGAAAGCTATCATACACATGCACATGAGGCGTCCACATCAATCCCTGAGGTTCCATACATCATATGATATCATTCCATCAACATAAATATGATGCAAAATAGCTCCGACAGTACTTAGGTCTTGACCATAAACCATAACTTCACATATATGTACAAAACAATTTTTTTGCCAATTTTGGGTGCATGCAAAACATGAAAATGGAAGTGTTTGTCCTCAAAACAATGCAAGATCATATCCATAACTAGACTAACACCTTATCACGTCACTTTGTCCATATAATACTCATGCAACAAACGGTAACATGGAAACATAGTCACTTTATTCATATCTATCCATACAATTTGGGTTGACTAACCATATACCCTCACATAAGTTTAAAGACATCTAACAATTAAAATAAACTCATCAAAACAAACCATAAGTCATATATAAAAAACTCGGTCAACTCACGATTTCATATGGTTCTCCCCCTTGGTAGCACCCCTACCCGTGTAGGTAAACCTGGTTAGGGAATAGTCCATAACTCGCATTCTCAAAGTGACAATGGAGAAATAAATACATTGATCCTCAAGTTAAATAAAGCATTTCAATTGGCTAAGTGGTTTTTCTCTTCCGTTGAGTCTATATAGTGGTTCTCCAAGGAGCTTGGGGTCTAAACATTTGACTATTTTTTAACCATAACTCTTAGCTTTTGCATGATTTTCACATGACACCTAAGAGAGAAAATGTTTTAAATGACGTGTTTTGTCTCTGGTTTAATGGGTTTGAGTTGATCATAACAATTTGTCAGTTATGACCAAAACAATGTTCCTACTGTTGATGTGATGTGAAACAAAAAGGGCCTTTTATGTACACAAGTGACCAAAAACACATCGTGTGTATAAATCAGTGTGTTAAACATGATAAAATAAACATGGAGGAACTTCATACACACTTAGAAAGTCCATGCACTCACACGTATACGAAAAAGTAACCACCGAGAGGGTATCTACTCAAAAAATCAGCATAGCAAGAGAGAGATGATGGCTATGGAGTTTAGAGCTTATCACTGTGATTTAGAATTCACTAAGGAGTGTCAAAAGGCTTCTTGATTTGCCTCAAGAGAGTAGTGAGGAGAGCTACATAGAGTTTTTTACCACGAGAGCCTTTGGAGAGCACGCAGATTGTGAAACAAGAGAGGAAATAGTTCTTCTTCTTCCTGTAGACGAGAGAGAAGAGATTACGGAGATGGTGATGAAGAGCTTGCACCACTCTATATAATAGGTATGTATTGCTTTGTGGTAGTAGATGCAATTGAAGACACTAAAAACAAAGCACTGCAGGTGAATTTATAGGCATAGGACAAGATCGGAGTGATCCCCAAGCAGAAAACTAGTGGTACCTCTTCACCCTAGATTAGCTGCAAGCTTTTGGGCACTTTGCTAGAAACATGGCTTTTCTTTTTTCGACATTCAAGTCTCCAAATTTTCCTTCAATTTTGATAGTAAAACTGACTAATAGGATAATATCCAGGCAGCTAATGAAATCGTGACTAGACTATGCCGCACTGCGATGGCTCAACATAATTATGACTTTCGCGTATTACCCCGACGTATTCATGGTACCGCATTTTATAAAAATAATTACCATAAAATTTTGTTTAATCCCTTTGGGCAAGGGACGGAGTAACCCATAAGGATGATGACAAGGGGCCTTTGATCTATTGCAAGTGTCACAAGTGCCTACATACTCCTTGACAAGCTTCCACATTCGACGCCACCAAAAGTCACGGGAAAGAAGCTCAATTGTCTTATTAACCCCAAAATGCCCTGTTGATGGAAGATCATGCCGTTTTTGAAGTACCTCCAAGCGTGTTGGTCCTTGCGGAATATGGAGAAGACCCTTATAGTAAATTAGTCCATCAATTTCTTGAAAGTCCTCATTAACCTCTTGCCCTTGTAGTTGCTGTCTAATATTATGAGCAAGTGGGTCTTTGGCATTTTGCGTCTTCACCTTGGAAAGAAAAGTAGAATCTTTAGGAGCTTTCACGGTGGCGTTTAGCTTAAGCTGCTCAGGTTTCAAAATCACTGACTCCTGTTGATCAAATGCTGCATCGTCTTCTCTAGGTGCAAGGTAGGATCTTCTTGAGAAGGCATCTGGATTAGCTTGTTGAAGGCCAGTTCTATAAGAGATAAGAAAATCAAACCTTGATAAGATACCTTGTCATGAAGTATTCCAAATTCTTGTGATCTGTATAAACAGTGATCTTATGAGGATCTCCTTCAAGTAGGTGACGCCAAGTGTCGAAGGAGCCGACGGTTGCTAAGTGTTGGAATTAGGGTTGCAGACAAACACACACAGCTTGGAGAAGACGAAGGAAACTCAAGGCACACAATAGAGAGTGTGTTACTTAGTGTGCAATGGAAAGATAGATAGCCCTAGAGTGATGGGCCTATATACAATGCACGGGGGAAAAAACCTCCTAAAGAGGGGAAAAATGCCCCAGTGGTCCTAGTGTGTTCACACACATCACTACCACATGTATATGGTAACAAATCCCCCCTGGAGTGATGCGGTGAACGAGTGCTGGCACATGAGTAAAGCGAAGAGCCATTCCTTGAGGACAGGATCAGCCCACAAAGGGAATTAAGCCCAAAGCTTTGCGGAAATCTTCAAGATTCTCACGAGACAATGCCTTTGTGAAAAGATCTTCAAGGTTGTCCTGTGTTGCCACATAATCCAAGATGATCTCTCCTGCTGAGAGCCTCTCCCTGACATAGTGGTAATGCACCTCAATGTGCTTTGTGCGAGCATGAAAAATTGGGTTCCTCGCAACTGCCAATGCGCTCTGAATGTCATTGTAGATAGTGTTGGTAGTGTCTTATCCAACACCCAAATCAGCCATAAGGCATCTGAGCCATACACACTCAACCGTAGCTGTGAAGACTGCCCTGTACTCAGCCTCACAACTCGAAGTGGCCACAGTAGGTTTCTTCTTGATCAACCATGATATACATGAATTGCCAAGCATGAAACAAAAACCACTTGTGGACACTCACGTGTCCAAACAACTAGCCCAATCTGAGTCCGAAAAAGCATGTAAGTCTAGCGGCAATGATCCCCCCTTGGGATAAAACAAGCCAAGATGTAAACTGCCACTAAGGTAGCGGAAAATTCTCTTGACAGCCTGCCAATGCTTAGACCCTGGGCTATGCATAAATCTACTGAACTGTGAGACTGCAAACTGAATATCCGGCCTCGTGTTGCATACATAAATGAGGCATCCAACAGCAATTTGGTAAAGAGTGACATCAGCAGGATCGCTAGCATCATGTAGACTTAACTTCAAACCTTTTTCCATGGGAGTGGCATAGGTTTGCAATCCTCAAGTCCAAACTTACATAGCAATGTCTCTATATGACTTTTCTGACACAAGGCAATACCACCATCACACTGCTTAAACTGTATACCCAAGTAATGATGCAACAGCCCCAAATCTTTCATCTTGAAAGTAGCATTCAAATTAGCCTTAAATTCAGCAATATGTCTCTCATTTGGTCCAATGATCAGCAAATCATCAACATAAAGAACCACGATGAGAAATACATCACCCTCACACTTTACATACAATGTGCTTTCTGTTGGACTGTTACGAAAGCCTTGTTTGACCAAATGAGTGTCAGCTTTCTCATACCAAGCACGAGGAGATTGCTTCAACCCATACAAAGCCTTGTTACATTTGTACACTTTTTCCTCTTGTCCTTTTATGACAAAACCGCGAGGCTGCGTTACATAAACTTCCTCAAATATGTCACCATTCAAGAAAGCAGTAACAATGTCTGGTTGATGTACATCCCAACCAAAATGAGCTGCCAATGCACATAGAAAACGCACAGTAGTCATACGACAAGTGAGAGCAAAAGTCTCTTCATAATCTATGCCTTTTTGCTGTGCATAACCCTTTGCAACAAGTCGAGCCTTATGGCTTGCGTTGCATTTATACGCCCGTATAACAAAATTATACGTGTAGAATGTCAATATACGCCGTATTTCCGAATAATTACCGAATATCCGTATAAAACATTTTTCGATCGATATATTTTTCGATCGAAATACTTTTCGATCGGAAAATATATCGATCGAAAAAAAGTATATATATACAATCGTCGCCGTATTCGATCGAAAAGCATTGTTGGTTTTCTTGGAGTTTGGAGAGCGTGGAGCTTCTGAGAGTTTTCCAGATAGAGAAAACGTCTTCGATTTACAGTGGTTTTCAGGTATATTTTTAAAATTTTCAATAAATATTAACTTTCTTTTTGTGTTGTGCTAGACTTGTGTGGTGCAGTAGTTTCGGCTCTCACCACAAAGTTGGCTTGCAGGTCGTAGGCCACTTCGTGGTGTGTAGCCATATGGCTCACTCTAGAGGTGTATAGAATATAGTTTCCTTTCCCGTGGTTTGTAGTTATATAACTCACTCCAGGGAAGGCTTAGGGTAAATTTAGATTCTCACTCGTATGGTGTAGTAGTATATCTCTCACCATAGAGATGAGTTAGGATTAGAGGTCGACTCGTAGAGTGTAGTAGGCATGATGCTACACCTCTCACTTCAGAGTGGCCTATAAAATTTACAATCTTAAAGTAAATCATTATTGATTATTCTACATAGAAGCACAAAAATTAACGTTCCTCATTTTAAGAGTGTAGAGATGCATACTTTATGCCCTCTTCATCTTAATACGACTTTCATTATTTTTGTGCTTCTATTTCTGTAGTAACATCATTGTTCATCAGCAGATGACTTGGTGTTACTCTGAACGTAGATATATACAACAATTGATTTACATTTGAGATTGTTGAGCTATTTGCTGATGGTTGTGTTGTGTGTGCCACACACTCCATATATTAGAAATAGCTTATAAAATTTACAATTTTAGATTAAGTTTTTCTGTCATATGTGTTACATAGAAACACAAGCGTTACCACTCGTTATATTAAGAGTGAAGAGATGCATATTTTCATGCCCTCTTCATCTTAATGTGACATACTGGTTACTCGTGTGTTTCATATTCCAAAAGAACATCATTTTTCATCATGTGTGCTCCTTGCCGCACTCTCGAAGCAAGGGACTTGCCAATACACCGTGTGCGAGCCACAAATGGCTCCAAGCACACAACAAGCCTAAACTAGCAAGCTCAAGAGAGCAAAGGGTGTGTCACTCACCGCTCTACGCTCGCCTTCGTGGTGGATTCCTCGCCGCGATGAAGAAGAAGCTGCAGTCGTGCCGTGCTCAACCGCTTCACCGCCGTCGTGCCTTTGTAATGCTCGATCGCACACACACTCTCCCTCTCTCTCTCACACACACACACACACACAAGGAGGTGAAGAAGGAGAAGATGGAGATGGAGATGGAGCAAGAGCACTCTTCTATTGCACAAATGAGAGAATGAGTAGAAATTAGGTTTAGTTGGCTTTTATATGAGCTCACCCCATTCACACTTGGGCGCCCATGCTTAGCCAACTAATCCCTTGAATGTCCCAGTTAGAGTGCGCCTCTCATCGGCGATCACTCTTACCCTTTTCCTATTGGTCCGACAAGCCCGGTACCTGACTCTACCAAATACATAATACACGCCCGTCGTAGGTGATGGGGTGTCCGTGAGCCGTGAGGGTTAACATGCCCCCCTTCCTTATGTAGATTCCATCCTCGGAAGCTATTGAGTTGAAGCTGGTTCGTCGAGGTGGAAGAGCATTTGAGATGAATGTCCTTAGCCTTCTTCAGGCACTGCAAAATCAAACAACATTTTTTATTTTTTTGTGAGTATAAAGCTTTATATGTACATTCCCTAAGATTGGTGATTGAGAGGTCAGGGAAAAAGGTTGAGAGGGAAACAAATGAATGATGACAGTCAGCAAACACTCCCCCCTTCCTTGGGTAGATCATACCGTTTGAAATGAGCTTGTCACCCTTTGAAGCCAATTGTTCCAGTTGGTAATAGGTGAGGATTTTTGCCAGTACTTTTCTATTACCCTAGGTGCCTCTTCAAGCTGCAAGGGTGGTAAGGTACTCTCCCAGGATCGAACTTGAAGTGGTTCATCAGGTGATTCTTGAACACTGGGAGGTGTGGATTCTTTTGTAGCTTCATGGAGGTCCACTACTATAGATGGAGGCTGTGTAGAAGCTTTTACCTCTATGGATGTATTACATGAGGAGCTAAAAGCTTCATGGGACTCCCCCCTTCCTGAGCTAGGTGGAACAAATCGTTCTTTCTTTGGTACCCAAACTAGCTCGGGAGCGGGTGTGTAGCATTCTGTGATTGTTTTCTTTCCACGATCATTGATTTGTTTTGGAGCTACGGGATTGGGCTCACTTGGGTCAGGTGATAGGTAAGAGCACAATCTACGTTTTGGCACCCAGATTTGATCATTTCCTTGATAGTAGCCTTGGGCTTCCAATAGTCGTTTAGGGATCCATCGCAACATTTTCTTACTTTTCTTGGAACGAGTGGTACGTTTCTTACAAGGCTTCTGTTTTGTAGCACTAGTTATGGTCACTAAAGAAGCTTTAGGGACCACTTGTATGTTTTCTTCGTTACATTAGGATGATTCTTGTCCGAAGCGATATGCATTGCTTGTAGCATATTTAAGGGTATAGGTATTTCATCCCCCTCAGGTGTTACCCAGGTCGTCCCCCTATTTCCCCAAGTGTCTATGGTTGATGCTAGGTGGACCCAATCCACATTGTCCGACTCAGTCATCCCAGGTAGGATATCCATATAAGGAGAATCTTGGCCAATGTCTGTATCCTTCTTACAAGTGTAACAATATTGTAGTGGGGCCGAGTGAACTGTGGTGTCAGAGTGATGATCAATAATGGTTTTACTCCCTAAGGGGTGTACCTTACCAGTCACCAAATCCACTCTAAGGACAGAGTCTTGGAATTGCAAATAGACATGATTTTTAGACCAATCATGAACCATTTGTTCTTCCCTCATGAATGGTCATCCTAAAATCATTTCATATGACATAAGGTGTTTAGAGAAATCCATTACAATGAACGTATGTCGTACCTTGTGTCCTAGAAATTTGATCTTAAGATCCTTGAGCATCCCCATAGGTTTGGCTATGGTACCATTTTCCATCTTTACCACAATGTTAGTAACACTGAGGCGGGGTTTTCCCATGGATTCCCAACAATCTTTTGTAACGATGCTAACTCCCGCACCACCATCAAGAATTCCCTTTATAGTTAATCCCTTGGTAGTGATGGGTAGGGTCGCATTAGACTCGTCGCCTTCAAAATACTGCCCTAATTCGTTAATGGGTACCTCGATCATAGACTCGTGTCCATCTAAGTCAAGTGATTGCACATGATTTTCCTCATCAATCATAATCGAGTCAGGCCTATTTGGTTGTGCAAACTGTGGTAATCCGTTCGTAGCTCTCCGTTAAGGAATGCTCGAAGTGCAAGGAATAACTCACGATCTCCATACAGCTTTGCTATGATCGTGGTTCGGACCTCAGAAGACATGAAGTCCACTAGTTTGGCAACATTCATTGGCGTTTTGCAGGGTGTAGGTCCTTGACTAGGAACTGGTGAGGATGGAATCTCATATTCCTCAATGGGATCAGGTATTCCTTCGTTAAACATCCTTTCCAACAAGAAGGGTGTATGCTCACTTTCTAATGTCCCGTCTTCACTCCCTTCTTGGATGATACTAGATATGGCTAACAGTCTATGGTTCATGTGGGGTGGATGAACTTGCGTGGGAAACACTGTGTCATGAATTTTGACATGCATGGGTTCTGGTTCTAGTTTCCTTTGAGTCTCCTCCACTAAACCTCTTAGATGTTTCACCTGCTCAATCTCGTCTACTGGGTTTGGGTACGTCCCAATCTTCTTTTTACGATTCTTCCCTTTTTGCCCCTATGGTTTATCTTGGGGGTCTTGGATTGGATTTGGAAACACTTGTGGTGTTTTCCGAGGCTCTTTATGGTTTTCTCTTATTCGGTTTTCATTTGGTTCCATGTTACGGTTTTCTTTGTCGGTCTTTCCCTTTGTGGTATTGGTTCTAGTCTCCATTGTCTCGATTGAATCTGAATCATCCTCGAGGTCATTCATATACACGGGGTCATCTCCTGCTCCTATGTTTGTTTTGGAACTTGGCTTTGAATTTCCCGTATTCTGCAACCTCTTCCTTCGTGTCTTCTTTTTCTTTGCTTGGATAACTGACGCGGTATCTCTCTTGTCGAGGATATGGCCTGGCCCTTGAAGCATGGACCGTGTCATCGCATAAGCGGGTGCGACGGGTGGTATTGGCGATGTCACACTAGCAATTTCGACCAAATTTAGGGGTGTGATTTTAGGCGCATTTGGGTTATAGGGGCATTGGGCAATCAAGTGATCTATGCCACAACGATTACATGTGAGTATTGGCATTGCAGACGTGCTCCCTTGATTCATTTGCATCTGTGCAGCATTCTTTTGCAGCCTAATAGGGCACTCCGCTGCCCGATGTGGTCCACCACACTCGTAGCATTGAAGAGGTGGCCTCCTAACCTGGGTGTTGATATTTTGACCTCTCGATGCGAGAGCAGCAGCTTGATAAACCGGCTTGACTTGCCCCCAACAATCTTCCATGTAGTATATAGGACACTCTTCCAATGTATCAAGTCCGTAGGCAATACTAGTGTCTATTTCCTCCTCACAGCCATCTGCATAAGCATTTGATGGTTCGCAACCCACTTGGTTCATAGGGGCGACTCTTGGATGCGGGGTCTGCGGTCCTAGCACAGGAGGTGGTAGTGGTGTAGCTTGTACAACATTTTGAGATCTAGGGACCATGTGTTGCGGTAGTTGCTCAACAGGTGGAGCAGGCATCAATACAGGAGCTCGAGGTGCATCCGTCCAGGCTACAGGTGGTCTATTTGCCATCATACGTTTGATCATTAAACAATCCTTAGCTTGGTGACCATACCTATCACATGCGTTGCAAGTTCCATTAAATTTTACTCTAAACGTAGGGCACTCACTAGTGCTATGTGGACCTAAGCAAATGGAACACCATTGTTGCTCCCTTCTTGGATACATGTGACTATTTTGAGGGGGTCGATTATCCTTAAGAGACTCTTGGATTGCCTTGGTGAGGTCTGTCAAGAATGTCTCAAATACCTTTGGCTCATTGGCAATGGGCTTTGCAGTCATGGGTTCATACTCAATGGCTTGTGAGCTAGTGGATCTCGTGTCAGTAGACACCCTCATGCCTGCTATCATCAAGTTGTCCTCTAATTGGATTGCATTGGCAGTGACATCTTCCCAGGTTGTGATACCTCTAATCACTAGTCCATTATAGATTCCTTCATTCCTCATCCCTCGAATGAATCGATCAAGCAGTTGGTTATTGTTGAAGCGCTCATTTACAGGGCGGCGAGAGTTTAAGTGCTTTAGACGACTAATGAAGTCCCTTACTGACTCTCCCTCCTTACGTTCGGCCTTCTGTAGCTGAGATGCTACACCCCAAAGCACACCTTCTCGTATGTACTCCTTTAGAAACAACCTTCGAAGGGTAGGGTAGATTGTTTTCTCGTCCACCCTTAGGGTTCTATACCAATCTCCAGCCTTCCCACTTAATGTCAAGCTTAAGGCAGTGCACTTATATAGTTCGTTGCGTTCCCCTAAGGAATCACATACTTGTTCAAACACTTCAATGTGTTTTCTAGCATCTTCGTCCCCATTGAATTTTTGCGTGAGTTTGGCAATTTGTATTGCCTTACTTCTAGGCTCTCTATTAGATGCATGACGCATATTTTCCGCGATAGATTGACCTATGGTTTGAGCAAACGTTGCCAAGTCACCTATGTGAGGAGGCAGGGCCGGTGGAGGTACTCTTGGAATCATATGTGGGAGAGGGACGGGTACCGGTCTTGGCATATGTGTGGATGATGCAGGATATGGAACATAACCGGGCATAGGTCCACTCGGATAAGGGCTAGGGAGCGGCACTCGAGGAGCATAAACAAGTGGTACAATTGGAGGTGTGGGGGCCATGTGTGCATAAGGGGCTAGAGGCACATACGGTCAAGGCCCCATATTAGGTACTACGACACTAGGTAGTGGCACTGCGCTAACCGTAGATGTCATCGGTACATTCTCTGTCAGGCTTATCCCTGGAGTGAGCACTGTGTTTTCCTTAATAGAGAGTTGAGCCAAGTTAGGGAAGCTAAAGTTGTCGCTCGGAGGCTCAGATTGCATAGAGACCCCAGGTGAAATGACGTAAGATGGGTCCATGGGGCTCATTAGAGGAGTCTCCATTTGTGATAGAGTAGGTTGTTGAGCCTTGCTCGTATCCAAAAATATCATGGGGCCAATTGAGAGTATATTTACCCCTCGGTTTTGCCTTTCCGATTGAATAATGCCATGGATAACATTACAGATCATTTTCTGTTGATCTTCGATGCTCGTGGCACTAGAGGTGGATTGTACAATCTCTATCCATCCTACATGGTAGGCGTGGCCAGAGTGTAGATCCGTCAACACCTCAGTGTGGAGGTCGTATGTCCAATGATCATTAATGAACAATCCTTCTAGAGTCGATGTGTTAACGGTTTCTTGTGAGGTAGAAGCAATGTTGCTCCCCGTGGTTTTACTTGTCACCAACGGTACTCTAGAGGGAACTTCTGAGGGAGGCAGCTCAACAGGGCCTTCTTGGTAAGAAGTTGGCAGGATATCCACATGGACACTCTTTGGGGGTGTGGGGTCCACGTGCGATGTGAAAGGAGAGTCCACTTCCCCACCCCCTTCGTGTGCTTCATTTGCATCAGGTTCCGAGCGAGTAGCTCTACCTAATGTTTCCATGAAACGGCTAAACATACTAGTACTAGGCTGTGGAGCTTCGGGAGGTGCATGGCCTTCTCTCTCAGTGTTTTGGGTAGGGTATGCTTCCATGATTTCTGAGTCGGAGGAGGAATCACTAGCGGCTATTTTAGGGTCTTGGATGGTGCTACCTTGTGTCCCCGCTGAGGGTCTAGAGCCTATCGTGGATGGGTAATGGGTGTCCGTATGAACAGAGGCACCCTCAATATGCTCGTGTTCTAGCACCCGCCCAGAGCGTAAGTGCATGTGCTTTTGATACCCTAAGGTGTCAAAAAGCTGCTCTAGGAGGCCTTGTGACTAGTTTTTTGCGTGTTTTTTGTTTGTTTTTTTGCTAGATTTTTTAGAGCGTGTCGTGGAATGGGCCGTGTGATAGATCGAAACGAGCGTATCGGTCAGAGGGTCGTGCCGTGCTTTACAGCCCTCCGTTTAGTCACTCTATGACCTCGGAATCCCTAAAACTGTCAATTTCCAGTAGGGAACTAGGCCCAAACTAGAAAGTCTAAGGGTGCAAGTGGGAAGAGAAAGGAGGAGAGTGGAGGACTTGCCCCACATGCTCTCATTCTCTCTTGAGGGAGTAGGGTATATATATAAGAGTGAGTCTAGTATATATCATAAGA
Source organism: Adiantum capillus-veneris (assembly GCF_014529385.1). NCBI lineage: Eukaryota > Viridiplantae > Streptophyta > Polypodiopsida > Polypodiales > Pteridaceae > Adiantum > Adiantum capillus-veneris. The sequence continues at coordinate 107,269,044 of NC_140954.1, read as the reverse complement.
CTGAGGACTGAGGCCTGGGCCTGGGCTTGGGCTTGGGCTTGGGCTTGGGCTTGGGGAAATGATCCCGATCTATCTTTTATACAAACCAACCCGTCCGTTTTTATAACTCACGTTTTTTATTTTCGAAAATTTAACCTCCCACTCACTCGCGTTTTTATTTTTTCGATTTTTTTTTTTTTTTAAAATGCAGAAAATTTAATGCAGAAATTGAAACTTGAACCACAAAATGCAGAAAATGCAAAAACGGAAGAAATGCTAACTGTGCAGTGCAAACCAGAAAATGTAGAAAACGCAAAAAACAGAAATCTCCACACAACTACACACACTCATTCCTTGCCTTTCCTATGATAGAAATTGCACCACAAGAAAGCGTAAAGTGCTAACCGAGCTTAGTGTAGGGCATATCCCCGGCAGCGGCGCCAAAAATGTGCGCTCCTTGCCGCACTGTCGAAGCAAGGGACTTGCCAATACACCGTGTGCGAGCCACAAATGGCTCCAAGCACACAACAAGCCTAAACTAGCAAGCTCAAGAGAGCAAAGGGTGTGTCACTCACCGCTCTACGCTCGCCTTTGTGGTGGATTCCTCGCCGCGATGAAGAAGAAGCTGCAGTCGTGCCGCGCTCAACCGCTTCGCCGCCGTCGTGCCTTCGTAATGCTCGATCGCACACACACACTCTCCCTCTCTCTCTCTCTCTCTCACACACACACACAAGGAGGTGAAGAAGAAGAAGATGGAGATGGAGATGGAGCAAGAGAACTCTTCTATTGCACAAATGAGAGAATGAGTAAAAATTAGGTTTAGTTGGCTTTTATATGAGCTCACCCCATTCACACTTGGGCGCCCATGCTTAGCCAACTAATCCCTTGAATGTCCCAGTTAGAGTGCGCTTCTCATCGGCGATCACTCTTACCCTTTTCCTATTGGTCCGACAAGCCCGGTACCTGACTCTACCAAATACATAATACACGTCCGTCGTAGGTGATGGGGTGTCCGTGAGCCGTGAGGGTTAACACATCATTAAAGGACTTGGTGTTGTTTTGGACGTAAACACATACGATAGGTAACTTACATCTGCAATTGTTAATTTATCTGCTGATAGTTGTGTTGTGAGTTCCGCACACTTTATCAGGAATTATATTGATAAAAACTATCAATCTATTTTACAACAGCATCCAGGATTTGTGCTGAGAATATCTCACACTAGCTGAGCTGTTCACATATACGATTTTCCAACCCTTTAGATGTAATTTCTTTCATCATCTCACACTTCTGCACATAGCAGGGTCCAGTTCTTATGCTGAGAGCATCTCACACTCCTGGCCTGTTTCTCCCTCTCTCTCTCTCTCTCTCTCTCTCTCTCTCTCTCTCTCTCTCTCTCTCTCTCTCTCTCTCTCTCTCTCTCTCTCTAAATTAATTTTCATGGTCGATTCGCACAATGTGGTTTGTAATCACAAGATTTTCTCTTTAATTTGCAGTAATTTAGTATTTTTTAATAAATTTGAATCATCATTTAATATATATATATAGGGTTAACACTCATTATATAATAACTATGTTACTATGGTGTACAATCATTTCATAAGATTCTTAATTTATAATTTTGTCATACAGATATGGCAGACATGAAGCTAGCGAAACATCAATGAAAGTTCGTCTCTGAAGTGATTGTGAGACACTTCCATTACTCGTCAGAGGCAGAGATTAGGCGTTGTTTAAACCCTGTCGCTCTGGAGCATTTTTATCAGCTTACAAAGACTCTAACCAAGTCTGTGTTTGAGCAGCTCTAGGCAGAGTTTGCACCAGCTATTTTTGACATAGCCCTCCTGACATCAGGTGCTTTAGTAAACATGGTCAAACAAACCATTGGACAAATCATGAAAAACTTTCAAGAATTGAAAAATCCTGCAATTACTTCCTTGCCAAACATAGCTGAGCGCATACATCTTGTGCAACAGCTTTACACGGAGTTCAAGAGCAAGGAAAAGCTAGAAAGAGCAGCAAATCCTGCAAGAGTGGAAGCCAGCTCTTCAGAAGCTGCTGTTGAACCAGAAATCATTCTTAGAACAGAGCCTGCAACGTCATCCGTTGCTACATTAGACCTCTCTCAACTACCACCTATTTTACACCTTTTACCCGACACAGCCGTCTTCAATATCCAAGCTCCACAGCTGGGAGAGGGAAGATGGGCACATGTGAAGCGTGTGGGTGTCACACATCCCGCTTTCAAAGATCAAGTGTATGTTGCAAAAGTGTTCAAAGTACACCTACATGGGCCCACCATGGAGCAACAGGTCAAAGACGAAGCAACAATTTTGGATATTTCACATCGAGGTATTATCTACCCTCTTGCCATGATGCCCCACGTGGAGCGACCAATGCTCATTTCACGATTTTGGAATGGCAGCCATGTGGAGCAATGGATCAAAGAATGCATTGCAGACGACAGCCAACCTGTCATCCGCGATTATGTACTCACTGCAAGAACAGTAGAGCTATTCCAGGAGAATATTTTTCAGATCATCAATGCTCTCCTCCAAACTCTAAAGTATATACATTCACATAACTATCTCCACAATGATCTACACTCTCGGAATATGATGCTGCATTTTGGCGAAAAAGGTGTTTACGCCGGCATTGTGGATTGGGGTTCATGCACCAAAACACTGAGTGAATTAGCCAGCCAAGGAGAAACACCAAACATGCTTCGTGGCCATATTCTTGAGCTTGAAATAGAGTTAAGTGATGCACAAGCAAAGCTTCAACGATATGAATCATTATATGGACCTTTGCCAGATGATACTACCACTTCACATAAAGATGGTGCTCAACCATCCCCTGAGCTAGGAATTACAGATTTTACCATAGACTAGCTTATAGCAAATCTATCAAACTCATAAGTCACTCACAAGATTTTTGTAATCTCAAAATTATATCAAACTCTTTTCGATTGAGTAATTTCCCAGAACCTTGTTGTAATTTCAAACCTACATCGACTTTATGTAATTGTTATTCGACAAGATATTATCGGCAATTTATATTTGTGTGTGAGTAAATATGTGCGTATGAGAGAGAGAAAGAGAGGTTTTGATGTGAACGACAACGAGATACCACTTTCTTTCATCATATGCAAAAACTTGTTAAGTATTACAATGGTACTCTCACAAATCATCTCCATCTTCAAAAACTGCAACCATATCATCTACTTCGTCCATATCTGAGCATTCTGAAACTATCTTCCATTCCATATCATCTTCATCATCAACTTCTGCAAAAATAGCTTCATGCGTTTGGAAGACTCCATATTGCTTTTAAGCGGCTCTAGTTGCAATGTTTTGAGGCTTATAAATAAGTCTCATATTGCAAAAAACATACACCAAATCAGCAGCCCGTTTAGTATGAAGTCTGTTTGGCTTTTTCGTGTGCACAAAGTCGAATGCTGACCAATTTCGTTCACAACTTCCACTTGATGTAGCTACTGATAAAACGTAACTGCAATGTGTTGCAACTCCACTTTCTCTCCACCATACTCCTTCCACCATAAAGGTGCACTTGTTTTGCCAATGGCATCTATATGCCACGGATCCTAAAACATATCAGTTCTGTTGGCATAATCCACTCGTTGATGAAAAGCTGTTTTTCCATCTTCGTGCCCTAAGAGTTGCGAGCACACTGTTTTGAAGTCGGACATAACTTCTTTGTTAGCAGATTGCTGATGCATTTGAAACTTAGGATCCAATACAAAAGCCGCACCATGCAATGGCGTATGCAATTGCACCCAACGCTTGTTAACAATTGTAATCATGGTAGCTTTATCCTTTGCACCAAAACTGACATTTTCTCTTAGCTTGCGTATAGCCTCTGACATATACCAGTAGACCCGACCAAAAATAAAAGAATCTGTGTCAACTGCTCTCAAAAGATCTACAAATGGCTTAGACACAGTTACTATTCTTTCTACATTGCGCCAAAAGACTGGCGAGTTTACTATTTGTGCACATCGACCAGCTACTTCCTGATAACTTGGATACTTGCTGAGACATCCATCCCATCTTCTGTCTGCTAAGGTTTCCATCAATGCAGGCTTCAACTCTTGCAAAGCAGCAAGAACATAGTATGCCGTAGCAAACCTTGTTGCACAAAATATTTGCAGAGCTTTATTTGGTGACTTGGTTCGAGAAAGAGCATATGAAAATTGATGCTCTCTAATGAATTTCACCACATGATTTGCATCCAATAAAGTTTGCTTCACACATGCCATTTTACCAATATCTTTTAAAAGAAAATTTAAAGTGTGAGCTGCACATGGCACCCAAGAAATCTCCGGATACTTGACTTGAATAGCTCTTCCTGCTCCTTTGTAGTTGGCCGCATTATCTGTGACAATAGCAGTCACATTCTTTGGTCCACCTGCCTTTGCAATTGCACGCTCATACACCCCTGCTAGGTAGGTGATAGTCTTCTCTTTCAATGAGCTGTCAATTGCTTCCACGAACATAGCCCCTCTAGGGTTAATAAGCATTACATTGATTAAAGGTTTTTTCTGACAGTTAGTCCATCCATCCAATGCTATGGTACATCCATATGCTGGAACAAACTCTAGGACTATGCGTTTGAGAATGGCTTCAGTACTATCTTTGACTTTATCAAGATATTCAGTTCACACCTTGTTATAGTCAGGAAGCACAAATCCTTTTTTGGTTGTACTCATCAAAGCATCTTGAAATATTGGATTGCACATAACATTGAACGATATGCCACATGCAACAAATGCTTGTGTCCATTTTAAATGAAACTCAAGCAACCATTGTTTACCTAATGCTTCAGGCATTGTTTGTCCATTGGATGAAGCTCTGCCGGATTTGCTTGTGCTAGGAACTCCTCCTGATGTAGAAGCATGTCCATGAAGAGGGTTCAATTGAGAACTTTGATCATTTACTTGAGTGGTACACACCTCTTCTGTTGCCTCATTGCATACAGATGGTTCAATATTCGCATGAATATCTTTAGAAACATCACCTTTATGTTTAGCTGCAAGAATCAACTTTACTTTGCGAGAATACATGGCAAATTTTTCATGAATATATTTTGGTGGTGCCCCGCACTTTTCAACATTGCCAGGGACTTTAAACAAATGCTCTTTAATTCTGGTTGCATTACCACTGAACTCGTGGCCACAAGATTTACATTTAAGTCGAGATGTATTTCTCCCAGCTTTCAACTCATGCACATAACTCCACTCTTGTCCTTTCACCATGATGCACAAAAATAGTTTGCTAGTAAAAACAAAGTCAATGATCATTTTCATAATCAAAATCAATTAAAACATTAAATTAATTTAACTAACAATGATTGAACGAAATTAAAATAATTAAAAACAATGATTGAACAAAAATACAATAATAAAAAACAATACCATTGGATTACATATAAATTGTATCGATTTTTCTAAAGTGCAAGCTTGTATCTTTAACACATTACGATAATAAAAAATTACAATTAAATCAAGTATTAAAATGATTATCATTATAAATTACTATACATACAAGAGCTATAAGTGACATTTTTAAATGTCAAAATGATAATCACTTACAATACTTGATAATTATCGTATCTATGTAAAGTGCGAACAAAAAGTTCTTACACTTTACCATAGATTTTTAAGCGATTATCTATCTACAATGCGAGCATATGTATGCTCTCACATAGTACGGTAGATTTTGCAGTCCAAATAAAGATAAGAGAATATCATTATTTTTGGACATGTTTTTCCTAAATTTTTACTCTAGTGAGAGCATAGCAGTGTGAATAGCTCTACACAAAACGTAAAAATATAATTTTGTTTCATTATATTCATTTTGAAGTGAGAGAAAATCTCTACACATCAAAATCAAACTTTAAATTACATAAAATTAATTTTTATGTAATTATATTTTTAAACTAATTATCTCATGTGAGAGTACACTCTACACACAACGATAATATCTTACTTTTTTTTTATTAGTCACTTTCAAGTGTCAATTAATTGAACACATTGACAAGTGATTCTTACAATTACAGTTTGTATTAGGTGAGAGATTAAACTCTTCACAAAATACAAACTTTCAACTATTTACTAAGTTTTTCAAAACAAATTCATATATTTGAATTACAAAACTTAAAATTCTATTGAATTTTAATTTTTATTGAATTCAAATTGTTTTATTTTTTTACAAATTACATTTTTTTATCGTTTGGTGAGAGTACTCACATGAAAAACACTGACTTTGAAAGCTGGTATGAGGCCTTTCGCGTGTTGCTATATATACTAACATATTCAATCGTTATAATTTTTGATCGAAAATACTTTCGATCGAAAATAATTTCGATCAAAAAATCAAGAAGTTATACGATTGGCCGTTTATGCTGATGTGGCACCGTATAATACGGCCGTATAATTTAGATAAACGAATAATACGCCCATTATTCGTGTATTATTAACCCCAAAATGCCCTGCTGATGGAAGATCATGCCGTTTTTGAAGTACCTCCAAGCGTGTTAGTCCTGGCGGAATATAGAGAAGACCCTTATAGTAAATTAGTCCATCAATTTCTTGAAAGTCCTCATTAACCTCTTGCCCTTGTAGTTGCTGTCTAATATTATGAGCAACTGGGTCTTTGGCATTTTGCGTCTTCACCTTGGAAAGAAAAGTAGAATCTTCAGGAGCTTTTGCGGTGGCGTTTAGCTTAAGCTGCTCAGGTTTCAAAATCACTGACTCCTGTTGATCAAATGTTGCGTCGTCTTCTCTAGGTGCAAGGTAGGATCTTCTTGATAAGGCATCTGGATTAGCTTGTTGAAGGCCAGGTCTATAAGAGATAAGAAAATCAAACCTTGATAAGATACCTTGTCATGAAGTATTCCAAATTCTTGTGATCTGTATAAACAGTGATCTTATGAGGATCTCCTTCAAGTAGGTGACGCCAAGTGTCGAAGGAGCCGACGGTTGCTAAGTGTTGGAATTAGGGTTGGAGAGAAACACACACAGCTTGGAGAAGATGAAGGAAGCTCAAGGAACACAATAGAGAGTGTGTTACTTAGTGTGCAATGGAAAGATAGATAGCCCTAGAGTTATGGGCGTATATACAATGCACGGGGGAAAAAACCTCCTAAAGAGGGAAAAAATGCCCTAGTGGTTCTAGTGTGTTCACACACATCACTACCACATGTATATGGTAACAAATCCCCCTTGGAGTGATGCGGTGAACGAGAGCTGGCACATGAGTAAAGGGAAGTGCCATGCCCTGAGGACAGGATCAGCCTACAAAGGGAAGTAAGCCCAAAGCTTTGCCGAAAGCTTCAAGCTTCTCACGAGACAATGCCTTTGTGAAAAGATCTGCAAGGTTGTCCGGTGTTGGCACATAAGCCAAGATGATCTCTCCTGCTGAGAGCCTCTCCCTGACATAGTGGTAATGCACCTCAATGTTCTTTGTGCGAGCATGAAAAACTGGGTTCCTCGCAACTGCCAATGCGCTCTGAATGTCAGTGTAGATAGTGTTGGCAGTGTCCTATCCAACACCCAAATCAGCCATAAGGCGTCTGAGTCATACACACTCAACCGTAGCTGTGAAGACTGCCCTGTACTCAGCCTCACAACTCGAAGTGTCCACAGTAGGTTGCTTCTTGCTCAACCATGGTATACATGAACTGCCAAGCATGAAACAAAAACCACTTGTGGACACTCGCGTGTCAACACAACTAGCCTAATCTGAGTCCGAAAAAGCATGTAAGTCTGGCGGAAATGAACCCCCTTGGGATAAAAGAAGCCAAGATGCAAAGTGCCACTAAGGTAGCGGAAAATCCTCTTGACAGCCTGCTAATGCTTAGACCCTGGGCTATGCATAAATCTGCTGACCTGTGAGACTGCAAACTGAATATCCGGCCTCATGTTGCATACATAAATGAGGCAGCCAACAATAGTTTGGTAAAGAGTCACATCAGCAGGATCACTAGCATCATGTAGACTTAACTTCAAACCTGTTTCCATGGGAGTGGCAATAGGTTTGCAATCCTCAAGTCCAAACTTACATAGCAATGTCTCTATGTAACGTTTCTGACACAAGGCAATACCACCATCACACTGCTTAAACTGTATACCCAAGTAATGATGCAACAGCCCCAAATCTTTCATCTTGAAAGTAGAAGATGAAAGAAGCATTCAAATTAGCCTTAAATTTAGCAATATGTCTCTCATTTGTTCCAGTGATCAGAAAATCATCAACATAAAGAACCACGATGAGAAATACATCACCCTCACGCTTTACATACAATGTGCTTTCTGTTGGACTGTTACGAAAGCCTTGTTTGACCAAATGAGTGTCAGCTTTCTCATACCAAGCACGAGGAGATTGCTTCAACCCATACAAATCCTTGTTACATTTGGACACTTTGTCCTCTTGTCCTTTTATGACAAAACCGCGAGGCTGCGTTACATAAACTTCCTCAAATATGTCACCATTCAAGAAAGCAGTAACAATGTCTGATTGATGTACATCCCAACCAAAATGAGCTGCCAATGCACATAGAAAACGCACAGTAGTCATACGGCAAGTGGGAGCAAAATTCTCTTCATAATCTATGCCTTTTTGTTGTGCATAACCCTTTGCAACAAGTCGAGCCTTATGGCGATCGATGTCACCATCCGACTTGTATTTCAACTTGTAAACCCACTTTGTACCAATGGCCTTTTTGCCAGGAGGCAAGTCACATAAATTCCATTTGTCATTTTCTATAAGTGCATCATATTCTGATTGCATGGTAGCCATCCAATTTTTTGAATTCTGTGCTTCATCAACAGACAGAGGCTCCTCAACATTATGTAAACTAGACACAGCCAAAGCATAACAATCTGATGCATAAGATGCATGGCGAGAGCTTGAACGAGTACGACTAGACAAAGGTGCATCCAATTTACTGTCACGCAAAGTGTGCACCAGCCATTTTGGCATACCTCTAGCCTGCTCATTTGAAGTCCTTTCCTCATCAAGTACATCATGTACATCTGCATCAGTAATAGGCTGATCTAAAACATTTTCAGAAACCCCCATAGGCTGTACATTTGCCTCATTGGAACTTACATTCGTATTTCCACCACTGAAAAGAGGCAACAAAGTGTGATAAATGTCATGTGAGCTTACATTACTATCTCTAGTACATGACAGCAAGGGCTCAAAAGAATCTTCCACGAACACTACATCCTGAGAAACCAGAATACGTTTTGTTTGCAGATGATACAACCTGTAACCTTTGCTTTCAGCACTATAACCAACAAAAATACATTTGACAGCCTTATCATCCAATTTTCTACGCTGCACTTGTGGCACGAAAGCATATGCCAAACAACGAAAAACACGCATGTGCTCAATAGAAGGCTTTCTATCATGCCATGCTTCATATGGAGTAATAGATTGCAAAGCTTTCATAGGACACCTGTTAAGTACATAAGTGGCAAACATGATGGCCTCAAGCCAAAAAGAATGCGGCAAAGCTTGACTTTTGACCATACATCGTGCCATTTTCGTCAGTGACCTGTTTTTCCTCTCAGCAACGCCATTTTGCTGAGGTGTATAAGGCACTGTACATTGGTGTTTTATCCCACGACTAGCCAGAAATGCATTAAATTCATGAGACATATACTCCCCCCCTCGATCGGAACGGAGGGTGCCCATAGTACAGTTCGAGACATTTTCAGCCATAGCCAGAAATTGTTTGAAGCACATTAAAACTTCGGACTTCGCTTTAAGCGGAAATACCCATGCATGCCTGGAGTAATCATCAATGAAAGTCATGAAGTACAGGTAATTGCCCAAGGACGGAGTTTGCATGGGCCCAAAAACATCACTATACACAAGCTGCAACCTGCATGTGGCCCGAACTGAACCATCCTTTGGAAATTTGGAACGCTGCATCTTACCCAAAATACAGGCTTCACAGACATGTTTGACAGGTGCTTCAAGAGGAAGCAAAGAAGCAAGCATATTAGATTTCTGCAAACGCAGCAAACTGGAAAAATTCAAATGACCAAAACGTGCATGCCAAAGTTTTGCATCTGAAATAGCCCTTGAATCTGCAACAGCATTTGCAAAATTTTGTCCACACTTGTCATACAAAGTGAGCTTATACAGCCAACGACACAAAAGCCCAGATGCAACAATTTCATCACCAAAACTAAGATCATGAACTGTGCATCTGTCATCCACAAATTTGACTACAAGTCCAAGTCTAGCAAGTGCGGATACACAGAAGAGATTCTTCTTGATCCAAGGTACATAAAGTGCATCAACAAGTGTGAAGGAACTGCCATTAGCAGCAGTGAGCACAATCTTTCCAACTCCCTAAACTAGATAAGAGGCGTTGTTGGCACAAGTGACTGAATTCCCATGAGGGACAGACTCGAGAGAGGTAAACAATTCACGATGTGAGGTAATGTGCTTTGTAGAACCACTGTCGAAATACCACACATGTGAATCTGCATCAACTGGCAAGCATGCATCATGGACAGCAGGATTGTAAGTGCACTCTGCGCTAAAAGCCCATTCTGCATCAATATCAGCATTACAATCTCCTTTCACAGAAGACTCAACAATGGTTGCATTTGTAGTGGAACTAGCATTCGCAGTGGAACCACCCTCTTTCTTCTTAGCCTCTTTGGCCTTCAACTTAGGACACGACTTGATCAAGTGATCATTGGGTTTACAATAATGGCAACGAATCTTCTTTTTGCCCTTATCACAAGAATTTCCAGACGAATTGCTGCCAGCAGAAGCATTAGGAACAGAATTTTTGCCACTCGCAGCAGAACCATAAGAAGTGGTTGCATTACTGTTACCACCCTTTCTTTGAGAAGCAATAAAAGCCTGTTCAACTGCACGCTGCCTAGTCCTGTTTTTTCTGGAAAGTGACTCTTGCAACAGCAATGTGCATAATGCATCAAACTTGACAACTTCAGGATTTCCTTGGGTCATCAGTCTCCAAGTACTAGCAAAAGTCTGGTAGGAATCTGGTAAGGCATCAAGAACAGTCTGCACAAGGGAACTGTCTGAAATAACTTTACCTGCAGAAATAAGTTGCTCATTGATATCCTTGACACTAGCAAGGAAAGTGTCCATATCATCTTCCTCATGCATAATCTTCGACTCCAGCTCTTTACGCAGCAAAGCAATTTTAGCCTCATTGCGGCTGCATAAAGACCTGCTAAAATATCCCAAGCCTGTTTTGCAGATTTTGCTGAACGGATGTCAGGAACAATGGTGCGCTTCACAGACAACGCAATCAATGCATGAGCCTGCGCATACTTAACATCCCAACGAGCTTGTTCTTCCGTAGGCAAAACAACTCTAACAGCTGCAATCCTTGCAGCAAGACCTACAACATCCTCAACATCGCCTACATCCTCAGAACCAGGACGTACATCAATGCCCTGCACAATGTTCCATACACCCTTTGACACAAGAACATGTTGCATCATATAAGCCCACATAGGATAGTTGTCCCCATCCAACCTGTCCTCAGCAGCAAACATCTTGAACACATCTGTGTTGTTGTTGTCAGCCATTGTAAATGCTGCACCTGATGTGAAAACTGCCCAAAAATAGGAGAAACGGAGCGGGAACAACCTGTGCTATATAGCACAAACCATAGAAGACTATAAGGCACCTGTTATGCAAAAAACGGCATTGACAAAAATTCCCTTTTCATAAATTACATAACCAAGAAATTCTACCTTAGATTGATGAAAAGAGCACTTCTCCAACTTTGCATATAACCCTGATGCACGAATCTTTTCAAGCACTAATCATACATGGTGCTCATGCTCTTCTTGATCCTTGGAAAATATCAATATATCATCCAAATATATTACCACAAAATAGTCCAAATACTCCCGAAAGATATCGTCCATTAAATGTTGAAAAACAGGTGGGGTATTTGTGAGACCAAATGGCATGACGGTATATTCAAAGTGGCCATACCTTGTCCGAAAGGCTGTCTTCCATTCATCACCTTCTTTGATTTTTACTAGGTTGTAAGCACCACGAAGATCTATTTTTGTAAATATTCTTGCCTTGCCAAGGGGCTCAAGAAGATCTTGGATCAAGGGAATGGGATGGTGATTCTTGACGATGATCTTCTTTAGGCCCCTATAATCCACGCACATCCGGAGAGCTCCGTCCTTCTTTTTTACAAAGAGTATTGGAGCTCTTGCTGGGGACTTTATTGGAACACTTAGAAATATTCTCAACTGTAAGGTCTCTGACCCCGATCAAAAGAGCACCCTTGTACCATGATATGATCTTAATGGAAAAAGTTACTATTTTTAGCAGTTTTCCAAATTCTGTCAGTGCCATGATGTTTAGAATGTTTTAAAGCTTTGAAGTGTGAATTAAAATAATTTTTGTAAAAAAAATCCAAAAATAGCAAATTTTTGGTCACCCGACCCGACCAGTTTTGATTGTCTTGAAAAACTGCACCCGTACCCCAAATTTGAAAAAAATGCATTTTCGAACCCCGAGGGCTGCTAAATATGGCAGGTACTCGAGCCAGTATGTCTTAGTTAGAGCTTCGTATAGCAATTTTTGGCATCAAAATACGACTCGTATGACCCGTTTTAGCCTAGAACCAAATTTCTTAAAAATTGTACGGGGAGGTACCGGGGGCCTGAGGCTGTGTGGGAACAGGTTCCAGCCCACTCCAAACTAGCTTTAGTAGCTAGGGGGTGCCCTCTTGCTTTGTGGGAGTCCTGGGAAAGCTGCCAAGCCAGTAACTAAGTCTCAGAGTCAGTTAAACTAGCCAACCTGACACTTGGAGAGTAGGGCACTAGATTTACCATGCAAGGACTGATTGCTCACTCAGATGCTTATAGCAGCACAAATCAATTTTCAGCCTGTAGGAGCCTATTTATAGACCTGCACACACACACACACACACAGTGCATACACACACACACCTACACACACTCGGAAGGTGCTGCCGGTTCACACACCTTTTGAAGGAGAAGCAAGGAGGGAGGTGCTGCCGAATTCTCGCCTCAAGAAGCTCGATTAGATCAGAGAATCGAGAAGATTATCCGCTCTTAATCACTGTAACGACGGTTTAATTAATGCCTTCTGTAAATTCTTTTCATCACCATCTAAATTCCTCGCTTATTATGCTTATTCCTAGTTGTAATTCTCTACAATTACTCTCTAAATTCTCCTTAATCATATTCTATTATGTAATCATCATTCCATAGCTGAATTATCAGCCATTTATCACTCTCGATTAATGATTAGTGCATGATTATTAGAATTTTCTCTCTCTAGGTAGCATAGTAACTAAGCGATAAGCTAGAAATTGTCTAGATTTAAGAGAATCACTCCTCCTATCACTCATTAACATTGTAGCTTAATTAAATTCATTTTCTTTATGCACTAAGATGTAATTAAGTAAAAATTAATCTGTCATTAAATCTCTATGAGTTGAATTTCCTCACACATATGGATAAGGTAAATCTCCATCATCTATTTGCTAGGAAAGAGATCAATCATACTTAATTCATCTCTCTGGTAATTCCATTAGTGAAATCCTAGTATTCTTAATCATGTAAGCCGAATAAATATCTTTAGAGCCGGTTCCCATAGGATTATGTGTCATCCTTAATGATTGCTATACGAAAATCTAGACCTCTCATATAAGAGGGATTAGTTAATGTCGCTAATCTATCTAATGGGATTGTTATGACGCTTGCGAACCTTAGTTCCTTCTCCAAGCTAATCATTTAAGTAGTGAGAAATGGCCCCGGTTAAGAGAACACGCTTCGGTGGTGCCAATGACCGCGAGGCGGGAACCAGCAATGTCAACGGGAAGGGGAAAGCTCCCATGGAGGAACAAATAACGGCCGTCTCACGGGGCATCGATGAAGAAATGGAAGAGGTAGGTCATATTTTCGTTCAAGTTGTTTAAATTAACATTGCATACGCTAGTTAGGAATACACATATCCGCAAACATGTTGGAGAAATCCGACGGAAATCTCGGCATTGAATTCATTGTACATTAAGTTCTAAAGTAGGAAGGTAATGCTTGATGGGTATGCTGTTTAAAAGAGGAAAGAATGTCTGCTAGGGAAAATTTAGCTCGGCATGTTCATTTTACTTCCAATGTTGAATCAGTCCTGACCCCCCTACTGATCACAGGGGGCAGAGTTCCTCGTCAAAGGGCTCTTGAATCCACGACTTGCTTTCTATGCAGTGGGAGTGTCCATGACGTGCTTTCTATGCGGTGGACATACCTAGTTGTATGGGCAGCTAGGCGACAACGGGAGGAGTGAACTCTCGCTAGAGGGGGGATGTTGTACCTCCAGAACATTGGAACTTTTATGAATAAGTTTGAGTAGAATTTTTACTAGAATTCTGTCTTGGTGTTGTTTGCAATACTGGTTGAAGGGCTGTCTTAACGGACAATGTGATTCGGAATTAAACAAGGAATGTTTATGTTGAACAACCTTTGTGGTAGTAATTAGGTCACACAAGGAAGTGTGAGTGTGGGGGTGGAAAGTGGGGGCTTGGCTCAGGTTGCCAATGCCTACGAGATGGGTGGTCCCGATTGGTCGGGAACTCTCTGTCCCCATAGTGCTCACTCAATATTAGTAATACTCATTGCCCCTAGAGCCATGAAATCTCGAGAGTACGTGCCTCTGAAACATGGGAAAAAAGGCACTCGGGGTTTCTCTCCTCTTGTAAGGTGAGTCTTAGGATCGCTAGATAGTTTAAGTACGCTTCTCTTGTGAGGTGGAGCTAGATCTCCCTGCTAGTAGTCTCGAACTCGACTCACTTTGTGATGAGAGATCGTCCGCTAGTCAAACCCTGAACCATTTTTTTTGGTTCCGCAATAGATCTAGTGGCCACTAGGTTCACCATCACATCCGCCATTGGATACGGCGGAGTGGGGACCTCACACCTAGTATCAGAGCCTAGGTTAGGCTGGGAAATAAAGTTGTATTGTTTGAACATTTAAAAGGAAATTAAAGTATATAGGTAGTTGATCCGTATTCCTTGCATTGGTCTTGCAGGAAGATCCCGTGCTCGAATTTAGGAAGTTCCAAGTGTTTGAGCTTATTTATGAGCAAGCTCGAACATCCCCAGTTTACCAGTTCAGGCGAGATGTCATGGAGATACTGTTGAAGGCTTATACGCCACACTCCGCTCGCATTGATAAAGGATGGGAACTTGATTGGACATTTCCAGGAGGGGTTTACTACATCAACGCTCGAAAGATAGGATGCCTGGCTACCGACTTGAAAAAGATACGTTGGGGAGAAGAGTTGAGAGTAATAGAGATATTCTACTTGGTGCCTACACGATTGGACCAGACTGTTTCAGGCAACTCCAATTAGACCATCAACAACTGGCTCTTGGAGAAGGTCACCAATGTGATCCCAGGAAACAGAGTCAAAACCTTTGGATTACTGAAAGCGGAACTCCGGCTTGATATCTTAGTTTATTATCCACTCAAGAATGAGTATAGAAACTATTACACGAATGAAGTAGTGCATCATGTCAATACCATCTCCTAGGCGTATGTTATATGCAATCCATAAAGCCATGTAATAAGCTGATCATCAGTTATCCTAAACCTTGAGGGGTTTCGATTGTAATAAATTTTCATCAATAAAGTGCTTTTTGTCTTTGAATCTCTGTCTCTTGATAAAGTGGAATTTTGAATTTTATTAAAGTCTCGTGTCTATTTTGAAATCCAAGTAATGGTATCAAGAATCTCGTATAACCCATGTAGGTACCGCATGTTGCTCTATACTCGGCAGCGCAAGAGAAGAAGCTCCTCCTTAAGAAAGCCCAACCTCCGATCTTTAAGGGCAAGGGGGCAAATGTGGAGAGAGATACGGAAGTATGGATGGAAGCCATGGACGATTACTTTGAAGCTGCGGGGACCCAACCTGTAAATCAGACCATGCTTGCGATGTTCTGCTTGACTAGCGATGCCAAGATATGGTGGAAGAAACATTGTAGGGACATGGATATTAAGGGATCTTCCCTGTCCTGGGAAGACATTAAAGCTGCGATAATGGGGCGTTATTTACCGCCTGCCTAAAGAACCTTGAGGATGAATGAATTATTTTCACTTTCGCAGCTAAATTCATCTGTCGAATAATACTATGGAAAGTTTGTCAATCTTTGGAGATATGCTCCTAAGATGACCTTGGAACAACAGGTGGCAAGGTTCTTCCAAGGACTAATCGATCCCCTGAATACTCGGTTGGAAGCTCTCAGGCCGACGACGCTATAGGATGCCTTGTTGAGGGCCAAACCTCTAGCTCTCGAAGTACAAAAGGCTAATCAGAACAGGAGGAATCATTGGGCAAAGAGGGAAAGGACCACTGCTTGGGAGAGTAGACCAGCCAACCAAGCATATAACCAGTGCCCTATTGTGGCTACCACCACAACCATGGAGTTCCCTATGTCCGATGCTATGGCTATGGAGAGCATGGACATTACAGATCCAATTGCCCCAGGAACATTCAGGCAACCAACGCCAATGCCATATCCTTGAATAACCGTGGGCGTGGCCAAGCTAATGGAAGAGGAAAACGTGGAAGGATGAATAGAGGGAGAGGGCGTGGAGCTACCGCCAGAGTGAATGCCGCAGTGGTACAACCAATTGTGGGTGACGAAGTAGTGGAGAGATCAACCCTACATGTTGCAATTGACAATCCCAATGGTTGCGAACAATACGTAGTCATTCATACGTCAGGATCTCTCAGAGGTGAACAAGTTAACTTCCTTATAGATTGTGGTAGTACTCTTTCATTTCTTTCACCCAGATGCATGAGGAAGCTAAAGTTAGATAAGTATCCAACAAGCAAGCTAGTTGTAGAGTTAGCAAACGGCAAGGAGGTAGTATCTCAACACTCTGCAGGCAAAATTGACTTTGATTTAGGGGGACACCCAACTTCTGCCCAATTTCGAACCTTACCCTTACGATTCTTTGATGGGATACTAGGGATGGACTGGCTAAAGAAAAATAGGACCCACATACATTGTGCACAAGGGAATTTTACCTTTACAGATAACTTGGGTAATGAAGCCTTAATCCAGGGGAAAAATGGGAGACCTATGGCTACTCTAGTTAAAGCCAGCAGACTTTTGAAGGGACTAAGGAAGGGTCGGGAAATTTATGCGGTAAAACTCAACAAGGTGGACCAATCAGATACCTCACTTTGACCAAACTGGCTGAGGGATTATGATGATGTATTTCCGGAAGACCTTACGAGTCTTCCGCCACATAGAGAGGTAGATCATGAGATTGAGACTATCCCTAGATGTGAACCTATCTCAAAAAGACCTTATATAATGTCACTTCCAGAGGCCATCAAACTCAAGGAACAACTTAGGCAACTCATTGATCAAGGGTTCATTCGACCCAGTACTTCTCCTTGGGGTGCACCAGTTCTTTTTCAGAAGAAGAAAGATGGAGCCTTAAGACTATGCATAGACTACTGGGGACTGAACCAGGTAATTGTCAAAAACAAGTATCCAATTCCAAGGATTGACGAACTCTTGGAAAAACTCCACGGCGCCAAAATATTTACAAAGATAGATCTAAGGTCAGGATATTACCAAATCAGGATCAAGGAATCGGATATTCCAAAGACAGCTTTCAATACTAGGTATGGGCACTACGAGTTCACAGTAATGTCTTTTGGTCTAACAAACGATCCTGTAAGCTTCAATCGACTTATGCAGGATATTTTCAGACCTTACCTGGATGATTTTGTCTTGGTTTTCTTTGATGACATTCTGATCTATTCTAAGAACGAGGCAGATCACGAAGAACATGTTCGCAAAGTACTTGATCTTCTTCGGGAACACCAACTTTACGCTAAAGAGAGCAAGTGCACTTTTTGCTCACCAAAGGTCAACTATCTTGGATTTTTCATATCAGCTGAAGGGATTTCAGTGGACCCAGACAAGGTCAAGGACATCGTTGATTGGCCTCTACCATCCACTGTCAGCGAAGTAAGAGGATTTCTTGGAATAACAGGATGGTACAATATTTTTATCAAGGATTATGCACGTATTGCTGCACCTTTGACGGAACTCCTGAAGAAAGGAATGAGGATTGAATGGAAGACCGAGCACGAGTCTAGCTTTGCTAAGATAAAAGAATTATTGGTCTCAGCTCCTATTTTAAAGCTTCCAGACTTTAGTAAGGAATCTGAAGTAGCGACCGATGCTAGCAAATTTGCTCTAGGCGGAGTTCTTACTCAAGAAGGAAGACCAGTGGCGTATACTTCGCGAAAGCTGAGGGATCATGAGAAGAATTATCCTACTCATGATTTGAAACTTTTAGCAGTTACTCATGCGTTGAAGTTATGGAGACATTATCTTCTCGGACGTAAGTTTCAGCTGGTGACAGACCACAAGAGCTTAAGGTGGATTTTTACTCAACCTATTCTCAATATGCGACAACGACGATGGATAGAGCTATTACAGGAATATGACCTTGACATAAAGTATAGACCAGGGAAGGAAAATGCAGTTGCAGATGGTCTTAGCCGAAAATCCTTTCTCGGAGCTATCTCTATTCCAAATAACCCTATCTGGGATAGAATCAAAGAAGCATCCTTGGTAGATCCAGAGTACCAACGTATAATATCATTAGTCCAGCAGAATAAGATGCCCGAGGCTAAAGATTACTCTCTTATGGGAGGATCTCTTTACTACAGACATAGACTCTGTGTACCTAGAGACCTAGCTCTAAATAAGTCCATTCTGTATGAAGCACATGATAGCCCTACATCCGGACATCCAAGCTATGCTAAGATTCTTCATGCTGTCAGGAGGAGTTATTTTTGGTCTGGAATGAAAGGGGACATACTTCGCTATGTGAGGCAATGTCTTTCCTTTCAACGGATAAAGGCCGAAAGAATCAAGTTACTAGGGCAACTTCAACCTCTCGACATACCCAAGATGAAATGGGAATGCATCAGTATGGATTTTGTTACAGGATTACCTTCTACAGGAGGTTATGATTCTGTTTTCGTGGTTGTTGATATGCTCACAAAAGTGGCTCATCTAATACCCGTAAAGACAACCTTTACTGCTTCAGATGTTAGTCGGGTATTCATCAAGGAGATTTTTAGGTTACATGGTCTGCCCAAGCGTATCGTCAGTGATAGAGATACCAAGTTTACATCAAAATTTTGGACTTCTCTTTTCCAGTCTATTGGGTCACAATTAGCCTTCAGTACAGCGTATCATCCGCAGACAGATGGGCAAACTGAGAGAGTTAATCAAGTCATCGAGGACATTCTCAGAGCCTATTGTTCACAAGAGCCAAACAAGTCGTTACAATATCTACCTTTGGTGGAGTATGCTTATAATTCTTCCGAACACAGAACCATTGGAATGTCACCTTTCAAATCTCTTTATGGACAGGACTGCTTAGCACCACTGAACTTCTCAGATCCAACCATCAAGGTAGAAGCCTCTAGAAATATGTTAGAAGATATGGAAGCACAAACTAGAGCTATTCGCTAGGATATTCAGGCCGCTCAGGATAGACAAAAGCACTATGCAGATAAGAACCGTTCAGAAAGAACTTTCAAGAAAGGGGATAAAGTTTTTCTGCGAGTGTGACCAAAGAAAAGCAACTTATCTCTAGGCAGATATAAGAAGCTCAGCCCAAGGTACTGTGGACCATTCGAGATCGTTAAGGTTGTGAATGACCAAGCCTACAAGCTAAAGTTACCTGCAAACTTGAACGTTCATGATGTGTTCCACGTCAGCTTACTCAAACCCTATATTCCTAACCCTGATCAATTTTTGGATTCAGATCAGATAGTCATGCCAGCACAAGGAGTTCTCGAACTCCAACCTGACTATGTACTTGAAACAAGGGAAAGGAAATTACACAAGAGAACTATCACAGAGCATCTAGTAAAGTGGAAGGATTACCCTGAAGAAGATGCAACTTGGGAGGACGAACCAACGCTCATAAAAGACTACCCAAACACATTCATGAGATGAGGACATCTCAAATTTTTCACGTTGGGGAGGTTGTAAGGTCTCTGATCCCGATCAAAAGAGCACCCTTGTACCATGATATGATCATAATGGAAAAAATTACTATTTTTAGCAGTTTTCCAAATTCTGTCAGCGCCATGATGT
Source organism: Adiantum capillus-veneris (assembly GCF_014529385.1). Taxonomy (NCBI): domain Eukaryota; kingdom Viridiplantae; phylum Streptophyta; class Polypodiopsida; order Polypodiales; family Pteridaceae; genus Adiantum; species Adiantum capillus-veneris. Next base: position 107,248,850 of record NC_140954.1, on the reverse strand, counting down.
TTAGAATGTTTTAAATCTTCGAAGTGTGAATTAAAATAATTTTTGTAAAAGAATTCCAAAAATAGCAAGTTTTTGGTCACCTGACCCGTCCAGTTTTGATCGTCTCGAAAAACTGCACCTGTACCCCAAATTTGAAAAAAATGCATTTTCGGATCCCGAGGGTTGCTAAATATGGCAGGTACTTGAGCCAGTACGTCTTAGTTAGAGCTTCGTATAGCAATTTTTGGCATCAAAATCCGACTCATATGACCCGTTTTAGCCTAGAACCAAATTTCCTAAAAATTGTCCGGGGAGGTACTGGGGGCCCGAGGCTGTGTGGGAACAGGTTCCAGCCCACTCCAGACCAGCTTTAGCAGCTAGGGGGCTCTCTCTTGCTTTGTGGGAGTCCAGGGAAAGCTGCCAAGCCAGTAACTAAGTCTCAGAGTTAGTTAAACTAGCCAACCTGACACTTGGAGAATAGGGAACTAGATTTACCATGCAAGGACTGAGTGCTCACTCAAATGCTTATAGCAGCACAAATCCCTTCTCACCCTGTAGGAGCCTATTTATAGACCTGCACACACACACACACACACAGTGCACCTACACACACCTACACACACTGGGAAGGTGTTGTCGGTTCACACACCTTTTGAAGGAGAAGCAAGGAGGGAGGTGCTGCCGAATTCTCGCCTCAAGAAGCTCGATTAGATCAGAGAATCGAGAAGATTATCCGCTCTTAATCACTGTAACGACGGTTTAATTAATTCCTTCTGTAAATTCTTTTCATCACCATCTAAATTCCTCGCTTATTATGCTTATTCCTAGTTGTAATTCTCTACAATTACTCTCTAAATTCTCCTTAATCATATTCTATTATGTAATCATCATTCCATAGCTGAATTATCAGCCATTCATCACTCTCGATTAATGATTAGTGCATGATTATTAGAATTTTCTCTCTCTAGGTAGCATAGTAACTAAGCAGTAAGCTGGAAATTGTTTAGATTGAAGAGAATCACTCTTCCTATCACTCATTAACATTGTAGCTTAATTCAATTTATTTTCTTTATGCACTAAGATGTAATTAATAAAAAATTAATCTTTCATTAAATCTCTATGAGTTGAATTTCCTCACACTTATGCATAAGGTAAATCTGCATCATCTATTTGCTAGGAAAGAGATCAATCATACTTAATTCATCTCTCTAGTAATTCCATTATTGAAATCCTAGTATTCTTAATGATGTAAGCCGAATAAATATCTTTAGAGCCGGTTCCCATAGGATTATGTGTCATCCTTAATGATTGCTATACGAAAATCTAGACCTCTCATATAGGAGGGATAGTTAATGTCGCTAATCTATCCTCGGGGGGTTCACTATGTGTAAAACTACCATATCACGTGCGTTCAAGACATGTTTGTAAAACTCCTTATCTGTGAGTTTTGTTAGGAACATAATATACCCTTTTCTTTTAAAATCTGTAAGTTTTTTTCAAATTTGAAAAAATAATGCCCTTCTGTATATCTACTTCTGTAAGTTTCAAGAACTTTAAATACCCTTTTGTTGAACTCACGTGATACGTTAAATTTTTATTAGGTGACCTCCCCGGGAATCTATCTAATTGGATTGTTATGACGCTTGCGAACCTTAGTTCCTTCTCCAAGCTAATCATTTAAGTAGTAAGAAATGGCCCCTGTTAAGAGAACACGCTTCGGTGGTGCCAATGATCGCGAGGTGGGAACCAGCAATGTCAACGGGAAGGGGAAAGCTCCCATGGAGGAACAAATACCGGCCGTCTCACGGGCCATCGATGAAGAAATGGAAGAGGTAGGTCATATTTTTGTTCAAGTTGTTTAAATTAACATTGCATACGTTAGTTAGGAATACACATATCCCCAAACATGTTGGAGAAATCCGACGGAAACCTCGGCATTGAATTCATTGTACATTAAGTTCTAAAGTAGGAAGGTAATGTTTGACGGGTATGCTGTTTGAAAGAGGAAAGAATGTCTACTAGGGAAAATTTAGCTCGGCATGTTCATTTTACTTCCAATATTGAATCAGTCGTGACCCCCCTATTGATCACAGGGGGCAGAGTTCCTCGTTAAAGGGCTCTTGAATCCACGACTTTCTTTCTATGCTGTGGGAGTGTCCATGACGTGCTTTCTATGCGGTGGACATACCTAGTTGTATGGGTAGCTAGGCGACAAAGGGAGGAGTGAACTCTCGCTGGAGGGGGGATGTTGTACCTCCAGAACATTGGAATTTTTATGAATAAGTTTGAGTAGAATTTTTACTAGAATTCTGTCTTGGTGTTGTTTGCAATACTGGTTGAAGGGCGGTCTTAACGAACAATGTGATTCGGAATTAAACAAGGAATGTTTATGTTGAACAACCTTTGTGGTAGTAATTAGGTCACACAATGAAGTGTGAGTGTGGGGGTGGAAAGTGGGGGCTTGGCTCAGGTTGCCAATGCCTACGAGATGGGTGGTCCCGATTGGTCGGGAACTCTCTGTCCCCATAGTGCTTACTCGATATTAGAAATACTCATTGCCCCTAGAGCCTTGAAATCTCGAAAGTACGTGCCTTTGAAACATGGGGAAAAAGGAACTCGGGGTTTCTCTCCTCTTGGAAGGTGGGTCTTAGGATCGCTAGATATTTTAAGTACGCTTCTCTTGTGAGGTGGAGCTAGATCTCCCTGCTAGTAGGCTCAAACTCGACTCACTTTGTGATGAGAGATCGTCTGCTAATCAAACCCTGAATCATTTTTTTTGGTTCCGCAATAGATCTAGTGGCCACCAGGTTCACCATCACATCCGCCATTGGATAGGGCGGGGTGGGGACCTCACACCAACAATATTTTTCCGTAATTCTACCAATTCATCTTGAGATAGCTTGTATATTGGGCGAAAATGGGGTTGAGTTCCCTGCTGAAGCTCTATAGCACAATCATAGGGTCGATGCTCCGGTAAGAGGTCAGCATTCTTCTTCTCAAAAACATCATTGTAATCTTGATATTGACATTGCAATTGCTCCATGATTTTTGTTGTCGACGTGTCGGTTGGTGTTGCAAATATCAGGAAAGCTGGATACTTTTTGGCTGCACGCATGAAGACCTTGGCTCCAATATATATAGGCCTATTATGCCTTCCCTTCTTCTTTTGGACTTTTCGTGGTTCAGTTCTCTGAGCCCTCCAATCAATGTCAAGATTATGTAATTCAATCCACAATAGCCCAATAACAATTGGACTGCTTGGGATTTGTATAATATTGAACGCTATTCTTGAAACATGCTCCTGCAATGTTACTTCTATGGGGCGAGTTTCATATCTAACATCCCATAAAGCGAGGGAACGACCATCAATGACTTCTGTAGTTGCTGGATTAGAATTCTCCACAAGTGGTATGCCTTGTTCTTTTGCACGCCGTTGCACCTGAATCTAGTAATGCTTCACAATCCATTTGCCTACCCGGCATATGGATCTTGACTGGTAGCATAAAACTTGAACTGGATCAGCGGGAAGAAAGAGACCTTTTTTTGCTTGTCTTTTGTCCAACCGGTCGGTCTCTATTGGGGTTGGATGTCCATGTTTTCCAAACACGTTGAGGCCATTGCACCATGAACCTTCATCCTTCTCTTCCTTGGACACTGTTGAACTATGTGCCCCTGTTCTCCACAATACATACATAAGACATTAATGCATCACCTTTGCTTCTCCTTGGCTGAGAGAGGTTGAAACCGTGCTGAATCAATTCTCATGGGCTCAATGCTTGATTCATGGCCCTATTGAGATGTGTAGTCATTGTGTGTCACTTCTGTTTGGGGTCGCAATGGTGCCCCAAGACGCCTCTCTTGTCTCCTCTCAAATAGACAATTATCACATTCTATTTCTTGAGAGATGAACTCGCTTAGTGTGTGAACCTTTGGCATAGTCAATAAAAGATCTTTTACATCATCCTTTAATCCCCACCGAAATTGGCTAATGAAATATTCATCATGCCAAGTCAGATCACAAGTGAGATGTTGAAATTCGGATGCATAGACGGATGCAGGTCTTGATCCTTGGAGGATATTTCTAAGTTTGTTTTCAGCCACCCTTGATCTATCACTATCCCCAAAGGTTGCAGAGAACTCCCACACAAAAGCTTCAAAATCATGAAGAAGAGGAGATTCTTTTTCAAGTAAGGGAGCAAACCAGGAGAGAGCCGTACCCGAGAGGAGGGTCCCAATAAGGCTTGTTTGAGAGGCATCATATGGATAACGCTCTCGTTGCATTCTAATGAAGTGACACACTTGTTGGAGAAAACCTCTAAACTTTGATCTAGTCCCATCAAATTTTTTAGGCATGCTAACCTTCGGCTCCTTCTTATGTTGTTGAGAATAGCTAGATCTTGTAGCTTGTGCTTGATGTGTGATTGTCTCTTGAAGCTCTTGAATTTGACGTTCAAGATTTTTCAACGCCGGTCCCAAGATTAGGGGTTGCCCTGCTTGAAGTTGAGTGTTACTCTCGCGAAGTTCTTGTAACTGACCTTGGATGCTTTGCAATACGTTGATGACACCTTCCATCTTCGGCTCCATGATGGCTTGAGAAGATTAAGAGATGGTAGTCTTGCCAAATTGTTATGAGCATGCATAGAGCTAAAAGAGAGCAAGAGGAGGCGCTCACAATGTAGAAGAACTTGGACTTGATGATAAGCTTAATATTGATTATAAGACTTAATACTTTATTAAGAGAGCTAGATACAAGACTTGGATTACATGAATTGAGTACAAGACAAGGCTTGATTGCAGGACAAGACTTGAACATGAGAACTAGAAGATGGATTTACTCATAGGAGCGGGGAGACAAAGCAAGTGGTGGGCCCGGTGTGGTTGACCCTTGCTTTGTTTTGGGAGGTTATTAAAAGATGAGAATCTCTAAGTGGGCCTTTGTGACCATCACCTAGAGAGAGGAAATTTACAAAGTGGGATTTTACAATGGCTTGGGTGAAAACTGAGGAAATGATGAAAATAACCTTTACATTACTGAAATTGGCATCATGGTTGTGTGTTGCCGGTGAATGGTGTGTTTCCGGTGCATCGGTGTCGAGCGTACTTCTTTTCGGGGTCGGTTGGGACATACCTTTGGTGCATTTCCTCTTTTTGTTGTTGGCGGCGTGTGCTTCGGGTCCTCCTTCTCTTTCGTTGTTGTCGTAGTCGTGGAATCCTTTGTTTTTCCTTGTATTTATGTGCGTATATGCATGTGTGTGTACGTATGTGCATCTGGGCGGATGTGTATATATATATGTATATGGGTGCGCATGCGTGAGTGCGTGTGTGTATTTGTATGTGTGCGCAACCGTGCGGTGGGAACGGGGCTTATCTATATATATTATATATATATTTTTATATTTTTTTTCTATTTGTTGGCGGCCAGCGGTGTGAGCGGGATGGGAACACACAGAACGCCTCTATAACAACCCGACACACACTCTTGGGAAGATACACACACACACTATGGGGCACCACTCGACTGACACAACACACCTGGCCGAGACAAGGAACACACCTATGGAGTGAGAGGAGAGAGACTATCTGTTTACCCACTCCACATAGAGACACACGCGCACACACACCCAAAAAATCATCTCAAAAGATGAGAATTTCTGATGTTTAGATACAAATGAGCTTGGGCCAACACCAATGGGGCAAATAGTTTACACAGTATTTAAGAAATACACCAGATACAACCACAAAGTTAAGCAGAGGCTTCACTCACCGGAGAAGATTACACAGAAAAATAGCAGAAAAAGAGTGAGGAATTTGGAAAAATAGACAGCTCCATCGCGTCCGGAACGGCCCAAACCCCAATCTACAATGGAAAAGTGCTCAAATCCGACCTCGGATGAGCAGTTTAGGGCCAAAACAGGCTCCAAAATGAGCAAAAACACAGTTGTGGCTGTTCCTCCTCTTCTATCCACGTTTTTTCTGGTCTTCTCTCTATTTTTTTAGTTCCCACACTTAGCTTTATCACTTGGGCACCCTTGGCCTTTTAGATAACCTCAAACGGACCCCGAACAGGCCAAAAAATTGACCTCCCAGTGCATAGTTGTCACCTTTTTGCATCCATACGCACACCTGGCACTCAGATTTTTTCAATAATGCATCCCACCACCATGTGGAGTGGCCCCAAAAACTGGTCCTCATGATGACCTTTCTGCATAATTATCACAAGAAAACACCCCACGTTGTGCGCGTACTTCTCCATGTGCAAGTATTGACCCCATTCGCCCTCTTGACGCCACTAGATGCCATCTGACGCACCTGCTTACCTCATGTGGTCCGCCCGCGGATAGCTTCCTCAAGAATTTTTACGCGCTACCAACTCCTCATTATTGTAGAAAAAACACACTGGTACTGGTAATAGTGAAAATTGATGCACTATGTACACCGTGTCCTACCTGTACACATGTGGGCCCCACGTAACCACCTGGCTCTGGAAAATGGGCAATCTTTTATTTGATGCACCATGCATGTGTATGTAAATATGCGCAATCCCTTGCTCCAAAAAACTCTTGACATAATTTGCACATCCCCTAGCCTGCTAGATCATTCATGATCAGGAGCAGCATAAAGCGATATGAGACTCGCCGCATCACAAGTCTCCTCATCCCTCACAGACATTACTTGCTCTACAGACAGCTCATCTTGTTCCACCATCATTAATCTAGCATGATACAATTTAAGATGCAATCCATTTACCCTTGACTTATGAAAAATCCCATCCAGGTAAGCCAACTGATATGTGCCATTCGAAAAACACTCTACTACCTTGAAAGGGCCTTCCCACTTAATTTGAAACTTCTTTTGGAAGGTGTTGTCCAGCTTACTGTTGTAGCGCAAAACCAAGTCATGATTCTTGATACCCTTACTTTTGACCTTTTCATTTATCTTTGCCAAAGCCCTATCTTGCATCTGTCCATAATGCTCCAATGCACTCATCCTATCCAGCTAAACCTCTTGTAACTGTAAGAGCCTCTCTTTGAATGCATCACTAGGCGGCCCAAGCAACTTTTCTAGCATCTTTATTGCAGGAAACTCTACTTCCAAAGGCAATAGTGCTTCTTTTCCATACACCAAATGAAATGGAGTAAACCCTGTACCTGTCTTCACCGACGTACGGTAAGCCCATAATGCACTAGGCAATTCCAAATCCCAATTCTTTCCTTGGTGCTCTATCACTTTCGAAAGAATCTGTACCAACTCACCATTGAATCTTTCATTTAATCGATTACACTGTGGGTAATAAGGAGTGGTATGCTGGTGCCTAATCTTCATCTTTGCACATAAAAAATCTAGCAGTTTAGCTCTAAAGCCAGGCCCCTTATCTGAAAGTAGCTCCAGTGGCACCCCAAACTTGCAACATATTTCATCATACACAAATTTTGCCACATCCTTTGCAGTGATCTGTTTTACTGCTATAGCCTCTGCCCATCTAGAGAGATAGTCCACTGCAGTCAAAATACAGCTTTTGCCCCTTCTTGTGATAAGTAATGGGCCTATTGCATCAATCCCCCACTTTTCAAACACATCAAACACCGTAATGGTTTTTCATAGCTCTGGCTTCAACACTCTCTTCCCAAATGCTTGACACCTATTGCAAGACCTACACCAATGGTGAACATCCTTGTGCAAACTAGGCCAGACATACCCCTCTTGCAAGATCTTATGCAAAGTGATCTTTAGAGCAAAATGGCCGCCACATGCACCTTCATGATTCTCTTCCAACACTCTGTAAAGCTCCTCCCGCCAAGGTACACGTCTCAGCACGAGATCAGCCCCTTTCATGTATAAGACATCACCAATCAATTTGTACGTGTATGCTCTACGCACAAAACCATACTTCTTAGACTTTTGAATCTCCTTTGGAATGATTCCTGTTAGCAAAAACTCCTCTTCTTGAGCCAAACTTTCTCGGCCATGATAAAGAGGTAAAGTGGTCCTCAACACAAATAGCTCCCCAATCATGCTTTGAGCTGCTTCATGTGCCTCTCCATTTAGAGCACGTTCAATGTTTCTAATGCTCCATGCCTCAAAAAAATTTTAACAGGCCTCTAATTCTAAAGCACATTTCCTTCAATGAGGTGTTCTTGCTCTTCCACACATCCAACACTTGCTTCACAACTAACAAGGCATCACCTTTTATACTCAACCTTTTAACCCCATTCTTCAAACAAATGTGTAATCCAGCTTCCAATGTAGCATATTCAGCCTCATTGTTACTATGCGCATCCAACTTGAACCCTCTCTTGCATACTAGCTTCCCCTCTGGATCATAAAGTGCTATACCCCTTGAAGCTGCATCATGGCTCTTTCCGTATGAGCCATCAAAGAACAACACATGTGCATTGCTGATCTGTGGCACTTATTCAACTACCTTTCTCACCACCTCCTCCTTAACAATAAGGGGATTCTCCTTGTAGGTCAACAAATCAGCTAGGGTAGCGCTTGTACTGTCTTCCACTAGAAAAGAGAACTCAAACTCTTGTAGCTCAATTACCCATTTCTTCACCACATTTGACATGTTAGTACCATTAATTAACTGTGGCAAAAAGGCATAACTCATCAAAGAAAAAAAAGGTCGTGGTAGCAAGTAATGACGAAATCGTCGACAAGCAAATATTACATTGGCCATCACTAGCTCTAATTCCGAGAACTTTCTCTCCGTTACCAACTTCACTCGGCTTGCACAATACACTGGCCTCATATAATGGCTGCCCTTCCCCTTTTGCAATAGCATGGCTCCAATTTCATCATCCCCTACTGATGGATTTACATAAAACACCTTCTCCCAATCAGGAGCCTGCATGGATGACAACCCCCCTAACACCTCTTTCACCTCTTGAAACACTTCTTCACACTTGTCATCCCATTGCAATGGATCACGCTTTGCCACTTGTTGTAATGGATAAAGAAGCTGAGAAGACAATGGAATAAACCGTGCCATGTGATTCACTTTGTGTATAAAAGTTGCCAATTGCTTTGTACTCGTAGGTGATGGAAGAAGAATAATAGACTTAACCTTGTCTAGATCAGCCTCAATGCCATTTTCTGACACCATGTGGCCCAATAACTTCACCCTTGGCTGTGCTAGATGACATTTCTTGGGATTTAGTTGTCCTCCACATTCATCATATCGAGCCAATACCATTTGAAGCTTCTCATGGTGCTCAACCCTACTGCTGTATACACAGAAGTCATCCATAAAAGCTTTAACACAATTGCCAATGAATGGTTCCAATACCCAATTTGCTCTCTCTTGATAGAAAGATGGTCCATTTGACAACCCAAACGGCAATACTGTGTAGCAATAGCAGCCCCATGACGTAATAAAAGTTGTCTTTGTGCAGTCTTTAAGAGAAATATTCAATTGAAAATAGCCTGAAAAACCATCATACACACTGTACCTCTCAGAACCTGCCACTGAATCCAAGATCTGATCGATGAATGGAAGAGGATATGGGTTCTTCTTAGTGGCTGCATTTAAGGGTTTAAAATCTACACAAATCCTCCACTTCCCTTCCTTCTTTGGGCTGACTACTACTGGACTCACCCATTCTGTGGTCTCCACAGGGACTATGAACCCTGCCTTCAATAGCTTGTCCACCTCTTCCCGCAAGGCTTCCATCTGCTCTTGGCCCATCCTGCTTAGCCTTTGCTGCAGTGGCTTAGCACCTTCTTTCAGCTCTATATGCATCTCTTCTCCTTTGAACCCTCTGATCTCTTCATATAAAGTAATGAACAAATCAGGAAAACTAGCCAGCATGTGCAAATATATCTCCTTCTCCATAGTTGAGAGGTCTCCGCTCATCATTTGTGTCATCAATTCCTGCTTCTTTGACAACTCAACCTTGGTTTGCAGCAGCCCTTCAATCACTTCATAAGGCCCTTCACTTTCATCTTCAACTTCATTCAAAAATGCAACTAAACCAGACTCTTGGATTTCTTTATCCATCAAAAGAAATGCAGCATCATCCTCCTCATCACTGTTGGCAGTGCTATCATTGTCCTCATCTGTCACTGTAGAATAGTCTTCATCACTAGACTCACCCTCATCTTCATAAAGCTCTTCCAATCGTTTCCATGTATCCATATTATATAGCTTCTTGGCACCTGTCTTTCCATAGAGGCTAATAGTACCATGTCGCCAATCTTGAACAGCTCCCACTGCACGCAACCATGGTCTGCCCAGGATACTAGGATATGCTCCCAACCCTGCTGGCATCACATGAAAATCAACCACTGCCTTTGCATCATACGCTTCCACTTCTAAGCTCTTTGCAACACACAAACATTTTACTATCTAATGGTTTGCCAATCTGATTCGGAATCTTGACACCCCACTCACTGTAAGACCCATCTTCTCAACGCATGAGTGTGTTATGACGCATATTTGGGCTCCACCATCCACATAACCTTGTCCCAAATTTTTTCTTTTGTGCCACACATCTATGATTGGACAAATGTCTAGTAGCTCATCCATCGCCAACACCTTCACTGAACCTCTCTCTCGCTCTTTCTCCATTGGGTTAACCATCCTCTTCCACTATCGCTTTAGTTTAGGAACCATCTCTATGAGCTGCCCAAAAGTAACATTTGACTTCCTGCTTGTCAGATCCTCCTTTAAGTCATAGCTTAATTGCCCATCCCCTAGTGGAAAATCCAAAACGTGAAACTTGCGACGAGCCCTCCTTTTCCTCTTGGCCTTGACATCTTCGCCTTCATGGCTCTTTCCCTTCTTCTTGCTAGGACCTGGGGCACTTCTTCCTTCCTTTTCCTCTGTGGTCCTCTTTCCAATAGGCATCACCAATGTATCCTTCAGCTTTGATGCCTTCTCCAAGGTGACTACACTTAGCACTTTTGTCTTTCCCTTTTCCTCCTGGGTTAATCCACTGGTTCCTTCATCTCCCTTAATTTCGATGCCATAATCATTGGACCTAGTTAGCACCTGTCTTGGCAATGGATACATGTCTCCCCCCATCCTTGGTGGCTTATCACATTGCGGGCTGATGTGGCCCAACTCTCCGCAATTATAACATGTGGGTGTCTGCCTCCAGAACCTACCATTACTTTGTCCAGAACCATTCTTAGGTCTTTCTTCACCTCTTGGCTGATTTTCATACCTCCCTCGACCTCGATTATTTCCCACTTGACTTAGCATGTTTAGGCTGAGATTCTTCATCAAATCTACCGCTTGCCTCATGTCTTTCCTTAGCCCATCATCTTGCACTGCTGTAGTGACCACTGCTGGCATAACCTGAGGAGTAACAACAACCACTAGTTCATGATGAACCCCTGGCATGCGACCTTGCGAAGAATCCATAGGCTGAAATTCACACCTTATGGGCAAAGACTCAACCCCTAACTGGCTCATTTTCCTCAGCTTCCACTCTTTGTTCCTTGCTACCTCTAGTGCATCTTCATATGTCCTAGGCTTCTTTAGCTCCACTCTCCAACGTATATTCTCCCAAAGACCAGCCAAGAACTTGTCCTTCTTCATCATGTCAGGCGGGGGTACCTGTGGTGCTAAAGCCTTGCACATCCGCTCCCATGCCAATGAAAACTTACGTATGTACGCATCTAATGGCTCACCTTCCTTATGCACTAAAGCCTGTACTTCTTGCCACACTTTGTCAGGATCTTCTGTCTTCACAAACTCCACTTCCAATCCATGTCGTAGATTGTCCCAACTCAACCTTACGGGTGGATCAGCCATACACAAATCTTCTTCAAATGCTTTGGACCAAACTCGTGCATCACTCTTCAAACAGATTTGGAGAAGACGTAACATTTGCGCCGGGTCATGAATCTGGTTACTATTGCAGGAAACCTCCATCTTTTCCAAAAAGTCTTCCACATCTTCATCACTTCTTCCATGAAACTCCGGATAAGAGAAAGCCATGGCTACCCAAGTTACGATGCTTTGAGAACCCCTTCGAACACACGTGCAAGAATCCAAACTCTTTTGACTGACTCAATCTCTAGAAACTTCAATGGAGCTTGAGTTTAGATAAGGAAACCAGCTACCTGTATCACCGAAAGGATCTCCACATTTGAGAATCCCCCAGCTCAATAAAACCTCACGCTATCGACCTTCACGCGAAGGCTAATGCAAATCGCGTATATTCAAGTCTCAGAAATGACTATCTTCCAGACCAAGTCTCAGAAATGGATGGGACTACCAAATAAAACCATATAAGGCTCCACAAAGGCGTACAATGGCAGTTTCCACAAGTAACGTACAATCTAGCAGACAATGCACTCAAACAGGCGCCAAATGATGCATATCCACAACAACTGCAAGTGACACCACTGCTAGTATATCACTGTACTCCATCTACCTCTATCTGTACCTGTCCCTGTAACCTGTAACCTGCAACCTGTAATCCTGAATATCGAAGCTTGAAGCTCGAAGCAGAAGGTACTCGAAGAAGATCCTCCGTGGGGGCACCAAAAGAATGTGAGCGGGATGGAAACACACAGAACATCTCTATAACAACCGGACACACACTCTTGGGAAGATACACACACACACACTATGGGGCACCACTCGACTGACACAACACACCTGGCCGAGACAAGGAACACACCAATGGAGTGAGAGGAGAGAGACTGTCTGTTTACCCACTCCACACAGAGACACACGCACACACACACCCAAAAACTCAGCTCAAAAGATGAGAATTTCTGATTTTTAGATACAAATGAGCTTGGGACAACACCAATGGGGCAAATAGTTTACATAGTATTTAAGAAATACACGAGATACAACCACAAAGTTAAGTAGAGGCTTCACTCACCGGAGAAGATTACACAGAAAAACAGCAAAAAACGAGTGAGGAATTTGGAAAAATAGACAGCGCCATCGCGTACGGAACGGCCCAAAACTCCAGTCTACAATGTCAAAGTGCTCAAATCCGACCTTGGATGAGTAGTTTAGGGCCAAAACAGGCTCCAAAATGAGCAAAAACACAGTTGCAGCTGTTCCTCCTCTTCTATCCACGTTTTTTCTGGTCTTCTCTCTGTTTTTTCAGTTCCCACACTTAGCTTTATCACTTGGGCACCCTAGGCCTTTTAGATGACCTCAAACGGACCCCGAACACGCCAAAAAACTGACCTCGCAGTGCATAGTTGTCACCTTTTTGCATCCATACGCACACCTGGCACTCAACTTTTTTCAATAATGCATCCCACCACCACATGGATTGGCCCCAAAAATTGGTCCTCATGATGACCTTTCTGCATAATTATCACAAGAAAACACCCACGTTGTGCCCGTACTTCTCCACGTGCAAGTATTGACCCCATTCGCCCTCCTGACGCCACTACATGCCATCTGACGCACCTGCTTACCTCATGTCGTCGGCCCCTGGATAGCTTCCTCAAGAATTTTTACGCGCTACCAACTCCTCATTATTGTAGAAAAAACACACTGGTACTGGTAATAGTGAAAATCGATGCACTATGTACACCATGTCCTACCTGTACACATGTGGGCCCCACATAACCACCTGGCTTTGGAAAATGGGCAATCCTTTATTTGATGCACCATGCATGTGTATGTACATATTGGCAATCCCTTTCTCCAAAAAACTCCTGACAGTGGTAGCTACGCGAAGATGGGGGGTGGGGGGGGGATGGTGTGTGTGTGTGTATGCGTGGGGTGTGTTTGTGTGTGTGTGTGTGTTGTGTGTATTGAGAGAGACAAAGAGAGAGAAGAGCTCTGCTCTGTGCCTTCGGGTCAAGAGGGAGAGAGAGAGATTGTGGGCACGGTGGAGCCGAAATAGAGCGTGAGAGAGGGAGAGGGGATTGGGGTGGTGAGTGAGGGAGAGGATGAGGGTGTGTTTGTGGGTGTGTGGTGTGTGGTGAAGAGAGAGTGGGCTCCGGTTCCTTACGTTGTGCCTTTGAAAAGAGAAGAACGAGAGAGAGAGAGAGAGAGAAGGGATGAGCTGGCGTGGATAGGAGGGAGAGGGGGGGCTCTATGGCGGGTGCCCCCCATGGGGGGGAGAGAGTGTGTGGGTGAGGGGGGGGGGGGGGGGGGGGGGGGGGGGGGGGGTTGTCCTATTCTCTGTCTTGCATGGTGTCTCGAGGATGAGAGGAGGGGCGAGAAGCCAATGGTGTGGGGGGGATAGAGGGTGGGGATAGCGGGCCAAGGGGGGGGGGGGGAAGAGTGTGAGAGAGGGAGAGGGTGATGATAAGAATACGGGAGAGCCGGAGTTCACATGCGGATCGACACAGAGGGAGCGCAAGAGAGGGGTCGGGGTGAGTGCTTGAGGCTTGCGTGTTGAGATGTCGAGCTCTACACCTTGAGCTGGCATCCACTACGGGTCTTGGCCGCTTACGGCATTTACTCACTGGCGCGTTAGGTGACCGACACGGAGGATCTCTGCCAGTGATTCTACAGCTGGACTACACTTATAGTGCCAGCCTAGTACGCTTCTAGCGAGTTCACACTTAGTGACCGCATGTACATATGTGCTACTTTTCAGCTTTAGCACTTAGTCATTTTGTACTCTCTTTTCTGTGAAGAAGAAGAAGAAGCTTTCCATCTCTGTGTGCTTTGTGCTTGTCTTGTGTAGCTCTCTTGCATCCTCATCCTTTACATGGTATCAGAGCCTGGTGCAGGCAAGAGAGGCTAAGAGAGCAAGAGCATCATAATCCCTTCGTTCGCAATCCACGAACAGGTCTCCAAAGTGCAGTATACAGAGATTTACTGTACAAGTACAGTGGTTGTGAAACGCTTGATTGTGGACACTCGTTGAGTGTAGAAAGCGTTACAGGAACCACGATAGCAGGTTCAATAGATTTGCAGGTTTTTGCAGATTGCAGCTATTTTGTCTTAGTGCTTCAAGATGTCTGACGGTTTCAGTCAGATTGTTACTGAGAAGCTTGAGAAAAATAACTACCCTGCATGGAAGTTCAGAATAACAAATTTCCTAAAAGGAAAAGGTTATTGGGACTATATAGAAGGAGACAATGAAAAGGAACCAGAGATTCCCGAGGCAAATGCTACAGCAGAACAAAGGAAAGCTTTGAGGGACTGGCAACAAAGCCAGAGCAAAGTGATGTATTGGCTGTCTATGAGCATCACAGATGGCATGATGGGCTATCTACAGGATGCTGAAACCCCCGCCATTGCATGGAGAAACTTAGGCAGAGTGTTCGAGGTGAACACCAAGGCCAGGAAGCTTCAACTAAAGTCGGAGCTAAATCAGGTTAAGAGGAACAACCTCTCAATCAATGATTATGCCTTGAACATCAAGAGTATCATTGAGGCTCTTGGATCTATTAAAGTCTCAGTGGAAGACGATGACATTGTCCGTGCATGCTTGGATGGTCTGGGAGATGAGTATGTACATTTTAGGTCTTCCATGAATACAAGAGACGACATCCCCGTGTTCCAAGATTTGATTTCTATGCTTATTCTTGAGGAGAAGAACCTTGACACATCTTCTTCTCATGGCATAAATAATTCTGAACAGGCCTTCTATTCTAACTCCAACAGAGGTAGAGGTAGAGGTCGTGGTCGAGGCCCAAGGGGTTGCAGGGGCCAATTTCTGGAAGGTCAATCAAATCAAAACAATACAGGTGGCAGGGGAAACCAGTCTCAAGGCAGTGGGAGTCAAAGAGGTCATGGTGCAGGATCAAGCAGGCAACAACATACTCCAGATAGTAGAGAATGTTGGACTTGTGGTGAAAGAGGTCATATGTCACGTGATTGTCCAAAGGGAAAAGCAAGTAGAAAGAGAGAACAGGGCAACTATGCATCTACTAGCAGAGATGCAGATGACAGCAAAAACGAGCGCATGTTTGTTATGCAGCATGTAATGAATACAATGACTGCAAAGAATTCCACCCAAGATGATGTTTGGTGTGTGGATTCAGGTGCCTCTAATCACATGACGTCTCGTGGAGAGTGGTTTAGAGATATGCGCAAACCAGATGTGTCAGGCTATGTGCAGACAGGAGATGATACAGCTCACCCCATTGCTCATGTAGGGGACATACCTCTAAATACGAAGAGTGGGAAATCAAAGTACTTAGCAGATGTACTTCATGTCCCAAACATTACAAAGAATCTTGTTTCTGTTGGACAAATGGTTGAGCAGGGTTTGCAGGTTCGCTTCAATCCAAATGGCTGTTATGTAGAAGATTTCCAGAATGGCTGTAAGCTGATCACAGAGGGCAAATGTGTGGGCAGAATGTTTACGCTGAATGTAGACATGCCTGAGGTAAAAGCTGCATTATTTGCACAGGGCACAGGTGTTGTGGCTGATGTTGACATTTGGCACAAACGCATTGGCCATGTCAATGAGCAGAGATTGCGCAGCATGCAATCAAAACAGATTGTAAAAGGTTTGCCCAAATTCAAGGTGGATGGTATGCATAAAGTGTGTGCAGCATGCCAGTTTGGAAAACAGTCAAAGGGCTCATTTCCACATGAGCGCAATGTATGTAAAAGGCCACTTGAGGTGGTGCACACAGATGTTTGGGGTCCAACCGATACTGCAAGTATACATGGTTGCAGGTATTATGTCTCTTTCATTGATGACCATACAAGGAAAGTATGGGTCTACTTCATGCGTAACAAAAGTGAAGTGTTTGGTCACTTTCAAGACTTCAAAGTCATGATTGAGAAGGAGACAGATATGCAAATCAAGACATTGAGGTCAGATGGAGGGGGAGAGTACTTCTCCAATGATTTTTCAGATTTTCTGCGAATGCATGGTATACACAGGCAGTTTACATGCAGATATACTCCACAGCAGAATGGGGTCGCAGAAAGGAAAAACAGGCACATTGCAGAGGTTGCACGTGCATTGATGAATGAGAAGAACATGCCTCATCATTTCTGGGCTGAAGCTGTAAATACAGCTGTGTACATTATGAACAGGACACCTATAGCTGCGGTGCATGATGTAACACCTGAGGAAAAGTTTACAGGTACAAAGCCTGATTTGGCACACTTGAAAGTGTTTGGCTGCATAGCTTACGTGCATGTACCAGATGAGTTGCGTAGGAAATTGGATCCTAAAGCAGAGAAATGTATTCTTGTGGGATATTCCCTTGAACAAAAGGGGTACAGGTGCTACAATCCTACTACACGAGAATTACGAGTGAGCAGAGATGTAGTCTTTGATGAGATGAGCAGCTGGTACAGTAATGCACATGGCACTATTGGGGCTGATGTAAAAGATGATGTGGTTGTACAAAATGTGAGGCCACAGTCACAGGTTTTGAGTGGACCACAAGAGTCCTCTTCTCGTGGCTCTGTTGAGAAACCATGGAATGGTAGACTACGTACGCAGGTTACTCCACCAACAGGTACAGGGAATGTATCACGAAAAGGAAAGGAAAAGGTTGATGAACCTCCCTTTATGGTTGATGCATCATCAGGTTTTTCACATGTAGACATGGATTCAGATGGTTCTGAACAAAGTCTTGATGAGGAATTTGGAATTCCGGCTGTCAGGACACCTGGTGTAAGGAAAGTACAAGAAGATGCTAGAGGGCAAAGGAGTGACCAAGGACCGCGCAGATCTTATAGAGTCAGAAATCCAGTTCAGAAATTGACTTATGATGGGTATCTAGCGCATCACCAAGCCTACATGGCTAAGGTGATACAGGATGTGGAGCCCACATGTTTTGAGGATGCAGTTGGAAATGTGCATTGGGATGATGCAATGAATGAAGAGATGGCTGCATTGGAAGCAAATGACACATGGGAGTTGGTGTCATTGCCAAGTGGCAAGAAAGCTATTGGCTGTAAATGGGTGTATAAAACCAAGCATAAGGCTGATGGTAACATTGAGCGTCACAAGGCAAGGCTGGTCGCAAAGGGTTATGCACAGACGTATGGCATAGACTATGAGGAGACCTTTGCTCCAGTGGCAAAGATGACGATTGTGAGAGCTGTCATAGCAGTGGCTGCATCTAGAGGATGGATTATGCATCAAATGGATGTAAAGAATGCCTTCTTGAATGGTGAGTTGCAAGAGGAAGTGTATATCGATCAGCCACCTGGTTATGTCGATCCACGTTACCCAGATTATGTATGCAGACTTCTCAAAGCTTTGTATGGGTTGAAGCAGGGCTCTAGAGCATGGTATGACAGGATTGCCAAGTATCTTGTCAGTATTGGTTTTAGGAGAGCTCATGCTGATCATTCACTCTATGTACGTGAGAGTGATGTGGGGATTATGGTCATTACCATATATGTAGATGACCTTATTATTGTTGGTGACAATGCTATGGAGATTGACCATGTGAAGGGTCTTCTCAAACAGGAGTTTGAAATGAAAGATTTGGGCGAGTTGCGCTACTTTCTTGGCATTGAGGTGATCAGGACTCCAGAGGGTGTATGGCTGTCACAGAGACAATATGCTTTGAACATGCTGTCAAAGTATGGTATGGCTGATTGTAAGCCGGTTTCCATTCCCTTGGATGTGAATGCAAAGCTGAGTGTAGAGAAGGGTGATGTTGTTGAGGATGTCAATATGTACAGGAAGATGGTGGGTAGTCTAATCTACTTGACTATCACAAGGCTAGACTTGAGCTACACAGTAGGCTTGGAGAGTCAGTTCATGCAGCTTCCGAGGAAGCCACATTTGGATGGAGTACGACGCACACTTAGGTATGTGCAAGGGACTCTTGACTACGCATTGTTCTATGCAGTAGATGCACCATTAGCATTGTATGGGTATACAGATGCAGATTGGGCAGGTAGCATTGTTGATAGGAGATCTACGAGTGGCTTCATGTTCTCTTTTGGGAGTGCTGCTGTTACTTGGAGCAGCAAAAAGCAGCCTACGGTTGCTTTATCGAGCACAGAGGCCGAGTACAGAGGTGCAGCAATTGCGGCGTGCGAGGTAGCTTGGCTACGCACATTACTTGAGGACTTGGGAGTGTAGGTGGACCAGCAGATTTTCATTCATTGTGACAACCTCAGTAGCATGTAGTTGGCTAGGAACCTAGTGTTCCATGCTAGGACCAAACACATAGAGGTCCATTACCACTACGTTCGAGAGTGAGTGTTGGCGGGCGACATCGACTTGGTCTACGTCAGCACAGAGGAGCAGATAGCGGATATCTTTACCAAGGCCCTCGGAGCTGAGAAGCTTTGACGTTTTCGGACTATGCTTGGACTCTGCGACATGCAGAGCTCGAGGGGGAGTGTTGAGATGTCGAGCTCTACACCTTGAGCTGGCATCCACTACGGGTCTTGGCCGCTTACGGCATTTACTCACTGGCGCGTTAGGTGACCGACACGGAGGATCTCTGCCAGTGATTCTACAGCTGGACTACACTTATAGTGCCAGCCTAGTACGCTTCTAGCGAGTTCACACTTAGTGACCGCATGTACATATGTGCTACTTTTCAGCTTTAGCACTTAGTCATTTTGTACTCTCTTTTCTGTGAAGAAGAAGAAGAAGCTTTCCATCTCTGTGTGCTTTGTGCTTGTCTTGTGTAGCTCTCTTGCATCCTCATTCTTTACATTGCACCTGGACGAGGGTGGCCAGTAAGGGGGGGGGGGGGGGGGTGGGTGAGAAAGAGAGAGGATATTAGAGAGAGGTATGTAGGGAGAATGAGAGAGCGAGAGAGAAGGAGGCGATTATTTCATCCGATGCCCACTGGGGGGAATAAACTACGAGGGAAGAGAAAAGGGGTATATGAAATTGAGGGCGGCCGGCTAGGCTGGTGTATAGACAAGCGGGGGCCTTAGGTGATAAGGCCGGCCAATCGAAGGGGGGGGGTGTGCCATGCCCATAGAGGTGTCGTGGGGTTTACCAGGTGGTGCCGAGCCTTCCAACAGTGTCGCCAAGGCTCCAGCAGAGGAAAAATAAGTTTTTTTCTTTTTTTGCTTTGATTTTCAAAAATCGGCCATCACCATTAAAAAACTATCATTAACACCTTCATCTACCACTTGGAAATATGGAGACATGCATAAAAATACACACAAGATATTATAACCATGTCCTCATCTTGCCAACCTGCACCAAGTCTCACTAGCTACCAGTGAGGATATTTCCAGACAAAAGGACATGGCCCACCAACCATATGTTGAATGCATCCATTAGATCATTGTGCAAAAAAAAGATCACTCTAACTTCCTTGGCTACTAAATCCTAAATATGTTTATGCTGAGAAACCACAAGGCATGTATCATCATCAACATCCTTCAAAGAGGACACTAGTATCAAACTGTTGCACAAAAAGAACTCATTCCTATCACCTCATGACACAATACCTCTCTGTAATGACTACTGTAGGGTTTCCCAACCTCCATCTCTATCAAAGAACATGGACCCAAGGTCAAATCAATCATCATAGCATCACTCTCTCCTACATCATCTTCTTCACTTAACATGAAAATTCCACGACAATAGCCTATCATTTCATCTTCTCTACCAACATTCATGTATTGTTGATGCAAAGATACTTCCAAAAACATACATTGCCCCTAGTACAAGGATATCACATCCTTCATTGATGGATCTTGTAAGTCTATGCCATCATTGCATACATCACCACACCAAATCTTACTGACATCATATGTATCACCATCATAGGATGCCTCATCCTTGTCAATTTCACTTTCAACATCTTCACTTTCTATGCTAGTGCTCAAACTTTCATATTTATGTAATATTCTCTTGAAATGTTGCAGCATGGGCATGTGTATGGTTTCCACAACTTCTTTGCATACTTCATTCACATATGCTCAAAGTCTCTAGACTATTAACCTTACAAACATGAGCATTCGCATATCAAGTGACTTTATGCACATAAAGGTCATCACACTATCTCTACTAGCTATATACAAAGGACACTTCATAATTGTAGCAATACATAGCTTTCTCTCTTTTCATAGCACTTTCAATGCTTTACACATGGATGGACTTTTTTCTTACACTTTCATCTTAAGGATTGGAAGAAATAAACTCGTGAATACATGTATTATTTGGTTGTTTTTAAAAGAAAAGTTTAATTCCTCTTTAGAAATGCCTTCCACATGCAACATAGAATCTTTCCAAACTCTCTAGGCATCATCATTTCTTGACCATAAATCTGCAACATACTCATGTTCTAGCGTAAACAGACTAGTGACCTATTTCCACGCATCTTGATGATGAATAACCTTCTTGAACCACTTTAAAAATAATATTTTAATCCTTTCCGAATTTCCTTTCTCATCCTATGACATGCCTTCAAACTAATCTCTTGAATTTAATCTAACCATCAAACTCCTAAGATGCAAGCCAATCCTCTACATCCTTGCCACTTGTAAACATTTAGGGTTGAAATGGTACCACCATCATGGAGCTCCTTTCAAAACCCATATTGTGAAAACAAAATTTCTTGAAGTGCCATGTCTGAGTGCAAAACCTGCATTTCTCACTCCCCAATGGGATGGCCAAAGGATGATGGAGCAAAAGACATTGTGCGCAAACTCACACATCCTCATACCTTAACACAACACAAGTAACTCACTTAATTTTCTCACCTCATAGACAACCACTATATACCTAAGTGAAAACTCTCCCCCAAAGCCCAGTTCAAACTTCAAATGTCTTGAATTTCAAGTTCTTGCCTATACGCAGACAATACCTAGTGATCCATGTTGTTCAAGGCTTAAAATCACACTCAATGGCTACAAAAAGACACAAGAAAAACCATCAAGAACTCAAAAAATCAAGACACAAAATACCCATCTCAAACCATTGCAAGAGATTCACCAAACTCCACTCTGCTAGATGCTATAGTGTAGCCTCAATCCTAATGCCACCAATACAGGGTCACATAGTATTGCATGAAACCGCACCTATTTCCTCAATTACTCACACACACACATACATGAGAGACTCAAAATATTCATAGACTCTTCCAAGTAAAAAAAGTGAAAAGAAGAAACTCTCATTCACTCTTGCATGCACTAAAAAATAGGATGCAAAGAAGATGGGACTGCATAGGACCACTTGTAGCAACCCTACTTCTCTCCATACACAGAGACGTGAATGTACAAATCTTCAACCTCAAAAAATTTCCCTCAACTTGGATACCCATGGAAACATGATTGATTTTGTAAGGCCAAGGGAAAACCCAACAAGGTGACAAACCAACACCGAGTGCTGGCTACTCAGTGTGGACAAGGGATTTTGCATATGGAAGCCCATGGGATTATATAATGGATTTTAGGGCGGGGAATTGATGAAGTGGTTACTTGGGTTCTCACACTAGTATCAGAGCTTAGAGTTCCTGTAGTGATTTAATGATTTTCATGCATGCAATCCATAGACAAGAGGGTGAGGATGACCAAATGCAGAGGGGCTTGGTAGATGAATACAAACCAATCCTCACATGTGAAGGTTCCCTCCAAGTAGGAGAGGGTTGACTTCAACCAACACAAAAGGTAAAGGAAGTGGGCTCGCCAGGGTCACACGGTCCTGTTGGGGATTTTTTGACCATGCACTAAGGCTAGGTGAGCAACACACCATGTTATCTCTCCTTCTCTCTCTCAAGGACCTGATGTAGCCTTTCATTGCTGGGCTTTGAACAAGAGATTTCAAATGTAGGCACCCAAGGTTTTCCTTGCTACATTAAAAATTGGTTAAGGGTGCATGCCTATCCTGGGCACACACACCACAATCATTGAGTTCAAAAAGAATTGGCAAAGTGTCTAGTTTTGGATGCAAATACGTAACAAAGTACAAAATTACAATGGCTCTGAATGTCTTAGAGAATCTACAAATTGATGTGTGTTCTGGGAAAATTCCAAAATCCAAAATCAACCTAGTACCACACACAAATTTAGCAACACAAAGAATTCAATCAATTTTCAAAGCAAGATGGTGTAGCATTTAGGATCTTTCAATGAAGCATATGGCCTAGTTTTGAGCATAGCATCAAGGTGCTTTTGAGGAAGTCTACAACCTTGTTTTTGGCATCAACACCATCTATTGGCGGTTTCAATTAGGTTTTTTTTACGAATGCTATGGAAATTTTCATTGCGTTGAGACCATCTATTGGAGGTTTCAATTTGGAACGGCCAAGTACTCTACTATATCGGGTGCTCATTGGTTTTCATTCAATGATCTTTGCTTAAAGTACTATCTTTTCTTTTGCTAGCACAACACATACAGCCATAGATTTGGACATTAACATGAATCAAACATTTTATTTTGAGCATCTTGCACCAAATCCACCTAATGTTGCCCCGTGGTTGGATACTCTCACCCTTGGTGTGCGGCAGAACCAAGGCAAGATGATGGTTATGAGCTACTTGAGATACGAGAATTTTGTGCATTGCAACATGCATGTCTATATTAGACAATAATTTTTCATGTTTAAATGAAAACGTCACTAAAAAAAGGGCAATATATGCAACAAAAAACCAAGGGCTCTACTGGCATGCATATATAGGAGCAAGGCTCCAATTAGGGATAAGGTCTCAATCTGAATTCTTTGCACTCTCTCACCCAAAAAGAGGTGGAAGATTTGTTGAAAAATAAAATACCACCAATTTTTAAAGGAGAGTAAAGAGAATGCAATAAAGATACAGTGAATATATTCTTTAGTAAATGGGATGGATTCACGGTCTAAGATGCACTCGAGATGTAGTCAAGGCACTGCAAATGAGTCTGATGTTAGAAGGAAAGGCCTAAAAATGGTGGATGTTTGTCAAGGACAAGGGAACCATACCACATGATTTTTTAGCCTTTGAGTCTTTATCTAGAAAAGAATTTTTTCCCAAACATGAAGCATACAAAAATTGGTGTACTTGAAATAAGTGTTCTATGCATCATCATAAATCACTGTTGGATTATATCTTGCACTATCATGATATCATTCTCAAGCTTAGAGGGGTTAAATACCTTTCATCAGGTGCATGGGTTTATCGGTGATCTAACACTAGACATTAAGAATCATGTCAAGACTCAGGATCCCAAGACGCTTGAGGAGGCTATAGTGAAAGCTCATATTCATGATGATCCCAATGAGAGACCATTGTATAATAATCACGTGTTTGTCACTACCCATAAAAATACATGGAAACAACAAAAAATAGTTTATATTAGTTGCATCGGAGGCCTCAAAGAAACCCAAGGGATCTTGGGGTTCTTTGTCCATTGAAGAGTTTGAGAAGGATTAAAAACAAAAACTAGGTTTCACATGTTTAGAGAGTGGGCATGGAAAAAAGGATTTTCCAAAGGGGAAATTTTCTACCGAAGGAAAAGAGAGAGCAGCGAACCTGCTAGAATTGTTACCTCTCGAGTCCTCCATTTGTTTCTTCAATGTGGAGGTAACACACACCGAGGTGGTGCATCAATGTTGTATCACAACCTCCATGTTGTTGGGGATGACAGTGTGTGTGTGCGCGCGCTCGAGGAGGTTTGTGTGTGTGCAAACATAGCTTACACAGTTAGAGAGAGAGAGAGAGAGAGAGAGAGAGAGAGAGAGAGAGAGAGAGAGAGAGAGAGAGAGAGAGAGAGAAAGAATACTCATGATTTTGACTCAAAAGGTGTTACATTAAAATACACACCATAGCATAAAAATATGTACATAGAGGGCTTTATTTATAAGCCAGGAGTAGATATCCGACTGGAGCTCCTCCCTGTCTACTTAGCTTACACATAGCCATACAACACATATGCCAAATTCCACACTCTAAGTTATACAAGTGTAGAGATGTTTCCCATAGCGACAAAAGGAAATGCCTATCCCAACAACTCTTTAGTCTGTTGATGAGGCTTGAAACATCCTCCTCTTGAAGCATAGTAAGTTTATAGTTATTTTTCTTTAAGATAATCTTACTTTGCTTTTGTTTAGCATCAAAGTTATGTTCTAGAATATCCCATGCTTGGATTGCAGTGGTGCAACTATCTGTAAAGTGCACATAATTATCATGGAGTGATTTGATAATTATGTCGAGTGCTTGTTCATCTTTAGCTTGTGCTTGTGCAATTTGGGCCCTCGTGAGAGTGCCTTCAATAGGAGCGGATGGTTCACTTACTCTCGGTTATACTATTTTCACTGATTAGAAAAGTGATAAAGAAGCTCAAATCAGTCCCTTAATCGAAGAAAATCACATACAATAGTATGTAAGTTGGTTTAGCCAAAGCTTGTTTGAGCTAGAAAGTGTGCTATACAAAGCTATGGGTACCTACAAGTGTGGATCTAAGTGCTAAAGCTGCTATATAAGGCCTCGACAGGCAGCGGCAGCCAATGGAAATGCATAAATAATGTGGTTTTTGGGGCAATAAGGCTCCAAGAGAGTCCAATTGGGATGGTAGGTCCAAGTTTATGGAGTGTTCTACCAATGTCCAAGAATGTAGTGTTCAAATTGCTTCAGATGCCCGTCTAGACAGCTCCTCAAAGGGAGCCACAATGTGAAAGATATTGAAGTTCCAAGTTCAAAGGCTTTGTAGATCACTGATGAGCAGAGAAGAGAGGGGCAAATATCTAGAGCTAATATCAATAGATAGTATTGAAGAGATCATGTTGTGGAGCATGCGAGACTTCTTCAATTGTCAATCCAAGCTCTAGAGAGAAAGTTATATCCATTTGAATGTTTGCTAAGGGCTGATTATTGACCAACTTCATTGCATTGGAAAGCATGACTAATGATATACTTTGGGCATTGAAAAAGTTTTGGAATGTTTTGTGCAGTGTATGGGGTAAGTTAGAATTGAAGGCTCATCAAGTAGAATCACGAGAGATAAGATAATGTAGTTGAAAGTTTGTGCCAGAAAATAGTGGGAAGATGCAAGGTGTTTTTTTCCAATCTTTGTGGCCTTGGTTGGCAAACCCGCAAAGATCAAGACGTGGTGAGGTTAGTATAGACAGTAGCCAGAAACCATGTCTATGGGTGTGACTTGACGGCTCAAGAACTTGATCAATGGGGAGAATATGGAAAGTCTTCGAAGGAGGTCCCAAACTAGTGTTTACTTTGGAAAATTTTATGAAGTTGGGGGATTGCCTTTAAAGATCTTGGGTCCTAATGCTCTATAGAAATTCCACATGCCAATACCTTTATCCCACATGCACTCCTAGGGGCTCACGAGTTGGGCTATATATAAAATTCCGTGACTCTCCATGGGTATCACAAGTTAGGCATGGCCCTTAAGGGTTTGAGCTCGCGACTATTGGATCTGATCCAGACTGCCCTTTGGCATAGTGTGTGTGCATGATTTGCCCATAGTGGTGCTCTATGGTAGTGTTGGTGGCCCTTGGGCGGTGCCGCTCATGTGAGGTGGGTGATGATGTGGATCTTTGATAAGGGACCGTGCTTGCGGGCCTTCAAAACAGCCAAATATTGTTATTGAAGTGAATGTGCACCAAAAGGGTTGTCATGGCGCTATGACAACCAAAACATGCTCAAGTGAGGGATTCTTAAGTGGTCAAGGTAAGGAAAGTTGTTGAGGTGCCACCATCCCATCAAATGTGCCAAGATTGTGCACCCAAACTGGATCAAATGAGCCCCATTAAAAAAGGAGGCCCCCTTGAGATGAAGGGGAAAGAAGAACACACCTTCTTGATTTTTTAGTAAATGAAGCCTCCCTATAAGAGGGATTTTCAAAGCTTTGTAAGGTCTTTTTGGCCAGGAGTTTTTTTGAAAGAAAGAAGAGAGGAGATTTTTTCTATGTAAGCCTCCATATGGAGTCTTCGTAAGTTTTGCAAGGAGAAGTCCACCATTCCCCCCTCTTTTCATCAATTCGCCACTCCCCCTCCCTTGTTTTTCTCATGTACTCTGCTTGTGTTTCCAATTCCAGAGTTATTGAGTGCACTCCCAAACCAAGGTCCGTGTATACAAAGTGTGAGAGAATGAGTGGATTGCAGATTTTGAGCTGTATATGGTGTCATTGCATATTCCATTGGTGATGTAGCCTTTTTTGTTAGTGATGCACGGTAAAACAAAAGTGGGGTACAAATGAGTGGAAGGTGAGTCAATGCTTGCTTGTCCGGCTCTATGGGCGAGGTTCTTACATGATTTTTGCAAAGAAAGTGTCCCCAATCGAGATGGACTCCAAACTGAAGGAACTCAAACAAGACATAGTTGAAGAGTTTGGTTTGTTTTTGGATGGTTTTGAAGCTTTCTGGGTAGAGTTAGAAGCAATCATGCAACTGGATAATAGTGACTACTTCAAACTGGAAAAATTCATGGCATGCCTATATCCTAAAGTGAGGGAGAAAGGTAGATTTTGAAATCCCGAAGAACTACGATGGTGTAGTAGTAATTTCTCAATCCAAAAGCAGGAAAATAAAGAAGAATATTGAGTAGGGCATGTCGGGTTTGGAGGCGGTAATTATGATTCAACCAAAGGGTCCAAGGGATGTCATTCATGAGGAGAATCACGGAAACCAGGTGTAGTAATTGTGCCACAGAATTGGGTACGAACTATACAAAAATTTTCCAAGCAAATGCAGGAGTTGCAGGTGAGTGTAATGGATAGAGGATATCCAAGAGGATCAAGAGGCAAGGCCAGACCATTGTCCAGAAAGTTCTATAACTACAGAGAAGAAGGGCATTATGTGGCGGATTGCCCTCATTGTCCCCTTGCTACTACACAACCATGGTTCTTCAAGCTTTATTGAAGCACTAAGGGTGGGTAGCCCATCTAGTGTTCTTCCTTTGGTGGAATATGTCATTGGAAAGAGGATGTAGGTTCATGCCTATATAGATGGTGGAGCACCAGTTTGCATCATGACAAAAATTGCAATGAGGAAAGTGCATCTCATAGTACAGATTTTTTATGTGTTAACAAATAATAATTTGTTTCTTGAAGTGGTTCTCACTTGAAGCCACGGAAGCGGATTATGAAATGGGTGATTGAGCTACAAGAATTTGAGTTTAAACTCAAGGTAGACCATACAAGTCGATCTCACTTGGCAGATATTTTGGTCAGCAACCCAAGGTCATTGATTTGCCATCTATCCAAGGGTGATACGAGATGAAGTTAAAGAGGAGCATGATTTGATGGAGCTTCTACTATGTGGTCTGATGGTGCCTACAATAGGCTGATACAGCAAGTAGGTGGAGATGTGGTGGTACAAGATCCAAGTGGCAAGGTGATTTTTCCAAAGGCTTACGGACTGTAGGGCGTTCACACCAACAATAAATGACATTATTATACACTACATTTGGGATTGAAACAGTTTGAAGAACTTGGAATTTTGAGGTTGGTGGTAAATTGAGATGCTTTGTTGCTCAACAAGCACTTGCTACACTAATGGTAGGTAAAACGGGATTCATTGAAGCACTCGTTTTATGGCATGAAAAATTTGTTGAAGTTTTTTGAGGAGGTTAAACTCAAACATGATAAAAGGGAGAAAAATTAGGAAGCGGATTAGCTTGTAAGGAGTAAGATGCAAGTGTAGTTTATAGGTATATATGTGGCCCCAACCACTTACAAATGTTGGGAGGCTTTAAGGGAGTTTGAAGACTTTTTGAGCATAGGCCAGTGCCTAAAAGGGTTATCTAAGTTGTAGAAATGGAGGATATTAATGCCAAAAACTCCTAAGTTCACATTGATAGAGGAGGAATGAATGACCTATGAACGGGATGAAGTGCTATGAAGGGTGCTTTACAAACAATAAATTGGCATGGTCTTGCAGCAGTGCCATGAGTAAAGTGGGCATCAATAGGACCAAGTTTTGTTTTGGATTTTAAGAGCTGATTTTGGATGGCCTTTAGTAGTTTTTGATGTGCAATTTCAAGAGTTGGTTTTGGATGGCCTTCGATAGTTTTTTATGAGTGTAATTATTACGAAAGCTTTTCATTTAGAGCTTTCTCACATAGTTTAGGGCTTTTTAAGTTGCATGCTCAAAGTAGAGTATTGCATAAGGAAATAACTACAACATGATATGTATAAGTTGATCCCTTCAATGCAACATCAATAGCGTATCAAAAAAAAAGTATAACATAGCCTAATAATCCATACATGTCACTTTTGTAGAGAAATGCATAAGGTTTCCACATAGAACATAGAGTTATTACAAGTGCAAAAAAAACGGCCCTCACAAAGTTTACAAGTCACCTATTAAAATGTAAAAACACTTGTACAAGCTGAACAATTATACATGAAGATTGTGCAAGCTATTGGGAGATCCTTCTTCTCTACTTCTATAAAGGCATCAACTATTGAGTTTGATGTAAGATGCAAGTGAGATCTCTTTCACGTAGTGTTGGTTGAAGTATAGTCATATGCTGCTTACCATCTAGCCCAAGAATCTTTGTGTAGACAAAGTATAAGTGCTTACAAGCCAAGTAAGGTTTCTTTGCCTCTCTCTCTTCCTTGAAAAATTGGTCATGTGAAATAGGGCTCCATAGCCACATGCACATCATATACATCTTGCATTGAGATCTTAAATAGGGCATGATGATTAGGCACCAAATTTATCTCTTGCAGGAAACACTCATCCATATGTGATGCTATGTCCAAGAATTTACATGCCTCCTTATAGACACCGGACCTCCATTTTTTGTTGTGCTTGCCCAAGGTTCCCACTATCTCCCCTTTCTTGACAACCTTTGGCCAACGAACTCCAATCACAAAACCTCCCCCAATCAAACCAGCATGCCCCTCCTTTGATACACTTTTCCCATTGTCTATCAAAAAAGATGTCGGCCTTTCTGGTGGTTTCAATACTTGTTTGGCCACAACTTTACTATCATGGCCGTGAGACCATAACCACTAGTGTTGCCTCTAATCTTTGTAAGTTCTCTCTCCCCAAAATCATGAGGCCACAAGAACTTGACACCTACTTTGCATGACAATCTCACATATTATATCTACAAGCACACAAAACCACCTTCAAGATACATTTTGAGGCATCCGTCTTATTGCCCAATGTCCCCTTGGCACAACAACCTCAAAATCACCAAAACCATATCCACACATAGTTGCTATAATGGCATCTCTTATGTCATTATTCTCATGGAGCTCCTCATCCATGGAATCTGCATTCACATCAAATTTTTGTCCCTCTATCTCCATGCCCATCTCAAATAAAATCTTTTGTGGCCGTCCAAGCTCTTTTCGCTATCTAGGTTCCATCACATAACTAGGATTATGTGACATTGTTTCCATAGACCCTCTAGCCTTCTTTCTTTGAACAATTTCTATATCTCCATGCAAAATAGGCTCCCCACAAAATGGTGGTCCTGCCACTCCTCCTCGAAGAGCACTACCCAACATGCATGGGCTAGGAGTTTTTGCTTTTTCTTTTGATCTCTCTAAATTTTTTTGCATGTTAGTGCCAAGCCCTATGTATCTATACCGGTCATATAGCCATGATGCTTTGTGCATTGAATGCAAGCATTGATCACATCACTCACGCATGCGTCATAAAAAGAATTTTTTTGTTACATGACCTTCATCAGCAAGCCAAGATGCATGAACAGTCTTTGAAAAATTTGTACAAGGAATTTGAGACTTTTCCCAAGGCCTCATAGATATTTGCATTCTAGAAACAAAATTAAATAAATTAGTGAAGCAGAGCATAGAGAAGGTCAAATCTGAGCTTCATGACTGTGTCATACTTCATAGTGAAGGCTACCCCAATGAGATATCCTTGTCTCCCACCACTCTAGGGACTTGATACTCTCACTTGGAACATTCTTCCAACGTATTTGAGAGCTTCAACACTTCCATTTTTTCGTGATTATAACCAACAATAGCATCAACGAGCAGTTCCATGGCTATGATCATTCATTTGAACTTTCTTGGGTCCACTGCGTCTATCCACCTTCAAAACACTTGAAGCCATCTTTTGTATCCTTTCTATTGTGGCTCTTGAAGTATCTTCTTGAACGGCGTGCAAGTGATGACCTACATGAATCATCATTCTAGTAATCTTTGGATCTAAGGGTAAAATGTACTAGTCTTTGTAAGAACAAAGGCTCTCACCAAAACCAAATTTTTTTCCAATAATGACGAGTGATACTTAGGTTTTCCTCTTCACATAGGATCCCTTGGCTTACTTGCTTATCTAGGTAGCCATGAAAGAAAGACATGTTAAACCTATTGTTTTTTAAAGAATATGGACAAACAACCTGTGGCAAACTAATGAACCTAACAAATAACTAAGCCTAATGATACAATAAATAGAAATGTTAGTTTAATGCATCTTCGTCCAAAGATGACCATTAAGTTTTTGCTTCATCCCTTTCATCCTTCTGCAACCTTCTTGGGCAGGGGGTAGCTCAAATTAGGCGATGTAACCATCATAGACCTGTGAAATCTCGATCACCTATTTGGTTTTCCTACTTTTCTTAGTCATGTTTTAAAGTCTGACACATTTCCTCTTCAATTGATGGATTATTTATCTCAAAACAATCTCCTGTAGCACATGGACTGTTGTTAACACTTGTTGTGTCATCCTTATTTTTAACCTTAGTACCAAATTTTCTCTCCACACTATCTGAAATATATTGCATATCACATACTCTAGTCAGTGTATACTATTGCTTTTAAAGAAATAATCTTTTGAGTTGTAGGAAGTAGGCACTCAAGATAAGATCTGTGTCACAAACGTCCACCGGAGGTGTGCGCAAATGACTTGGCAAAAACCAATTGGTCGCAAGGGATGTCCATGAGTGGGAGGAGCAGGCCAGGGCTACCCCCTTTCCCATCAGAGGTGTTGGGGTATAAAGCCCAATGTGGTCGCCCAGGTAAGTGGGCGGGCCGCCAGGTATGTACACATATTCTTTTGTAAAAACCTAATAAGAACTCACTATGCTCTACACATTACAGTAGTGCGAGTTCACCATATCTTCATGCTCTTCTTCTCGCACTCTCTCTCGCGTCGCACTTCCGCTCGTACTCCTTCAACTGGTATCAGAGCTCAGATCGAGGCTCGGGGCAGCACTGCAGGAGGCTAGAGTCACCAGCTCAGATTGGAGTGAAATTCGACACGCGAAGACACGGCCCCAAATCCTGTGTTCTCAGAATTTCATTCTGATGTCATCTCGGCCACCGTTCGACTTCGACAAAGGTCTGCGCAGGCCATTTTCGACTACGTGGTCTCGGCGGGTGCAGATCCGACTCTGCAAATTTGGGGTTTTCGGCCTACGACTACAAGTGTTGAGGATATCGACACTCCCAGAGTGTTGATTTGTGGCTGTCTACACATCGAAGGACGGCTCACAGTTCTTGGAGGCGTGTCACATACGACACGGGCGCATCTACACACAGACTGTAGGCGACATCCACTAGTTCATCAGGTAGCTTGTGTTTGCTGCTTGATATTCCAAATTTCATCCTGACATTGCAAGTACTTCCACATGGGATGTATTATCAGAGATGATGTATGTTTGTTGAGGGTTTGCTGGCTGTGAGTCACGCAGCAAACAACCGCCGCAGCGGTTACAACATATAGTGGGAAATTTGTGGATGTATGGCTTTGTGGGAAGTCTATGTACTGTCAGATTTACTGCAGCCTTTGTTGAGGGTCGAGTGAGGTTTTATTGAGCTGGGGGATTCTCGAATGTTGAGATCCTTTCGGTGATACAGGTCTTGGAGCGATCCCTCGAGCACCCTTAGATAGGCAGCTAGGTATTGACTGTGAGTTAGACAGTTGGGATTGCATCTTTGCTTTACTGCCGTTGAGGCATTGTCGCAGTCTATGCTTACAGGACAGTGACAGGACAGTCAGAGACAGTATAGGTGCAGGACAGGTTTACCCACAGCTTAGAGTGTTAGAGAGACAGTGGTTTTTCGAGCTGTTTTTTGGTCTGTTTTTAGTACACCAGAGCCATTTTACAAAGGAGACTCTGCCAAAATTTCTGCAGAATTTGAAGCTTTCTTGGTTCATTTGACAGGTTGATATTGGTTCAGAGGTCAGTTTACAGGGGAAACTCTGCCGAATTTTTCCCAGGAAAGTAAACTACTGTGAAGCGTAGCTATGGCTGAATCACAGGACACTGCTCTTTACAATATCAAGAAGCTGGATGTAACCAATTTCCCATTGTGGAAGAAGCAAATTTGGCACGTGTTGGTACAAAAGAAGCAGATAAAACCTATAAAGCTCAAGGAGATAAAACCAGAAGATATGGACGAAGATGAATGGAGCGAAATGGATGAATTGGCACTTTCTACCATTATGCTGACTTTGGCAGAAAGCGTTTACTTCAATGTAGCAGACGAGATGTCGGCTTATCAAGAATGGTTAAAGCTGAGTGATCTTTATGAGAAGCAGAGTGCAGCTTCACAGGTATACTGGCTTAAGAAGCTTGTTGACTTGAAGATGAAAGAAGGGACACCTATGTCCTATCATCTGAATGAATTCAACACAATCTACAGTCAGTTGTCAGCTCAAGGTGTCAAGTTTGATGAACCTGTTAGAGCTATGTTCTTGTTGATCACATTTCCAGAAAGTTGGGACACTTTTCGCACAGCTTTGAGTAATTCTGCACCTCCAGATGGTTTGAACATAGCACGTGTAGAAGGAAGTCTGCTTACTGAAGAAACCAATAGAAAGACAATGGACAAAGGCAAAGGAACAGCCTTAGTTGTTAGGGGAAGGACCAAAGAAAAGTACAAAGGTGGAAAGAGGAATCAGTCTCGTAGCAAGTCCTGCATTGCTAAAGGCAAGAGTGACATAGAATGCTACCATTGTGGCAAGAAGGGTCACATGAAAAGAGACTGCAGAGAATGGAAAGCAGAAAAAGGCAAAGAGGAATCTGAAGACCATGGTGAGAAGAACAAGTCCTTAGTGAAGATTCAAGAAATAAATGTGACAAACACTGTTGCAGAGGATGACAGTCTAGTGTCAGGAGACATCTAGAGAGAGTGCGAGAAGAAGAGCACGACGATATGGTGAACTCGCTCTTCTTACAGCATCTGATGGAAATGCACTGAGTGACTGGATTATAGACTGAGGGGCATCACTTCATGTGTCTCCAAACAAGGAGTGGTTTACCTCTTATGTGACCACTAAAGATCATGTTCGGCTAGGCAATGGGCAGACATGTGAGATCTTAGGTGTTGGAGATGTTCAATTGAAGTTTCAGAATGGCTCTTCGTTCACGCTGAAGAATGTGAGACATGTTCCTGCAATTACAAAGAGCTTGATCAGCACAGGTTTACTTGATGATGCTAGCTACGTCACCACTTTTGGACAGAACATGTGGAAGATATCCAAGGGTTCTATGATAGTAGCACATGGAGTAAAGTCTGGAGGACTTTACATGATTTATGTCTCAAATGTCTCTAAAAATGTAATCAATGTAACCGAGCAGCCGAACCTTTCTTTGTGGCATAGCCGGTTAGGACATATGTCCAAGAAGGGAATGGAAATCTTGTCTCGTTCTGGTTATTTGCCTGGCTTTTCATTTAATGATTTTGAATTCTGTGAACATTGTTTGTATGGTAAGCAAACACAGCAGCCACATAAGCATAGAAGCAGTAGAAGAGATACACAGTTGGCACTTGTTCATAGTGATTTGTATGGACCTATGCCTAACCTATCTCTAGGGGGAGCTTCTTACTTTATGACATTTATAGATGATTACTCGAGGAAAGTATGGGTTTACTTTCTCAAGCACAAGGATGAAGCGTTTAGTGTTTTCAAAACGTTTGTGACACTTGTGGAGAATCAGAGTGGCAAGAAGCTTAAATGCTTACGCACTGACAATGGTGGAGAGTATGTTTCAAAGGCCTTTCAAGACTTTTGTGAGTCAAAAGGTATAAAACGTGAACTTACTGCTCCTTACAATCCTCCTCAAAATGGTGTTGCTGAGAGGAGGAATAGGACCATACAAGAGAAGGTCAGAAGTATGTTGTCTAATGCACAACTGCCAAATGGGTTTTGGGCTGAAGCTGTATCAACAGCTGTTCATCTTGTAAATAGATGTCCTAGCAAGGTTTTGCAGAAGGATTCAGTGCCAGAGATGGTATGGTCAGGCAAAATGCCCTCATACAAGCATCTCAGAGTCTTTGGCTGTGAGGCATATACTCACGTTCCAAAGAAATTTAGGAACAAACTTGAGCCAAAGAGTAGAAAGTACATCTTTCTAGGCTATGGTAATCCTGGTGAGATGGGGTACAGACTTTGGGATCCCGAATCTAGAAAGGTTGTCCGCAGCAATGATGTTCACTTTAATGAATCCAAATATCATTCTAAACCAGAGAGGGTTGAAGAGATTAGAAGAGTTGTCTTCCAAGAAGATGGACCTGCACATGCAAGACAAAATGTCAGGGCTCAAGAGAAGCAAGGACAGGATAGAGTGGAACCACAGGTTTTGGCTGAGCCTGAGCCACCTATTGTGCGTAGATCTGGACGTGTCACGCGACCTCCTGATAGGTTTGTTCCATCTATGAACTATGTCATGTTGACTGATTGCAATGAGCCTTCATGTTACACGGAAGCAGTGCAAATGAAGGACTCAGGGAATTGGCAATTGGCCATGCAGTCAGAGATGACAGCTCTGCATAAAAACAAGACATGGAAGCTAGTTAAATTACCACAGGGCAAAACGGCTCTACGTTGTAAATGGGTTTACAGGTATAAGATCACCGCTCATGATAGTCAGCCAAAGTACAAAGCAAGGCTTGTTGCCAAGGGCTTTAAGCAAGAACAAGGCATTGACTTTGATGAAGTCTTCTCTCCGGTGGTCAAGATGACTACATTGAGATGCTTTCTTGCATTGGTTGCCATATTAGATTTGGTGTTGCACCAAATGGATGTCAAGACAGCGTTCTTGCATGGTGATTTAGATGTGGAAATTTACATGCAGCAGCCAGAAGGGTTTGTTGAGAAAGGCAAGGAAGATTGGGTATGCCAGTTGTTAAAGAGTCTTTATGGCTTAAAACAATCACCGAGGGCATGGTACCATAAATTCCACAAGTTTATGCTTTCTCAAGGCTACAAAGGTAGTGAGTTCGATCACTGTCTATATACATAGACGGCTAAGGATGGTAGTTGGCTGATCCTTATTTTGTATGTGGATGACATGTTGATTGCTGGCAAGCACTTGGAAGAAATTTCAGCTTTGAAGTCAAAGATGGAAAAATCGTTTGACATGAAAGACATGGGTGAGGCAAGTCATATACTTGGTATGCGCATTGAGAGAGACAAATTAAAGAAGTTGATTTGGTTATCTCAAACAGAGTATATTGACAAGGTTTTTCAACGTTTCAATATGGAGAAGGGAAAGGCACTGAGTGTTCCATTGCCACCATATGTGAAACTTAGCAAACAAGATTGTCCTCTGTCTGAGGAGGAACAGGCTGAAATGAATAAGATTCCATATGCGCCTGCAGTGGGTAGTTTGATGTATGCAATGATTGCTACTCACCCAGACATTGCATTTACAGTGGGAGTAGTAAGTCGATACATGTCAAACCCAAGCAAGAAACATTGGGAGGCAGTGAAAGGAATATTGAGATACCTGAAAGGTACAAAGAGTATGCGTATATGCTATGGGAGTCAGGAGCTAAGTGTAAAGGGTTTTACAGACTCAGATTATGCAGGTGACTTAGACAACCGAAGGTCTACGTCAGGGTATGTCTTTACATTGGCTGGTGGAGCAGTATCATGGCGTTCTAGATTACAAGATTGTGTTACTTAGTCTACTACAGAGGCTGAATATGTTGCAGCATCAGAGGCATGCAAAGAATCAATTTGGCTTAATCGACTAGTAACAGATTTGGGAATCAAAGAAGAGATGCCTGTGTTATATTGTGATAGTCAAAGTGCTATACAATTGGCTTACAATCCAGTTTATCACTCAAAGACAAAGCATGTGGATGTGAAGTATCATTTCATCAGGGAAATGCTCGAGGATGAGCAACTTCAGCTTGTCAAAGTTCACACCACAGAAAATCCCGCTGATCTACTTACAAAAGGACTTCCCTCAGAGAGCTTTGCGCATTTTCGCAAGCAGTTAGGTGTAGGGTAGTACATCACTTCTCTAAATCTCTTGTATATTAGCTTGTATAGTAGCTTCTCTCACACTTAAAGTACCACATTGGAATTTAAGTGGGAGGTTGTTGGGGTATAAATCCCAATGTGGTCGCCCAGGTAAGTGGGCGGGCCGCCAGGTATGTACACATATTCTTTTGTAAAAACCTAATAAGAACTCACTATGCTCTACACATTACAGTAGAGCGAGTTCACCATATCGTCGTGCTCTTCTTCTCGCACTCTCTCTCGCGTCGCACTTCCGCTCGTACTCCTTCAAGAGGAAAGCAGCGAACGAGCAAAACAGAAGGCCTAGGAAATGCACGCACAAGTCTCGTCCTTAGAGCTCCTATGAGACATGCAGAGTTATTTCCAAGTGGGTTGCAATCATTTGATGCTTGTAATCGTCTGTTTTAATATCTTAATTTTATCCGCTTGTGTGTGACACGCATGCGGCGCAATAGTGCACTTTAAGGCTTGTCCGATCAGTTGTGTGTGACACCGGCCTAATATTCTGCTAAGCAAGAGTTTTGTATGATGAATCTCCACCTCCCTATTGTAAGTCTTTGTTCCAAGTGTCCATAGAGAAAAACTTTTGATTATTTAAGATCAGCTAGATCTAATTACGATAATATGGATCATAAGGTTGAAAGTGATTGTCCAAAAACTCCTTTTAAGAAATCCTTTTCCATAATACTCTTGACAAATATATCATCAATGATGGCGGCTATCGACGGCTACAAGATAAAATCATGATGAAATGGGAGCAGATATTATGTTTGTCCAGTTAAAAAACCATTGGATCTTCAATATGAAAGCAGCGTTTGCAAAAAACCAACCTTTAGTTCAAAGGACAAAAATTGAAAATTATCGGTTAGTTTTGAGGGCTGCCTTGAAGGAAACCTGCTAAGTTTAGTGTAAAAGCCGGTAGGTTTTCAATGTTCTCCTTTTTTCCATTGGTTCCAAAAAGAAAGTTTTTGGTAAACACTTTATCAAAGGTAAAAGCCGGACTTAAGAAATTTTTTTTGTTTAGAGAATTGGTAGCGGGTCAAAGTAACTTAGGTGGCCAAGTTGAAAATTGAAGGCAACTTTAATATCTGCAATTTTTTTCTTGATTCGATTTCTAGCTGTGTTTGCAGAGCAATGATAGGTTGACATTGAAGCCCCTTCTTCTCCCCCTCAATTTTCTCATCTCTATCTACAAAGCTCTCTATCTCTAGGTCGGTTACCATTTGATCCATCTCCCCCTCCATCTGCTCTTCCCCGCTTGCACAACCCCTACACGTGAGCACGTAGTCTATCCGTGTGTGCTGCATGCTATCCCGGAGGGGTTGTGCAAGCAGAGAAGAGCAGATGGAGAGGGAGAATAATAATTTTTTAAAGACCTGTCATCGACACTCAGTGCAAACAAATGATGTTTTTTTTTTAATGCTTACTAGTCTTCAGGTACTCGTGAATCAAAATGAAATTACACCTGAGAAGAGGCAAGCTTGCCGTGCTCACGTGCAGGGGTTGTGAGGGAAGGTAAGAGGAGATTGAGGGGGAAATGAGTTTGTTTTTATGCTTATTAGTCATCAGGCACTTGTCAATCAAAATGAAATTACACCTGCAAAAGAGGCAAGCTTGCCTTCTCCCCCTCCATCTCCTCTTACCTGCCGTCACAACCTCTGCACGTCAGCACGCAGACCGTCCATGCGCGCGCGGACGGTCTACGTTCTCACGTGTAGGGGTTGTGAGGGCAGGTAAGAGGAGATGGAGGGGGAGATAGAGCAATGCTGATGAGCTGAAGGCGTCGAAGGTTAGGAGCTGTCAAAGGTTACGAGCTGAAGGCGTCGAGGGTTACGAGCTGAAGGTTACGAGACCTCAGAAGGTTACACGCAGGGGTTGTGAGGGCGGGTAAGCGGAGATGGAGGGCGAGATAGAGCAATGCTAAGGAGCTGAAGGCGTTGAAGGTTAGGAGCTGTCAAAGGTTACGAGATGAAGGTTACCAGACCTCAGAAGGTTACGCGCAGGGGTTGTGAGGGCGGGTAAGAGGAGATGGAGGGAGAGCGGTTGTGACGGGCTCAGAAGAGGAGAGGCGAGTTTAGCAATGTTTGGCTTGCTCAGTCCAGCAAAATATGAATTTCTTTTTTTGTCTTGTCTCAATTGAAATTCTTGAATTTACAAGTGACTCAAGGCTAAGGTGAGAGACATTGCTCCCCGCCCATGGGAACCTACGCCCACTTAATGACAAGATATATTACAAAGTATTTTTCATAGCTTGAGCATGTTGTTCATCCACGCATCAGTGAGCTCGAGCCATAAAAAATACTTTGTAATACTATGCAGATGGTATGAGTGTCGATGGTGTACATGCTAGCATCCAGAGTAACCTTGCTCTCATCAAAAGCCCCAACAAGGCCGACGCGCAAAGCC
Organism: Adiantum capillus-veneris; assembly: GCF_014529385.1. NCBI lineage: Eukaryota > Viridiplantae > Streptophyta > Polypodiopsida > Polypodiales > Pteridaceae > Adiantum > Adiantum capillus-veneris. The sequence continues at coordinate 107,209,508 of NC_140954.1, read as the reverse complement.
AATAGGCCCTTTTACGTGATGGCAGTGATAACCTTACCTTTGGGATCCAAAGACCCTTATTTGCTGGTCTAGCTTTGTGCCTTCGCATGCAGATTAGGTAGCCTCTTTGAGTCCACTGAACCCCAGCAAGAAGAGACCTAGGTAGGTTTGGTTATAGTAATCTGTGATGCAAGATAAGCGACAAAAGTCCTTTGCACATAAGAAATAAAAACGCTAGTGGATAACGCCTCATACTTTCTTGATGTCACCTATCCTCTAGTGCTAACACAACACTGTTGCTTTAGATTGCCACATGTATTTATTTGTTCGCCAGTGTGGTGCTCATCGTCAACGTTAATGGCCTTTCGTCATAAGCTTCCTGCGTGTGCTCAGTCAATACACTATGTTCTTGGTATAATAGCTTCATGTGTCCAAATTATTAGTAATTGTTGGGGTCGGGTCCTATTTTACAATCTCACTCACGTAGATCATGATAAGATATTTAAAGAAAAACTTTTAGCTATTGGAGTTACATATGGAGCAGCCATTGGGATTTTCTCGAGATACTTTTCCATTGTTGTGATCAGAGTCTGTGCAATGTAGCTTCACTGATGCAATATACAAATTTTTACGAAAGCTCAATTTTTATAATGCTTTATGCTTTCACCACTTTCCTATATGGAGTACACGACATTAACCTGGGGATGATAAGTTTCGGGTTCAATATTGGCAGCCATGGCTAGCAATAGTGGAGGGACCCCCAAACAATATTGGCTTTCTCTTCACCCAACTTATAGCATGCCATCTTTTTGTATCCATACTTGCTAGAACCCAATTACTCCTCCCACATGCTACTATACCTCCGCTTTGATGCATACAATCCTTCCACCCGTATCTTCATCCACCTTTTGTGTGTTTTTAGCTCTATGAATCCTATCTCCCCTTAGCCTATTAATGACACACACACACACACACACACACACACACACACACAGATCAGAGATCAGAGATGCAGTAAACACCAGCTCTTGCTCTTGTTGGATGCCCTTACGAAGCTTGTACCTTTTTTGCCATTCTCACAAGGAACCACTTAGGTTCGTACTAAGGTTTGCTACACCAGCTTGTCGAGACTATCCAGTAGACCAAGCACTAGTGCTAGACTCCCAAAGATGAACAGTACACTTTCACTGATGCTGGACTTGTTGAAATAAGTGTCATCCCTAGCGTTTTTGAGGCTAACAAATATGCCAAGTGTAGTATGCTTCTAGAATTGAAATAAGTTCTTGCCAAAATGCCTGTTTGGGATTACATCTCTTGGAGTGTGAAATTGAAAATTGAAGGATAAAGTCTTGTAATGGTGAAAATGTATTTGTGCTATCATATAGTGTAGCATGGAAATGGGGGCATGGTAGCTCTTCACAAAATCTATTGACAGATTTTGTAGCTCATATTTTAATGTTTTACAACTAAAATATCAATCCACTAATATATAGCATGATGGAGAGTCAATAAAACCTTGTATAAAAAACATGGTAGCATGTTTTTGTAGCCAATGTCCATGGACAACAACTATGCAGACACCGTTACATACTTTTACCATATACACAACAAGGGCCAAGCAAAAAAAAAAAGGGTTTTTTTTTTCCAGATGGAAAGCAAGGTTTTTTTCTAGATGGAGTGGACTATAAAAGGTTATGTGTCAAGGGTGGAAACAAGACTGTAGAATCTTTTTCAATTGGGTGAAAATGTAGAAGAAAATCTGCCCAAATATAGTCATATTTAACATTGTACTCTCAAAGCATGTAGCCACTCATATCTAATGGATGAAAGCATGTAGATGAAGCGTATGGAGTGGACTATAGAAGAATATGTCAACAAGGGTTGGAAAACAAAGCTGTAGGATCTTTTGCAATTGGGTGAAAATATAGAAGGAAATCTTCCCAAATATAGTCGTATTTATCATTGTGCTCTCAAAGCATGTAGTCACTCAGATCTAATGGATGAAAGGTAAATGTATTTTGACAACACTATTCTTGCATGGTTGTCTTTTTTACTTTCTTATAGAGCTTGGTTTTTTGTTGTGGGTTCTTGTGTCAGTTGTAGATTGTGAGGTAGAAAGGTTTGCCTTCGATTGTGTATTTTGTAGTAGTACTAATTCACAATTTCATGTTAGTATGGTATCTAGGAATTAGCTAAAATAATTGGATACATTCAAAGAAAGCTAGGATGTACTTATTCATAGTATTTTATAGTAGTACCAATTCACAATATCATGTATCTAAATGAGTAATATTTAGTATGGTATCCAAGAATCAACTAAAATAATTGGATACATTGAAAGCAAGCTAGGATGTAGCATGCACATACACTAAACAAAAAAGATCTTGAACTTAATGTTTTCTATCTTAGCAAGATCTGATGCATTTTCAAATACCCTTTGAGACTAATTGGCTTGATCTAGATTAGCAAAACAATTATCTCTCTGTGAGAAGAACGGCAACATTGTCTCTTAAGTCTTAAAGTTTTACTAGAGAAAATGCACACATGTATATAAAGCAAGTACGCAAAACAAAAAAAATCTCGTACAAAATGGGTATACATAATTGAAAATTTTGATATGTGATATGTATCAACTTAAAGAATCCAAAAAAATTCTTATTGAATATAACTTCACACACAACTTACGATTTTAATCGGAACTCTTATATAAATGACTATAAAATTATATAAAAAAGCTATATGTTTGGGAGCATTCTCATTACAATAAGCCTATTTGAGCACACAATTAAAAAATCTCTAAATTTGTGCCAAAAGCTCTAAATTAGAAGCTTACAAAATTATTATCCCCGTTTTTTATGTGCAACATTGGTGCAAAACCTACTCGGAATGTCAAACTATGGGTGAGAGGAGGCTAATAGCCAAGTCGCAAGGGGCTATCATCGCCCAAACTGCTTTTGAAAATTGGGGTTTGGATGATGTTGGTCCAATCATGAAGTCAACAAGTGGGAAGAATACGTTGTGGTAGCTATTGGCTGTCATAAAATGTGATATCTACCCAACCTAGATGATTTTCTCATTTGAAACTGATCATTCAATGTGGGAGAAAAACTGGGAACAAGGGTTAAGCTATAGACTTGTGCTTATGGATCTATCTCAACACAACGCCAATGGTAAAGGGGCACAAATGAGAGATGGTCTATCAAAGAGCAAGGCTAACCAATGGAGTATATATAAGACCTTAGGGGTAAGATTCATTGAAGACCTCCAACAGTTAGTGTAAAAGTCCTTTGACCTTAGGTAATCTAGTGTTGAGCTTGAGGTGGGAACCCGGACTAAGATTGAAGTGCTTGAGGGGCCGGAAATCCGGCCCAACCTTAAGGTGCTTGATGAGTAATGTGTTTGAGATGCTTGAGGTGCTTGCCATGCTAGGGATGTACTTGAGGTCAGAACCCAGCCTAGGCTTGAGTGCTTAAGGGACAAGCTTGTGGTGGGAACTTGACCTAGGCATGAGGGGTTTGATGTGTCAAAAGTCAAATATCTAATCTCTACAAGGAGGGGGCGAGCCCTACGTGAGGGGGGCTGAAACAGAACACACACACACACACTCAAACAAGGCATGCCTAGTGTTGGACGGATACGCCGCAACGTACGTCAGCACAGCGAGAACTCACCTAACATATAATGTCAGCTAAGGACGAAGCTCGACCCGCAGGCGCTTGGAAGCAAGTATAAGGTGTCAACCTACACTCGACCGACTCGTAACTAATTGCTACAGAGGTCTCTACCAATTGTCTAAATCACAGTCTTCAAGAGTGCATAAGAGGAAACTTCCTACAACGCTGTCTAGAGCCGAACACCCATCAAACAATCTCGAAACACCATAGAACTTGAAGGAGACTCTACTAATACCAATAGGTCGCTCTCCCTAAGGTCTATGAACAAAAAACCCCAACCCAAAACACCCGGTGCAAAATCACATAGGATGTTTGGCCGAAATTTGCAAGTCTTCATTTCAGAAATCCAAAGTGTCTAATGTGTAGATCTGCTCAATGTGAACGCGTGGATATGCTGCAATACAAAATCGGACAACGTATGCTCACCAAATCACCAGATGAAGCTCATAGAAGGAGCTCGCAAAACAAGACCGTACGCACACAATGTAGGTATCGGCGCGTAGCCCTCGTTGGGGGCAACATGCTGTACTTCTCCGCACTCGATTCCGACCACCGGTGCACACATAGAGTCGAGATGAAGCTCACACTCTCTCTCGTACACAGTACGCTCACTCACTGACTTCAAAACTTGTTTTAAAAATGACAAAGGGTTTTTCATTAAGGTCAAAAAGTGGTATATATACCTTACAATTCTCAAACCCTAAAGTTCCAAAATCAACCATCTACTCAATCTAACTATCAAAACTGGGATACAATCTGGAAACTTCTGTAAGCCCCAATATTTACAAGGTGAAAAATCAGGTTTCCTCAATAAATAAATAATTACAAAAAATGATAATCTTCCGAGTAGTTAGTTTCCGTGGGGTGTGTCCAGCTTCTAACACTCCCCCCCTCGCTCATGTCGTCCCCAACATGGCCGCTGAGCTGCTTCTTCATCGTATGGTTTCACGCATCTTGATCAGTGATTCGTATCTTGCTTGCAGATTCATCATTGTAGGGCCGAAAATAACAGTGTTTAAAGAAGCCGGTGTAGAACGCTTCTTCAAAGGCCTGGAGGTGATAGGATGGTAGAAACATTATCCTTTGATACAACGCATGTATCAACTCCTTGGAAGGCTGACCAGACAGATCATAGGCACATCTGTAAGTATCTTGAAAGAAGAAGATATTGTCTGTCACCTGGCCTGGTTTGAATGTCTCAAATACTTCTAGAAGGGTTTTGCAGATTTTCTTCATCATGATGCAAGTAAGGTCAGGTGAGCCAGTGAACAATTTGATGGCGCCCGTTAGGGTTTTCACCATGTATTGGACACTTATTCTCTCACCTGCCTTCAAGCCCAGCAGCTTAGGATAATTCAGCCAAGTGGGTTGGCTCCTTTGTAATATCTCTTGGGATTTCCAAGTCCTGATCCTTGGTAGAGGACAAAAGCTGAGGTTGACTCTGATGTTTTTCATTGCCTCTACCAAGTGGATTAGGTATTGTGGGTACCTTTTGAGCCAAGCCTTCCTCCATTTGGGCTGAGAGTCAACTATTAGCCTGAACCCTTCTGGTTGGGAGATATCTGCATTGTAGAGTGGCCGGGTTGGCTCTTCTCTAATCCTCTTATTGATGGTGGCTGCTTCATATTTTAGCAAAGGATATGGGAGAGAGGGTTGAAGCCATTCGCGCCTGAGGTTGCTGGCGTCGATCTTCTGGATAGTAATGGATTTGAAAACCCTCTGCTCCCACTCCAAGGCTTCCTTTGTTGTCTCTCTGATCTCCACCTCTATTGCCTTGCGCAGCTTTTCTTCCTCCTCCTGTGTCATATCTTGTGGCTCTTGAGACGATCCTTCTAGGATTTCCTCTTGCATAGGTGTGTCCATCGGATGTGCCACATTTTTCATTGGTTGCTGGCCCTGTGCCCTCTTGCTCTCCGGCTTGTTGTCCTTTCAGCTCCTCAATCTGATTTAGGATTTTTTTTTTCTGTTTCTGCTTCTTCGCCCATATTCCCGAGGAGGTCGTTCAACTTGGCGTTTATCTTCTCTGCCTCCTTGAGCTTTCTTCTGATAGTTTCTAACTCCTCTTGGATGGCTTTTTGTTCTTCTTCCATTCGTGTTTGCATGACAATAGACCCTTCTGCCATCATCAATCTTTTCTTTTTCTCTAGAGTCAGCTCCTTCTGAAGTTCTTGCATCTGTTCTTCATAAAGTTGGCTTTCCGTAGTGATGTGAGTCGAGCTAGTAGCTCTGACTCTGGCAAGAAATTCCTGCAACCTCTGGATGGTTTGATTTTTCACTTTGAGCTGGTTCTTGAGCTCAAGGACCTCATCCTGTCTGGCTTCTTGATCTATCTCCACCTTTTCTTTGGCGTTTTGCATGGCTTCAACTTCTTTAGATTCCTCAGCCAGCTGTAGGGTCAGATTATCCCTTTCCCTCTCGGCATCTATCAGTGATTTGCTAAGTTGCTGACATTCCTCTTCAACTCCTTGCATTCTTTGTGCTGCTGCCTAATTTTGTTCCTCCATTGCCTGGCATCTTTGCAATGCCCTTGCTAGGCTGGCCTGTATCTCTGCTTCTCTCTCTTTCTGCCTTTGACTTTGTCCTTGCAAAGAGTCTACTTCCATCTTTATCTTCACTTCAGTGGCCTTGAGAGCTTCCATCTCACTTTCTGAAGCCATGGACTGCGCTCTTAACTCGGTTAGCTTCGTCATCACCACATCTCAATCGTTGGAGGGCGGGTGCAGGTCCACTGTATCTGTGGCCATTTCTTTTAGTTCTACTAACTTGATGCCTTGCATTTGTTCCTTAGGCCCTGTGCTTGCCAAGTTGAATGCGACTGTGGCAGCCTCTTCTTTTGTGTATCCTGCAGCTAGCAGGTCCAAAAATGTGTTATCTGAATCATTTGACTCTTGTTGCCCACTTCGAGGCTTAGCCTCTTCCTTTGGTTCAGGCTCCTGGCTCTGCTCTTGCTTGGATCTGCTCTTGCTTGGCCTCTTCTCGTTCTTCTGGTTTGTCTTCATCCTCTTTATCTTCTTGTGGAGGGCTGCTAAGAGGTGGTGAGGGCTGTGGGCTGGCCGGTAGAGATGTAGGCTTTTTCTTTAGATCTCGATCTGCCTTTGTTTTTCTTTCTCTCTCTTGGCTCTCTTTCTCGTTTAGCAGATTCTGTCGTACCTGCTCGACTTCCTCCTCTGTGAAAGGTACATGCAGTATATTTTCTGATGCGGAATCGAGAATCTCAAAATTTTTAATGTAATCTTCGAATCTATCCTTGTGCACCCTTCGGGATGATCCTGACATTGCTTCTAGAGACGGCTTCTAGAGTTCACTCAAATCGCCTTTAAGGGCTCTCTCTGCTCTTAAGCTCTCCATCAGCCGCTCTAGTCTTGCCGCCTTTTGTGACTTTGTCTCTTTTTTCGGCACTTGGACAGAATCTTTCTTCCCCTTCTTTTGCTCGGGCTGCTCTTCTTGAACAGGCTCTAGTCGTCTTTTCAATCTGGTGGCAACCCTTGGTGCTCTTTGTGGCTCGTCTTCTTTGTCTTCTTTGAGCCTGAGCTAGTCGTTCTGTGACGGGGGGTCAGGCCATCTTCCTTTTGCGTGCAATGCCCCATAAATCACCTAAGTGATTAGTTCTCCTTGCACAATATACGTTGGCTTCTTGTTACCCATCTTCACTAGGTTGTCATGTATATATGCTGCATAATTGATTATCTTTGGAGTGCTCTTCATCATTGCCCGAGTGAATGTCGTGGCAATTGCACCTGGCGGAATTCTGTACTTTTGTGGCCGCTTCCTGCACATATGGAAGTATTGGTTGTACAACTGACTCATGATTTCCACTCTTGGGTTGGCAATATATTCAAAAGTGTAGTTTCCTTTCTTCTCATTGTACACCTTGACATCATCCCTTCTTTTAGTTACACTATCCCCCTTGTTAGAGAGGTCTAGTGCATCTACTACAACTTGCTCAGTGATGATTACTTTTGTTTCTAGCCTGCCTTGTAGATTGGTTACTCTGGCCACTCCGTCTTCTTTGATGGTCGTCACAAACTCCCAGACTCTCTTTATCTCAACCCTTGCCAGCACTGCTTCAAAATAGTTGTGGAGATCAATCTTCTCCAAGTACCCGGCCATCCTGCTTCTTACGAACTCATTGAGTTCTTGCGGCAGCATTGGTAGCTCGATCACATTCCCTTTAGTGTCTTTGAACACTCCTTGGTAGATCTTTAGGTCGTTGGACTCTAACAGATCTTCTTGGATCCATGTGCTGGTGGGCTTTAGTGTTCCGTCTGATATGACGAAGGGCTCCACTTATTCTAGGTAATCCTTAATGTTCATTCTTTTCTTTTTTACTGGTGACTTAGAGGTTTCCATAGATCCTGTTGCACTCAGTAGTCCGAAGTTAGAGTTTTTTCCATATTAGCTGAGAAACTGAGTTTTAACTATCCAAATGACTTGAAAATTGAAAATAAAGCTTAAAGGGAACTTGTGAAGTTGTGCATGTGCTCACAGTGCAATTCTGGCCAAAAATTTTCATTTAGACATCCTACGCGTAGGATGTCTTTTTCATCAGAATTAGTTGATACTTGACATGCTGGTAGTGCATGGCTTATGGAACATGGCTATGCTCATGGATTTTGATTTGGACAAGGATTGATGCTTGTAAGAGCCTGTGTAGTGTTTTTGGGGCTCAAAAAGTGTATCTTGAAGGTGTTGGGGTTCAAAAATGATTAGAATGGCTTCAAAATTGATATATGAGCTCTTGATGATGATGTGATTGGATCTGGAATGGACAAACTTCCTCTACAGGCCTAAAATGTCAAATAGACATCCTATGCGTAGGATGTCTACTTCAACAATTTTTGCTTCTGACCACACAGATTGGTTGTCGATGTGTTGGTGAATGTGTTGTGCAAGTTTCATGTGATTTGGACAAGATTTGGTAGGTCCATGGCCCATTTTTGCATCTATGTCCTAACTTTGCGTTTTTCATGCATATGAGGTCAATTTTGGTCCAAATGTGATGAAACTTGGTGGATATCATGTAAAGGTCATTCAGAAAATGTGTGTGATAAAACATGTTGGGATCTGTGCCTAAAAATCCCCTTGAGACATCCTACGCGTAGGATGTCTCCTAATGTTTTTTTCCTGGGATGTGCCACTAGTGCCTGCCCTTGGTCCCCCTGAGTCCCTTTCAAGCCTAATTTCAACAAAAAAAGTCAAATGGATAGAGAATAACTCCCTTTGTGGACTTCAGAGCCTCCAAGCCATTTTCTGACTTTTGGAGTTCTTTTTGGCGATGAATTTTCTTGACGTTGGTCTCCATAGCTTCCCGGTCCCTTGGGGATCCTTGCCGTATGGTTTTTGTCGACTTTGGCTTCACCGGAGCTTCATTTGGCAATTTGTCGCTCTAGAAGCACCCGTAGTTGCGTTTACTTGTCTTCGATGATTTGTGGTGGTCTACTACCATAGAACTTGGTTGTTGATGGTCTAGGAAAGCCGCTCGTGAAGTTTGGTGGCAAACAGGCATGCGGTTTGGCCGCGAGAGCAATTTGACGCTTTGTGTTTCTGATGCGGTTTCTGAAGTTTTAGTGCCGCTTCGGGTCACTTTTTGGACATGTGGGTCACATAGACTTGTCGAGCATGTCGAGATGCTCCTACCCATGAAATTTGGTAGCATTTGGGCGCTTTTTCGCCGATTTCCCATTTGGTGGCTTCTTACGGGATTCTAGGAATTAGGGTTTTTCCCGATGGTTTTCTACTATCTTTGGACATCCAAGACTGGTCTCCTATGCTAGGGTAACCTACCGATGAAGTCTTGTTGCTTTTGGGTTAGCCGTTAGGTTGCCGCCTCTACTTGTAGGTCTCTACCGCGAGCTTTGTGTATGAACCCTACGCTAGTTTTTGCGACAAAACGCCAAACATGCGCGAAAAGCTCAAGGTGGTGAGCCTACCTCTCATGTCTGAAGCCCGTCGGGTAGTCGTGCACATCGTAGAAGCAGTTGGAAGGTCCGTTCGCTCTAGGTGGCAGAAGCTGTCTCCACAAGGTCAATATTGAAAATTTCTTATAATGGAGGTCCCCGAACCACTTTTCATGAAATTTGACATGTGCTCCTAACTTCTTGCGAGATGCGGTTTAGGCTCAAAAATTTCTTGATTTGGACTTCATTTGCTCTGTTTACCAGAAATTTGGCATTTCGGTCAAAACCTGGCCAAAACACGCTTTCCGCTCCAGTCTCATAATTGCACCCCCACTGTACCATAGATTTTCCTATAGTCACTGATCATCCCCATATTTTTTGTTTTTCATTACGACTGTTTGTCACCTACTTTTTGTATTTTTGAAGTTTTTCTGCCAAAAATTAGCAAAATTAAAAGGAAAATAGCAAATCAAACCCAAAAAATCCTCAAAAATCATAATAAATCACAAACATCTCCGCAAAACATTATAGACACTCACATCCAATTTTTATGGCCAGATTTCTCCGTTTTATCAATATTTTGCCCAAAAATGGCTATTTCTACTTATATACACACCCCTAGGGGCTTGATTTGGCGTTTGGCCCCATATACCTATAGATAGATGCTGTATAAGGGCATATATACTTGGGTTAGTCCAAAAAAATTTGCAATCAAACAACAACCCTTAAAATAGTCGAAAATCATGCCCTTTTTTGCTCTTTCTGCTATTGGTTCTGCATTTGAGAATGCCTCCCCTCCTCCTAGTCGGAGTCCTCCCGGACGACAAGGTATCGCCTTAGAGTATGTGCCGTGCATAGGTTGAAAAATTTGTGCTAATGCTTGGCCGATTAATGTGGCCCTAATTGATGCATACTCGATCGATGGATTAAAAAAATTAATGCTGTGCAAGAGAAGGGAATAAGCCATATGCTTATTGGCATTCGCCGTCGAGGTTTCCTGTTTTCTTTGCAAGTAACAACTGTAACTCTACTGCTATCTGTTTAATTGTCTGTTTTGCCACAGGCAATTGCTTTGCCGCTACTGTTGATATAGCCGTAGTTGTTTCTATGGAGAGGAGTGGCTTGGCCGTAATGGCAGTGGACCGTATTGCTTTTGTTGTCCATTGGTAGCTTGTTTTTGCCGGTTTTTTTTGGTTTTTGCTACTTCCTTGGTTGCCATTGTGTTGTTGTGGATTGGCATACACATAAGTCAGTTGCCCTTTTTCAAATGCAGCTGTCTGCCTTCCGTTGTTGCTTGTACTGAAGGGAGTTCCTTTTGCTTTTGTTTTGGTATCCAAATGCGAGTAACATTTGGGTTATTGTTGAGAATTTTCTTTGGGATCCATATTTGTTTTATGCCCTTGGTTTTTGGGTGAACTATCTGCTTCGGTTGAATTCTTTCGTTGCATTGTTGTTTGTGTGCCATGTCATTTCTATCCTTCCGCTTCCATACTTGTTTCCCTTGTTTTGGTAACCTAGATCTTTGCACTGCGGTCGGTGAATTCGTATGTATGTAGTCAGCATGGTTTGCTTTTACCTGTTTGTTGGCCTTGGGTATCATGTTGTTCTGTGGTGGCATTCTTGCTTTTGGCTCTTTTTCCAGTGATTGCATGGCTTGCAGTTGATTATTCCGATATTGCTGAGCAAAGGCTATCACTTGTTGTTCTTGTGCATGCTGAATTTTGACTGCATTCGCATACCAATCTATCTGCACATTGTACTCTTTTTTCCAAGGTTGTCCCAACATGATTGGGTGTTGTATGTTTTCATCCTCCACCACATAGAATTTGTGTGGGTAAATATATTGACGTACTTGTACATGCAATATAGTCCAGCCCAATGTTGTCAACGGGTGTGATGTACTAATTTCCAGCACTTGAGGAGTAGGATGAAGTTGGCTTGCAGATTTGAGCTATTGGTATAATCCGTAAGAGATCAAATTTTCTTAAGCTCCAGAATCAAGCAATGCCGTCGATTCAACTTGATTGCTATCCAGTGTGACTGCAATTATTGGCTCCACTGTGTCTTCATCCAACTTTGTTAGTTGAATGGCATTGATTCGCAATGGTGCTCCACTTTGTTGTTGTTGTTGCAGAAGTCTTCTTTTTGCAATGCGTTCTTTTGCTTCTGCTTGAGCTTCTTCTTGTACTCTCTGTTTTTCCTTCATTCGTTGTTTTCCTTGATGAATTTGTCGAAGCATATCATGTGTGAGTGGTAGATGATATTTCTTCAGTCGACATCCACTAATCCAGTTCAGCATTTCTTCACCTGCTAATGTAGCAAGCTTGACAGCTCCACTTTGTGATAGATCACTAATTACAAAGGGTCCCATCCCTCGCTTTTTAAGTTTCCTGGCATGTTGCTTCAAAGTATAAACAAGTACATAATCACCTGTTTTTAACTCTTTAGTGCGCACATGCTTGTCAAAAAACTATTTTTGTCTTCTCTTTTTATCATAGATTGAAGCTACAGCTCTCAAGCGGAGTTCATCTAGCTTTTCAAGATCATCTATTCTTGAAGAGAGCTCATGCCCTGTCCATTCTAAGCGTTTCGCTACTCGTAGAGTTGGAATTAAAAACTCTATGGGTAGTATAGCATTTTGGCCAAACACCATGTTGTACGGTGTTGTTCCTATTGATGTTTTGTAAGCTACCTTGTATGCCCATAGTGTTGAGTGTAGCTGTTGATCCCAATCTGTTCTTGACTCCGACACTATTTTAGTGAGAACCATGCATAGTGTTTTATTTGTGGCCTTGGCTTGTTTATTGGCCTATGGATGGTATGGAGCAAATTTCCTATGTATGACCATGAATTCCTCTAGCAGATATTCAATGACTTCATTAAGAAAATGTGTCCCACGATCACTGACAATTTCTATGGGTAACTCGTATCGTACAAAAACATTCTCATAAAAAAATTGTGCAGTTGTTTGTGGATCTGCTTTTTCCGTTGCCTTGGCTTCCACCCATTTTGTGAGATAGTCCGTAGCCACAATGATATATTGGGTATGGGTGCAATATGCAGGTGGTGAGATAGGTCCCACAAAATCAATGCCCCATTTTGCAAATGCTCTTGCTCCCATCATTGGCTGTAGTGGCATCTCCTCTCTTTTTATCGGTACCTTGGTGCGCTGACAAGCGTCACAACGCTTTACAAACTCTTCAGCATCCATGTGTAATGTAGGCCACCATATACCCGCGGTCGTTAAGACAATTTTTGCCGTCTTATCGTCCAAAAAATGGCCTCCGCTTATTCCACTATGTGCATGTTCTAGAATCAGCAGGTATTCGCTTTCACTTGCACAGATTCTAAGTTGATTGTCCTTTCCTCGCTTATAGAGTTGGTTCCCAATTAACTGAAAGTCACGAGCTTCCAGCTCTATAGCCCTTTTTCGTGCTCTTGTGATGTTCTCAGGAAACGTCCTGGTGGTTAAGAAATCAATGATATATTGACTCCATGCAGGTGCAATGTTTACCTGAAACAATGTTGCGTGATCCACTTGTCGTTTGGCACTACATATAGTACAATTGGTAACATAAGATTGTATGTCCGCATACATAGTTGGCCAATAAACCTCTAACTGTTTCAGTCTCTGGTGTGTTTTCACTATTGAACAATGAAATGCACAATCTTGGACATTTGCTTCTTCAAGGTAGCACTCGAATTCTTCCGGATTTATACATAATCGTAGGATTTGGTCCGATCCTAGATGATACACCCGTCCTGCTATCAACTGAAAGTTTTTTGTTTGTCGAATTGTTTGTTGTTTGGATCTGTATTCCGTATTATGAAACCCACTTCCAAAGGAAATAATGCTAACAATTTCCTGTGACCATTTGGGTATCATTTCAATATTGAAAAGATAAGCATCTGGTATGTCATCATCTACTCCTTCAGAAGCTTCCCCGTTGTGTATCCTTGAAATATGATCCGCTCATAGAGGGGTTTTACCCTTTTTGACCACCACTGTAAAATCAAACTCTAGCAATATAATAAACCAGCGTACAATTATCCCTGTTTTGCATGGTTTATTTACCAGATACAAAGGAGCTTGATGATCTCTAAAGAACACAAATTTATTTGCGAGCAAATAATGCCGAAATTTCTTTACAGCATAAATCATTCCTAACCCTTCTCGTTCGGTGGTTGTGTAGTTCTTTTTTGCACTGTTTAACTGTCGGCTTGCATAACAAACTGGAAAATCCATTGTTCCGTCTCCAGGTTGAGCCAGAATACTCCCGATTGCATATGCAGAAGCATCAATGTGAACATGGAATATCTTTTTTCAATCCGGTGCTTTAAGTACGGGTGCTGATATAAGGTTTTCCTTCAGCTTTTGGAATGAAGTTTCACACTCCTCGGTCCAATCGAATTTGACTAGCATACGATACAGAGGTTGTGCAATAACCGCATACATGTATATGAATCTTCGATAATATCCGCAGTGTCCCATGAAGGATTGCACTTGCTTAGCATTAGTAGGCCTCGATAGGTCTACTATGACTTTGACTTTGTCTAGGTCAATGGTTATGCCATTTCTTGAGACAATGTGTCCTAAGATGCAGCATTGCTTAACCATAAATATACACTTTTCCGGGTTAAGGTAGATTTGATATGTCCTGCATTTTTCAAAGACCTTTTGCAAATGGTCAATATGTTCCTCTCATAGAAGAGAGTCTACACAAAGATCATCCATGTAAATTTCTAAGAATATTCTTAGGTATTCTTTGAACGCGTGCGTCATTAACCTTTGGAAGGTGGCTGGGCCATTAGTTAAGCCAAACGGCATAACTCGATATGCATAAATTCCCCATTCTATGACAAACGTTTTTTTGTGTTGATCCTCCCTTGCAATTGTCAGTTGGTTGTATCCTGAAAACCCATCCAGAAAGGAATAAGCCCGTTTTTCGGCCACCCGCTCAAGCACATGTTTTGTGATTGGCAAGGGATAATTATCCCTTATGGTGGCTGCATTTACCTTTTTGAGGTTTACACACACTCGCAATTTTGCGTTCTTTTTTAGAACTACCACAATGGGTGACACCCAATCTGTATGCTCGATTTCATAGATGAATGCAGCTTCCATCAGCTTATCAATCTCCTCTTTGATTCGTTTAGAAAATGTGTCATTATATGTATAAGGACGTTGTTTGCTAGGTTTTGCATCCGATTTCAAAGGAATTGTATGTTGGCATATCGATGGATCAACTCCTTTGAGGTCTTTATAGGACCATGCAAACGCATCTTTATACTTCTTGAGAAGTTGGCCGTTCTTCTTCTTCAGGCTCTAAATCGTTTGCTATATAGACCGGCTGAGGCTTTTCACCTGGTTCCACAAGCTCTATTCTTTTTGCATTTTCTGGGCCATTGTCATAGATTCTTGGTTGTTTCTTTCCTTGACTGGTGGCGTCATGATGATTTTTCTGTCCTGTATGGTAAATTTCCGATAATGTGATGGTACATTCATGTTTCCTTTCTCTGACTCTCCTTTACCATCACTGTCTTCTTCAGTAGTCCATATCTCACGTAAAGACCGTGTTTCTGTTTACACTCCAGTTTGGTCCACTCCTGGTCTTTTGTTGTTTCTTTTTTTGATTTTGAGATTTTTGTGATTTTGTCTCTGTTTTAGCTTTGCGTTCCTGTTTTATTTCCTCTCACGTTCTTTCCCTTCGTTCTTTTGAGAATCTTCCTGATATGTGATCTTTTACACAATCCTCTGCTTTTACAAGCATCAAATAGTGAGTTTTACCTTTTATCGTGGGCATCAGGTTCTCTCTTGCTTTGTTTCCTGCTCGTTTCCTCCTATAGCGTTCTTGGAGTCTAGGGTGCTGATTAGCAAAATCATAAAACTTAATATCCTTGGGTTCCCTTCCACGCTCACTTGAGGTGTCTGAACACTCATTATCTGCATCATCATTTACTTCCAGATGTTCAGAGGAGTTATAAAACTCTTCTTGTCCTGATGGTTCTATCGTCTCATCTTCTCCTGGTATAATGCTTACCATGTAGTAGGGTAGCACATCATAGCCATCCTTATCGCAAAATTTTGTTGTTGGACTATCTGTAATGGTACAGACATCCAATGTTTCTAGTATGTGTTCCCATTCTAGAGGTTCCAAGGCATCTTCAAGAAAAGGTTCCGGAATATACTCCTTGTCCTCTATCGCTCTTTCTAAGACTCATTCCTCTCTTCTTAAGCTTCCACAATGTGAAGCTCCACACATCCATAGCTCTTTTTGTTGCCCTAACCATGTTGAGAGTTCCGATCCTACTACTGTAGCTGAATCAAACTCCTCCACAGGATTTTGGTTCACATCTTTGTAACTATGGTCTTTCAGGTGTATTTTAGTTGTTGTCTCATCATGTCTGAGGTATATGTGGTCATAACCCCAATCTTGGACTATCTTCAATTGTCGCATGAATGGTCTTCCCAAGATGATCTCATAATTGTTCTTTTTGTCGAAATCGACTATCGCAAATGTATGCTCATACTCGATTCCACACGAAGTGACAATCACTTTTTCTAAGAGTCCTAGAGGCTTCTCCATGAACCCGTCAGCCAATTGCAATTTCATTCTGGTAGCTCTTAAAGCTCATTTTTCCCATTTTTCTCAGATTTCCTTGGTGGCGATAGCAACTCCCGCTCCACTGTCAAGAATAGCTTTGGAAACTACTCCTTGGAATTCTACTGGTAGCGTGGTGTTTCTATATTCTCCTTCGCAATACCCTCCAACCTTGTTTAATGGTACTGGCCTAGTGTTTAGTTGAGGCCTGTCCAACTCTTTGATCCCTTCCTGTAGCCTCAAGGTGGGGTCTCTTATTCCAAATTTTTCTAGGCATTTACCTACTGTGGTCCACATGTTTGGTCATAACCTTAGGAGTTCTGCTAACGTGATTGTGCATGCCACCGGGGTGGACAATAACTCAATAAATCCTTGCGAATCCATCACTTTGTTAGAAGAAAGTCTTTGAGATGGGATTTCTCTCACTTCCAACTTGGATTCATACTCTCCTAGGTAAGAGGATAAAGTTTTCAGCGAGTCTAGTTGGCTGTTCCCCGAACTAATTGATCCTTGGTCTCCCTCTTGTGAATGTATCTCAAATTTCATTTGTGCGCTTGCCTCAAATTCTTCAGTAGGAGGTAAGATTGCATTCTTTTCTTTTCTCGTGCTATTCATGGTTACTCATCCCCTTAGCCTCGTTCGCCTCACATATTTGCTTCCACAGATCGTCTAGACCGTTACAGTCCTTACCCATTTCTGTCAATATTTTAGGCTGGAAACCGTCACTTGCCTCATCTGTTGTATTTGGCACTATGATAAGCTCTCCTCTGGACTCATAGGCATTAGTGAGTCTTTCCTTTGTTTCTACATGTTTCTCTAAAGTTGGTTGGATAGGGGTTGGAGCTGGTGCCTCATGCCAATTTGCAGGTTTACCCAGCGGGTCTTCCTTCAATGATTGAGCTGTTTTGATCATCTTTTTACACATTTCCAACCTTTCCTTTTCTATTTCCGCATATGGATAAGTCATCCATCTTTGCTCCTGGGCTTGGTTCTTTTTGAGTCTGGCTTCATAAGCTTTTAGAAGCGCATCCAACTGCTCATTTACCTTGTCTGCCAGTACGGATCCTCCTGATCTTGCACTTTTGGGCTCTGCTATTTCCTTGGGTGCTATGGTTGTCGTGGCGTGTGAGCTTAAGCTAGCTAGATCCTCTAACCGCTCTAATCTATCCTTTGTATGTTTCAACTCCTCCGATAGAGTTTTTTGCTCTTGTTCTTTCCTGGCTTTCATACGCACCTTTCTAGCCTTCCAAGTGCTTCTCTGATTTTTTATTTCTGAACTTTGGGCATCAGTTTTTGACTCTTCAAATATGGGTTCGTTCGTCATTATTTGAGCTTGGGCTCATGTCACTACCTGAATAGGTATGATTGTTTCATTTTTCGACCCTCCACTCGAAGGTACTGTTTCTAGCATGTTTAAGGTGGTTTTTTCTCCTTTGCTCATGTTTTTAGGTCAATCAGGAATCAAATGAGTAACTCCACACTCGGTGCAATATTTGTTGACTCTAATGATTTCATCATGAGGATAGTCTCTTAGCCAATAGTCTCCACCACACTTGTAGCAGGGTTCCTTGGGTTGTTGAGGTGCTCCTTGAGCTCCTCTTTGTTGGTATGCATGTCTCTGTCCGCCCATCCCTTCGTTGGCTATGAACAACAATGTTCCTTCATCTAAGCTATATCTTCCTTCTCCTGTTGCCTGTGCAGCTATTGGTGGTCCTGTACTTCCCATCATGCTCCATGGTTCTGGTGTCGAGGGTTCTTCCGGTGGATAATAGACAGAGTTTTTCGCATATCCATTGGGATCTTCATAATATGCATGCATAGGCACCAAGCCTTATCCTCTGATTCGGTTACGGTTGGTGTATATCTTATACCAACTGGTCATAATCCTGGTAGGGGTGGTTGTTGCCCCAACACTGGTTGTGGTCTTTCTACACCTACAGGTCCTGGTAGGTTGCCTGCTTGATACCTAGGCATCGGTGGAACTTGAGGAGAAGCTACCAGAGCTTGGGGAGTGTAAGGTCTCTCTCTCACATATCCCTTGTTATAATAACATTCCTCCGTCCCATGGTTTGTCCATTTTTGTTCAATAGCACACCACTTGGGCTATTTAGCCTGGGGTTTGGCGTACAATTTAATCTTTTTTAGCACTTCATCTACTAGCTGCTCTTGGTTTACAGCTACTTCTCCCTTCGGTGCTGTCTTAGAAGACTTACTTCCACTTTGTTGTGAACATGAATCGTCGTCAAGGTCCTTGAACTCTCCCTCTTTGTAGAACGCACAATTGTCCACAAGGTAAAGAGCCTCCTTGGTCAATTCATTCAACGTCGTGCTCCTCTTCATATGTAAGTCTTTATCGAGATCCGCATTCCTTAGTCCTTGGATGAATATAAGCATAAGTCTGGACTAAGTTGGCAGTTCTTCCGCAGGACAGAACTTAACATATCTTTTTAGTCTTAGGGCTGCCTTTCGTACAGATTCCCCATCTTTCTGTTTGAATTTATGGATTTGTGAGACGGTATTATGAGCTATCCCCCTTTGTGAGAATTCCTCGATAAATTCATCAAACACTTCCTCCATAGACTCAAAGTCTCTACGCTCTACAGAGTCAAACCAAGTGGCAGCATCATCCTCTAGGGTCAGTCCAAACCCTGCAAATTGGGTAGGGAAATCTAACACCTCTTCTGCTCTAATTACACGCACAAAGTCTGCTACATGATCTATTGGGTCTCTGCTTCCTGTGTATTTCTTGTTTACCCATTTTTGCACTTGAGAAGGTTTAATTCTCCGATGGTCCACAAATCTCATCATTGGATCTCCACGTCCTAATCGATATACCTCCTCAGGTCTTCGGTAGTAGGCTGGTTCCTCTCCCAGAGGTGCTCCTAAGCCATAATTTCTAACAGTTCTCGCCAGAGATGGTTCATCTCTTCGAACTCGTTCTAAGGGTGGCCCTCCATGTTCTGTTGACCCTTGAGTCTTTGGCTTACTCTCTCCTTGATACCTTGAATAGAGTGGCGGTTCTTGCAAAACCCTTAGCCCTCGTGTGGCTTGATAACCATCTTGGCTTCGGTCTTGCTCCATAGTTGTCAACTGTCGAAGCCATTTCTGTAATGATGGATGGTTTGCTGGTTGGTTTTGGTTGTTGAATGCCTGCGGTCGGGTGGAATGTGAGGTGGCGTTATAATCTTCTGAAAAAGGATTTGTTGACTTGCTTGGGGTGTAGGTGTCTCTTGGAACTTCCTCAGGGGCATATGCTGATGCTCCTGGACTTGTTGCCCTTTCTACCTCCTCTGGAAGAATACATTGGTATTCTCGCCCGCATCTATCAACAAAAACTATACCCTTCCCCATAGCAGTTTCATAAGAGAATAAGTAAAGAACCTAGTCTTTGCTCAATTTGTTTAAGTATGGTTCTTTGCTGCGAAAGTAAGCGACTATACCCTCACTCTCATACTTGTAGATTCCCACATTCTCATTATAAGTTGGAACCCTGGTTGTTTTCTTGTCATACATAAAATTGCTCCAGGCCGATCAATGTTTGGTGGTGGTTCTTGAGCTTCTGAAACCATTTTCCCTTTCGCCACATTATCTCCATATTTGTTGTAATCTTTAGGGTTACTGACTATCAGATAGTGGTTCCCCTTTTCGTCTCAGAATCTATATCCATCATCATAGACTCGGATTATCTCCAATCTCTGAGACGGCCTCTCTTCGATACAAATGCACTTGCGTTCTCGATAGTCAGAGTAGACTAGGGCTCCCCTCGAGTTTGTTTCCTCTAAGGAGATCACGGTGAGCTTGGAATCATTCAAAGGATTTAGGGAGGTGCTTCCTCCTGTCATTGGTCCGTCATGGGTGAAACCTCCTAGCTGTTGTTGACTACTCATCATGAAGAAATATTTGTCCGACAAAGTGTCAGTATCACTACCTTCCTCAATAATCGGTGCTAGTGGATCTAGCCTTGCCTGAGTTACACTCTCCTCCGTGGACATTAAGCTACCTTGGTCACCTGCCACCTTCTGGTCTCTAAAAATGTATCTTCGTGATCTTAAATTCATCAAACTTATTAATGCATTTTACCACAAATCCAATCACTCACCTGGCAAAGGATCTGTCTCCGCACAAATTCTTGCTTTGCTGCTGAATATACCTGTACACAAGCGTTTAATTTCGGCAATCGAATCAAAGCATTTATCTGCTAGAGGTTATCTTAGTAATGATTGGTATAACTGGAGAGTTAATCTCAACCACTACTGTATTTTATACACTGCTGATGTTCTGGATTAGGTCTACTAATCTGGAACTGTACTTCCCTCGGATGTTGGTCAATTTACGTGCAAGAGTCTGAAGTCAGTCTTTGCTCCGTCAAATGGACAAACAAGGTCCAAATTCACTTCTGAAAGAAGTTCTGGAACCCTTGAGCCAAATGGAATCTCACTGTCTAAGCTCAATCAAATTTTCTCATCAGTAGGTCCCAATAGACATCCTACACGTAGGATGTCTCCTGCTTTGTTTTGTCTGGATTTTTGTACTATGGACTCCCCTTGATGTGCTGAGCCCACAACTGTTTTTACTTTTTGATTTGGACACCTATAAGCTGGTCAATGGGTCAGAAATCTGTTCTGAAAGCCTGTTGCTGATCTTGATCAGTCTAACCAACTCCAATTTGGACCAAAATTGACTAGGGGGCTTGCCTTAGGCTATACAACACCTTGCTATGCCCACAGTCAGTATCTGGCTTCAATTTCTTACTTTAGACATCCTACACGTAGGATGTCTTTTTCATCAGAATGGCTTCAAATTCAAAACACAAGCTCCCTTTGAGTTTCTGATCACTTTGGTACGCTCAAAATTTTGTTTGGCCTGTTTGACCCCAGACTTGACCCACAGCTTCCCCTTGATGTCATCAACTGAATGGTTTGCTTAGATTTTGGTTTGGATTTCAAAAGTCCCCAATTTTAGCTGTTCTTGCCTTTTACAGTCAAAAGTGCTAAAGTCCGCTTTGAACCCAATTTTCTCACCCAAATGATATGAAACCCCTCTCAGTCACTCACTATATCATGCAAGATATGCTCATGCAGCCATCTTATGGTTTTGGTCTTAAAATAATGCTTTGGTATAATTTGGGTAGGATGTTTGGCAATTTCAGTCTATCTGGCCTTATCCTGTCAAGATATGGTCAAATTTACACTTTCCAGTTGAAATTAGGGTAAACCCCACCTTCTGAACACACTAGTCAACTCAAAATCCCAAAATTCCCACCAAATTAGCATGTAGACATCCTACGCGTAGGATGTCCTGTGGCTTGAAATTAATTTATTTTTCTGACAGAAATGCTCCTGATGCTTTGTAGCTCTATCAGAAACACTCACAGTAACTTTTGGACTTCACTTAGGCTTTCAAACACACCTTTGCGTCTTTTTGCATATTTTACAAACTTGTGATGACTTTACCAAGCAAGTATAAATACATGAAATGCTCTAGATCCTGAATCATGATGTCCTACTTACTCTACTCCTACTCATGATGTGAAATGGTGATAATGGTGTTTTGGTTGCTTTCTGGCCTCTCCGGACTCTCAAGCTCTCCTCTCACCGCTTCTACCACTCCAACTCCTACTCAAAAACTCAACTAATACCTAAAACTATCTTAGTCTACCTAAGTCGAAGGATCTAGGCCAGACACACGCTTCCTAGACTCCCTCTAAGACCTAGAGAGTCCTCCACCCTCTGATCCTATCTAAATGTAAAACAAGACTCTTGGAAAGCCAAAAATACCTATCCTCAAGGATTAGTCTCGGTCACCTACCTAAGGTTTTCGTCCCCAGCAGCGACGCCAATGTTGGACGGATACGCCGCGACGGACGTTAGTACAGCGAGAACTAACCTAACATATAATGTCAGCTAAGGACAAAGCTCGACCCGCAGGCACGTGGAAGCAAGTATAAGGTGTCAACCTACACTCGACCGACTCCTAACTAATTCCTATAGAGGTCTCTACCAATTGTCTAAGTCACAGTCTTCAAGAGTGCATAAGAGGAAACTTCGTACAACGCTGTCTAGAGTCGAACACCCATCACTAACAATCTCGAAACACCATAGAACTTGAAGGAGACCCTACTAATACCAATAGGTCGCTCTCCCTAAGGTCTATGAACCAAAACCCCAACCCAAAACACCCAGTGCAAAATCATGTAGGATGTCTAGCCGAAATTTGCAGGTCTTCGTTTCTGAAATCTAAAGTGCCTAATGTGTATTTCTACTCAATGTGAACGCCTGGATATGTTGCAATGCAAAATCGGACAATGTATGCTCACCAAATCACTAGATGAAACTCGTAGAAGGAGCTCGCAAAACCAGACCGTATGCATGCAATGTAGGTATCAGCGCGTATCTCTCTTCGGGGGCAACATGCTGTACTTCTCCGCACTCGATTCCGACCACTGGTGCACACGTAGCGTCGAGATGAAGCTCACACTCTCTCTCGTACATAGTATGCTCACTCACAGACTTCAAAACTTGTTTTAAAAATGACAAAGGGTTTTTCATTAAGGTCAAAAAGTGGTATATATACCTTACAATTCTCAAACCCTAAAGTTCCAAAATCAACCGTCTACTCAATCTAACTATCAAAACTGGGATACAATCTGGAAACTTCTGTAAGCCCCAACATTTACAAGGTGAAAAATCAGGTTTCCTTAATAAATGAATAATTACAAAAAATGATAATCCTCCGAGTAGTTAGTTTTCGTGGGGTGTGTCAAGCTTCTAACACATAGTACAAAGAAAACAAATGGGACACTTGTCAAGTTTCTCCTCGTGTTGCCCTCATGGTGTGTCTGAAGCCTATCGGTTGGCCACCCAAGGGATACAATGATAGTTTGAATTAATTGTCTTTGCATTTATCAAGTCCTCTCTCTCAAAGGGGAAAGGGAGACACTTGTCCCAAGGTTTCTTGTAATGCCTCCTGCTTGAGATTGACTAGGCCTCAAGGGGTCCAATTAGCTACAAGGGGGGGTCGACCAAAGCAAGGCAGGAGGTTTCTTAGAAGGTATACTCTACCACACACACTCACAGACACTCTCATTGTGTATTGTGAAAAGTGCAAGAGCTCCCTCTCCTTCTCCAAGCAAGTAGAGGTTGAGAGCCTACACCAACACTCTTGGCTATGGAGTGCAAGTCCAACCAAGAGCCATGCTTCAATGCTTAACGTTGACATCTTCTCCATCTTCCTTATTATTCTATTATCTATGCTAGCAAAAAGAGTGATGATAAGTGAGGAACGAATTCTTTCTCCTATGAAATTTTTCTTCTTCCTCTTCCCTACCCTCATTCCCTGCTAGCTCTCTCCACCTTTGAGGGTGTTTGAGGTCTTGGGACTGAAGCAAGTAGAGGTTGAGAGCCTACACCAACACTCTTGGCTATGGAGTGCAAATCCAACCAAGAGCCATGCTTCAATGCATGCTCAAGCTTGACATCTTCTCCATCTTCATTATTATGCTATTATGTATGCTAGCAAAAAGAGTGATGATAAGTGAGGAACTAATTTTTTCTCCTATGAAATTTTTCTTCTTCCTCTTCCCTACCCTCATTCCGTGCTAGCTCTCTCCACCTTCGAGGGTGTTTGAGGTCTTGGGATTGAGGCTTGGGATAGTTAAGGCTTTCTTCAATGTTTATGTTATTCTTATGATGCATGAAGCTTCCATATTCATTGCATCACCTAGGTCACAAGGAACACAAAGATTGTATTGTAACAAGTCTCTCTTAATGGGAGAAATCATAATACATATGCCTATTGGAGGAGGGATCGTCTCCACATAAATCCGGTCCTCAATTGTTGTCATGTTCTCTAAATTATCTCTCCTATAAAAGTATTTTTCATGCCAAGTTTTTATCTTCACCTATGTTCACCCGCTATGCTCACAAAGTAGTTTCTCAAAAGTACTCTAATTATTTTCCACTACTCTCAAGCTAGTAGGCCAATTCCATTACAATGGTATCAGAGCATTTGGTTTCTCTTTTCTTGCTTAAGAAGAGAGGTCCTTAAGTAGCCTATAAATGGTTGATTTCGTTAAGTATATTAGGGTAAGTGGAACTAGGATCTATTATCGTTTTTGTTGAGCCCACTATGTGAGATATGGTGCACACCTTGAGAGATTTGGACTTAACAATGGAGTCTTTTTAGACTTGCCTACGACTTTACCATTATTGAGCCATAAGAAGTCCAAAAGAAGCTAGCCCTCGGTAAATTTTCTATGCTAGACCTACTCCACTACTCTCTATAATTAACCACTTTGAGCCTTTGGTGTAGATACTTAAGAGCCAATTTTCAAAGACTAAGAGGAGTGGCAACTAAGGTTTTGAGTTGCCAAAGCATACACTAAGTACATACATAAATTTTGTTAACATGGATGACAATAATCAAGAGAGTAGAATGAACATTGAAAGCTTTGATTGTGCACATGAAGGTGCTAATGATGATGCCCCCATGTTTGTCAATTATCTTGCTACTAGGTTGTAGCAAGCTAAACGCCAAAGCAACAACTTCACGCTTATGGGATTTCCCTTCCTCTCTAAGAGGAAAGAGAGCTTAGGAGGACTCTTAAAGAGACCCCCAAAAGAAGACTCTCTCCCATTCGAAAGAAAGAATCTAAAGAGCATGAAATCAATGAAAATTTAAGTTCCTCTGAAGATGTGGCTCCAACAAGACGGCGGTCTAGACAATCGTCCACTCCTTCCAAGAGGAAAAGATCAACACATAGTCCCTCTCCTCATCATTCCAAAAGGGAAGAGAGTAAACAAAGGAAGAAAAGGGTTAGGAAGAGGTCACCCTCTTCACCTTCCTCTCTTTTGATGAAATTTATCGCTATTCTCCTAGAGAATATAGGTGTTAGACAGCGGGTAGACAGACATGCGAATAACCTCCCATCCATCCTATATATAGGCCCTTGGCCCTCTTCCATATATAGACCCCTTTACTGCATGTGTGTCCGGCACATTGCTCGGGCCCGGCCCGTCTAGTCCTACCCTTGGCATGACATTACTCCCCTCTTGGAGAAGCGTTTTTGTCCTCGAACACACAAGTGGTGGTATCTTCATAAGAACACTAATGTTTTCCACCATGGCATCCCTCATGGATCCAACGGTTCGTTGAATCGGAACCCGGTTCATTGGGAGGTTCAATGAAATCAAGAGTAACATCTTGATTTTCTACATTGTTGTCCTTGTGCAACCATCTTGGTTAACCGACTCATAATCAAAAGAGCGTGAAGGCTCCTTTAGAACTCACTTGAGAATGCTAAAAGAGTTATCACAACTAAGAGGTGTTTAAATGCATACCCAGGTTTCAAACTTTTTTGAAGGTCCTGGAATGTGCAATATAACCTCGCCTCATCTTTCCATGAAAGTACTATGTTGACATACTCATCAGCAGCAACCAAGTCCTTGACTTGCGGTGGTCTCTTGCTAATAGTCAACCTCATCCAAACTGATGAGTAAGGTTGATAACTTGAGAATAACAGGCAGAGACTAGAACTAGCCGTAACATGCCTTTCATCATATGAAGCAAACTCCAAACCAGAAAGGTAACCAATCTAGTTGTTTCACTTCTTGCTAACGTATGCACTTAGCATATCCTTTAGCATGCGTTACTAACGTATGCACTTTGCATATCCTTTAGTACTAAATAGAATGCTTGGAAGCTGCCCATACTACACGGGATGAATATCAAAAGTAAGAGTGAGGTGCTTTCCGCCAACCACTTACAGACACTCGCCCATGACTGACGACAAACTATGACTCAATCATTGAGTATCCAGCCATATACTCGATATGGAATGGAGACAACCAACTAGGTTGAAAGCAAATTGGAGTTTCAAGCAGCCAATCACGAACACCCATACTCAGCCATCACCTTGTATGGCAGGGTGTAAACTCATACTAAATCTGCAAGAGAGATTGCACTGGCAGTGTAAAAAATTGCAGAAACAATAATGTCCATGAATTTGCATGCCGCTCCGAATAAATTTGTGTTAAACACTAGGGCCCATAACACCTAGTGTGCATGCATTTAACACAAACATATCCGAACCGCAATTCCATGACGAGACTTTCCACGGTACGTACGTGAAAGTCTTGCAACAAATTTGGACCATAATAGAATGTGACACTCCGATCACACCTACGTACCAACCATGAGAAATTCTCATGAATATAGCATATTTTGCAACAAAAGTTGGACCGTAACAAAATGTGACAACCCAGTCACACCTAGGTACCAACCATGAGACATTCTCATGTACATAGCATACTTAGCTATATGTAGAAACGACCCTCTGTTAAGGTGGTTTCACAGCACTTGTAATCGTAACAAGTTTGTACTTAGTACCCGACAATTTCTGGGGACTGAAATTGCTCCTGATACTGTGTGCTTAAAATGGTCGAACCAATGGATGCGACCAGCACCTAGGGACTTCGTCGTGACACATTGGTAAAAATTTTGCGCCAGTGTCAATCCAAGAGACTCATATTCTCCACATGTGGAATATGTCTCAAACAAGGATATCAAGAAAAGTGACATCCATCAAGTACGAGCTAGTACTTGTGTGTGGAGGTAACTGCAAACACTCCGCGACAAGAGTGAGAGGGACCCTCATTATCATGCTCCACACTGGCTAAACTGAACTCCTTGAGTTCCTAGACCATGTTGTATCCCATCTGACAACATGTGCCAAATCGAACCCTACAACTAGGTTCGTAACAGCATAAGGTATAGTGGACGCTACGGTCCAAAATACTCTATTCCAACATGCCCTTGGCATGGCTTGGAAACATTCAAGCGTATTTATACGACTTGCACTGGAAACCGTGGGTGTTGCCTGCGCAATCCAACCCCTTTGGTTAACATCTACGTAGTCAAACCCCTTGGTAAGACTCTCTGTAGAAACTGCTCAACTAGCAGGCAACGGTAACCAACATAGTTAACCGTGTACATAATGATTGGAATCAACTCGAAAAGTTGAATTCGTCTACTACCATGTGGTAGATTGCGGAATTCTTTCCTTGAAAGTTTAACTGGGAGAGATCAAACTGTGATCCTCAATGCCTATGGGGTGATTTAGCAGTCACCCTCCGGGTCGTACCCCAAACAATATGTCCATAGACACTCCGTAGTGCTATAGAGAGAGCAAGAAATCTACACAAGTGAACTGCCTAGCTCTTGTGGACAGCCATGCTGTCTCAACTGATTGCTGCATCTATACTTCCTTGTAGAGATCAGCTGTTGTGAGTTGAAGATTTATCAAAAACTCAACTTGAGTGTCGAACTGGAAACATGTAGTGCAAAAATGACACTGTAAAAATCTTGAATGACAAGACCCTTGCTTGTCCATTAACGTTGATGTATACTTCCCTGGGTAGATCTGTTCACTCTTGAAAACAATCACCCAAAGAATGCCAATAGTTGGGTCTTACCCCTCTTAGCTTGTGTGGCTCATAGCCCTTGTGCAAATTAGTGTTCAATGGATGAACCGATAAATACTAATTTGAGTAGCATCTTAGCCACATGCTAGCTGAGAGTTAGAGCACCTTGGCTTAGGCTGACTCACGAGAAAAACACGTATCAAAAGCTTCTTAGAAGAATTTTATTATTCCCTTAAAGAGAGAGAACAAGAGAGAAGAAGAGCATGCTGGGCTGTGGAACTTTCCTTGAACGACTATGACGTGTATAGTTGATTGCCATGCTCGTGTGCATCTTATGCCTAACGTGCAGCGTATCCTATAAGCATGCAACAAGTTTTTGCTATGACTCTCTCATTGAGAGAGGTAACAGAAAAACACAACCACATCTTGATCTACCTCCCTTGCAGGGTCGTGATTGTATGAAAATGACTTAGCATTGGCACTTTGCTTGTGAAATAAGTCCTAGATTTAGGTTCCTTTTAGTGTTGTTGGGTGTTGATAGCAACCAACCATCAGGTTCAACAATCCATCACTTAGTCTGTCCTTGACAGAGTTGCGAGTGTGATAGTGGAAGCATAATGCATAAAGTGGTGGAATCCATGCCAGCTGCTTAGCATGCCTTGCATGCAAAAAGGTAAGCCCGTGGCTACTAGAATGGTCTCAAGCGTGAGAACCAAAACCATAAGTGCCTTGCACAGAATAAACTGGTAGGGATTCTGTGAGCTGACATTCACTATTTTGCCAGTTCCCCAAACTTGTGTGCCAAAGACCTTGACTCCAAATCAATGGCAGTAACTTGTCACAAGGGAGAATCCATGCTTCATGTAAAATTGCCAAAAAGCACTTTGCTTTGCACAATGATAGTAATTGCCAAGTAAAATGTAAACATGAAAAAAAAAACAAGAAAAACTTAAACTTTGCTAACCTGGTAGTTGTTGCTGCAACCAGTTGTCATGAAATTCCAAAGGAAAAGCTCGCATAAAGGTGGCTCATAGCCAAATCTGCCGTGCGAGAGAGAGTTGTCGCATATGTATATTTGCCCTCTTGTATCATATACATCCGTCGTATACGGAATGAAAGAATCTGCAAACATTTTGCCAAATCCGTCCCAAGTTTGTATGCTCATAGCATATGCCAAACGTGGGGAGTCTCAATGCAAGATTCATAAATTGAAGCCTTGCTTCATAGAACTACATCTGGCCTCATTGCCTACAAATGCGATGGACGGAAGATGCCATAGCAAAGAGAATCAACCTTGTCGATCATGTAAAAAAAATTGACCTTGTCAAAATTTCATAGGGAAACGGCCTTGCCAAATTTTGCTACTGATTGAGAATCATAACATTTCCCGATAGTGAGAAAGATAGCATCTACAGCTGAGCTATCACATGTTAGCGATTGTCCAATACTGCTTGTTCAAAGCAACCTTTGCTTGACGAAATTGCATATGGTGGTCAACATTGCATTCAGATCCTAGCTGTGGATGTCAATGTTTCTATATTGCCTGCTTCTTAGCAAGATGCAATGGCTTGGAAATGAGTATGCATCCAATTCATGGAGCTGTGCTCCCAGAAATCTTGCTTTCCTCCGCCTCGAGATAGCACAACGAGGAGAGATCAAAATTGAACAACCGACGTAAGACACAAAACGGTTTATTGGAGTGTCGCTCTAGGGAGCCTTGCGTTGGATAGTATCTGATGGGAAACAGTTACTTGAAATTTTACTGATTGGTCGGCCTTGCCAAATACCGTAATCGAATATGTCATAGGCCCTGCCTGAGTTACCTCTGTATCAACAATTACCCGCCGACTCGCGTGTGGTGTCGAGGGATTGTATACTCAAGCCGTGCTTGATGTTGATCCCTTAACAAACAATGGTTCTCATTAATCACCCGAATCGACATGCCATGGTGTCGATATTTACAACTGAGCTATCACATGTTAGCTATTGTCCAATACTGCTTGTTCAAAGCAACCTTTGCTTGACGAAATTGCATATGGTGGTCAACATTGCATTCAGCTCCTAGCTGTGGATGTCAATGTTTCTATGTTGCCTGCTTCTTAGCAAGATGCAATGGCTTGGAAATGAGTATGCATCCAATTCATGGAGCCGTGCTCCCAGAAATCTTGCTTTCCTCCGCCTCGAGATAGCACAACGAGGAGAGATCAAAATTGAACAACCCACGTAAGACACAAAACGATTTATTGGAGTGTCACTCTAGGGAGCCTTGCGTTGGATAGTATCTGATCGGAAACAGTTACTTGAAATTTTACTGATTGGTCGGCCTTGCCAAATACCGTAATCGAATATGTCATAGGCCCTGCCTGAGTTACCTTTGTATCAACAATTACCCACCGACTCGCGTGTGGTGTGGAGGGATTGTATACTCAAGCCGTGCTTGATGTTGATCCCTTAACCAAACAACGGTTCTCATTAATCACCCGAATCGACATCCCATGGTGTCGATATCTTGCATGGTGCATGACCATGCAGGCCAAACATGTCGTAGCCATACCGATTTGTTGCATTTGCATCACAATTTCTGAGTTCCATGTTCTTGGGGCTTTATAAGAAAAACTGGAGGCCGTGATCGTGATGGTCGAGTTCTTACCGATTTCCGGGCAAAGTGACTGTAGCCTTGAAATTCAAGATATGCAGTATTTCAGATTTTCTGCATAGTTCTTATGCAGCAAATTCCGGTCGATCTTCCCCTGTTGCTGAGATTGTACTTGAATCTCATTGCCGTCCGAAGCCATGGCTCCCATGCATCTCGTGGGGCTTGGACCTTAGTAAGGAAGGGTGCCCAAAATAGGGCGCCCCTTGTGCCAATAATATGAAAAAAAGCTTCTTGCTTCATCCATGGCGGCCACAGACGACAGCGTAGGGAAAAATTTGCAGAGCACGGACCGCCACTTGCTCAAACTCAAGGGCTGCAGAAACGTGAAGTCATCCCTTCGATTGTGCGAACCTGTAGAACCCGCATGTGTGGTATCTCGTGATGGTCACTAGCCTTCGTCCCTTCGCCGCAAGCGGCTATGCCCACGCAAATCAGGCTTCGGTCGCCTGTGTATATCCCGTGCCTTTGCCTTCGTCTTTCTTGTCCTCGGCTAAGCCTTCATGCCCACGCTGTGGCTCATCTTCCTCCCCCGACTTGGAACAGCCGCACACTTCTATTGCCTTGCTTGTGTGTTGCATGCGACATGTAAACTTGCTTCGAGAGAACCCCTAGGCTGAACGGAGAGAGAGAGAGAGAGAGAGAGAGAGAGAGAGAGAGAGAGAGAGAGAGAGAGAGAGAGAGAGAGAGAGAGAGAGAGAGAGAGAGAGAGAGAGAGAGAGAGAGAGAGAGAGAGAGAGAGAGAGAGAGAGAGAGAGAGAGAGACCGCCATGCTTCCCTCCTCCATAGCTCCCTGCTGCCCCCTCCTCTCCACCTTTCTCTGATACCAATGTTAGACCAGCGGGTAGACAGACATGCGAATAACCTCCCAACCATCCTATATATAGGCCCCTGGCCCTCTTCCATATATAGACCCCTTTACTGCATGTGTGTCCGGCACATTGCCCGGGCCGTGCCCGTCTAGTCCTACCCTTGGCATGACAATAGGAGTGGAGGACATTGCAAATCATACCCTGCATGGCGAAGGTCCCAAAAGCTAAAGAAGTTCAAGAAGGGAGGAAAGAGTATCTATTTTCTCACCTATGATGGCACCTTTGGTGCTACCGACAAAGTGTTGGCCTTCATCCAGCAATTTGATGCAGACTTTGGAGACGAGGGCTTCACAGATTCCTCCAAGCTACACCATGTAGCTATGTACTTTCAAAAATCAGCTTGATAATGGTAGGCTAGCCTTCGTGGCAATGGTGAAGCCCAAAGAATGGAAAACTCTAGGAGTTCCATCATGAAGCAATTCATTGCAAGCTATGAAAAGGACAAAGTGCTTACCAAATGGTGCAGCTTGAAGCTTCTTGCTCATGAGTCTATCCACAAGTATGTAGAAAAGTTTTGGGATTTACATTTCAAGGCTATTGTCTTTCAAAACATAGACTTTGCCGAGAAAGGCAGCAATTCTATGTGGGGTTACCTGAAGAGATGGCCAAATACATCAACTCTCAACGGCCTGGTTCTATCAACAAAGTAACCCATCACATGATGGTTGCTTCACGCATCAATTTCCATCAAGGGGCTAAAAAAATTGTCAAGCCCATGGAAAACAAAGACAAAAATGATGCAAAGGGGAAAATGAATGTTCAAAATTCTTCCCAAGGCACTTCCAACAACAACAACAACAATAAGTCCAAGGAGAAGGGAGTTTAAAAAGGTGAAAACAAACTCTCTCCCAAAGATCTTAAAGCTTTTCACAAGGACCACAAGTGTTTCAAGTGTTGTAAGCAAGGACATGGCTATCATTCTTGCCCCAAAAAGAAAGCTTCCAATGAGACTCCTAGGGCTTCCACCATTGAAGCTCCAAAAGAGGATGTTCATTGCAAAGGATCATCACTTTTGTATGCTTGGGGAAAGGTAAGAGAGCATGATTCCTTCATCTTGTTTGACCCTGGCTCTACTCACAACTTCATATCAACGGAGTTGGCCACCAAGTTGGGCATTCAAGCTTTTGAGATGGGAGATATGGTAATGGCTGACACAGCTTTCAAGGGATAGCAAGCCTCCATTAATCCCTTGATTGGGAAGTGGAGGCTTCATGTCCAAAGTTATGTCGACAAAGAAAACTTTTTCATCTCACCTCTCCAACATGCGGATGCTATCCTAGGGGCTCCATGGTTTGATCGCACGGATGCCAATATGAAGTTCCCTGAAAGGAGAATCTATTTCACCTATAGGGGAAAGAACATGTGTATAGATTCTAGTGAGTGTGGTTGCACTATTCCACTTGTAAATCCTCCTGATTTGGATAAGTCAATGAAGAGATCAGTTTCTGCGTACATGATTTTTGTCAAAGAGTCTCTAAAAGATCCTAATGTTTCATCAAATGTAAATGGTAGGAATCAAGAAGAGTTAGACTTTTCTAATTTTCTCAAAGGATTCTAAGATGTGTTCATGAATGATATCCCTATGGACTTACCTCCAAAACGATGGGATGATGACCATCGTATTGAACTCCTTCCAGGAAGCTCACCACCTAACAAGCCTCCTTACCAAGTCTCACAAGATCGACAAGAGAAGATCATGGGGCAAGTACAACAATTAGTAGACAAAGAGATGGTGAGGTGTAGTTCCTCTCCCTTTTGTTCTCCAATCCTTTTAGTGCAAAAGAAAGATGGTACATATTGTATGTGTGTGGACTATCACTATCAAAAACAGGTCTCCCGTGCGTCGGGTAGAAGATCTGTTTGATAAGCTACAAGGCTCTACATACTTGAGTAGGATCGACCTTAAAAGTGGATATCATCAAATAAGGATAGTGGATGAAGATATCCTAAAGATCCTGTTTCGCACAACGTTTGGTCTTTATGAATATCTAGTCATGCCTTTTGGCTTGACTAATGCAATGGCTACGTTCAATCGTCTAATGAAGAAAATTTTTAGACCTTATCACAAATTCACTGGAGTGTTCTTTGATGATATCATCATCTACTCCAAGTCTTTGGAGGAACATAAGCAGCATCTCCAAGTGATTTTTCAAGCATTGAGGGAGAACAAGCCTTTTCTCAACCAAAAGAAAAGCGAATTTTTCCTTCAAGAGATTCAATATCGAGGTCATATTATCTCTCAAGATGGTATCGGTATGGATCCATCAAATTTAGAGGTAATAAAAGCATGGCCTAATCCAAGGAATCTACATGAGCTAAGAATCTTTATTGGTATGTGCACATACTATAGATGCTTCATAGAAAAATTCTCTTAAATAGCAGGACCACTACATGACTTAACTAAGAAGAAAGTTAAGTATGTATGGACTACTAAGGAGAAAAATTCTTTTGATAAGCTTAAGGAGAAGCTTACCTCCCATCCAGTCCCCATGCTTTCGGATCTCTCAAAGCCATTTGAAGTCCAATGTGATGCTTGTGGTGATTGCCTTGGAGCAGTTTTTCTTCAAGAAGGGCATGCCATAGCATTTGAGAGCCAAAGGCTCAATATGGATGAATGAGTTTTGGTCATTTATGAGAAAGAGATTTTAGATGTTCTACATGCCCTAGACACATGGAAGCACTACCTATTGGTGGGGATTCCATTTATCCTACGAACCAACCACCAATGTCTCAAGTATTTCATGATGCAAACCAAGCTTTCCGACAAACAAATGAGGTGGAAATTTTTCTTTTTCAATTTAATTTCCATATTTCTCACATTGCTGGTAAGCACAATCAAGTGGCCAATGCACTTTCACGATGACCAAAAGTTAGTGTGGTGTCTATAGCTACTCACAAGGATCTATCCTCTATGGTAGATGAGTATGATACTGACTTTGACTTTAGAGACATAATGTCAGCCCTTGCTTTGGGGAAGAAAGAGGGACCACTCACCTTGAAGGATGGTTATCTTCTCCACGGCAATAGGCTATGTGTTACCCATTCCCTTCATGAGAAATTTATGTATGAATCGCATGCTCCTCCCTATGCGGGGCATAGAGGTATTCAACCTACTCTTCGAGGAGTAGAGATGTATTTCTATTGGCATACCATGAAAGTGGACATACAAGAGTATGTTTCAAAATTCATAGTATGCCAAAAGACCAAATATGATAGAGGGAAGCAACCTAGATTACTCCAGCCATTGCCTATCCCAAATTCACCATGGGAGAGTATATCCATGGATTTCATCTTTGGATTACCCAAGTCTATCCGTGGGAATACGGGAATATGGACAATAGTCGACAGGTTTAGCAAGAAAGCACACTTTATTCCTGTTAAAAAGACTATTAAGGCACACCAAATGGAATCCTCTTCATATCAGAGATTTTCAAACACCATGGATTACCAACATCCATCACTTCAAATAGAGATCCTAGAATGACCACTAATTTCTAGAAAGGTCTCTTTGAAAATCTAGGGACAAGATTTAATTTCTCTTTGGCCTATCATCCACAAACGGATGGCCAAAGTGAGATAGCCAATCTTACGTTACTCGATCTACTCAACAATTATGTTACCAAAGTAGATCAACACTCATAATGGGAACAGTACTTACCACTTGTAGAGTATGCCTATCATCCACAAACGGATGGCCAAAGTGAGAGAGCCAATCTTACAATACTCGATCTACTCAAGACTTATGTTACCGAAGTAGATCAACGCTCACAATCGAGAAAGTACTTACCACTTGTAGAGTATGCCTACAATAATACTGTACATACTTCTACGGGAAAAGCACCTTTTGAGATCATTGAGGGAAGACCTAACAGTCCCTTACTACTCAAAGTACATGGGAAGATCTTCGCCAGCACGGATGAGTATAGCTATGACCTATAAGAATCTTTTCAAAATATTAAGAAGGATATGTCCATATCTCAACAAAGGTAAAAAGCCGCTACCAACAAGCATAGAAGGGCCTCAACATTCAAAGAAAATGATTGGGTCTTGATTAATTTTCTTAAGGCTCGATTAAGGAAAACCACGGGCAAAAATACTATGGGCCATCAAAAGTATTATGCTAAGCTAGAAAAAAGATACTATGGTCCTTTCCAAATCTTGAAGCCCATCAATGAGACGGCTTACCAAATCAAGTTTCCCAACCATTGGATCATACATAAATCCTTTCATGCGATCCTACTTAATCCCTACAAAGGAGATCCACCAAGTGAACCAATTATCAAAGACCCTCCCGAAGTTGAAGACCAAGAAGAGGTGCTACAACCCAAAGCTATCCTTTTGCATGAAGACAAGGGACTACGACATGGTAAGATTATTTGACGGTATCTTATTAAGTTCAAAAATTATCCTTTTGAAGATGCTAGATGGATGCAAGGAATAAAGCTTAAGGATAGTATGAACCTTGTCAATGCTTAGAATGCTACATTAGAGTAAGCAAATGTACAAATTTCTTTTAAATGACCCATGTTTTTTCTTATTAGACTAGTTCTCTTTTTTATTGTGCACAAATTTAAATACTATGCATGCTTAGAATCGTGTTTGTGATGACGGCATCTCTCAAACACCAAGAAGAAATTGTCACTCTACTCTAGGAGAATGAAATGGACTAAAGAGCAGACATGCTTGGGGTAGTTATGTCTCCCAAGCACCAAATGGATTAGTCATCCATCTTGGAAAGATGTCGTATGGTAAAAAGGGATCCTCTACCCGCTAGGTAAGATTGACTAATGACTAAGGCTTTATCTCTTCTACCTCATAGTCAAGGATGACTATGATTTCAAGAGAGAGGTAATGTCATAAAATCTAATAAATAACCAACCCAAACAATTTTCTCATATTAAACTGATTATTCAATGTGGGAGAATAAATGAGAACAAGTGTTAAGATATATAGATGTGCTTATAGATCTATCTCAACACGGGGCCAATGGTAAAGGGGTCCAAATGAGAGACGGTCTATCAAAGAGCAAGGCTAACCAATGGAGAATAAGACCTTAGGGTTAGCTTCATTGAAGGCGTCCAATAGTTAGTCTAGAAGTCCTTTGACCTTAGGTAAGCTAGGGACGAGCTTGAGGTGGGAACCCAACCCAACCTTGAGGTGCTTGAGGTGGGTACCCGGCCCAAGATTAAGGTGCTTGAGGTGCTTGATGACTAAGGTGCTTGAGGTGCTTGATGACTAAGGTGCTTGAGGTACTTGATGATTGAGATGCTTGATGTACTTGGCACATGCTTGAGATGCCAGGGTTGTACTTGAGGTGAGAATCCAACCCAAGCTTGAAGTGCTTAAGGGTCAAGCTTGTAGTTGGAATTGTGCCTAGGCTTGAGGGGCTTCAGGTTTCAAAAGTCAAATATCTAATCCCTACAAGGAGGGGGCAGGGCCTACAGGAGGGGGGATGAGAGAGAACACACACACACTCACACAAGTCATGCCTAGTACAAACATTAGGAAAATTTTGAACTCATTTTTGGGCCTTTTAAGTTCTAAACATTGCTTAGAACCCCATGATATGACCTATCATTGGAAAGTTCTTGAAAAATGGATTCTAAAGAGCCAAGGTCCGAAAATTTTGGATGACTTCTATGAAAGTTATGCCTTTTTTTTTCAATCAGCCAGGTTTTGTTACCATTACGATAATCTAAAATCACCTTTTTCTAGATCTA
Source organism: Adiantum capillus-veneris (assembly GCF_014529385.1). NCBI lineage: Eukaryota > Viridiplantae > Streptophyta > Polypodiopsida > Polypodiales > Pteridaceae > Adiantum > Adiantum capillus-veneris. Next base: position 107,172,691 of record NC_140954.1, on the reverse strand, counting down.
CATGAAGGCAATGTCCGATAAATGCATGCTTTATATCAATAGATAGCATTTGAAGAGTAGATTCTAAATATCCAACCTCCGACAAGTTTGGATCTTATTTGCAAAAAAAATACCGATCCCCACTTTTTGAAAGCTATGCCACATCAACAATTCTTACAAGGCCCATTTTTGAGTTCAAACTTTTCCTAATGGAAAGAAAAGAGGACACTTGTCAAGCTCCTCCTCATGTTGCCCTCATGGTGTGCCTGACGCCTGTTGGTTGTCCATCCAAGGGTCCAATGAAAATTTAGGAGATTTAATTTATTTTTTTTGCATTTATCAAGACCTCTCTATCAAAGGGGAAAGGGAGACACTTGTCTCAAGGCTACCCATGTTGCTTGTAATGCCTCCTGCTTGTAATTGGCTAGGCGTGGAGGGGTCCAATGAGCTTCAAGCATGAGCTACAAGGGGGGTTGATCAAAGAAAGCTAGGGGTTTCCTTAGGGGGTATACTCTCCCACACACAGCCACACACACTTTCATTCTGCATTGTGGAAAGTGAAAAACCTCCCTCTCCTTCTCCACGCAAGTAGAGGTTGAGAGCCTACACCAACACTCTTGGCTATGGAGTGCAAATCCAACCAAGAGCCAGGATTCAACGCTTAAGCTTGTCATCTTCTCCATCTTAATTACTATGCTATTATGTATGGTAGCAAGAAGAGTGATGATAAGTGAGGAACTAATTATTTCTCCTATGAAATTTTTCTTCTTCCTCTTCCCTACCCTCATTCCCTGCTAGCTCTCTCCACCTTCGAAGGTGTTTGAGTTCTTTGGACTGAGGTGGGATAGTTAAGGATTTCTTCAAATTTTATGTTATGCCATGTGATGCATGAAGATGTCCATCTTCATTGTATTAGCTAGGTCACGAGGAACACAAAAATTGTATTTTAATAAGCCTTGCTTAATGGGAGAAATCATAATACAAATGCCTATTGGAGGCGGGGACCAACCCCACATAATACAAATTCCTAGTGGAGGCGGGGACCAACCCCACATAAAGCCGGTCCTCAACTATTATCATGTCCACTGAATTCTCTCTCTTGCAAAAGTATTGCTCATGCCAAGTTAACTAATTTCTATGTTTATGTTGTTATCTTCAACTATGTTCACCTGCTATGCTCACAAAGTAATTTCTCAAAAGTACTCTCATTAATTTCCACTACTCTCAAGTTAATAGGCCAATTCCATTACATCAACTACCTTACCACGTGGATATAAGTGAAGGTAGTTAAGGAGGTAAATGCTCATGTTGTGGCTCAATTTATTTTTTATAACATTTTCTATCATTTTGGAATATCGTGGTTTCTTGTTTTATATAGAGAAGAGGATTTAGAAGCAATCTTATGAAGGCTTTGGTTGATAAACTGGGGATTCAGCACCAGTTCTCTTCACCCTATCATCCTCAATGCAATAGTCTAGTAGAGAGTGAAAATGGTCAAACTATAAAGAACCTCATCAAGTATTTTTACAAGAACAAAACAGAGTGGGAAGTGAATCTTGAGAAGTGCCTCTGGGCATATAGGACGTCCTACAAGGTAGCTACCAATTTTACTCCATTCGAGTTGGTGAATGGTAAGGAGGCAGTGTTGCCAATATATACACAACTACGTGCTTTGAAAGGGATGTGGTGAGAAAATTCCACACATCATTAAGTTTTGTAGGATGGAATTGTTAATCTTGAATCTTTACAAATGAATATGGAGGCATTAGCGGACTATTATGTGAAACATGAAGAGAAGTGGATTGCTAAGCTCAACCAAATCTTACCGGCTAAGAAGAGAGAGGAAACAGATTTGGTGATAAAAAACGTGAGCTACTTGGATTTTACCTTCCAAAACATATTCAAGAAGAAGTGGACAGGTCAGTACAAATTACAAAAAGCTTTTCTAAATGGAAGCTATCAGCTAGTGAGAGCGAACATGGTGAGTTGCTTAGAGATAGGGTGAATGGAGTACGGTTAAGATGTACTTTGATAGGATTTTGATATCCGATGCATATAAAATTATAGCCAGGGGGTTTGGGAAACCCACTTGAAAAGTATGAAGAGCAATGGACATACAATTCTATGCACATTGTATATATGCTTGTGCTTTTTTTAGTGTGCTTGAATTTCAGCAAGATATTGCATATTTCAAGTTCAATAAATTTGCTTTTGGTTGAACATGAATGTTCAATAGAAGGGTGGGCAATGATGGTGCAGACAAAGCTAGTCTAAGCTAGAAAGTGTGTTGTACAAAGCTATGGATGCCGACAAGTGTGGGTCCAAGTGCTAAAGCTGGTATTTAAGGCTTGGGTAGGCAAAAGACTATGGAGATACATATATAATGTGCCTTTTTGGCCCAAGAAAGGCCAATTGGGATGGTAGGTCAAGTTTCCAGAGTGCTTTGCTAATGCTCAAGAATGTAGTGTTCAAAATTCTTTAGAAACCAATCCAACCGGCTCCTCAATCGAAGCCACAATGTGAAAGCTATTAAAGATCCAAGCTAGAAGGCTTTGCAGGTCCTCAACTAGCATGGTAGACATGGGTAGATTGCTAGAGATGATTCCAGAAGATAAGATTGAAGAGCTTACGCTGTGGAGCATGCTGGTCGTCTCTGATTGTCAATAAGATCCCTAGAGAGAAAGTTATGTCGAGTAGAATGTTTGTTGGGTCATGGATGCTTGAGAGTCAGTCGCTACCTGCATCATCGCCTATGTCATCACCTACATCATTGCTAGAAGGATCTAGAAGATTCTAGAAGTTTCTAGAAACATGGAGAAGATTGCGGAAGAATCTAGAAGTTTTTGGAAAGCTCTAGAATGTTGAAGAAGGGTCTAGAAGGATCCAGAAGGCTCTAGAAGAATCTAGAAGGATCTATAAGGATCAAGAAGTTTCTAGAATCTTGGAGAAGATTTCGAAAGAATCTAGAAGTTTCTGGAAAGCTCTAGAAAGTTGAAGAAGGATCCGAAAGGTTCTAGAAGAACTAGAAGGATCAAGAAGGTTCTAGAAGATATTAACCTCCTCAAGAAGAACCTAGAAAGTCCTAACCTCCTCAACTAACCTCCTCAAGCACTAGTATAAATAGGGGTCTTGGGCCACAAGCCCCTCAGTATTGCCAACACCAGCTGTGAGCCTCCTATGAGGAAATCCATCTTCTAGTTCCTTATGTTCAAGTCTTGTCCTTGCAATCAAGCCTTGTCTTGTAGGACTGGACAATGTATTTGGAAACAAAAGTTCAATCAAAATTACAATAGTTGGCCACTGTCAATAAAGAATTGCAGATGGAGAATCAGATCTTGAATCAGAGAGTTAAACCTTTGGAGCAATGGGAGAAACAGGTGTTGGGAGAAGAGAAAGTAGATGTCAATGGTGTTCTTATGTCTAAAAGAGACATGTCAGCCTTAGGCAACATTTGGAAACAGGTATGCAGGAAGTATGGGCAACCTTCAGAGAAGATATGAGTTCCCTTATCAAGCATCCTTATGAGAAGGTCATATCAGGGTTTGTTAGTAACCATGAAGCTGATTTACTAAAGGATATGGAACAGTTAAAGAAAGATAGATATTTGTACAAAAAACAGGTTCAGGATTATAAAGGAAAGAATATTGCACAATCTGCATTTGTTGAGAAGGAGATATGAGTTGCTTGGTGATCTACAAAGAAAAAAAAATTGTTTGCAAGAAGGTAATTCTTAGATTTTTTGACAGCATATACTATTCCTAGACCTTCTCTCTCTGTAGTGATATACTTTTTCTCCACATTGTTCAGCTACCTACTAGAGTAGCAAATGGAAAAATCCATTTTCTTCTCTCCTGGCTATGCTTGTATGCATCCAATGGCATAGGGTGATGCATCAACATGAACGTGAAAGATCTTTCTCCAATCAGGGGCTTGCAAAATTGGAGCAAAAAGTAATTGCTGCTTCAATTTGTGAAAAGCCTGCTTGCATTCTTCCGCCCATTCAAATTTAGCAATGAGGGCATACATTAGCTTAGCTATTACATCATACATGTATATGAAGCACCTATAGTACCCACAATGTCCCATAAATGCTTGCACTTATTTCATTTTTGTTGGTCTTGATAGTGCGGCAATTATTTGTATCTTTTCTTGATCATTGGAAATCCCGTTTCTAGACACAATGTGGCCCAAAATTTCACCTTGCCTTAATATGAAGACACAATTTTTTGGGTTTAAGAAAATACGATAAGTTCTGTAATTTTTGAAGACTTTCTCTACATGCGTTATGTCATCACTTCTCAGGTGAGAATGAACACAAAGATCATCCATGTATATCTCTAAAAAGTGTATGAGATATTCCTTTAATGCATGACTCATTAGTCTTTGAAAAGTGGCAGGTGCATTGGTCAGTCCAAAAGGCATTACCCTGTATGAAAATATACCCCACTCTATTGCAAAAGATGTCTTATGTTGATCTTCTCCTTTGATGGTTAACTGCTTGTAGCTTGAGAAACCATCTAGAAAACTATAGGCCTCCTTCCCCGCAACTCTCTCAATATCATTTACCTGTTTGAGATTTACAAACACATGCAATTTGCCATTCTTTTTGGATACTACCACAATTGGGGACACCCAATTGGTGTGTTCAATCTCATAGATAAACACAGTATCCTTTAGTTTGTCAATCTCCTCCTTAATTTTCTTGGCAAAAATCTCATTGTACATATAAGGACGTTGTGTACGTGGTCTGGCATCACTTTTAAGGGGTGTCCTTTGCTGAAAGATCTCTGGGTGGAGAAACAGCTGAGGATGGAAAGAGACCTTAAGGAAAAAGGTGATGTAGCAAGGTCTTTGAACCCGTGGACGCGATCTCAAAATCCTACAATGTTAGGCTAAAGCGTAACCAAACCCAGGAGGATAGGTGGTTAGTGTACCCTCACCCGAGATATGAAAAAGAGAGGTTAAAGATGTGCAAGGAGCTCATCCAAGCCACTCAAGCTCTTATGGAACCACCAATTTTGACTAAAGGAGCGGGGAATCGGAGATGGAGACCAAACAAACTCTGTAAAGGAAACGTCCTTGGACACAAGGATAGCAGCTAGTACAACTGACAGAATGTATTTGCAAGCACCTCTGCCAATTCGTGAAGTGGAAAAACAATGGCCACATGATTTTTGCGAGCATATTAGAAATAGAAAAGATGGAAGTGCAACACTTCAGTCAGCCACTATCACGGAGATCCACCTTGAACACGAGCTCTACCCAAATGATATCTGATCACTATATGGTGATGCATGTGTGGATATGTTGGAAGAAAGAAAACCTCAGTCGTTGAAGATGTTACCTTCATTTATTGGCAACCATGAAACCAGATCAGAGGTAAAAAATTACCATCTCAATGGAAGGCTAATCCTAAGATAATGGATACCAAATATGTTCATGAGCTCATGTCATCCCCTAACCATTGTACGCTAATTCTATTAGAGCTAGTGCATATAAGACCTCGTCTTTTGGGGAGAGGTGGGAAACAATTTGGAGAAAATAGGGTAGGTAATTTCGCCACCAAATATTTCTCCAAACACACTGAACAACCAAACCTCGACACAAAATAAACATGAGCCAATGCCAGTGAACAAGGTAGGAGACTATTGTCAAGGTGAGAAAGGAAATACGGCCCTGCCTATGGAGTGCAAATACGTAAAGTTGATAGCAATATTGGATAGTGGAGCCAGAATAGCCATAGCCACCAAAGCAATGTGGAAAAAATGGAAAAAGCCTGCTCTTCAGAAAACTAGAATGATACTTCAATTAGCGGATGGGTATCTGGAGAGACCTATTGACATTTTGGAGTAAATCATAGTAACCTCTTGTGGAATCGCATATGAACACACACTCACTATTGTGAATTTTGATGAGAGCTGTAATTTCAATATCATATTGGGCAAACCATTTATGCATCATCTCAAAATGGTACAAGATTGGGGTTACGACTATATCAACCTAAGAAACAAGGATGTCACTACCAAAATTAGTGTCATGGACCATAGTTATAGAGATGTACAATAAAACCCTAGTGAGGAACTAAAATCTACAATTAACCAAGAAGGAGAAATACCAGCTTGACTGTAAAACAAAGATCACAATTGGACAGGTGAAGCTTCTGAGGGTGGTAGTTTGAAAAAAGAGGACTGCATTCATGATAGGTCAATATAAGAAGAGGCACATGTACCTGAGCCTTTTCCAGAAGAGATGTTCTAACCTTTTGGATGGCAGCAAATACTGGTCTTTCTTGATGTGTGCGTGAATGAGATGACCGTGACCAAATTTTGTGATGAGGAAGGATATGATATCATTCCATTCTAGATGATGAGTGTCAATTTAAGTCCAAAATAAGAATTGAAAGTCCTTGACAAGGAAGGGGTTGCAGATTGCCGACAGAGGTGGATGAGATCTCAGTAAGGGACTTGGACCAAATTGATGAAGAAGCATTCCAGGACTCCAAGGATAAGCTGCTAGAGACGACTAGCTTTCTACTAGTTCAGATCAGGTCATCAAACAGAAGGATGGGCAAGTGATCTACTATGATTGTCCAAACCAAAATCCTCCAAGACAATGTAAATATCAGAATAAACACATGAACAAACAAAACAAGAAAAAAGAATATTTAGTACCTCTGTTGACTGACAAAACACAGTACTTTAAGGCTGGTTTAAGCAATCGATTTCCTTAAAGATGGGATGTCAAAGAGGTACATGAAACCCAACTCAATCAAAACAAAATTGAAAAAGAAGAACAAACAAAAACCACAAACGGAAAATGTTTCTGAAAAAGCTACGAAGTTGTCCAAAACTAAGTGCAAAAACAAGTACAATGAATTGAAACGAGCTTTGAAAGAAGTTTGGACAATGGAGTTGGAAACTGATGATGAATCAAACGACGATAAGTTTGATGCACCTTCCCACTACAAAAGTATACTATTCAAGATAGAAAAATTGTGGTGCAGAAACCCAAATGAGACCCAAAAGAGCCTCGAACTTCATATGGTGGGCCAAAAAAAGCCAAATGCATAAACTTAGTAGAATCAGACGAGGAACCTAAACCGACATACATTGGACGGACCTCACTCAAGAGGAAGAGCAACTTCTGATAGAGACACTCAGACGGTGTAAAGATGTGTTTTCTTGGTCATACAAAGATATGTAGTAATTTGGTTTCCAAAGTCGTTTTTTATTTATCTCTTTTGGCTTTTATCTTGTCTCGTTTTTCCTTCCGAGAGTTCCTAGGGTAGACAAATTTTCTATCTCGGTTTGACTGGCTAGGGTGTTTAGTGTAGCCTCATGTGCCTAGGCTCTTGGTATCACATTTATTAGAATGGTTGGTGTTGTTTCTGATCCACTTGAGCTTTGTACAATTCCAATTTTGTTCATGGTTGCTTTCCCTTTTTTATCAAGGTGTTTAGGATAACGTGGAATGAGATGGTCATTTGTATACCCCTCATAGAACCCAAAGAGTTTGATACGTTCTCCTTTGTGTGGACAACTCCTTGCCCAATGATCACCACCACATTGATAGCATGGTCCTACAGGTGGTGGAGAAGCTTGTGGAGTCCCCATTGGTTGTCCTCTGTTCTAGGAGGATATCCCCTAGGTTTGTAGTTCTGGTTTTCCATGAACATAAGCATATTTTCATCGACTAGGTAAAGATTTTTTTGCTGGTTGTGCTATGTATGAGGGCTCTAGAATCTCTTCAAGAACCATGCATGGTATTTGTCCCTCAGAAGCATAAGCATTGCCGTCAAACCCTCTCTCATAGGTATTGTCTAAATCTTCTCGGTATGAAACTACCTGGACCCCCGGGGCGGTCACTTTTTAGAATGTGTATGCTATCACGTGAGTTAACAGGAGAGGATTATTAAAAGATCAAAATGTATACATATAGAGGGGGGTGGGGGTTTTTTAAATAGGCACGTAGTGTAAATATAGTATGTATATTGAGGTATTATTAATAACTTCTTGAACGCACGTGATATAGGAAGCTTTTGATAAGTGACCGCCCCGAGCCTGGACCCTAGTCTGATCCGAAGGTGCTTCTATAGGTTGTGAAATCCTTACTATAGGCTGATGCCCCAGCACAGGTTGAGTTTTTTCCTACCCTTGAATTGTGTTATTTGGCCCTACTTGGTGTCTTGGCGAGGGTGGATAATTGTTTCCCTCCATGTGGCTGGTATTGTGTTTCTCTAATGTAGTTTCTATTATAGAAACATTCAAGGGTTTCATGGTTTGTCCAATTTTGTTCAATAGCACACCACTTTAGTACATGCGGTACATTTACTCATGGCCTCTATTGAAGGTTTCACCACTGAGTTGGATGATGTCCTCCACAAGTGTCACATTTTTGGGTGGACTGTTGTCATGTGTTTGGGTTTTTCCTATTTCCTTGGTTCATCCTTCTGATCACTTCCTCGATCATTTGATCAATATCCGGTACAGTTGGGTTTTGACCACACAGTTTCATTGTGGACTCACTAGTGGTTGAAGAGGTGCTACTCATCCCTTGGTTTGTATCCTCCTTCACCTCTCCATATGCCTTGCAATTGTCTACTAGATACAACGCCTCTTTTGTGACTTGCTCAAATGTAACAGCACATGCCTTTAAGTGCAAGTATTTTTTGAGAGTGTCCTTTTGTAATCCTTCTATGAAAAGGAATGACAGTCTCTCATCCTGAGGTAGTTCTCTAGCAGGGCATCTTTCTATGTATTTCTTGAATCGAAGCGAGGATTCATTCACCGTTTTATTCTCCTTTTGTCTAAATGCATAGATTTGGGAGAGTATTATGCTTAATTCCTCTCTCTGAGAATTCCTCAGCGAATTCTTGGAGAAGTTTCTTGATACTTGTAAATTGGAGGCTGTTTAAACATTGAAACCATGTCAAATCAGCTCCTTCTAAAGTCAAACCAAAGCTTTCATATTGAGTATGGAAATTAGTTACTTGTTCCACCCTCAACAATTCTTTGAAGATCAAAACATGAGCATACGGATCTCCCAATCCACTATACGTTTTGGGTACACTTCAGATGGTCACATGCGTCTAGACTTCACAACCATCCTCACCATCCCTAGTCCTACTGGTGTGGTATGTCTAAGTTCATAATCTCCCATTGGCACTATAATTGGTATCATATCCGCTATACGTTCATCAAGTTGATCTCGTGTAATAGTTGGAGGGATTCAAGTTGTGTAAGTCACGTCAAGTGCCGCACTACCCTTTTGCATGTTCATAGAATCCCTAGACCCCGTTGATCCCATAGGCCCTATGTTTGGAAACCGTTGATGTCCAAAAGAGTCTTCCAAAAGAGTCTTACATTCCCAGTTTTGTGGTCTTGTGTGAGTAGGCATGGTTTTTACCTCTTCTAAATTTACATAGTATTGGTGGAGTGGTCCACCAAAATATGTATATCTCTCTAGCTCCTTACGGTCCATAGGAGAGTATTTTTGACAATACTTATCCATTATAACCTTCTGAATACTTCCCCCCTCTATGTAAGTAAAAACGTATAGTTTTTTGCGGTGTGTCAGTTCCTTGATGCGGGGTTCATCAAAACTACAATAGAGTGTTTGTTCTCCTTATCGAGATTATATGGCCCCACGTAAGTGTTGTTTGTATTAAGCCGCTCTGTCTTGTTGGTGTGTCTGAGCACCACATTTTGCTTGTCCATTTTGGATGGTTCATCTGCTAGCTCTTCATCTACCTTCTCCTTGGTGCCAGTCATCCCCTAGTTGTCAACAAAAAAGGGGTTGTGAACCACTAAGTACATCACTCCCTCTCTATCGAAATATCTATCTCTGTCAAAATCCACATCTACAAGGTCTCTAAACTCGCTTGGTTTATTTTCCAACTTAGCATAGTAGTGGTCCATTCCATCCTTATAGATTTTGGTCTTAAGCACATTTTCAAATTGAAACTTCAAGTACTACAATTTTATGTCAGATGCAGGTTAAGAAGGACCTGCCCCCATGGAAGTTGTTTCCTTAGCTATTTCAGTCATTAGGCTATATGATCTTTTTGATGAGGTGTTAGAAAGGCTTTCCTCTATAATGGCGTATAAAGGATGCAGTGGTCTTTGATTCATGCTACCTTCAGTTGAGTGATTTCTCACCTGTTCTATGATGCTAGGATTCCTATTCTAGTACAATCTTCCTGATCGCAAATACATGAATAATTGATATTGAAAAATCTAAACCGGGTTACCTTATTAGCTAACACTTGAAACCTATCAAAAAATGCTTGATAGCTGTGAGTTTACAGTCATTCCTATTAGTTCTAGCTTTCAATTGACAAAATTTAACTAGATTTTCCAATACATCACAACATCAACAATTCAGGTTCAATTTCAATTTTGAAAAAGCCACCAGGTTCCTATGGACTACCTCTTGTGTGGTCGAATTCTGCTTTTATTATGACTCAGAGAAACATGGATCATGATCTATGTTGGGAATCCAAATTGACTTCTCTAGGTACTAGCTAATTTAGCATGATTAGTAGGTCCTCTGGTATCAAATTTTTTAAAATGGACCTCTAGATTGAAAATAGGTCAATTTTGACACTTTACCAGAGAACTTGGCAATTTTGGGCTTTTATTGTGTTTTTTTATATCCAATTTGAGTTTTGAAAAGACCACTAGACTCCCTGTGATGTTCTCTATCTATGGTGCTTGTTTTGTATCAAACGTGGTAGAGAAACATGGATCGTGATCCATGCACCTCAGTGCTAGAATGTACTAAAAATTGGCACACAGCTAGTCCTTGGTCTCATGATGCTATCTATATGGTTTTTGTGTGATTTGGAGTTTTTTAGGTCAATCAAAAGGCAATTTTAGGGTTTGTTTCAGTGGTTTCCCCCTTGATCTATTTTATGCCCTTTTGGCCCACCTTTTGACCTTTTTTTATAAGAGTGGTTTGGGAGAAAGTGCTAGGTATGTCAAGCCCGTGGGCACTGTCCCCTATAGCATGCAGTTATAGTTTCAGTCTTGCATGCAGAAAGTGCATGCAAGACGGAAACTCGAGGTATCATGAGACAGCCTATCTAGTTCGAGCTTGAGGGGGGGATTGTTAGGTATGTCAAGCCCGTGGGCACTATCCCCTATAGCATGCAGTTATAAGACTTAAATTTCATGCAAGACTGAAACTGTAATTGCATGCTATAGGGGACAGTGCCCACGGGCTTGACATACCTAACAATCCCCCCCTCAAGCTCGAACTAGATAGGCCGTCTCATGATACCTCGAGTTTTTGGTATACTTGGCAACCATGAGTTTTAGGTTCTCTCACAACCAAGGATTTCTGGTGTATCCATAACCTGGTGCTACGTGAGTAACCCCCCCCCCCCTTGAACAGATAGGATGTAGTTTAAAAAATTAGCTACCAAAAATGGAGTTTTTGGTTCATTGCCAAACCTTGGGTTTAAGGTGTACACAGTAACCTCATGAGAAGCGATAACAACAGGCTAAGAACTGACAAAATGGGAGGTCTTACCATTTATGGATGGTAGTGTCTATATCCCGTAAAAATTTTGATATGATGATAACTGACAAGCATGACAATAACTGACAATGTAAAAGAAAAAGCTTTGACTGGAAAGTTTAGGACAAAACCAAAGTATAACACGGAAATTGTAATTGCATGTTATAGGGGACAGTGCCCACTTGCTTGACATACCTAGTAATGTCAGGACATGGGTCCTATACCCTAAGAACTAGGCTAGGCAAGGACTACAGCCAAAGGCCGGGCTAGGCAGTGTGGACAGGGGATCCGTCTAGGGCAAGGGACTAGGAGCCCACCTATAAAGGAGGTTGGGAGGAGGATCCAGTAGAGCCTAGTTGCCTAGTTTCTTATATTGGTATCAGAGCCAGTGTAAGAAACTAGGCAACTAGGCTCTATTGGATCCTCCTCCCAACGTCCCTTTATAGGTGGGCTCCTAGCCCCTTGCCCTAGACGGATCCCCTGTCCACACTGCCTAGCCTGGCCCTTGGCCATAGTCCTTGCCTAGCCTAGTTCTTAGGGTACAGGACCCGTGTCCTGACATACCTAGCAATCCCCCACTCAATCCCGAACTAGACAGGTTGTCTCATGATACCTAGAGTTTCTGGCATATCGGTCAACGTATTGCAATCTTGGCGTATGAGACTAAGTTTGCTAGTGGGTGGCAATTGTATTTTTGACAAGCATTCAAAATGCAAGTACAAAGGCAGTTAAGCTTGAAGATGGAGGATTCAATAGCTCAAAAAAGTCAAATATGTCATTCCAAATTTGACTTTCTAAGTCTATGTCAGTATTGGACAAGATTCAAATGCATGCATAGCAAGCTCTATCACTACAACAACTGTCGAACTATCTTTTCAAAGAAGTTTTCCTTCAAGAACCAAGAGGTACATCAACAGATGTTGAACATCCACATCTACTTCAAGATTGTAGTACGAGTTTTCACAACTTTTTTTACCAGTTCAGTGTTATACTCTTGTTTTGTCATAAACTTTCCAGTCAAAGATTTTTTTTTTTTACATTGTCAGTTATTGTCATGCTTGTCAGCTATCATCATATCAAAATTTGTATGGGATATAGACACTACCATCCATAAATGATAATACCTCCCATTTTGTCAGTTCTCAACTTGTTGTTATCACTTCTCATGAGGTTAGTGGGTACACCTTAAACCCAAGGTTTGGTAGTGAACCAAAAACTCCATTTTTGGTAGCTAATTTTTTGACCTACACCGTATTTGTTCAAGGGGGGGGGGGGGGGGGGGGGGGGCGCAGGGGGTTACTCACCTAGCACCAGGTTATGGATACACCAAAAATCCTTGGTTGTGAGAGAACCTAAAACTCACGCTTGTAGAGTATACCAAAAACTCGAGGTATCATGAGACGGCCTGTCTAGTTCGGGCTTGAGGGGGGGGTTGTTAGGTATGTCAAGCCCGTGGGCACTGTCCCTATAGCATGAAGTTACAATTTGAGTCTTGCATGCAGTTTGCATGGCCAAAGTTATATAAATATGTAAGGTTATTTACACAAACAAATCAATAAAAAAGAAGCGTGCAATTTTGTTATTTTTTCTAGTTGTGTCGATCTCTCTGTCTCTATCTCTCTCTCTCTCTCTCTCTCTCACGTTGAACTTTTTGTTGCACCTGCATCTCGCCGTGAACCCCCTCTAGCATCACTCGCCTTAGCTTTTCCCAACAAAAAGTACTTCAAACGTTCTCACTTTTCTACCTGCCAAATATCAACTCAAAACTCCAAAAAGGTACATGGATTGCGATCCATGTTTCGAAAGATTTTGGCATGACCTTTGGTGAGTTTGTGACAGAGGGTATGGTGATGCTCTTCCCCAAATATTTTTAGATTTGACCTACTTTGTCCAAGTCAAAGGCAAAATTTTGTGTCTACTTTGCGGTTTTTGCAAACAACTCATTTTTTGGTATTTTGATCAGGTTTTTTCACTTTTTTTTCTTTGGATCCTTTTGAAAAAGGTGTTCCCTTAGTTCTCAGGAATGCATTGGCCAAATTTCCTTTACAAATTTCTACTAGGTACATGGATCACTGTGAGGTACCCACCCCACCGTATCAAACGGTGAATCTGATGGTGAACCTAGTGGCCACTAGATCTATAGCGGAAGCAAACAAAGTGGTTCAGGGTTCAACTAGCGGACGATCTCTCATCACAAAGTGAGTCAAGATCGAGCCTACTAGTAAGGAGATCTAGATCCACCTCGCAGGGGAAGCGTATTTATCCTATCTAGCGATCCTAAGACCCACCTTCCAAGAGGAGAGAAACCTCGAGTGCCTTTTTCCCCATGTTTCAGAGGCACGTACACTTGAGACTTCGCCACTCTAGGGGCAATGAGTATTACTAGTATCGATTTTAACACTATGGGGACAGGGAGTTCCCGACCAACCGGGACCACCCTTCTCATAGGCATTGGCAACCTGAGCCAAGCCCCCACTTTCCACCCCCACAATCACACTTCCTTGTGTGTCATAATTACTACCGCAATGATTTTTCAACATAAACATTCCTTGATTAGATTCTGAATCACAATGTTCGTTAAGACATCCCTTCAACCAGTATTGCAAACGGCACCAAGACAGTATTCTACTAAAAATTCTACTCAAACTTATTCATTAAAATTCCAATGTTCTGGAGGTACAACATCCCCCCTCTAGTGAGAGTTTACTCCTCCCGTTGTCGCCTAGCTTCCCATACAACTAGGTATGTCCACCGCATAGAAAGTACGACATGGACATTCCCACCGCATAGAAAGCAAGACGTGTGTTCCCACCACATAGAAAGCAAGTCGTGGGTATCCACCGCTTAACCAGTAGTCGTGGATTCAAGAGCCCTTCACCAGGAACTCTGTCCCCTGTGATCAGTAGGGGGTTTAGGACTAATTAAACATTGAAAATAGAATGAACATGCCGAGCTAAATTTTCCCTAGCAGACATTCTTTCCTATTGCAAACAGTATATCCATCAATCATTTCTTTCCTACTTTAGACTTTAATATACAAATGAATTCAAATGCTAAGGTTTCCGTCCGATTTCTCCAACATGTTTGGGGGTATGTTCTTTCCTAGCTAAACGTATGCAAGGATTAACAACTTGAATGAAATTGTGACCTACCTCTTCCATTTCTTCGTCAATGGCCCGTGAGATGGCCGGTGCTTGTTCGTCCATGGGAGCTTTTCCTTTTCCATTCACATTGCTCGTTCCCGCCTCGCGGTCATGGGCACCACCGAAGCGAGTTCTCTTAACCGGGGCCATTTTATACTCACTACTTTAAATGATAAACTTGAAGAAAAGAGCTAAGGTCCGATAGCATCATAACAATCCAAATGGTAGATTAGAATCATTGAACAATCCCCCTAATATGAGAGGGTTAGATTTTTCCTTCGAGACATAGTAATTTTATGGATAATACTTTACGTTTCCTATAGGAACCGGCTCTCAAGTTAATCACTTGGCTTAGATGATTAAGGATTTCAGAATTTTACTAATTAAATTACAAGAGAGATGAATTAAGCAAGTTCAATCACTTTCCTAGTGCAATTAGAAGGATGCAGAATTGCCGCATGCATAGGTGAGAGAAAATTCTCATATTAGTGGCTTAATGATGGATTAATTTTTTCTTAATCGCATCTTAATGTATGAGAAAATTGATTCTAACTTAATTACAACAATATTGAGTGGTAAAGGAAAGAATTTCATCAGATCTACATCATTACCGGCTTGACAATTAATTACTATGCTGCCTAGAGAGAGAAATCTCTCCTAATCATTGATTAAAAGTGATGAATGGCTGCATAAATTAGCTAATTGAATAATGATTATGTAATGCAGTTATTGAGAATTATAGCTAGGATTAAGCATAGTAGACGAGGAATTTGGAGAATAATGAAGAGAATTAAGAAGAGCAGGAATTAAACCATGATTACCGTGATTAGGGGCTGATAATCCTCTTTATTTTCTGATCCAAATGAGTTCTCAAGATGAGAATTTCAGCAGCACCTCCCTCCTTGCTTCTCCTTCAAAAACTGTGTGTGCCGGCAGCACCTTCCCAAGGTGTGTGTAGGTGTGTGTGTGTGTGTGTGTGTATTGGGTGTGTGTGTGAGCATGTCTGTGTGTGTGTGTGAGAACACCTTTAAATAGGCTCCTCAAGGATGAAAATCGATCTGGGTTGCTAAAAGCATTTGAGTAAGCACTCAGTTAATGCATTGGCAAGTCTAGTTGCCTACCCACCAAGTGTCCAGTTGGTCAGTTTAACTGGCTCTCACACCCGCTCTCTAGCTTGGAAACTCCCCTACAACTCCCACAAGGCAAGAGGGTGCCCCCTAGCTGCTAAAGCTGGCTCAGAGTGGCCTGGAACCTGCTCCCACACAGCCTCGAGCCCCGGTGCCTCCCCGCACAACTTTAGGAAAAATTGGTTTTAGGCTAAAACGGCCCATACAAGTCGTAATTTAATGACGTAAATTGCTATACTAAGCTCTAACTAAGGCGTACTGGTCCGAGCACTTGCCATATTTAGCAGCCCTCGGGGTCCCAAAATGCATTTTTTTCAAATTCGGGGTACGGGAGTAGTTTTTCGAGATTGTCAAAATTGGATGGGTCGGATAACCAAAAACTTACTGTTTTTGGAAATTTTTCACAAAAATTATTTTAATTCACATTTCGAAGCTTTAAAAAATTATAAACATCATGGCACTGACAGAATTCGGAAAACTGCTAAAATAGTAACTTTTTTCATTATGTTCATTTCATGGTACAATGGTGCTCTTTTAGCTCGGGGTCGGAGACCTTACAATCACGATCCATGTTTGGCAGCATTTGATCATGATTTTTTGTCCTACTAGTTCTCTGCTTTTAGTTGAACCCAATTCTCACCCCTTTTTGAATTTGGACAAATAAAAATTCAATTCTCTCACATTTTCTCAATTTTCAAGGTTCTTCTCTGCTTAACCCAATTTCTTGATTTGGATGTTCTTTTAGCACTCTACATCTAGACAAATTCAAGGTTCTACTCTTTGCGAGTCTCTTCTAAAGCAAAGAAAAAAATTTCTACTCACTTGCCCTGAAAGGTACATGGATCGCGATACATGTTGGATAGACAAGCTGGAAGAAATGTGCACAGTTTGTCTCTAGCAAGCTTGTATATCCCTTTTTCCAAGTTTTGTTGGGTTTAGTTTAGCATTGAAGCTTTGTCCATCAATTTTATAACTTTTCAGAGTTATGGTCCTCGGCACCAAAATAAGGTTTTGGACAATTTTTAACCTGATCATTTTGGCACCAATTAATGGTGGAACTTGTTACTTAACCTACTCCTATAAATGGAAATAGGTACACAAACATGAACGAATTTAACAATACAAAAATGACGATGAAGCATATGGTGAAACAATCCTTTCCAAGCATGGGAAAATTAAATAACAAAATGCTCTTTTGTACTTCACTCACAGCTTTCTTTGCTCATAAAAGGAGTAGCACTGGCTAGTCTCGGACTCTAGTCTCTACTAAGCACTAAACTTACGTCTAGCTGCTTTATTGTCTATGTGTAAACGAAATGGGTGTCAAAAGCTTTGGAAGGGATTTTTTGTACAATCGAGTCACTCACCACCTAAGGATCGACTTCCTTGATAGCGACACCAATGTTAGCGGGTCATCGCGATGGACGTCTACAACATAGCTTTTTGTACTAATATAATGTCAATATGTAAGGAAGCGACTCGAGATGGGGCACGGAGACTTAATGAGAGTGTCGATCTCACCAAAGTGAACTCAAAGGGCTATGCATATTACGAAGAAAGCAAATCAACCACTTCCTAGTGAGAAAATCAGTCTATGTCCGATCTCTCCACTCTAGGTCATCACACCTTTTTGGCATCCAAATGAATTCAGAATGCAACAAAACTTAAGGAGAAGTATTACAACACCTAGGGGCACAATCCTACCAGGTTTTGCAGCCATCTGGGAAGGTACATAAATCATGATCCATCATAAAAATGTGCAAAAAATTAAAAAAAAAACTACATGGAAAGGTTCCCTGAAGCATAGAAACATTTATCCAAGGTCAAAGCATTGAAAAAAACCATTTAGAACCTCAAATCAATGCATTTAGCTCACAAACAAGACGTCACAAACCACAACAGAATTGAGAATGATTACACTTGGATTGTAGAGTAAGAGACATGGAATAGAATGTGCTATTGGGAATTGAATTTTGATTACCAGACAAGGAGAACAAAAGATTATAAGCTGTAGTAGCAAGAAGCTCTCACAGTCGACGTCCAATTCTTCTCAAAGCTAATGATCATGTGTTTTTCAAAAATGACGGTTTTGACTTAAGAGCTAAGGGGACTTTCCCACAGCCATTTTGCCACTTACAATGGATGTAGGCCTCGGGTGGTTCATTATGTGTAAAACTACCATATCACATGTGTGAATTTTGTTAAGAATATAATGTATCCTTTTCTTTTAAAATCTATAATTTTTTTTCAAATTTGAGTAAACAATACCCTTCTGTATATATATTTCTTTGAGTTTTAAGAAATTTAAATACCCTTCTGTTGAACTCACGTGATAGGTTACATTTTTATTAGGTGACCTCCTCGGGGTGTAGGCTCAGAGAGGCTAAGAGGGAATGACAAAATATATTACAACTGATAATCCTCAGTAGCAGAATTACATCGCTTCTTTTTAAAAAATGAGCAACTACAACAAGGTTTGGTGTACATCCGCCTTTTACGTGTCAGTCCGTTGTGTCCACCAAACAAAGCCAATTTGGCACCACTTATAGAAGGGATCCAAATATTGTGCACAAGGATCAATGTTGTTGATATGTGCCAACAAACTGGACGACAAAATGTACATGTGCAAGGCATTCCCATGTGGACCATGCACGATTGGTCAGGCTTTGGCCAGCGTTCAGATAAGTATCTTTGAAACCCTCACATATATGCTATTCTTGGCTATGCAAACACTTTTACATCTTAATTTTATAATTTTTAAGGTTCTACTTCTTCAGGCGATAATGCATGTCCGTATTGTGATCCTTGACTTGGATTCTGCCCAGGGATTCTTATTGACGTAATCATGATCGTGTGATTACGTTAATAACTCTAGTATTTACACAAGAAAATCATGTGATCATGTTAATTGTTAACGTGATCTTGATGGTGAACTGCAAAAACCAATAGAGCCGGTAGGCTCGGTGGGCTTTTTTGTTTTCCCGGAGGGGCCCGCCGAGCTGTAGCGATTTACCGGCGGGCCCGCCGGAAAAATTGGAAAGCCCGACGGGCCATACTGTATATAGTAAACCTCTTCTTACTTTGGCATTTTAACTAGGCAAATACCTGGGGAGTTTATCCGAGCGTCGGGTATAGTCATCTCATTGTGAATTGACCTAAGGTTACAGAGTCATAGGTCCTTTTCTTGGGCTGAACGTGATTCTTAATTCTGTAACCACTTCTAAAAATATTTAAATCCTTGACCGAACATAAAGGTACTAAAGCAAAACAATTGAGAATTTGGAGAGTCATGCTCATTGTGACGAAGCCATTGGTCCATAAAAGGGTTGTAGTTGGTTTTAGAAGATGAGCATATTTAAATAACGAGTTGATAGTCAAGGGTCGGATGCCCTGTACTAGTGTACTGGGTATATAAAGATCCTTGAAGTCTTGCATTTTTCACCATCATAGATTTGAATTGATATACATTTCCAGTGCACAATATGAGAGCTATAATCCTTAATTGGGTGAAATTAGCTTTTATATATTGAATTGGATTCATAAGGGGGCTAGAATCCTTGATTGGGTACAAGTAGTCCTCAATTGTGTAATTGTATTGAATATTTCATTGCCTTGTTTTATGTATTGGTTTATATAGGGAGTGAATTATGTATTATATTTAAAAGATTGTTATGCATGAGATGGTCAATCATCGACATTATTTCTTTCATGTGTGTTTTGCAAATAATTATCATCATTTCAATGTAAATGTTGATGATTCTTTGTAGCATGTGAAAATAGTTGTGTCTTATTGTTTTCAGATGGCAGAGGATATATAACTAATCATTATATTTATAATTTCATTGACAATTTCATTTTTTTTTCCATAATGCCATGTAGAGAGTGCATTGCAATGTGTATGTTCTCTTAGAACATATGTGGTCAATATGTGGAATTGACTAGAGTTCATTGCAAATTTCATATTGTGTAGATTTGATTGCTTTCTTAGTGATTGTTTTTTAATATATTGATTTTTTTTTAATTTGTTTTAACTGAACATCTAGTTCTTATGTCTGCAGTATTAAATTGAAAGCAATGGTGAAAAATGTCGGCACCAGTGATACGAAGAAGGCAAGAA
Source organism: Adiantum capillus-veneris (assembly GCF_014529385.1). NCBI lineage: Eukaryota > Viridiplantae > Streptophyta > Polypodiopsida > Polypodiales > Pteridaceae > Adiantum > Adiantum capillus-veneris. The sequence goes on along the minus strand of NC_140954.1, from coordinate 107,152,805 downwards.
TTAAAAAGACCCTAGCAAATATGGGTTTTGAATCTGAAATCAAAACGATTGTATTTGATCCATTGGAAGTTGTTTAGTAACTTGATCACGACCTCTTTTTGTTTCCATAAATATGATCACTTTACTTCCATCCATCATTCGCTTCAGAATGAGAAATACTCAAAATTACTCAAAATTGCCAGATTTACTAAAGCGAATGATGGATGGATGTAAAGTGATCATATTTATGGAAACAAAAAGAGGTTGTGATCAAGTTACTAAACAACTTCCAATGGATGAATTTGCAGCTTTATCTATCCATGATGATAAGAGTCAAGCTGAACGAGATTGGCTTCTTTTTGAATTTAGATCTAGCAATTGCCCTATAATGACAACAATAGATGGATATGAAGGACATAAATCACAAGAAATAAAAACAACAACAAAGAACACACCGACATTGACAATGAGGTGATGTCAGAGAGGACATGCATTCGGAGGGGGGGAGTGTTGACCCATGGGTCAACAACACGACATAACTCAATATCCCATATCAAAGTCTTATTTTTTTATAGTTATGATATGATGCGGATTATGGTTAAAAACATAATTTATAATGAGTAGTTATTCTACTTGTAGAAGCCAGGGTGCAATGGCACTTCATCCTAACGCTACTTCTTGCCTCCTCGTTGCATTGGAGATTCAACTGCACCATCACAATTGGCTCGGAGAGAGCTACATAACAATGCCAAGCATTCCTTGCAAATTGGAGCACATGTGCTAACGCATCTACGAGCTATTTGTGGTTGTAGGTGTATCAAATGATGTCTGTTTTTTGTGTGCAAGTAGTCATTATAATTGTGGAGACACTACGTAGCTCCACAATGAAGATAGTCATTGATCTCTCTCTCTCTGTCTCTCTCTCTCATGAACCCCTCTCTCCTCTCGACGTACCTACAAAGATGGTCATCTCTCTCTCTCTCTCTCTCTCTCTCTCTCTCTCTCTCTCTCTCTCTCTCTCTCTCTCTCTCTCTCTCTCTCTCTCTCGCTCTCTCTCTCTATCTATCTATCTATGTGTGTGTGGGTGTGTGTGTGTGTGTGTGTGTGTGTGTGTGTGTGTGTGTGTGTGTGTGTGTGTCTCAACAAAAAACACCGAACGTGCCCGATTTGGGCCCTCTATGATATTAAGATGCAGCCTGCCGAGCCTTAACATTTTCCCGGAGGGCCCGTAGGGAAAATACATAAGCCTGGCGGGGCCCATCGGGAAAACGCAAAAGCCCAGCGGGCTTTTTGTGGGTTTCCAGGTTTCTCTGAACCGGCTTGTTTGTGATCATGTTAACTGTGACTATGTAAATATGTCAACAAGACCTTGTAATCACACAAATTTTTTGGTAATTACGTAAATATTAAATCCCTGACTTTGATCGTTTGAACTAGAAAATTTACAAGGAGCATAGTAGATTTTTGCATGAAGGACATGACCTATGTGGACCAAACGTATGCAAACATGATATGCATCCACTAAAAGAGAGCGATTGGAAAAACATTTGGCTAGAAAGGGGAGATTTCATGCCACATGGCATGAAGAGAATTTCTATTTTCCATGAGATCTCGTATTGAAGTGACCTACTGATTAATCATATGATGCGTCCATACCATCCAGAGAGCATCCACCACTCTCTTCAATAGATAGTTCATCAATTGGCACACCACGTACACCTTGGGGATCACACAAGCATGATCCTAGCAAGGTGTAGAAGAGTAGGGATGGGATTGTTGTGGCAAATAGGGTCTAAAAGGCCATGTGATAGAGGATTTGGCAGCTCTATTCAATCAAGTTTTGGCCATTGTGTGATGGAGATTTGGGATAATCAACATAATGCAAGAAGAATTACATCGTCAAGGCCATTCATAGAGAGTACAAGACGGCAGACGGGTACAGTCGAGTCTCAAATGATTGGATTTTGAGTGTGGTGATTGCCATAATGTCACACCATCGGTCAGAGGCGAGAAACATGTACAAGGATGGAAATCCAAATCTGGCATGGCTGGATGCAGAAGAGTGCGTGGGGATTTCACAAGAGATAGAAAACGATCCTCATAGATTTCAACAGTAGAGAGATGCAGCTAGAGCATGTTTGGAGTTTGGTGGAGCATCACATCTTGGGAGTGGGAGCTACAAAATACTTTGATATGAGTTTGTAAGTATTATACATATGATTTAAATTGTCAAAAATGTATATGCTATTTGAAGATTTATTTTATGATTAATTGTCAATTTTGCAAAAAGTTACACGCCGAGAGGAGAAGTATGGGTACAAGCATGGACTTGTGGCCCTTTTGACCCAGCTGTAGGAGGAAGGAGAGACCATCTAGGAGGCATTACCATGAGGGTGACATCCTCCATATATGGTGTTTTTGTAGCTATGGTCTTCTTGATACAATTGTGCTCATTCCTTGTATACATGTACAGTTTCACGCTTATGTTTATGCGTTTTGCATTTCGTTTACGATTATGATTATAGTATGACAATCAAGTTATGGTTATGGTTCTAGAATTTTGGTATGGAAATCATGGTATGGTCATGGTATGTCACAAAGGTTATGGTTATGGTTTGGCAATCAAGTTATGATTATGGTTTTGCAATGATGGTATGGCAATCATGTTATGGTTATGGTTTGGCAATTAGGTTATGGATATGTATTTGCAATGATGGTATGGTTGTTATGGTTATGGTATGAAAAGATGATTATGGTTTTGGTATGACAATCACGTTATGTTAATGGTATGGCAAGCAGATTATGTTTGCAAATACGGTTTGGCAATCATGTTATGGTTATGGTTTGGCAATCAGGTTATGGTTATGGTTTTGCAATGATAGTATGGCTCTTACGGTTATGGTATGAGAAGCAGTCTATTGTTATGGTATGTCATAATAACTAATATCTAATCCTCCTAAATGATTTTCTCATGTTAAATTGATCATTTAATATGGGAAAGTGCCAAGGGAGAAAAAGCTAGAATATTGGTAAGGCTGGCAGACCGGTCTCAGTAGGGATCCAAAAGACGAAAAATAGGGATCCAAAGAGGGACCATCTGCAAAAGATCAATGTGCATGAATGGTGCTTCAATGACCTTAGGGTTTATCCCATTAAGACTTCCAAAAATCTTAGGTTCCAAAATTAAATGAAATGCTCAATGGTCAAGCCTTAGGAAAATTTGGATGCTGGTGGAAAGACTCAAAAGTCTTCCCACATCCCTATCAAGGAGGGGGCGAGCCATTTTTGTAGGGGATGAGAGAGAAACACACACACACACACACACTCAAGGCTTCCCTTTACACAAAGGGCATAGTGGACACATGTCAGGTTCATAATCCAGTTTCCCCCAAGGTACATTCAAATCCTTTTGGATGTCCATAGAGGTGGACCAATGAGAATTAGGCTAGAGTAAATTTAGTTTAATTCATTTAAGAACACTTGATAAAATAACCAATAGAAATTAAGCTCTCTAGAAGACTATTGGACAGCCTACGAAGGGGTCCAATGAGCATTCAACAGCCCAATGGCTTTCCAAATTCCTATTGTTGGAAGACTAAGAGGTCCAATTAGAGTTTAATTGAATTATTTAAATACCTAAAGCTCTCGCAAAAGGGAAAAGGGGGACACATGTCACATGTCTAGAAATTATGCTTTTTCTATTGGCTAAGCTTGTTATGAGCCAATGAGGGGCCAACAAGAGGAAATAGCAAGAGGGGTCAACCAAGAGAGAGAGGGGGCTGATTTTGCAAGGAATTATCACACACAAACTCATGTGTGAAGTAAAGAAGACTATCTCCTTCTCAAGCTTTAATGGAAAGCTCGTCATTGACTCCAAGCTTGTGAGAAGGGAGGGGTACACCAACAACTCTTGTCTTTGTGATGCAAATCCAACCAAGAGCCAAGCTCCAATGCATGCTCATCTCCTCTACCATGCTAGTTACTAAGCTATGCTAAGCTATTAAGAGTGATTATGTGAGGAGGAATACTTGTTTCTCATAAGAATACTTCTTTATCCTCTCAATCTACTCTCATACCCCGCTAGCTCTCACCATCTTTGAAGGTGTGTGAGGTCTTGGGTCTGAGACCATGAGGGAATTGATGTTGTGTTTTCAAGTGTAAGCTTGGTGGTTGTAGATTCCATATTCATTGCCCCAGCAAGTTATTGAAGGAACACAAAGTATTGTATTGTAAAATGTCTCCCTTCAAGGGGGAAACCTATAATACAAAGCCCATGTAAATCCGGTCCTCTACTGTTGTCAATAGCTTAATTTATCTCACTTTCTGAAGTATTGCTCATGCCTATCTAACTAGGTGTTATGCTTTTATTTCTCTCTCCACCCAAGCACTCTTGCTATGCTTGTTAGGAATGTATAAATGCTGAGTATGTCTTATTTTCCACTATACACAAGTTACTAGACCATTAAATGTTACATTGGTATCAGAGCTATTGGTTTCATTTTTCTTGCTCAATAAGAGAGGTCCTCAAGATAACTATAAATGGTTGGTATTATTAATTGCATTTGAGGAAGTAGAATAGGGATTTTTCAGCCTTGCAGTGCGCCTGCTTTGTGTAGATAACAGGGCATCATCGTCGAGAGCTATGGTCTTAATAGTGGAGTTATACTGTGATTGCTATGTTTTAACCACTATTGAGCTATTAGAAGCTTGATAGGAGCCGGTGTTGTTTTGGTGGTGAAAGACCCTCTCTTCTATTCCTTGCAATTAATGATATTCGAGCCACGGGTACAGGAGGTTGAGTGCTTTTCTAAGGGTTAAGAAGAGTAGCAACTAGGCATTGAAGTGCCAAATTACACTTAAGAATTTTACACCTAAAATTTGCTGGAATGGATAAAAATAGTAAAGAGAGTGAAATTAATGTTGATAGCTTTGATTTTACTAATGAAGAGGCCACTAATGATGCCCCTATGCTTGTGAATTACCTTGTTACTAGGCTTCAACAAGCCATGGGCAATCCATCCCTCCAAGGTGAAGTGCAACGGCAACTACGTACTTATGGGATTCTCCAAACTCCCCACCAAGAAGAGAGAGTACCTAGGAAGCCTCCTTGTGAGACTTCCAAAAGAGGCCTCTCTTTGACAAGGGAAGAAGAAGAGGATCCGTAGCAAGGTCTCAAAAATCTACTACTTGACATTGCATCTCCTTCCCAAAGGAGAACTCAAGTTTCAACGGTAGAGCCCCCACTGAAAGAACGAGAAAGAAGTGAGTCTCCTACCACCTTGACGGAGATGACTCCACAAATACGGCGGGTAAAACGCTCTCAAACACTCCCTAAATGAAGAAGACCATTGCATACTTCTCTACACCATAATTCAAAGAGGGACGAGAGAAAACGAGACAAGAAAAAGGCAAGAAAGAGGTCATCCTCTTCTCCATCTTCTTCATCCTCTTCCACTTATGAAGAAAGTTTTGGTGCAGACAAGGAGGAACAAGGGAAGAAAAGGAGAGAAAGAGGTCACTCTCTTCTCCATCCTCCTCATACTCTTCTTTCTTCTTCTGAAGAAAGTGGTGGTGCAGCTCTTGAAACACCTAAAAAGAAGAGGCCATAGGAAATCCTATGTTGCATGGAAGAGGTCATCCAAGCTCAAAAAGTTCAAAGAGGGAGAAAAGAACATCTCTTTCCTTACCTACGATGGTACCTTTGGTGCTACAGACAAAGTCTTGGCCTTCATCCAACAATTTGATGCGGCGTTTGGAGATGAGGGCTTCACGGAGTCCTCTAATCTACGCCATGTAGCTATGCATTTTCAAAAGTCCGCTAGGCAATGGTGGTCTAGCCTACGAGCAAACGGTGAAGCTCCATGAACATGGAAAGATTTAAGAGCTTCCAGCATGAAGCAATTTTTAACTACCAATGCTAAAGACAAAGTACTCACCGAATGGCGAAGCTTGAATCTCTCTCCCTACAAATCTATTCACAAATATGTAGACAAGTTTTGAGATTTACATCTCAAAGTAATTGCCTTCAGAAGGATGGATTTTGGAGAGAAAAAACAACAATTTTGTGCGAGTTTAACTAAAGATATGGCAAAGTATGGAAACTCCCAAAGGCCACGCACCATATCTGTGGTCATACACCATACCATGGTGGCTTCACAAATCAATTTTCAACAAGGGACTAAGAGAAATCCTAAGCCCACGAGAAACAAGGACCGTAACGAGCCTAGGGGGAAGGACAATGACCAAAAGTGTCCTAAAGGCAACGCCAACAACAACAAAGCTAATGAGAAGGGAGTTTATAAAGGAAAAAATAAACTCTCTCCTTAAGAGCTAGAGTGTTATCGTAAAGATAACTGTTGTTTCAAGTGCAGGAAGCAAGGGCATGCCTATCGTGCTTGTCCCCACAAGAATACACGAAATGAGCCTCCTCAAGCTACCTTGGTCAAAATCCAAGAAGAGAATTCTCACCACAAAAGATCTCCTCTATGCCATGCTTGGGGAAAGGTAAGAGAGCCATGCTTGGGGAAAGGTAAGAGAACATGATGCTTTCATTCTCTTTGACCCTGGTTCTACTCACAAGTTCATATCCACCGAGTTTTCTACCAAGTTAGGCATCCAATCCTATGAGATGGGAGATGTCTTACTTGCCAATGGTGCATTCAAGGGGCAAGAAGCCTCAGTCACTCCCTTAGTTGGGAAATTGAGGCTCCATGCCCAAAGCTATGAGGACAAGGAGGATTTCGTTATCTCTCCTCTCAAGCACGAGGATGTAATCTTAGGGGCAGTATGGTTTGATTGCATGGGTGCCAATGTTAAATTCCCTGAAAGGAAAATCTACTTTAGGTTCATGGACAAAGATATGTACATAGATGCTAAGGAGTTGGGTAACATCATACCCATTGTACATAAGCAAGATTTCAATAATTCAATAATGAGCTCTATTTCCGTGTACATGATTTTGGTTAAAGATTCTCAAAATGAACCTAATGCTTTCGCAAAAGAAACTATAAACAATCACAAGGAATTAGAATTATCCAATTTTCTCAAGGGAATTCAAGATGTTTTTATTGACGACATCCCTTGTGAATCACCTCCTAAGCGAGGCAATGATGACCATGCAATTGAACTTGTTCCAGAAAGTAAACCACCTAATAAACCTTCTTATAGAGTTTCTTAAGCTCAAAAAGAGGATGCAACAAATGTATGAGTTAGTTGAGAAGGGTATGGTTAGCTCGTAGGACCCATGTCCCTATAGGCCCATCCAATTGTTGATCATCAATCACATGTGGGAGGATTGGTAATGCATTTTCACCCCCTCTAGAATCAAAATTCCGATCATCCTTACCTTGAGACATCAAGTCTCTAGAATAATCCTCTTCATCGGCCTCCCGAGATGCATCACAAAACATTTCCCTAGTTTTCATATGCGCAAAACCAAATAGAGCATCATTCAACAGCTGCATAAGGTCATCATCAACCACAACTGGATAAATGTGCTTATGCATGAAACCAAATTTCTCGATACCCTTTGCATGCGTAATTTAGAAGCCTACATAGATTTATCCAATAAGAACATAATCTCTATGCCTGCGGCTTCAGAAGAATCTTCCACTCTACATATCTCAAGCTACAAACTAGGCATTCTACATCTGGCATACATACGAGCCACATATATTGTAGACTGCTCATAAAGTTTCTCCCCCTCATTTAAATATATTTGTACTTCTGTAGCATAAAGCTCAACATGCATATTGAAAATTTCATCTACGTCCCTGTCTATATCATCGGCACAATGAACCTAATCATATGGAGCACCAAAAGATTGAAATTCATTATGTACCCCCTCTAAACAAGCATCATCAAGTTCACAATCACTTTGCCACATTGAGAGCTATGTATCACAAAATCTTGATAAAGAAGGAGTCTGTACCCCCTCTAAATCATCACCATGCCTCATCATCTTCATACATGCTTGGATCCCATTGTTCTCGGATGACAACATCTTTAAACTTGCTCCAACTATGAAAATTTTTCTTCTGAAGCTCTTGGACTCTCTCCATAAAATCTGGGATCACAAACCTATCTAGAATCTTGTTCTCTTTTCGCACCCCATGAAGCTCCAACTCCTCATCATATCATGCCAATTATCCTACTGGATCATAGCTGTCAAAAATCCCCTATTGATAAAAAGTTAAGCATTTGGTATTTTCAAGGGCCAAGTACTGCAATGGAATTGGAGCTAATCTCTTGAGATAGCTAATTCCATTGTTAAAAGCTTACAGCTACTAGTGATGTATTAGTTCACACAGTAGACTGGACAAAGGATCATAAATTGAACTAGAATACTTCCACTGGAATAAGAACCAAACTAAGTACTGAGAATGATATTCATATTCAGAATAACTGAGTACAGAGTAGGTATAAGTGGAATATACTACACTACTATAATTGGAATTACAGATGAAGGATTACAATGAAGATGGTGTGGCTTATGAACCAAAAGCTGAACAGAGTACAACAAACAAATGACCCCGTAACTATTGACAACAATTGCTAATAACTGCCAACCCGATTACAATGTAATGGGCCCTATTTATATGCCTTGGGTTCACCATAGTAATTACCGTAGTAATTACTGACTGATCCACTGTCCGTCTCATAGGAGCTGTTTCCACATAGTGAAACTCTCTCAACCATCTACATCCTTCCCTCCTTTCTTGAATTTTGGCAAGATTCCAATTTTTTTGAAAAGAAAACTCCCCCGTCTGATTCTGGTTTGAAGAGAAAAAATCTACCATCTGATTCTTATTCTGGAGACCGGAATTGACCAATGATAGAGAGGCAGCTGAAAAGGCCAGTGTAGAGCTCTCATTATCTACACAGACTGATATCAACCTTCTAGCTGAGAAGTAAAAGCCCTCGACTGAATTTGGAGATGGAACTACCTAGTATCCTTCCACTGAACCAGCTTTCGTTTACCCTTTGGCCTGGATGGCATCTGAGAAGTCCCAGTGCCAGCATTCTCCTTCTGGATAAGTCTGTAAATGGTTTCTTGCTCAAGCTGATCCCACCTTTTTGTGGTCATATCCACTTCATAAGGTGTAAGAGAATGATAAGTCTTGGTGTAAGGATCATAGAGCATGCGTCTCCTTTGGTGATCCTAGTTCTGGCCAATTTGTGACAATGCAAAGCTGTATGGATCCATCCTTCTAGGAGAGGCTGATTGGTTTTGACCCAAGCTTCAAAAATAATCTCCGCCATCTCTCTATACTATGGTCCTAGGCCTGGTTTAGCCGCAATATCCTTTTCAGGTAGTTTAGAGGACTCAACAGTAAGTTGCAGCAATTGATTGGTGATCTTGGTGAGGACTTTGATTTGAATCTTCCACTGACCCATACACAGTCTGATCCTGTGCACCTCTTGTTTCAGCTCTTGAATATCATTTAGTTGGAGAGCATCATTGAACAATGTTTGCCAAGTTTTCCATTCCATAGTCGATCGCTCATACCAATCCTGGAGGTCAGCAATAATCTTGAAATATGTAAGGCGATCAATTGGTACTGGATGTTGAGGGTAAAGTGCTGAAAAAATCTTGGTAATTCTGTCTCTCTTGCTGGTAAAGCATACAAGAGAATTGGGGCATCATGCACAAAATTCTAAGAAGTTGAGATCAGTCTAGTTCTCTTGCTGCATCATTTTTCTGGTTACTCTCACTAGCTGAAACAGTTTCCGAAGAGCAGTTGCCTGTTCTCCAACTGACATTCTAGTCTGAGTTCCTTTGCTGGTGGCCGTTTGATCTTTGATAATGGAACGCACCCTTTGATCCAAAACTCCTCTAGAAATTTGCATCTGCACCAAAACCTCTTTCAATAGATTCCTGACATCCTTCATACATTTATATGTTGGCTTGTTTCCCAGTAGAAGTTCTAATTCTATAGCCAGAGATTGATAATCTTTAGTAGACTGTCATTGCTAGTGTGGATTGGCCACTCTCTCTTCAGTAGTGATTATCCATTCAGGCACCCTTTGCAACAACTGGACTGTGCTGGGATGCGCAGGTAAATGGCAGGTCTCTTGATCACGAAAAGCAACTGATTTCCAGTGCTCAACCATTTCCCTGGCTCCGACATACAGTCACTGAAAGCGTTCCAGATCAGATAGGAGATCATCATCCTCTAGATATTGCCCGGTTATGGGAGCCTGCTGATGTCTCAATCTCCTGTTTTAGTGTGATAAGTTGTAATGAATGCTATTCATTAGCTGCTGGTCCCTCAGCCATAACTTTACTTTTCCCTTTATCCTCCCGACTGTGTTGGGATTGGTTTGCTGGCGGATGCCCAATGTTATTGGGTCGTTGTTCTTTTGGCTGTTGTTTGCCTGACGTTTTGCCCTTCATAGTGGTCTGGCTGGTCTGACTGTAACTGATTCCCTTTAGTTGGCCCTGTGCCACCAGTACCAGGTCTTGGAGGTGGAGATGGAGGAGAGGCATCATCATCATCATCATCATTAGTATGCTCTTCGCCGTGTTCATCCTCCTCCTTAACTGCTTCTTCTTCCTTACCTTCTTCTTCTTCTTCTTCTTGGGAATTCTGCTGTTCAATATAATCTAGGATGGCTTGATTTGCCAGAGCATGATTATATTCAGCAATTTTGTCCTGAAAGTCACTCTGCATGGTCTGCATAAGAGACTTCAAGTTATCCAGATCAAAAACAGCATTGCCTGATGGATTTAAAATTTCAGCCAAGTTACTATAAATATATCTTTCAATGAGGGTATTCTTCAGAGCTTTATGACTAAGCCACAAAGAGTTGAAGTCAACTCTCTTCATTCTCAGCATCGTTTCGAACCGATCTGCAGCTCTCTATGCTTCATCCTTTTCTTCCTTCATAACCTGCATAGCAGACTCCACCCTAGCTAGCTTACTTTCCAGTATCTTAATGGATCTCTTTGAATGAGCTTCAAGTAGCTTGTGGCACAGATTGTGGTTTTCTGTTGCTTCCTTCAGCTTCTCAATCTAGGCTTCAGCTTCACGTTCAATTCAGATTTAATCTTATTCAGTTCATCTTCTGATTCTGTAGCGTCCAGTATTTGTCCCATACAGTTGACGATAGAGTTCCATGAGGACTAGATAAGGACTGAACATCCATCATTGACTATTGCTAGGACATAATCAGTTGGCTCATACACTGTAACTGGAGCCATATAGGGTAAAGCAACATAATTAGATTTTTGTAGAAAGAGACGCCCTTTAAGCGGATGGGTCTGCAGCTGCTGTAGCCTGTCCTTCTTTATCAGGTGTAGAGCTTCTTCATTGTTTGGGATGGAGATGCCACCCAATAGGGTTGGAGATGCTGGACCTTTGCCCTTATCCAACTATTCTGCTGACTTTTCAGAAGTAGTCACTTTTGCGTGATCTTTACAGTACTGGTAGTGACTGTAACCCGTCCTGCTGACTGGTTGACTTTAGTGTTCTGAGCAGTTTTTTTGTTAGTGTAGCTAACTAGAGTCTTTTCAGTAGTCTCTGTTTTGACTTGACTCTCCATCTGGGTCAAAAAAGCATTGCTCTTCGTCAATGTCGTCCTCAGTTTCTTCGAGGTGCCAGATTCATCTTAACTAGCCTTCCTATTAGTCCAGTTGGAGTGGTCTGACTGTCCATTGCTTCTTCATCCGAAGACAAATTGATGTTTTTTGACACTGGAACTGGCTTCTCACTCCAATCCATTCTTACTTGGTCAAGGGCATCTGGAGCAGTTGCCCAATACATAAATTACCAAACATACCAAGCTTTAAATACACTCTGGGATTTCAACTTGGTAGTTTGCTGAAGCACATTATTTGACAAGATCTGACAAAGGTTGATAGAAACTTTTGAATCCAATGTCTTTGCTAGCAGCATAGCAAAAACCTTCTCTGACACATATGTTGGATTATTCTTAAGACTGACAGCTTCAGCTACAACCCTATAAGCAGCGAGAGCTTCTAGTCCGGCCACTAGAATCCCTTGACCACTAGCTTTTCTTTTTTGCTTAGCAGCATCATCCTCCTTCAAGACTGTGCTGATCTGCTGTGGAGTTGCCACAGACGGCTTGGGCTCATTTGGCATATGAAATGCAAAAGCTATGTTATCTGGTGTGACAGACACCTTCTTGCCATATACCATAGCACTGCCATCTTCAGTGTTGAAAGAGTCTAGAACCTGCTTGATGATGGTTGTGGCTTGTAGAACCACACATAAATCCCACAATTGCAGCAGAGCCATAGCTTGGTCAATGAGCACATAACACTGAATCTTGTTGTAAGGAATGAGGGGAATGCTTGCCTTTCCAGCATTGACAATAGCTTGGGTTTCATTGAGAGAATCCTGCATCTTACCCATACACTGTGAAGATGACAAAACAGGTGAGAAAGAGGAAGACTTACTTGATGCTTCAAAGCCGTACCCAGGTGTTTCTGGCAAATCTAGATGACAGTCCATTGTCTCCTTAGAAGACGAAGTCTGCGACTGTAGCGAAGATACCTCAGAGCTTGGCGATGGCAAATGGACAACTAGAGGGAATCATTGCGTAGGATTTTTGTAAGGAAAATTTCCGACTCTCCTTACTGTTATACGCGTTCGCACCATAAAAGATCCACCACTTGCCGTTCCTAGACTTTTGTGCGTTGCTGCTGTCGTGGCAAACATGCATTGGAAAAGACTTCTACTCATCCTTAAATGATTACTACTGGAGTGCCATCTGACCGTTGGGCGCTTAAAGTTTGATAATTGTGTTCCCACTGATACTAGGTTGGGTCCCTGTCTGGCTTGATCGCACTGGTACTGGGTCCTGGTACCCGTCGGGCTTGGTCCCACTGGCACTGGTTCTCAAACTGGAACTGGCTGCACATGAAAAAGCCCAAAAATATTTGATTCTGGTATCTCTTGATCTTCAGCTCCCAGCCCCCCTGTACCTTGTTCCTGGATAGGCTCTCTACCTTCAGAATAGTAGAGCTTGACCTTCGCGCCATTATACATCCTGGCAACAGTAATCCAGATAAGTCTTTTAATCTTATCGTGCCATTGGAGAAAACCCAGTATACCTCAAATGGTCTTGCCCAGACAATATTTGGGTATGGCTTCCTAGGACCCAATCTAGACTGATAGAGGAGCACTGGATCCCCTTTTTGAAACTCACAGACCTTAATTCTGCGATCGTGCCACTGCTTCCTTCATTGCTGAACAATCTCTTGTTCCAGCATAGTGCGTTGCCTAAGTTCATCTAACTGGGTAAGCTCATCGAGGTGCTTTTTCAGATTGTGGTTGAAGTCTAACCCATATTCCACAACCATTTTGAGACTTGGGATAACAAAATCCATAGAAACAACAGCTTCAGTGCCATACACCATTCTGAATGGTGGCAATCCTGTAGTGACCTTGTAAGTTGTCCTATACGCCCATAAAGCAGTCTGAAGCTTCAAATACCACTGGTCTGGCTTCTTCTGCACAACCTTAGTGAGAATAGTCTTAATTGTCTTATTACTACTTTCAGCTTGTCCATTGCATCTGGGATAATAAGGGGTAGATTTCTGATGCTTGACTAAAAGCATATCCAATAGAATCTCCATGGTGTCATTGATAAAATGTGTCCCTTGGTCCGACACAATCTCCACAGGACATCCATAGCGACAGACAATATTCTCAAATAGAAATCTTGCAGTAGATGTGGTTGTGTTGTCATGAAGAGCCTTAGCTTCTACCCACTTAGTGACATAGCAAGTAGCCATCACTATATATTTATTCTTCGTAGGGGTAACCTTCTTAAAAGGTCCCATAAAATCCTAGCCCCATTTCATGAAAACACCCAGTGGTTGTAGTGGCGTTAAAGGAGTCATGTCTGCAGTTGCAAAAAATTCTAACATCAGCTATCAATGTTTGCCACCATAGACCAGCCTACAAAATCTTCTTGTAGGTAACCTCATTGGAGAAATGTCCACAAGATTCGCCATTATGTGCCTCTGAGATGACTTGCATTCTCCCTTTCATAGGCACACAATGCCGAAGAATACCATCAACACCTAATCGATAGAGTGAGCCCCGATGATAGTAAACTTCAAGCTCTTGATGACCAAATCCTTCTTCTAGTTCTGCTTCCAGTTATCTGGGAAATCACCCTGAGAAAGAACCTGATAAACATCATACCATTCAGGGTCCACTGATTCTCTTGATTCCAGCTGAAATAATTCAGCATCCACTGGTTCGTCCCTCAAGGATGCTTCTGAATAATCCTCTGTACTGCTGGATAGAAAATCAGCGCCATAGTGATTCTTGCCAGGCTTATGAAAAATGCAAAATTCAAACTTCATGAGGAACATCATCCACCGTATTAGCATGCCTTGAATAATGACTTTATTAATCAAGAACAAAAGGGTCTGATGATCCACATAGAAATGAAACAGTTTGCCTAGTAGGTAATGCTTGAACTTTGTAGGACTGAAAACCATTCTGAGGGCTTCATTCAGTGGTCGTATAACCTTGTTCAGCCTGACTAAATCTGTGAGGATTGGCAAAATAAACATGATAATTAGTCCTTCCATCTAGCTGAGCCAATAGCCAGTCTCGAAGCGTCCACATGTACATGGAAGATAACATCCCAATTGGGTTGCCTAAGGACTGGTTTACTGATAATAGCCTTTTTCAGGTTCTGAAAGCTTTCCTCACACTTAGCAGTCCAATTGAACTTACTGGTCTTCTTTGTGAGCTCATATAATGGTACAGGTTGAGGGGCAAACTTATGCACAAACCTTCTGTCGAAGTTAATATAACCAAAGAAAGAGCTTAACTCAGATGCATTTCTGGGTGCTTTGGCTTGCTGAACACACTAGATTTTGTCGTTGGCCATTTCTATTCCATTGTGGGATACTACATGTCCCAGTACTAACTGTCCCTCCCATACTAGGAAAACGGATTTAAATGGATTTAGAAAAATTTTCTTCTCCTGACAGCGTTTGAAAACCATTTCCAAGAATAGTAAGTGTTGTTCCTCATCTGAATATACAGTAAAATCATCCATGAAGATGGCGAGGAACCGATGAAGAAACTCATTGAACATTTCCATCATACACCACTGAGAAGTAGTTGGTGCATTGCATAGACCGAAGGGCATTACCAGATACATGAAAGGTCCCCACTCTGTGATGAAAGTGGTCTTCGCTCTATCCTCAGGAGCGATCTGTAACTGGTTATAGCCACTGTAACCGTCCATAAAACTATACATTTTGTAGCCTGCAATCTCATTAAGCAACATGTCAATAAAAGGCAATGGAAATGGATCTTTGATAGTTTGGGTGTTGAGTTTCCTATAGTCAACACAGACTCTAAATTTCCCATTCTTCTTGGGAACTACTACTATAGGAAATAGCCAATCGCTACTGGCCGCTTCTGTGATGAACCCAGTCTTCAGAATATTTTCAATCTCCTCCTTGACCTTCTTAGAATAGTTGGGGTTCATTCGGTATCTTTGCAATCTTACTGGCCAAGCATCTGGCTTCAATAGTATCCTGTGATGGAATACATTGGGATCCACCCCTTTCAGGTCTGTGTGTTTCCAGGCAAATACGTCTTTGTAGTTCTGGAACATCCTGCATGCCTTTTCCTTCATTGTAGGATTGACATGTTTACTAACCTTGATCATCCTAGGACAATCCATAGAGCCTAGGCTACATTCTTCAACTTCTTAGTCGTCTGGAAGCAACCAATTAGGCCCACCACCATTTCTCTTGGTCGATTACTCAGCATAATCCCAAGATGTCCCGTTAAGTTCTGAATCAACATTATGATTCACTGTGTGCTCTTCAGAATACACTGGCTCATCTGCCATGCCAGTTTCAGCTGATTCTTCTAGCCTCCCAGTTAGCTGAACTGATCTTTCTCTTGTATTGATTTCAGTAAACTGGTCTGGGAATTGCTTTTTCTGCTTGTCGGCCTGCTCTTTGTTTAGTGAAACCGCATTCAGGTCAATTTTCGCTAGAGGAAATATGTTTAGAGCTGCTAACATTCGTTCAATCTTTTCTGCCTTGTACTTCTGACATAATTCCTTAGGCCTCAGCTCTTTTCTCCAATTCCTAGTATTGTTCATCTCGATGTGAATTCTTCCGCTGGCCCCTTCTATAGTTAGGGTTTGATTTTCATAGTCGTGAACATCATGTGATGTTCTCAATCATGGGCATCCTAGCAGCATTCCATATGCCCCTTGTACATCAAGAACTAGGAAGCTGGCTTTAAATTTTTCCCTGCATATTTTCAATCATACCAATAGCTTGTACTACTCTGTGATCTGCCATTCTCAATTTAAATGGTGCTGGCTTTAGATTTGTGATGCCCATCCTCTGTTGGAGATGTACTGCCATGATATTTACTCCTGCTCCTCCATCCAAGATGACACTTGAAAGTGGTTCCCACTACTTTTGAACCTTGTAATCCACCTAAATGAGTGGTACTTCATCATCTCGGACAGCCGTCAAATCAACTGTTCTGGCCTCCGCTTCAGCTTTCCTTCACTATCTGATGAATTTTGCCACCTCAGGCAAACTTCTTCTGATATCTTCCAACTCCACGGTGAGTTTCAAAATTCTATCACAGATCTTAACATGGATTCCTTCTTTCTCCTGATCAGACTGGTTTTCGGAGCTCGAAGAACTGGTCGTATCTTCACAATGCCATTCCTCCCTTGTAGTGCTTCCATTTCTTCTATCAACTCCCAATTCTCCAATCATTCCTTGTACCGCAGCCAACATAGTCTCAGGTATGCTAGGATTTGACTAATCTTTCTCAGTAGATTGGGCTGGTATCTTCTGAATTACTCGTGCTTCAGAACTTTCTGGCTGCTCTGGCAGCTTCTTGGCTAAATCCTCTGTGATTTTCACCGCTAGTTCTCTCTACTCCTGCCATTCATCAACCACCTTCTCTTTACCCTTGGCCTTCCATACCTCTCTCTGTTGAGCCCATTTGCTGCTTTCAGTAGTGATTGGTTTTTTTGGAATCTCTGGAGTTTCTTCAATTACTACTCCTTTGCTCCATGTTACTGGCCATACTGAAACTGGCTCTGGTGCCTTTGCCTCAGTAGAAACAGGTGCAGGTGCAGGTACAGTAGCAAAATGCCCATACTTTCCACAAGTATAGAAATTCAAACTCCGGCTCTGAAAGTTACCATGCCCTCGGCCTCGGCCAGTACCCGCTTGGTATCTGCCACACCCTGGACCAGTACCATTGGTACCTGGTTTCTCCTCTTGAGAAGCTGTGGTGGTTTCCACTCTTACTGGTTCAGTATATGCTACTACTGACAAGTCTTTTCCCTTCTTGAAATGATGAATCCTAATACCACAATTATTCCATAAATGGCCAAAGGCTTTACAATAAGTACACCGTGGGCCCTCGCTCGAAACATGGTCCTTGGATTTGGATTTTGAACACCAAGTCTCCATTTTTCCCACTGGTTGACTGGTCTGGCTAATCCTAGCAATCTGCCTAGCCATCTCTTCAATCTTCTTTGTCTAGGACCCCTTTTTTGACTTATCTTTGGACCTCTCATTGGAGCTACTCTCAGAACTGCTGGAAACTTTGTTGGAATCATAGTTCTCAGTAGAAGAACTACTGCTACTGGATCTTCTCTTCTTATGGATCTTTTCCTTCTTAGCCTGTTGTTCCAGCTTCAGTGCTAGTTGTACCAGATCATTGAATTTCTTCGTTGGTGCTGGTACCTCCTGCTCTCTAAGCTTCTTGCTACGAAATCCATTCAGGAACCATGCATGCAGTCGCTTTTCTGACGGTGGTTCCTGCAAGTGCCTTGTCACGCCTTGATTTTCTCCACATGGCTTCGAACTGACAGATTCCTCTTCTTGATCTTATCTAGTTCACAAAGAATATCTTCATCTCCTCTGCTGTCGGAATACTCCAGTTTGAAGGCTTTAAGTAGTTTATTATAGAATCTAAGCTAACAAGCGGGGTAATGGTAGTACCACTTTCTCGCTGCATCCTTCAATGTGTGCGGAAAGTATTCACCCCAGTCATCCTCATCAATATTCTTCAGCTCTGCATACTGCTCAAAATCCTGGATGTGGACATCCGGATCATCCTTATTGCCCCCTTTGAATACTAGAAAAGAGATTTTCAGTGAGGATGTGTAATCATGCCGATTACCGTTCCTCCTGCCGCTTCTCTTCTTAGAGTCTGAACGACGCTTAGGAGTCTTTTTACAGTTTTCAGTATCTGCATCCCAATCAATATCTGTTTTTGTCTTTGTGTCAGTGTCCTCTCTAGCCTATCTACTGGAAGTGTGGCGACTGCTTTTACTACCTTTGGTACCCTCATTGCCCTGCCTGGACCGATAACTTTTGGACTTACGTGCTTCCCTTTCTGCCCGTCTGCGTCTAGAGTGACTGGAATGTCGTGAGTCATGCGTCTCATCAGCCTGACTGTGCTCTTCATGGGCCTCAGTGTCAGTCACCCTGTTAACCCTCACGACACACGGACACCCTATGATCTATAAACGTTGTATTATTTAGAGTCAGGTACCGGGCTTGTCGGTCCAATAGGGAAAGGTAGAGTGATCGCCGATGAGAGGCGCACTCTAACACGAACATGCTAGGGTTAGTTGGCTAAGCATGGGCGCCCAAGTGTGAATGGGGTGAGCTCACATAAAAGACAATTAAACCTAAAATTGAGTTATTCTCTCATTTGTGCAATAGAAGAGTGCTCTTGCTCCATCTCCATGTCCATCTTCTTCTTCTTCACCTCCTCGTGTGTGTGTGTGTGTGAGAGAGAGAGAGAGGGAGAGTGTGTGTGCGATTGAGCATTACGAAGGCACGGCGGCGACGAGGCGGTTGAGCGCGACGTAGCGGCGTCTCCTTCTTCTTCGCGGCGAGGAATCCACCACGAAGGCGAGCGTAGAGCGGTGAGTGACACACCCTTTGCTCTCTTGAGCTTGCTAGTTTAGGCTTGTTGTGTGCTTGGAGCCATTTGTGGCTCGCACACGGTGTATTGGCAAGTCCCTTGCTTCGACAGTGCGGCAAGGAGCGCACATTTTTGGCGCCGCTGCCGGGGAAATGCCCTACACTAAGCTCAGTTAAGCACTTTACGCTTTCTTGTGGTGCAATTTCTATCATAGGAAAGGCAGGGAATGAGTGTGTGTAATTGTGTGGAGATTTCTGTTTTTTGCGTTTTCTGGTTTGCACTGCACAGTTAGCATTTCTTGCGTTTCTGCGTTTTCTGCATTTTCTGGTTTGCACTGCACAGTTAGCATTTCTTGCGTTTCTACGTTTTCTGCATTTTCTGGTTTACACTGCACAGTTCTGTCAAGTTTCAATTTTCTGCATTTTCTGTGTTTTTTGGTTTGTGCACAGTTAGACGCACAGTTAGTTAATTAAGTAGGCTAGTAATTAGGTGAGACAGAAAGTAGGTAGGTGAGGTCAACGCGCACCGAAACGCGTACCGAAAAAATAAAAAAAAATTAAAATTTGAAAAAAAAAATTCCCGAAAAATAAAAACGTGAGTGAGGGGGAGGTTAAATTTTTGAAAATAAAAAACGTGAGTTTTAAAACGGACGAGTTGGTTTGTATAAAAGTTAGATCGGGATCGGGATCATTTCACCAAGCCCAAGCCCAAGCCCAAGCCCAGGCCTCAGGCCTCAGGCCTATGATATATACTAGACTCACTCTTATTATTATACCCTACCTCCCCAAGAGGGAATGAGAGCATGTGGGACAAGTCCTCCACTCTCCTCCCTTCTCTTCCCACTTGCACCCTTAGACTTGCTATTTGGAGCCTAGTTCCCTAGCTAGGAAAAGACTGTTTCGGGCTTTTCTAGAGCAAAATAGAACCAAACGGTGGGCTGTAAAGCACAGCGCGTCCCTCCTAGCAATATGCTCGTTTCGAGCTATCACACGGCCCATTCCATGACACTCTCTAAAAAATCTAGGAAAAAAACAAACAAAAAACACGCAAAAAACTAGTCACAAGGCCTCCTAGAGCAGCTTTTTGACACCTTAGGGTATCAAAAGCACATGCACTTACGCTCTGGGCGGGTGCTAGAACACGAGCATATTGAGGGTGCCTCTGTTCATACGGACACCCATTACCCATCCACGATAGGCTCTAGACCCTCAGCGGGGACACAAGGTAGCACCACCCAAGACCCTAAAATAGCCGCTAGTGATTCCTCCTCCGACTCAGAGATCATGGAAGCATACCTTACCCAAAACACAGAGAGAGAAGGCCATGCACCTGCCGAAGCTCCACAGCCTAGTACTAGTATGTTTAGCCGTTTCATGGAAACATTAGGTAGAGCTACTCGCTCGGAACCTGATGCAAATGAAGCACACGAAGGGGGTGGGGAAGTGGACTCTCCTTTCACATCGCACGTGGACCCCACACCCCCAAAGAGTGTCCATGTGGATATCCTGCCAACTTCTTACCAAGAAGGCCCTGTTGAGCTGCCTCCTTCAGAAGTTCCCTCTAGAGTACCGTTGGTGACAAGTAAAACCACGGGGAGCAACATTGCTTCTACCTCACAAGAAACCGTTAACACGTCGACTCTAGAAGGATTGTTCATTAATGATTATTGGACATACGACCTCCACACTGAGGTGTTGACGGATCTACACTCTGGCCACGCCTACCATGTAGGATGGATAGAGATTGTACAATCCACCTCTAGTGCCACGAGCATCGAAGATCAACAGAAAATGATCTGTAATGTTATTAATGGCATTATTCAATCAGAAACGCAAAATCGAGGGGTAAATATACTCTCAACTGGCCCCATGAGATTTCTGGATACGAGCAAGGCTCAACAGCCTACTCTATCACAAATGGAGACTCCTCTAATGAGCCCCATGGACCCATCTTACGTCATTTCACCTGGGGTCTCTATGAAATCTGAGCCTCCGAGCGACAACTTTAGCTTCCCTAACTTGGCTCAACCCTCTATTAAGGAAAACACAGTGCTCACTCCAGGGATAAGCCTGACAGAGAATGTACCGATGACATCTACGGTTAGCGTAGTGCCACTACCTAGTGTCGTAGTACCTAATATGGGGCCTCGACCGTATGTGCCTCTAGCCCCTTATGCACACATGGCCCCCACACCTCCAATTGTACCACTTGTTTATGCTCCTCGAGTGCCGCTCCCTAGCCCTTATCCGAGTGGACCTATGCCCGGTTATGTTCCATATCCTGCATCATCCACACATATTCCAAGACCGGTACCCGTCCCTCTCCCACATATGATTCCAAGAGTACCTCCACCGGCCCTGCCTCCTCACATAGGTGACTTGGCAGCGTTTGCTCAAACCATAGGTCGATCTATCGCGGAAAATATGCGTCATGCATCTGATAGAGAGCCTAGAAGTAAGGCAGTACAAATTGCCAAACTCACGCAAAAATTCAATGGGGACGAAGATGCTAGAAAACACATTGAAGTGTTTGAACAAGTATGTGATTCCTTAGGGGAACGCAACGAACTACATAAGTGCAATGCCTTAAGCTTGACATTAAGTGGGAAGGCTGGAGATTGGTATAGAACCCTAAGGGTGGACGAGAAAACAATCTACCCTACCCTTCGAAGGTTGTTTCTAAAGGAGTACATACGAGAAGGTGTGCTTTGGGGTGTAGCATCTCAGCTACAGAAGGCCGAACGTAAGGAAGGAGAGTCAGTAAGGGACTTCATTAGTCGTCTAAAGCACTTAAACTCTCGCTGCCCTGTAAATGAGCGCTTCAACAATAACCAATTGCTTGATCGATTCATTCGAGGGTTGAGGAATGAAGGAATCTATAATGGACTAGTGATTAGAGGTATCACAACTTCGGAAGATGTCACTGCCAATGCAATCCAATTAGACGACAACGTGATGATAGCAGGCATGAGGGTGTCTACTGACACGAGATCCACTAGCTCACAAGCCATTGAGTATGAACCCATGACTGCAAAGCCCATTGCCAATGAGCCAAAGGTATTTGAGACATTCTTGACAGACCTCACCAAGGCAATCCAAGAGTCTCTTAAGGATAATCGACCCCCTCAAAATAGTCACATGTATCCAAGAAGGGAGCAACAATGGTGTTCCATTTGCTTAGGTCCACATAGCACTAGTGAGTGCCCTACGTTTAGAGTAAAATTTAATGGAACTTGCAACGCATGTGGTAGGTATGGTCACCAAGCTAAGGATTGTTTAATGATCAAACGTATGATGGCAAATAGACCACCTGTAGCCTGGACGGATGCACCTCGAGCTCCTGTATTGATGCCTGCTCCACCTGTTGAGCAACTACCGCAACACATGGTCCCTAGATCTCAAAATGTTGAACAAGCTACACCGCTACCACCTCCTGTGCTAGGACCGCAGCCCCCGCATCCAAGAGTCGCCCCTATGAACCAAGTGGGTTGTGAGCCATCTAATGCTTATGCAGATGGCTGTGAGGAGGAAATAGACACTAGTATTGCCTACGGACTTGATACATTGGAAGAGTGTCCTATATACTACATGGAAGATTGTTGGGGGCAAGTCAAGCCGGTTTATCAAGCTGCTGCTCTCGCATCCAGAGGTCAAAATATCAACACCCAGGCTAGGAGGCCACCTCTTCAATGCTACGAGTGTGGTGGACCACATCGGGCAGCGGAGTGCCCTATTAGGCTGCAAAAGAATGCTGCACAGATGCAAATGAATCAAGGGAGCACGTCTGCAATGCCAATACTCACATGTAATCGTTGTGGCATAGATCACTTGATTGCCCAATGCCCCTATAACCCAAATGCGCCTAGAATCACACCCCTAAATTTGGTCGAAATTGCTAGTGTGACATCGCCAATACCACCCGTCGCACCCGCTTATGCAATTACACAATCCATGCTTCAAGGGCCAGGCCATATCCTCGAAGAGAGAGATACCGCGTCAGTTATCCAAGCAAAGAAAAAGAAGACACGAAGAAAGAGGTCGCAGAATACGGGAAATTCAAAGCCAAGTTCCAAAACAAACATAGGAACAGGAGATGACCCCGTGTATATGAATGACCTCGAGGATGATTCAGATTCAATCGAGACAATGGAGACTAGAACCAATACCACAAAGGGAAAGACCGACAAAGAAAACCGTAACATCGAACTAAATGAAAACCGAATAAGAGAAAACCATAAAGAGCCTTTGAAAACACCACAAGTGTTTCCAAATCCAATCCAAGACCCCCAAGATAAACCACAGGGGCAAAAAGGGAAGAATCGTAAAAAGAAGATTGGGACGTACCCAAACCCAGTAGACGAGATTGAGCAGGTGAAACATCTAAGAGGTTTAGTGGAGGAGACTCAAGGGGAACTAGAACCAGAACCCATGCATGTCAAAATTCATGACACAGTGTTTCCCACGCAAGTTCATCCACCCCACATGAACCATAGACCGTTAGCCATATCTAGTATCATCCAAGAAGGGAGTGAGGACGGGACATCAGAAAGTGAGCATACACCCTTCTTGTTGGAAAGGATGTTTAACGAAGGAATACCTGATCCCATTGAGGAATATGAGATTCCATCCTCACCAGTTCCTAGTCAAGGACGTACACCCTGCAAAATGCCAATGAATGTTACCAAACTAGTAGACTTCATGTCTTCTGAGGTCCAAACCACGATCATAGCAAAGCTGTATGGAGATCCTGAGTTATTCCTTGCACTTCGAGCATTCCTTAACAGAGAGCTACGAACGGGATTAACGCAGTTTGCGCAACCAAATAGGCCTGACTCGATTATGATTGATGAGGAAAATCATGTGCAATCACTTGACTTAGATGGACACGAGTCTGTGATCGAGGTACCCATTAACGAATTAGGGCAGTATTTTGAAGGCGATGAGTCTAATGCGACCCTACCCATCACTACCAAGGGATTAACTATAAAGGGAATTCTTGATGGTGGTGCGGGATTTAGCATCGTTACAAAAGATTGTTGGGAATCCATGGAAAAACCCCGCCTCAGTGTTACTAACATTGTGGTAAAGATCGCAAATGGTACCATAGCCAAACCTATGGGGATGCTCAAGGATCTTAAGATCAAAGTTCTAGGACACAAGGTACGACATACGTTCATTGTAATGGATTTCTCTAAACACCTTATGTCATATGAAATGATTTTAGGACGACCATTCATGAGGGAAGCACAAATGGTTCATGATTGGTCTAAAAATCATGTCTATTTGCAATTCCAAGACTCTGTCCTTAGAGTGGATTTGGTGACTAGTAAGGTACACCCCTTAGGGAGTAAAACCATTATTGATCATCGCTCTGACACCACAGTTCACTTGGCCCCACTACAATATTGTTACACTTGTAAGAAGGATACAGACATTGGCCAAGATTCTCCTTATATGGATATCCTACCTGGGATGACTGAGTCGGACAATGTGGATTGGTTCCACCTAGCATCAACCATAGACACTTGGGGAAATAGGGGGACGACCTGGGTAACACCTGAGGGGGATGAAATGCCTGTACCCTTAAATATGCTACAAGCAATGCATATCGCTTCCGACAAGACTCATCCTAATGTTACGAAGAAAACATACAAGTGGGTCCCTAAAGCTTCTTTAGTGACCATAGCTAGTGCTAAAAAACAGAAGCCTTGTAAGAAACGTACCATTCGCTCCAAGAAAAGTAAGAAAATGTTGCGATGGATCCCTAAACGACTATTGGAAGCCCAAGGCTACTATCAAGGAAATGATCAAATCTAGGTGCCAAAACGTAGATTGTGCTCTTACCTATCACCTGACCCAAGTGAGCCCAATCCCGTAGCTCCAAAACGAATCAATGATCGTGGAAAGAAAAAAATCACAGAATGCTACACACCCGCTCCCTCTCAACCTTTCTCCCTGACCTCTATATCTCCCAATCTTAGGGAATGTACATATAAAGCTTTATACTCACAAAAAAAATAAATAAAAATAAAGAGCAAGAGAAATTAGCAAACGAGTATGCACATTAAAAGTCAAAACATTGACTCAGACCTACACATGTCACATCTGGCACAGTGAAATAGAAACCTATGCCATAAAACACCTTTGATCCTCATCACTTGAGTGATGGAGGGTAGGTAAGATTAGTACGATAGGAGTGTTTCTGTTTTAGAGTTGAGAGATTAGCGAAGTTCTCTTTTCCCACTAATGTGCCTCCTGGAGGTATTCCTTTTGTTTCCTAGTGTGTACAGGAGCGTGTTGCTATTGATAGGATTTGGACCTTCATGGAACCTTTCTCTCGTTCACACTTCAAATCAAGCGCGACCATCAACACAAACAGGTGTTTTATATCCATTAGCATTGCCCTTATCTTTTTGCATCCATGTTTGTCTGCCTTGATTGTGATTGGTAGCATAATATTCAGCGCATTGGCTTAGTATCAAACATTTAATTCAATGTAATGTTTTGTCATAATCACTTGTCTAGGTTTAAAAATCAAGCAGTCCGACTAAGCTAGTTTGACCAAGCTAGGTATTAGAAATCTTCTCTTAATACCATGGGGAATGCCTTCCTAATAATCAATGGTTACTTAGGTTCTTGATCCGATTTAGGCAGCATTGTGTGAAATGTACTAGGGCTTTCTAGTGGGCTTAACCCTAGTGACCTTTAGCTTAAGTATTATAAAGGGAGTTTACTAATGTGATGAGCCTGGGGAGGGTAACAATGTTATATGACCCCCCAAAGTTACAAAATTTAAATGCTGAAAATGAACAAACAAAAAATCAAAGTGCCACAATTTTAAGGTGGAAGAGAAATCCCTGCTTAAATTGGTACTTCACTCACATGTATCGCCTATGGTACTAGAGCCCTAGAGGTTCCCAGTGTGGGCGCTTTTCCTTGAAAAGCAAAAAACCCAAGGCATACAAAATAAGCACACACATCAAATTGAATCATTGTGAAAAGACTTTGGGGGGTCAAAGAAAAAATAATCAGTCAGGCGATGATTTCATGAGAAATTCCTTTTATCGTAGCTTATCTACAAAGTCTTCTAGGTATAGCCTCTAGTCAGCCCTCGAACATGAATACTTGGCTCTCGCGATTAAACAACTTAATTGACCACTGAAAATTAAGAAGCTTACCCATGGTATTAATATTCGATCTCTAGTGCCTTTCGACGGTCAAATTAGCGACCCCAGACTTGTTTAATTTTTTACCTTTACATCTGTTTATGCATTTGATTACATTGCAATTTAATGTTCATTGCTGACAAATTGTTTGAATTTTTTTTTTACCAATCAATGTGTCTGCCTAAAAGTGCATATGCTTTTTAATCACTTATGAGAATGCAATTACTGTGCCAATGTTGTTTGATTTTGCAGTGACTGAAGAAGGCTAAGGACATTCATCTCAAATGCTCTTCCACCTCGACGAACCAGCTTCAACTCAATAGCCTCCGAGGACGGAATCTACATCAGGAAGGGGGGCATGTTAACCCTCATGGCACACGGACACCCTATGATCTATAAACGTTGTATTATTTAGAGTCAGGTACCGGGCTTGTCGGTCCAATAGGAAAAGGTAGAGTGATCGCCGATGAGAGGCGCACTCTAACACGAACATGCTAGGGTTAGTTGGCTAAGCATGGGCGCCCAAGTGTGAATGGGGTGAGCTCACATAAAAGCCAATTAAACCTAAAATTGAGTTATTCTCTCATTTGTGCAATAGAAGAGTGCTCTTGCTCCATCTCCATCTCCATCTTCTTCTTCTTCACCTCCTCGTGTGTGTGTGTGTGTGTGTGTGAGAGAGAGAGAGGGAGAGTGTGTGTGCGATCGAGCATTACGAAGGCACGGCGGCGACGAGGCGGTTGAGCGCGGCGTAGTGGCGTCTCCTTCTTCTTCGCGGCGAGGAATCCACCACGAAGGCGAGCGTAGAGCGGTGAGTGACACACCCTTTGCTCTCTTGAGCTTGCTAGTTTAGGCTTGTTGTGTGCTTGGAGCCATTTGTGGCTCGCACACGGTGTATTGGCAAGTCCCTTGCTTGGACAGTGCGGCAAGGAGTGCACACACCCTCTCATGCTTAGGGTCAGATTCTCTTCCCGACTCCTCAGGAATAGGATCAACACGAATGGTTGGTTTCCGGCCTCGACTGGTTTTGGGTGCCATTGCTATAGCTGAAAACTTCCAACTCAGAGAATAGTGTTTCACTCAACGAGCTTCAGCCCTAGCCACCGTGATCGCCGAAATGGAATTGGAGCTGATCTCTTGAGATAGCTAATTCCAGTGTTAGAAGCTTACAGCTATTAGTGATGTATTAGTTCAGGCAATAGATTTGTTGAGATGTCGACCTCTACACCTTGAGCTGGCATCCACTACGGGTCTTGGCCGCTTATGGCATTTACTCACTGGCGCGTTAGGTGACCGACACGGAGGATCTCTGCCAGTGATTCTACAGCTGGACTACACTTATAGTGCCAGCCTAGTACGCTTCTAGCGAGTTCACACTTAGTGACCGCATGTACATATGTGCTACTTTTCAGCTTTAGCACTTAGTCATTTTGTACTCTCTTTTTTGTAAAGAAGAAGAAGAAGCTTTCCATCTCTGTGTGCTTTGTGCTTGCCTTGTGTATCTCTCTTGCATCCTCATTCTTTACATGGTATCAGAGCCTGGTGCAGGCAAGAGAGGCTAAGAGAGCAAGAGCATCACAATCCCTTCATTCGCAATCCATGACCAGATGCCAAGTTTCTGAATAGGTCTCCAAAGTACAGTACATAGAGATTTACTGTACAAGTACAGTGGTTGTATGTACGTTTGATTGTGGACACTCGTTGAGTGTAGGAAGCGTTACAGGTACCACGATAGCAGGTTCAGCAGATCTGCAGGTTTTTGCAGATTGCAGCTATTTTGTCTTAGTGCTTCAAGATGTCTGACGGTTTCAGTCAGATTGTTACTGAGAAGCTATAGAAAAATAACTACCCTGCATGGAAGTTTAGAATAACAAATTTCCTAAAAGGAAAAGGTTATTGGGACTATGTAGAAGGAGACAATGAAAAGGAACCAGAGATTCCCGAGGCAAATGCTACAACAGAACAAAGGAAAGCTTTGAGGGACTAGCAACAAGGCCAGAGCAAAGTGATGTATTGGATTTCTATGAGCATCACAGATGGCATGATGGGCTATCTATAGGATGCTGAAACCCCCGCCATTGCATGGAAAAACTTAGGCAGAGTGTTCGAGGTGAACACCGAGGCCATGAAGCTTCAACTAAAGTCGGAGCTAAATCAAGTTAAGAGGAACAACCTCTCCATCAACGATTATTCTTTGAAGATCAAGAGTATCATTGAGGCTCTTGGATCTATTAAAGTCTCAGTGGAAGATGATGACATTGTGCGTGCATGCTTGGATGGTCTAGGAGATGAGTATGTACATTTCAAGTCTTCCATGAATACAAGAGACGACATCCCCGTGTTCCAAGATTTGATTTCTATGCTTATTCTTGAGGAGAAGAACCTTGACACATCTTCTTCTCATGGCAGAAATAATTCTGAACAGGCCTTCTATTCTAACTCCAACAGAGGTAGAGGTAGAGGTCGTGGTCGAGGCCCAAGGGGTTGCAGGGGCCAATTTCTGGAAGGTCAATCAAATCAAAACAATACAGGTGGCAGGGGAAACCAGTCTCAAGGCAGGGGGAGTGAAAGAGGTCGTGGTGCAGGATCAAGCAGGCAGCAACATACTCCAGATAGCAGAGAATGTTGGACTTGTGGTGAAAGAGGTCACATGTCATGTGACTGTCCAAAGGGAAAAGCAAGTGGAAAGAGAGAACAGGGCAACTATGCATCTACTAGCAGAGATGCAGATGACAGCAAAAACGAGCGCATGTTTGTTATGCAGCATGTAATGAATACAATGACTGTAGATAATTCCACCCAAGATGATGTTTGGTATGTGGATTCAGGTGCCTCTAATCACATGACGTCTCGTGGAGAGTGGTTTAGAGATATGCGCAAACCAGATGTGTCAGGCTATGTGCAGACAGGAGATGACACAGCTCACCCCATTGCTCATGTAGGGGACATATCTCTAAATACGAAGAGTGGGAAATCAAAGTACTTAGCAGATGTACTTCATGTCCCAAACATTACAAAGAATCTTGTTTCTGTTGGACAAATGGTTGAGCAAGGTTTGCAGGTTCACTTCAATCCGAATGGCTGTTATGTAGAAGATTTCCAGAATGGCTGTAAGCTGATCACAGAGGGCAAATGTGTGGGCAGAATGTTTACGTTGAATGTAGACATGCCTGAGGTAAAAGCTACATTATTTGCACAGGGCACCGGTGTTGTGGCTGATGTTGACATTGGGCACAAACGCATTGGCCACTTCAATGAGCAGAGATTGCGCAACATGCAATCAAAACAGATTGTAAAAGGTTTGCCCAAATTCAAGGTGGATGGTATGCATAAAGTGTGTGCAGCATGCCAGTTTGGAAAACAGTCAAAGGGCTCATTTCCACATGAGCGCAATGTATGTAAAAAGCCACTTGAGGTGGTGCACATAGATGTTTGGGGTCCAATCGATACTGCAAGTATACATGGTTGCAGGTATTATGTCTCTTTCATCGATGACCATACCAGGAAAGTATGGGTCTACTTCATGCGTAACAAAAGTGAAGTGTTTGGTCACTTTCAGGACTTCAAAGTCATGATTGAGAAGGAGACAAATATGCAAATCAAGACATTGAGGTCAGATGGAGGGGGAGAGTACTTCTCCAATGATTTTTTAAATTTTTTGCGAATGCATGGTATACGCAGGCAGTTTACATGCAGATATACTCCACAGCAGAATGGGGTCGCAGAAAGGAAAAACAGGCACATTGCAGAGGTTGCACGTGCATTGATGAATGAGAAGAACATGCCTCATCATTTTTGGGCTGAAGCTATAAATACAGCTATGTACATTATGAACAGGACACCTACAGCTATGGTGCATGATGTAACACCTGAGGAAAAGTTTACAGGTACAAAGCCTGATTTGGCACACTTGAAAGTGTTTGGCTGCATAGCTTACGTGCATGTACCAGATGAGTTGCGTAGGAAATTGGATCCTAAAGCAGAGAAATGTATTCTTGTGGGATATTCCCTTGAACAAAAGGGGCACAGGTGCTACAATCCTACTACACGAGAATTACGAGTGAGCAGAGATGTAGTCTTTGATGAGATGAGCAGTTGGTACAGTAATGCACATGGCACTATTGGGGCTGATGTAAAAGATGATGTGGTTGTACAAAATGTGAGGCCACGGTCACAGGTTTTGAGTGGACCACAAGAGTCCTCTTCTCGTGGCTCTGTTGAGAAGCCATGGAATGGTAGACTACGTACACAGGTTACTCCACCAGCAGGTACAGGGAATGTATCACGAAAAGGAAAGGAAAAGGTTGATGAACCTCCCCTTATGGTTGATGCATCATCAGTTTTTTCACATGTAAACATGGATTCAGATGGTTCTGAACAAAGCCTTGATGAGGAATTTGGAATTCCGACTGTTAGGACACCTGGTGTAAGGAAAGTACAAGAAGATGCTAGAGGGCAAAGGAGTGACCCAGGACCGCATAGATCTAACAGAGTCAAAAATCCAGTTCAAAAATTGACTTATGATGGGTATCTAGCGCATCACCAAGCCTACATGGCTAAGGTGATACAGGATGTGGAGCCCACACGTTTTGAGGATGCAGTTGGAAATGTGCATTGGGATGATGTAATGAATGAAGAGATGGCTGCATTGGAAGCAAACGACACATGGGAGTTGGTACCATTGCCAAGTGGCAAGAAAGATATTGGTTGTAAATGGGTGTATAAAACCAAGCATAAGGCTGATGGTAACATTGAGCGTCACAAGGCAAGGCTGGTCGCAAAGGGTTATGCACAGACGTATGGCATAGACTATGAGGAGACCTTTGCTCCAGTGGCAAAGATGACGACTGTGAGAGCTGTCATAGCAGTGGCCGCATCTAGAGGATGGATTATGCATCAAATGGATGTAAAGAATGCCTTCTTGAATGGTGAGTTGCAAGAGGAAGTGTATATGGATCAGCCACCTGGTTATGTCGATCCAGGTTACCCAGATTATGTGTGCAGGCTTCTCAAAGCTTTGTATGGTTTGAAGCAGGGCTCTAGAGCATGGTATGACAGGACTGCCAAGTATCTTGTCAGTATTGGGTTTAGGAGAGCTCATGCAGATCATTCACTCTATGTACGTGAGAGTGATATGGGGATTGTGGTCATTACCATATATGTAGATGACCTTATTATTGTGGGTGACAATGCTATAGAGATTGACCATGTGAAGGGTCTTCTCAAATAGGAGTTTGAAATGAAAGATTTGGGCGAGTTGCACTACTTTCTTGGCATTGAGGTGATCAGGACTCCAGAGGGTGTATGGCTGTCACAAAGACACTATGCTTTGGACATGTTGTCAAAGTATGGTATGGCTGATTGTAAGCCAATTTCTATTCCCTTGGATGTGAATGCAAAGCTGAGTGCAGAGAAGGGTGATGTTGTTGAGGATGTCAATATGTATAGGAAGATGGTGGGTAGTCTAATCTACTTGACTATCACGAGGCCAGAGTTGAGCTACACAGTAGGCTTGGAGAGTCAGTTCATGCAGCTTCCGAGGAAGCCACATTTGGATGGAGTACGATGCACACTTAGGTATGTGCAAGGGACTCTTGACTACGCATTGTTCTATGCAGCAGATGCACCATTAGCATTGTATGGGTATACAGATGCAGATTGGGCAGGTAGCATTGTTGATAGGAGATCTACGAGTGGCTTCATGTTCTCTTTTGGGAGTGCTGCTGTTACTTGGAGCAGCAAAAAGCAGCCTACGGTTGCTTTATCGAGCACAGAGGCCGAGTACAGAGGTGCAGCAGTTGCGGCGTGCGAGGTAGCTTGGCTACGCACATTACTTGAGGACTTGGGAGTGCAGGTGAACCAGCAGATTGTCATTCATTGTGACAACCTCAGCAGCATGAAGTTGGCTAGAAACGCAGTGTTCCATGCTAGGACCAAACACATAGAGGTCCATTACCACTACGTTCGAGAGCGAGTGTTGGCGGGCGACATCTACTTGGTCTACGTCAGCACAAAGGATCAGATAGCGGATATCTTTACCAAGGCCCTCGGAGCTGAGAAGCTTCCATTTTTTCGGACTATGCTTGGACTTTGCGACATGCAGATCTCAAGGGGGAGTGTTGAGATGTCGAGCTCTACACCTTGAGCTAGTATCCACTACGGGTCTTGGCCGCTTACGGAATTTACTCACTGGCGCGTTAGGTGACCGACACGGAGGATCTCTGCTAGTGATTCTACAGCTGGACTACACTTATAGTGCCAGCCTAGTACGCTTCTAGCGAGTTCACACTTAGTGACCGCATGTACATATGTGCTACTTTTCAGCTTTAGCACTTATTCATTTTGTACTCTCTTTTCTGTAAAGAAGAAGAAGAAGCTTTCCATCTCTGTGTGCTTTGTGCTTGTCTTGTGTATCTCTCTTGCATCCTCATTCTTTACAAGATTCGACAAAGGAACAGAAACTGGACTAGAATACTTCTACTGGAATAAGAACCAGACTAAGTACTAAGAATGATATTTAGATTCAGATTCAAATTTAGATTCAGAGTGACTGAGTACAGAGTAGGTATAACTGGAATATACTGCATTGCTGTAATTGGAATTACATATGAAGGATTACAATGAAGATGATGTGGCTTATGAACCAAAAGATGAACAGAGTACAGCCGACAAATGACCCCGTAACTGTCGACAACAACTGCCAATAATTGCCAACCCGATTACAATGTAATGGACCATATTAATATGCCTTGGGTTTACCATGGTAACACCGTACTAATTACTGACTGATCCACTACCCGTCTCACAGGAGCCGGTTCCCACATAGTGAAACTGTCTCAGCCATTACATGAAACATCTCTTGTTTCGAGTTATCTGACACTTCAAGTTCCCCGTTTTCCATTACTCGCTCCGATACTTGAATTTTTTTTGTGTTATCCTATTGTTGAAATCCACCCAAATCACTTTTTGTAGAGTGGTGCAATTCTTGATTCTCAAATTTGAAATTGACACCCAAATGTTGGTTCACATTCTGCACGACTTGCATATTGTTGTCGACATGACAGACTCCATCTACCCTTGTCAAGTTTGCATCGGGTTCACCAAATTTATCAGAGTGCACGTCTCTCCAAGGTTAATCGGGAAAGCGTCGGGCTTCAGGCTATAGACGGACAAGCAGCCAAGGTGCAAACCAAGGGAACAAGTGCAGTTAGGAGCAATTTTCTGTTAGTAAGAAGATAAAGAGATAATGAGAAGCAGTCAAGGTGCAAAGCAACGGGAACAAGTGCAGTTAGGAGCGATTTTGTTTAAGTAAGAACATATAGAGATGATTACAGACAAAACTCGGAATAAAATCACGACTCAATTACAAATATCAGCGAAAAATAAATTAAATCCAATTATCAACACTCAATTGATAGTGGCAATAAAAAGACGCTTCTAATAAATATATATATGAAACCCTGTTACAAATTGGCTGCATACTCCATCGCCGATATGCCTGTTGATTTGCAAACCCAATCAAAAATCCTCAACCCGATGGAAGCAATATGTAATCGCCAAGCAAACCCCGCCTTGCACCGTTTCTTTTCGCGTTGGTTCCCAAAATTTCCCCTTCTGTCTCTATTCGATCGATATTTTTCTTCCCGCTCTTCAACTTGCATAGTGCATCTCCTTTGCACAGCTTGATTTCCATGGCTATGGACGTCTCACCTCCCTTTGCATAGTCGAGAGGGATCGAGAGATTGGATCCTACCACTATTTTCACAGACCTCCTTCTCATGCCACACTTTTTCCCTCTCCAAGCTCTTGATCATGGGCCCTTTTTCTTCCTTCTTCCCTTGCCTCCAAAGACCAAGATTTCCATCGTCATCGAAGATCTCCTCCTTTGTTGCTTCAACGTAGAGAGAGAGAGAGAGAGAGAGAGAGAGAGAGAGAGAGAGAAGCTTCCTCTCTACTAAACCTTGCAAGCTTTAGAGAGATTCGTCTTTCCCCTTCCTCCTTCCCTTGCTTAACTGAGAGTGGATATGCCCCACGACCTCTTTTCTCTTCACATTCTCCTCCACCTTTGCTTCATGCCCACCCCTTCCCCTCTTATTTCTTCATGCAAAGAATCCCCTTTAAAATAGCCCCTCTTCCTAATTTTAGCAGTGATGCCGCCATCACTCTGTGGGAACGCATACGATGATGTGCAAGAGCAGGGCCAAACATGGGCGTCATGGCAAGCTGAGCACCTTTCATTTCATGTTCACACTCGTTCGAGCTCCCTACAGCCCAAACCTCTCTCTCTCTCTCTCTCTACCTACTCCTCCTTCCGTGCTTACCCTCTTTCTCCTCCTTATTTCCATTATAAAATCCCCCTTGTTTTAATTGGCATGGGTGGATTGTTTTTCTTTGGGCGCAATTTGGCCCTTTGTTCCCCATGCACATCTGACCGAGAAAGCACCGGGCTTTTGTCTGTAGATGGATAGTCAGTATAGCCTCGGGAAACTAGTGTAGTTTAGCCATAACACAATTAGCAGTGAAAAATAAATTAAAACCAATTATCAACACTCAATTGATGCTCCCAATCAAAGACACTTCCAATAAATTGATATGTAAAACCTTGTTACACAAATTGACTGCATACTCCATCCTGGGTATGCCTGTGGATTTGAGAAACCAATCGGAGATCCCCAACCCAATGGAAGCAATCTGTAATCGCCAAGCAAACCCCACCCTGCCCTCTTCCTTTTCTCCTTGGCTCCCAAAGTTTTCCCTTTTGTCTCTATTCAATAGATTTTTTCTCCCCGCTCTTCAACTTTCAGAACGTGTCTCCTTTGCACTGCTTGATTTCCACGGCTATGGGCGTCTCACCTCCCTTTTCTATTTTCTCCCTCTCTTTGCTTAGACGAGAGGGATCAAGAGATTGGAGCTGACCACTCTTTGCTCGGACCTCCTTCTCATGCCACACTTTTCCCCCTCTCCAAGCTCTTGCTCATGGGCCCTTTTTCTTCCTTCTTCCCCTGCCTCCTTTGGCCGAGATTACCCTCCTCATCCAAGATCTCCTTGAAAGAGAGAGAGAGAGAGCGAGAGATAGAGAGAGAGAAGGTGAGAGAGAAGCTTCCTTTCTGCTAAGACTTGCAAGCTTTAGAGAGATTCGTCTCTCCCCTTCCTCCTTCCTTTGCTTAGCCGAGAGTGGATATGCCCCACGACCTCTCTTCTCTTCACATTCTACTCCACCTTTGCTTCATGCCCACCCCTTCCCCTGTTATTTCTTCATGCAAAAAATCCCCTTTAAAATAACCCCTCTTCGTGTTTTTGCAGTGGTGCCACCGTCACTGTGTGGGAACGCATACGATGATGTAGCAGGTTGGATGTTGAACTGCAGAAAAATTGCCAAAAGTAGGGCCAAACATGGACATTATGGCGAGCTGAGTACCTTTTGTTTCATGCTTACGTTCATCTGAGCTCCCTACAACCCGCGACGCAAGCCTCTGTCTCTGTGTCTACGCCTTGTTCCCTATTTGGCCACTTTCTGCTCTTTATTCCCTCTTGTTTTAATTGGCATGGGTGGCTATTTGGCCCTTTGATCCATAAAGGCACCTGCACATGTGGCATGCACATCGATTAAGGCATTACTAGCACCAACTTGGTTTTCAACAACCCTTAACTCACAATGTCGGCGCGAGTTTTGTTATCCATAAAACTACCCGAAACTTCCTTGACATAGCCATAATGGAATCTTAACACCAAGATTGCCCCAAGAGATGACATTTTTGAATTAAAATCTTATCAAAAAATTTAAGTGATTCTATAAGGCACCACTTTCAGCGTATATTATCACCCAAGGCATTGCAAGTACATATCAAAGCATTACCACGCACCATGTCAGACATATATCTCACCATGATAGTGAGCACATGCTCCACCAGCTATCAATGCACTGCAAGAGATGACATTCCGAACAAGATACTCCTCCAACACTTATTCTACTTCTCTCCAAAACTTGGATGGACCCCAAAAAATCTCAAATGGAACAATTACTGAGGCGAGCAAAGTGGTACCTAACTGGCCCTCGGTGAAACTTAAATTGACAATATCTAGACTACCGAAACTTTGATTAGTGATCTGGAGAGACCGACACACTCCACAAAGTGAGCACTTTAGGCGCTTGCACTTGTACCACCCCTGACCCTTCATGGGCAACTACCCAATCTGGTTCCAATTTGGAAACTTCCCCAACTTCCAACTGTCATAATTGTCACACCATGGTTCCAATTGATGAATTGTAAAGACAATCATGGAGAGCACGTTTAACACTACAAATTTGGCTTATAGAATCACATTTTGGTGGCATCACTTACAACTCGTCTTGCAGGAAACAACTCCATTTCCAGGCACCGAAACCCACATTAAGCATATATCTCAGTCTTCTTGCTAACATAATAGCTGTTAACATTGTTCATAAGTTTGGCAAAACCTCAAAAATGTATGCAGATTCGTATTTTTCAACCCGTGCCCGCAAAGCGGCACGACAACGTTGAAGTTTTACTTTTACTAAACTTGAGCTTTATCATCCCTGAGACAAAACTATTTGTTATCACCTTGCTCGGGGGGTCCACCTCTATGTATGTAAGTATACCATGAGATTTCAGCAAGAGGGGTTTTTTAAATCAAAAATTCTGGGTAAATTTACATAATTAAATTTAAATAAGGGGTTTTTCTATTGCACTTTGGAAAACAACATAAAGAAAGAGGGGTTGTTTTATTAGTTCAAGATTCACAGATAAGGGGTTTTTAAAATACCCTTTGAACACACATTGTACAGATGGTTTACACATAGTGAACCCCCCAAGTCACCTTGGTATTCACTACAATACGCCGCGGAAAAATCGACATTGATGCTGACGACTCAAATATAGTTTTAAAAGTAAAAAGCCCTAGTATAAGCATCAAAATAAGCATCGGCATTGTATCATCGGTATAGATACCAATATATTTTCCACCAAAATACGCAATGAAGTTTACGCCAATAATAGCGCTATAATAGGTGTCGAAAAATAATTTTTCTATACCGACACCTTTCCGAGGTGCATTAGAACGCGTATATCGATACCTGTATGGACGACAAAACCTTAAAAAATATCTAGATAGAGCGAGTAAGTATAGATGAGCAAAATTGTAAAGCATAACAAAATCTTAAACATGACAAGTTTCCAAAATCATAATCATAACTTCCACTCCCAAACCATAGGCGGAAGAACATGAAGCTTTTCTAACCATAATTAAAACATGATTTGAAAACAGCAGGTATAACCATAACATGATTGCCAAATTGTATTTGCAAAACCATAAACATCATTTGCATGCCATACTATAACCATAACCATAACCTGCTTGTCATACCATGAAACATTTAATGGTCTAGTAACTTGTGTATAGCGGAAAATAACTTAGACATAGTGACCATTTCATTAAGAATAGATTCCTAATGAGCATAGCAAGAGTACTTGGATGGAGAGAGAAACAAAAGCATAACACCTAGTTAGATAGGCATGAGCAATACTTCAGAAAGAGAGAGAAATTAAGCTATTGACAACACTTGAGGATCGGATTTACATGGAGCCGGTCCCCCCTCCAAAAGGCTTTGTATTATAGGTTTCCCCCATGAAGGGAGATTTTACAATACAATACTTTGTGTTCCTTCAATAACTTGCTGGGGCAATGAAGATGGAAGCTTCAAGCACCAAGCTTACACTTGAAAACATAACATCAATTCCGTCACGGTCTGAGACCCAAGACCTCACACACCTTCGAAGATGGTGACAACTAGCAAGGTATGAGAGTAGATCAAGAGGAAGAAGAATTATTCTTATGAGAAATAAGTATTTCTTCTCACATAATCACTCGTAATAGCTTATCATAGCTTGGTAACTAGCATGGTAGAGGAGATAAGCATGCATTGGAGCTTGGCTCTTGGTTGGATTTGCATCACAAAGACGAGAGTTGGTGGTGTAGGCCTCGCTTCTCACAAGCCTGGGGTAGATGATGAGCTTTCCATTAAATCTTGAGAAGGAGATAGTCTTCTTTACTTCACACATGAGTTTGTGTGAGTGTGTGTGATAATTCTTTGATAAAATCAGCCCCCTATCTCTCTTGGTTGACACCTCTTGCTATTTCCTCTTGCTCGCCTCTCATTGGCTCATGCCAAGCTTAGCTAATAGGAAATTAGAAGCATAATTGCTAGCCTTGTGACATGTGTCCCCCTTTCCCCTTTTGTGAGAGCTTTAAGTATTTAAATAATTCAATTAAACTCTTATTGGACCTCTTAGTCTTCTGGCCAATAGGAATCAGGCAAGCCATTGGGCTGCTGAATGCTCACTGGACCCCTTGGTAGACTGTCCAATAGTCTTCTAGAGAGCTTAATTTCTATTGGTTATTTTATCAAGTGTTCTTAAATGAATTAAACTAAATTTACTCTAGCCTAATTCTCATTGGTCCACCTCTATGGCCATCCAAAAGGATTTGAATGCACCTTGGGGGAAACTGGATTAGGAACCTGACATGTGTCCACTATGCCCTTTGTGTAAAGGGAAGCCTTGAGTGTGTGTGTGTGTTTCTCTCTCATCCCCTACAAAAATGGATCGCCTCCTCCTTGATATGGATGTGGGAATAATTTTGAGTCTTCCCACAAGTATCCAAATTTCCCTAAGGCTTGACCATTGAGCATTTCATTTAATTTTGGAACCTAATCTTTTTGGAAGTCTTAATGGGCTAAACCCTAAGGTCTTTGAAGCACCATTCATGCAAATTGCTCTTTTGCAGATGGTCCCTCCTTGGATCCCTACTAAGACCGGTCTGCCAGTCTTACCTATATTCTAGCTTTTTCTCCCTTGGTACTTCACCATATTAAATGATCAATTTAACATGAGAATTACCGCCAGCTTTACCTTCGACACATGATGTGCAACATGGCATAGATGTCATTCCAAGAACTAAGCCAGTGTGTAAACCACCTTATCATATGAGTGCTAGTGAGGCCAAGGAGGTTGAGAGTCAGTTGGCAGACTGCCTCGCCCGTGGTTTCATTACACCTAGCACTTTGTCTTGGGCATCAAAAATTCTATTGGTAAAAAAGAAAGATGATACTATGCACATGTGTGCGTAGATTATCACGGATTAAATGCCATAACCATCAAGAACAAGTATCCTCTACCTCGAGTGAATGAGTTATTTGATCAACTCCATGGGGCAAGATACTTCACAAAGATAGATCTTCATTCAGGATACCACTAAGAGCATATCCTTTTAAAAGATATCTCTAAAACAGCCTTTAGAACACGGTTCGGGTATTTTGAATTTTTGGTTATGCCTTTTGGTTTTACCAATGTTCCAATTACATTTATGACACTCATGGATAGTGTCTTACGTCCCTATCTTGGAAAATTTTTTGTGGTTTACCTTGATGACATTCTCATTTACAATAAAACTGAAGATGAACACATAGAACGCTTACGATTAGTGTTCGAACAGCTACAAACTCACGCTCTATTTGCTAAGCAAAGCAAGTGCGATTTCTTAAAAACACAGATACATTATCTCAATCATGTGACCTCTTATTCTGGCTTCAAGATAGACACTAAAAAGGTGGTTGCCATTCTTAGATGGCCACATCCCAACACAGTTGAGGAGCTTGAAATCTTCTTAGGCATGGCTGGATTTTATCGACAATATATCCATGATTATGCCAAAATTGTTGTTCCTATGATGGATCAAATTAAAGCAAAAAGTAAGACCTTCTCTTGGGAAGAAGGCCAACAACGGAGTTTTGAACAACTCAAGGTAGATATAGCCATTGCTCCCATCCTAGCAATCATTGACCCTTAAGACTTTTGTGGTAGAGAAAAATGCAAGTGATAAAGCAATTGGTGTGGTACTTCTCGACCGGGAGGGAAGACATATAGCCTTTGAAAGTAAAATTTTTCATAGAGCTCAACCAAATTATAATGTCTATGAGAGACAGCTCTATGCCGTAATTCACCCTTTATAAAAGTGGCGACACTATTTATATGGTGGCAAGTTTGAAGTAGTTTTTGACCCAAAATAGTTTACTACTCAAACAAAATGAAGGGCCGTAAATCTAGATGGGTAGAGATTCTTCAAGATTATGATTTACGATATCACAAGGGGCGATATAATGTAGTAGCGGATGCACTAAGTTGGATTCCTCAAATTAATTCACTTGCTTTAGCAAAAATAAAGAGTGAATTTTTGGAGTCATTACATGGCAAGTGTGCACAAGATCAATCATAAGCTAAAGTGTGGAGTGCAGTTTTAAGAAGGGATCCCTCACACTCACATGTCTCTACACGCACATATAAAAACTCTAACAACAAACATCCACCCCTACTCAAGAAGAGCTTAAACAATGGAATAATTTTTTCATTAATGATAGCTACTGACTCCACAAGGGTAGATTATGTGTGCCAAAGGACTCACACACTTGGCCTATATGTTAGCTCTTCCCAAGCACTCACGAGTTCATCCTGTTTTTCATGTTAGTTGTTTACAAAAATAGATAGGACCAAATGATAATTTCATTGACAGGGGTGTGTTAGTTGACCTTATAGAACCACCAAGCATCCCTGATGAGCCCAAAAATATTTTGGATTCTCATTCACTTTGCACTAGACATCATGTCAGACAACAGGTGTTGGTAAACTGGATGGATAGACCTGAATAAGGTTCTACATACGAGAATGTTTTCACACTTAAGAAATGTTTTCCTACGTTCATTTTCAAGGGATGGAACTGATTCTCCAAGGGAGGGTAATGTAAAGACATGGGTCCTGCGGGCAAGGCCACAAGCACGGCTGGACAGTGTGTATGCCAAGGGGATGTTACAAGATAGCATGCTTGGGTGGAGACTAGCACACGCATTACTCTTGTCCTTTCAGAGCTAGTTGCACAAGGGATATGGCAGTATCTAATGATACATGTTGCTCTATGGGATTTTTTGTTACCCTATAATGTAAGGGATGTTGAGCTAGATTTTGATTCAGGAGGAAACAATTATATGCATGGTTTGGGTCAAACCTGAAGAAGGTTCTATATAGGAGAATGTTTTCACACTTAAGAAATTTTTTCCTATGTTTTTTCTCGAGGACGAAACTGATTCTCCAAGTGGGTGTAATGTAAAGACATGGGTCCTACGGGCAAGTCCATCGGCACGACTGGACAGTGTGTATGCTAGGGGGAGACTATAAGATAGCATGGTTGGGTGGAGACTAGCACACACATTACTCTTGTCCTTTCAAAGCCAGTTGCACAAGTGATATGGAAGTATCTAGTAATACATGTTGTTATATGGGATTTTCTGTTACCTTGTGATGTAAGGGATGTTGAGATAGATTTTGATCCAGGAGGAAACAATTATATGCATGGTTTGGGGAAATTTATTAATGTGCCATTTAATCCGGGTACAGATGGATATGTGGATGGTTTGGGAAGATTGACTTATATACCATATGATCCGAGTGGGGTTCATGATGGTTTATTGGTTAATTCATGCTTATGCTCTATTGATGGGAAATTCTTGTGTTTTCTATATGATTCTGGGGGAGGGTATATTCTAGTAAGGCCACATGTTGCAAAGTTTTGCAAAGAATTCTCTCAGAGTGGGTAAGTATTTATGCGTTTATAGGTTTCTCCTTATAGTTTGGAATAATAGTTGTCACATACCGAAGGATGTGCAGGTTTAGAGGGAGTGGATGTCATGCTGCTTTGCGGGCATGGTGTGAAAGATACAAATCTGAATACTTTTTTGAGTTTTTTCCAAACTTATGAACTATGTTAACCGTTGTTATGTTAGCAAGAGGATTGAGATATATGCTAAATGTGGGTTTCGGTGTCTAGAAATGGAGCTGCTTCCTACAAGAGGAGTTATAAGTGATGCTGCCAAAATGTGATTTTATACGCCAAATTTGTAGTGTTGGACGTGCTCTCCATGCTTGTCTTTATGGCTCATCAATTGGAACCATGATGTGACAATTATGGCAGTTTGAATCCGAGATATTATTCATATTTGAGCTTGAAGGGTCAGGGATTGTATGAGTGCATGGGCCTAAAGTGCTCACTTTCCTTCTATGATTGCTCTCTAAGAAGCTCTATGTCTCCTTGTTAACACTAAAATCATCCCTAACTGCACTGGTTTCCCTTGTCTTGAGTCTATACTGACTATCCGTCTACAACCAAAATCTCGGTGCTTTCTCGGTTGACCCCGAAGAGTCGTGCACTCTGACAACGTGTGAGACTTTTCAAGAAAAGGAAGGAAAGGAGGGGGAAGGGAGGGGGGGGGGGGGGGGGGGAGGGGAAGGGGGGAGAGGGAGAGATTGCAAATTCTTATGGCCAACGTGTTTCAACCCTAAGTGAGTCATGGAGCACGTGGCCTATTTTCTTGGTTAATTATAATCTTCCACCATGGATACCTATCAAGAAAGGCCATTTGTTATTGTCACTGATTGTCCTAGGAAAGTACAAAGCAAAGAACATGGACATCTATCTAGCACCACTTGTAGAAGATCTCCAAATATTGTGGACAGGGGTCAATGTGGTTGATATGTCCCAACAAATTGGACAATGAAATGTACATGTGCAAGGCATTCTCATGTGGACCATGCACCATTGGTTAGGCTTCAGCGAGTAATCAGGTAGATATCTTTGAAACCCTCACATATATGGTATTCTTGGCTATGCCAACGCTTTTATATTTTAATTTTATGATTTTTCAGGCTTGAGTTACTCGGGCATTCATGCATGTCCAAAATCATTTGAGCAAGATAATTTACAAGGAGCATGGGAGATTTTTTCCTAAAGGACATGAGCTATGTGGACCAAACATATGCAAACATGATATGCATCCATTGAAAGAGAGCGACTGGAAAAACATGTGGCTAGAGAGGGGAGATTTCTTGCCACCCGGCATGAAAAGACTTTCTATTTTCCATGAACTCCCGTATTGGAGTGACCTAATGATTAATCATCTTCTTGATCCAATGCACATCTTCAAGAATGTGGGGCAGATTATATGGAAACCATCATTAGAAAAAGGGAGAGAAAGGCCCAAAACGATGACCTACTGATAGTTTGTGGATTGAATTCCGGAGATGTGGACTCAACTTAAACCCAATGGAAAGTGTGATACCAAAAGGTCCATGCGTTTTGAGTAATGTAGAAGAGCAACAAGTGAATAAAACTATATCTTCTTGCAAGACTCCCACTGGGTGCATGCGATGTTTGCAAATGGTTTCTACTAAAGATGACAATCTTAGTGGTGAAGTCTTGCGATTGACACAAATTTTTTCACTTTTTCTTACCAATTTCCATAAAGGATTCTCTGACAAATGTCATTAGAAGAATAATCTATAAAATCAGTGAGTTGGTACGTTGGATAAGTTCAAAAGAGATAAGAAAAGACAACATCCATGCAACACGCTTAACTACTATTGAAGCAGTGTATATGGTAGAGAAGTACTTTCCAACAAACATTCTTACCATTCTAATGCATCTACTTGTGCATATGGTCTATGAATTTGCAATTGTTGGGGTAGTCCATAGCAGTTGGATGTTCATCTTGGAGATATTCATGAAGTGTTTAAAGGGGTTCGTTTGTCAAAGGGCTCTCCCTGAGATTAGCATGGCCAAAGAATGGCTTGTGCAAGAGTCTCTTGTTCTCATCGATAATTTTTTGGGCTCAACTGATCCAAAGATGCCTCGCATGTGGACTACTGAGGTCAACATCAAGGTTATAGGGGATGAGCTACAAGGACAAGGCATCATTCGGAAGAGGGATATCTAAATGCGAGAAAAGGTTATGAAATTTTTCCTTCTAAGTTCTCAACTCAAAAAGTATGCAAAAGTGGCTAGAGAGGTACAAAGGGGAAAAGTAGCAATGCTTGACTGATCGCTTCAATTCAACGCAATCATGCAACTAGAAACCTTCCTTTTCTAGATCATCTTCAGAAATTGCGTGACTTTCCAAATGGGTGGTGGCTAGATGAGACAATCTCAGAGGAAAAGATGAACCGAGTGTTGATTACTCAAGAGGAAGAGGAGATGTCAAGGGGTTGCGATTGGCATGTAAATTCTCACAACTATTACAAACATATAGGCAAGACCAAGTTGAGTAGAGTGAGCCATTTATAGCTAAAACAAAGGTCTCTAGCTTTGGATGAAAAAACCCTTGGAGAGTTCAAGGGAAAAACCCAAAGCCCCATACAATGTGAAAATATGAGCCAATGACGATGATG
Source organism: Adiantum capillus-veneris (assembly GCF_014529385.1). Taxonomy (NCBI): domain Eukaryota; kingdom Viridiplantae; phylum Streptophyta; class Polypodiopsida; order Polypodiales; family Pteridaceae; genus Adiantum; species Adiantum capillus-veneris. Next base: position 107,108,451 of record NC_140954.1, on the reverse strand, counting down.
TGAAAGTGAATTGTGTATCTATGTAGAAATATACAAGTGACTCAGAGACCACATTGAGCAAGTGTGGAGTGTGCATAGTGCATGGTACCTATAGGCTTACAATGTCATAAGTACAAATCTATCACAATAGCAGAGAAGATAATCTAAAAAGAGTGAGGCCGAAGCAGCTCCAAGATCTGAGCGCAAGAGGATGAAACGTGAATCATTGAGGCCTTTGGTAAGAATGTCTACAATCATCTAGTCACTTGGACAATCTGCAACCATTATGGTGCCTTTTCATACTTCATACCTAACATAATGATAATGGACATCAATGTGCTTTGACTTATTATGTTGAGCATAGTCTTTTGCAAGACTAATAGCACTTTGGTTGTCACACCACAAGGGTGTGCTAGAAAGAGAAGAGTGACCAATATCAACCAGCATTTGTTGAAGCTAGATTAGCTCATGAGTTGCAAGTGATGCCGCAACATATTCTGACTCAGTCGTAGAAACTGCAACACATTGTTGTTTCTTGCTAGTCCAAGAAACAAGACATCCATTTATAAAGAAGCAATTTACACTAGTAATCGCAAAGATAAATGTGAGGTTGCCCAGTCTACATTTGTGTAACCCAAAAGAGAAAGAGATTGCATAGAATCCAATGTCAATTTTTGTCAATAGACCAAATCAAAATCTGTGTTGCCTTTTAAGTATTTCAATACACACTTTGCTGTAGATCAATGCTTAAGAGAAGGACATACAAGATGTTGTCCCAGATAATTAGCAACAAACATAATATCAGGGCGAGTGTTTATGCCAACAAAATGAATACATCTAAGCAAGTTAGCATAAGGTTGATTTGTCACAAGTTGACCACAACTGTCAGAAGTGTTTTTTGTAGAACTCACAAGACAAGGTGTGTTGGCCAAATGTGCAGATTCCATACCAGATTTTTAAATAGTATCTGTAATAAACTTTGACTGTCGAAGGAATACAATACCTTTTGTGCGGTTCCTTTGGATCTGAATGCCAAGACATGAGTGAATCTCTCCCAGATCCATCATATCAAATGCACAAGACAATAACTTTTTCACTTGCTGAAGAAATTTGAAATCATTGGAAACAAAGATGGTATCATCTACATAAAGAGCAAGAATCACAAAACTGCTACCTTTGTGCTTTATGTATAAGTTGGGGTCTTAAGAGCAAGAGATGAATCCTGAATTATAGGTAAGAAAAAGATCAAATTTTGTATACGAGGCCCGTGAAGCTTGTTTGAGACCATATAGTGCCTTATGGAGTTGAGCAACAAGGTCTTCTTTACCTAGAATAACAAACCCTTTTGGATGTTCCATATAAATTTCTTCTTCCAAATCACCATTCAAAAAAGTAGTTTGCACATTCATTTGATGAGATTCTAGATCAAATTGAACAGCAAATGCCAATAAAACTCGAATACTTGTAATCCGAACAACTGGTGAAAAGGTCTCTTGATAATCAACACCAACAGCTTGGAAGTAACCTTTTGAAACTAAACATGCCTTGAACTTGTCATATTCTTCTCACAACAAGATATGGCTATGACTATTCTTGTATGGTTTTCCTTCTGGCCAGCGTTCTGTTCCTCCTTTCCAAGGCCAAGGATTTCCAGGTTGGAAAGCAAAGATGTTGTTAATTCTTGAAGGCGATATACTCTCTAATATTTTCCTTGGAAATTGTGCATGTCCACCTCTGTCCGTTTATACGGATCATGACAATGTGCTTATCTCACTGAAGGACCTGTATTTGAAGACTGGCATGTTGTGTATACGGATTGACAACGACGTGATAAAGCAGTTTGTTAGTATATTCTTTTTTCTCTTATTTATTCCCTTTTGCGTGATGTGTATGAATTGACTACTTCCCATGATGTATGGAAGTACCTTATTGAAAACTTTCAGAAGAAATTTGTTACAAAAATACATTATTTGAGAGGTTTGCTTAACAATTTACAATATGAAGTTGGTACTGCCATGACAGAACATATTGAGTCTTTCAAATCCATTATTAATCAACTTGTTGTTGTCGGTGATCGTGCTCCACAAAAACAACTGATTACACTTCTCCTTGGCACGGTGAAGGACTCTTCTTATGATAAAATTGTTACCATTCTTTCTAATAAAGATGGTCTCGATTTCGACCAAGCCTGCGTATCTTAAACTGAATACTCTCAACGTGAAGAACGACGTAATGCTGGTCATGATACAACTATGATTTCACAAGAGGAGAGTGAGTCACAATAGATGGAACATGATTTTTATGCTCAAAGGTGCCCATTGCAATCAGGCAACCGAAGAGATGGCCATCGCGGTAATATTTTCTTTAGTCTCAAATTTCCTAAGAAGCAATGTTCTTACTGCAACAAAAATGGCCATACTGAAGATGATTGTTGGGCATGTTAGTATGATACAGAACACGATATTAACTTAAAACAACCACAATTAACAAGGATAACTCCTCAAAAATAAGATTTGTAGTAAATATAAATCTTACATGCGAATCGCATACACATACATGTGATTGTTACCTCCCTGATATCATGTGGAGATGTACAGAGAGAAAGAAACTACAAGAGGTACTTAGTATGAGCGATGCTCGTAGTGCGATGATCAAATGTGAAAACCCACGGCGTCTCAATGGGCGTCGCTATGGGCGTCGCTAAGTTACTTATAACTTAGCGACGCACATAGGGACGCCCATAGTGATGCCTATAGCGATGCCGGCGATAGGGGTAAAAACATAACCGAGAGTGTCCGAAAACTCAGATCTCAGATCTGAGTTTTCGGCGCGCGCTCAAGCAAGCAAAGGTAGCCCACGCTCTCCCTCTCTCTCTCTTTCTTCTTTAGACACACACACACACAAGGAGAGGAAGGAGAGCCAGGTATGCTCCTTCCCTCTCCTCACTCTTATGTTCCCTTCCCTCCTCTCTCTCTCTCTCTCACACACACACACATTGTGTTTAGAGAGAGAGAGAGAGAGAGAGAGAGAGAGAGGGAGAGATAGCACATGCATAAACAAAAAACGCAACACACATGCATAAACAAAGAATGCACACACACACATTGAGAGAGGAAGAGAGAGAGAGAGAGAGAGAGAGAGAGAGAGAGAGAGAGGAAGAAGAAGAAGAAGAGAGTCTTAACGTCGTAGGAAAATATCCCAAGAGACTTTAAAGATCTAGTCAATGAGGAGTTGAACTCAAGACCTGTTATTCATGAGGGAAATGGCATAACCAATCTATCACACTTCGGTGATAGAAAATTTATACCATTTTCCTCCTTTTATTGGCGTGCACACACACACACCCGAGAAGAAGAGAGTTTAATTTAACGTCGTAGGAAACTAATTCAAGAGACCTTAAAGATCTAGCCGACGAGGAGTTGAACTCAAGACCTGTTATTCAAGAGGGAAATGGCATAACCAATCTACCACACTTGGGTGATAGAAAGGTTATACCATTTTCCTCTTTTTATTGGCACACACAAGCACACACACACACGAGAGAAGAGAGTTTTGACATCGTAGGAAACTATCCTAAGAGACGTTAAAGATTAGGTTAGATGTAGACTTATGTTAGATTAGATTTAGGTTTATTTACATTAGATTTAGATTTACGTTATATTAGATTAGATTTAGGTTTATTTTGAGTTGAAGATTAAATTAGATCTAGATTTATGTTCAATGGACTGGCTTTTTTTAGATTTAGGTTAGATTTTAGTGCATGTCAATGAAGGTGTGCTCATGATGGTAAGCATTGTATGAAAAACACTTGCTCATATGAAAAATACTGAAAAAGACTCCGTTTTCCTGCATGAGAAAATTTCTTGCTCTCACAGCCTCGACAGTCCATGCGGACCAACAATTCCACCTGCATGTTTGACTGTTGTTACCATACAATAAGCCGTCATGATCAGCCAATGGAAGAGAAAATTGAGCCTACACAGAAATTAGTGATGCATGATGACAATTCCAAGGGTCTCTCTCTCTCTCACACACACACACCACATCCCGTCAAATCTAGAGTAAGAATTAAGTGCTTAGAGCAGGCATCAGCTACATTGCAAGAATGGCATACCTACATGCTACAGACAAAGATCTACTTTTAAAAGATGTTGAGATGCTACAGCTAGTGAAGAGGCAAAGGGGTTTTGTCCACTACATGCACTATCATGTAGATGTGTGTGTGTAGATTTCTTGTACCTACAAATATAGGCATTGACCAATAAAGACAAGATTATAACCCGGTGGTTCTGATCTCCGTGCACCTCTAGACCGAGGTGTGCGGGGATTGGACATGACTAGAGAATGTGAGGTAGTTTACAGTGTGAACAAGACAGAGAGAGAGAGAGAGAGAGAGAGAGAGAGAGAGAGAGAGAGAGAGAGAGAGAGAGAGAGAATAGAGAGAGAGAGAGATAAAAGACGAAGAATTCCAATAGAAGATTAAATTTTTTCTCCAGGTTATAATATTTTTACCCTCATTATGAGTAGTGACGAGGATGTTGGGCCGTCCAATCGAAACACCTATCTCTCAACAAGGATCTTATGTCCTTGTAATCAATGCAAGCATGATGTGCAATGGACAAGACGCATTTCTTTGCAGCACGTTCGCGAATTTGGCGAGTTCGATCCATCTATTATAGATCGAGTTGTAGCCAATTATAACTCGTCGGACTCTTACGCTGGCCAATAGGCAACAATCTTGCAACCCAATAGACGTGTTCGTAGGCGCTTTGGTCAAGCAGCATATGTGAGGCCACAAGATGTGGCTCTGACAGCTCGGAGGATGATCATGCAGAACACATTCCCAATGAGGCAATGTTTGAGCCCGAGATTGATGAAATGATCGAGACGATCATGGATTCAAAAAGGCTTATCTATGATGATATGAAAAGTGAAGCTGATACGCCATTGTATAATGGAGCACGTGTGTCTAGATTGAAAGTGCTCCTGGTTCTTCTCAACATGCAGGCAAAGTTTGGATGGAGTGACACTAGTGTCACAACGCTTTTCAGGTGATCTATTACAATTAGTTTACTTTAATAAAACTCTAGATGTATAATGATCTGATAGATTTTTACACAGTTGTACCGTATTTTTGTGTTCTGTAGATTTCTCAAAGAGCACATACTGCGAGTTGATACTGTGATGCCAGATTCCCGAGAGGAAGCTACAAAGATTTTGCAAAACTTGGGGATGGATTGCAATTCGATCCACGCTTGTCCTAATGACTGTATTCTTTTTAGAGGGGAATACATAGACATGGAGAAGTGTTCGAAATGTGATTCTGAGAGATATCGAGCATATCTCCATGGAACAAAAATTCCGCAAAAGGTTTTGCGACATTTTCCTCTGCTTCCTCGCATCAAGCATTTCTTTGAAGGTAAGTCCATGGCCGCCCTAGCATCATGGCATGAGGAGAATAAATCTTTGGATGGTGTGCTACGGATTTCTGAAGATTGCGCAGCCTGGAAATATATAGATGAAACATGGTCGGATTTTGCCAGGGAAGCTCGAAATTTGCACTTAGGACTGGCTATGGATGGCGTAAATCCATTTGGTCAAAGATCAATATCTTACAGTGTATGGCCCGTTGTCATTGTCAACTACAACATTCCACCGTGGTTGACTACGAAGAAGGGGCACCTATGGCTAAGCTTGATTGTGCCGGGGAGATATAAAGTGAAGAATATGGATGTGTATCTTTGTCCACTATTGGAAGAGCTACAACAATTGTGGATTGGCATAGAAGTGGTGGATATGAGCCGACACATAGGTTGACGGAATGCTTTGTTCAGAGGCATTATAATGTAGACATGCATGACTATCGCGGACTAACAGAATGCTCAATTGATTTACACTCCTCACTCAAACACTGTAAATCTTGGTTTTTCTCAAGCTTATCTATTATCATGTGTATACATGCAGGGCTTCAAACAAGCGAATACAGAGCATGTGTCACATGTGGACCTAGCTCTCAGGTGTTTAGACACTACATACTAAACACCTGGAGTGAAGTACTGAGTGATTTAAAAGACAGAGTCATCAACATGCTTCATGACGAGTTTCCCATTCCAACATGGGATGAGCGCTTCAATGAAGAACTGATGAAAGCTTGAATGCGTGAATACTGCAAGCACAAGCGTTTCGAAGTGCAAAAAGCAATCAAGCATGGGTGGAACAGACCAGATTGGCTGACCAAAGAAGATTGGAAGAATGCGAAGAAAGCAACGCGTGAGAATCCCGACAAGTGGAAGCAACAAAAGGAGGCAGCCAGAGCGCGAGTAGAGGCAGTGAGCTCGCACCACTTGGGGAGCGGAGGGTGGGCATCATTTGAGGCCGATTTTGTAAGTGTTCTCGCATTTCTCTTTATATTTGATAGTTTAGGGTTTATGGGTTTTTAAATTCTAACATAATGGATTCTTTGTATGTTTTGACAGTGGTCGATGATAGGACGTGATCCCAAACCGTAAGAGCGCGAGTACGCAGGCAGGAAGGTCTTAAACGCCCTGATGGACATTCTGAGTTCTCGCGTCGGCATGGTTAGTATTAGGGTTTACTCTTTTCTATTTGTTGTATTGTTTTATAAACGTCACTATATGTTTATACTTACAGAAAGATGTCTTATTGTTTTTTTTTTGCAGAATCCGACAGATACGCCGCTTGGACACGATGAGACGTCTGATTAGATGACGTCAGTCTAGCCGTAGCTAGATAGCATTAGTTTCTTGTTGTCATAGCTTATGTATCATGAGACGACTTTTATACGTCTTTTTGAAAACCATGTATATTTTTTCAATAATGACAATGGTGTTGTAACTATTACATTTGCAAAGTTTAACAATCAAGTGATTTTTCCTATGATGTGTACAATTGTCATTGATTTACTTTCATCAATTTATGCTTGCAGTTTTGTATCTTTATTTTGCAAACAATACGTACTATGGATGATGGAGTTAATGGTTATATTATCTTGTGGGTGACTATTTTGGGTCTATATCTACCTTTGCACTTTTTTTCAAAGGTGAATCAATATTCAATATGGTTGATGGGTGGCAAGGCATTCAATGCCCTGCCACCAAACATTTTTCCTCTCGGGCATCCTTATGACCGTCACTATATAAGGCTCTGTTGTGTCGCTATAAACGTGGCTATAGATGGCCTACAAAACGTCGCTATAATCATCGCTATAGGCATCACTATATAGCGACCGTTATAGCGACGCTTATAGCGACGTTCCCATATTGACGCTGTTAGCGACGGTCTTAGCGACGCCGACGGGGGTTATAAAAACCCAATGTATTTCCGTCGCTAACAACGTCACAAGAGCACACAACCTCTTGTAGTGAGAGAGAGAGAGAGAGAGAGAGAGAGAGAGAGAGAGAGAGAGAGAGAGAGAGAGAGAGAGACAAGAAAAGAGACACACCATGTACGCTCCCAAAGACTGATTCATACTAAGGACAAGATACAAATATATATGTGAGACCAAGTTGAGTAGAGTGAGCCATATATAACTCCAACAATAACCTCCTTTTTCAGGTCCACGTGATCACATAACTTTAGTTACTTTAAGTTTGTTTCAATTTTGTGACTGCAGTATCACAAATATGGAGCTTTGGGGTCAGATGGGAGACACTTTAGAGTGCAACAGATAGACAAATAAAGGGTCACCTTCCATGGATGAGAACACAGAGATTATCCATCTTGAATACTTTGGCTATATCCAAGACATCTTGAAGATTAGGTTTAGGAAGTTTGATATTTTTATCTTTGATGTCAAGTGGTTCAAAGTTATTACCAGTGGCTCTAATACATCTGTGTGCAAAGATAAGAGTGAATTGATTCAAGTGAACTCTAAGTGGGTGTTGATAGATGTGCAAGACACGTTCGTACTTCCGCAGCATTATGAACAAGTTGCGTTGACAATAGATCCACTATGAAGAGAGAATGATGAAAAAGATCTTTCTAAACCGCGTTGGCCCTATGTTTTTTAAGTAGCTTTATGGAGCAAGCAAGTGTGTGAAGGATTGGAAGTTGAGTTCTAAGAGCTTCATGAACAAAGTGCACGGCCGACGGATGATGTAAGTTTGGATTTTGAGCTGGATGTCAGTGCTGAGCAGATGCCTGAACTAGAAATGAGCTGTCAAATAAATATTGAAGTTTGATAACAAAGATAAGAAGTACAGATTGAGGTAGACATCTTTGGTGCATAAACTCTCATAGAAGATGAGATATTGACTATTGATTTTTTCTAGGACTCTTTTGTAAAACTCTTTTCGTTAGTCTACAATACTGGATAGATTTAATGAGTTATGTTGCAGCTTTGTTAGTTCTTTTGTAAACTAACATATTGTATCTATGTTATTTGTGTATCTGTAGCCATGGCCAATGACGACGATACATACTCTCCTAGTTTTAGTTTTCATGTCACTTCGGCCGGCCTGTTACCCAAGAAGATCGGCTCCTTTTTGTCAAAGTTCACACCAGAGTAGGTTACTTATGCACATAATCTTTGGGATTTCTAGTTCCTCTAGACCTAGTACTGACCCCCCTATACCTAGGCCCTATTGTGCCCCCTACACTGATCGGCCCTACACCTAAGTCAAGTGTGCCCCCTACACCGATGGTTAGTTCATCTTTGAGACAAGGTAGGTGTCGTTCTAGAGGTGGTGGTTGTTGTGGTAGTGGTTCTACTAATGCATCCACACCACAGAGAGACCACTCTCTTCAGTAGATAGTTCACCGATTGGCACACCACGTACACCTTGTGGATCGCACGAGAATGATCCTAGCAAGGTGTACAAGAGAAAGGATGGGGCTGTTGTGGTGGATAGGGTCAAAAAGGCCATGCAATAGAGGATTTGGTAGCTCTGTTGAGTTTTGTTTGGGATAATCAAGATGATGAAAGAAAGAATTACATCATTGAGTCCATTCATAGAGAGTACATGCCAACAGAGGGGTACGATCCAATCTCAAATGATTGGATTTTGAGCACGGTGATTGCCACAATGTCACACCATTGGTCAGAGGCGAGAGACATGTACTTGAGGATGGTAGTCCAAAGCCGACATGGTTGGATACAGAGAAGTGGATGTGGATCTCATGAGAGACACAAGACAATCCTCAAAGATTTCAGTAGCAGAGAGATGCATCTAGAGCACATTTGGAGTCTGTTGGAGTGTCACATCTTGAGAGTGGAGACTACGCCACACTTCAAAATGAGTTTTTAAGTATTATAGGTATGCTTTAAATTTTCAAAAATATATATGTTATTTGAAGATTTATCTTAGGATTAATTGTTAATTTTGCAATAAGTTACCGTAAAGCGCCCTCTAACACATCGAGAGGAGGGAAAAACCGTCAACTGGGAGGAAGAACCATGAGGGTGACATCCTCCATGTATGTTTTTTTTTATATCTATGGTCTTCTTGACACAATTATGCTCATTCATTGTATACATTAAGGTGGTCCGGGGCAGGCAACAAGAGAGGCGACCTCTAAACACCCCTCAAGGCTCCCATGCTGCTCAATTGGGGTTGCAGAACCACAAGCACAACACAACAACAAACCCACAGCGAAAATCCAAACAAGATAGGGGCACCACCTAGTTATGGGAACCGAACTAGGACGCAATAGATATTTTGTCACAACCAAGAGTAGGTGCAACAAAATGCACAAAAAGACACACCAAATGGAGCAAAGGAAAGAGAGAGAGAAATGGAACTTACGTAATATCTGGTTTGTGACTTGCGAATGGAGATGGTTGGTTTTGATGCTATTGTAGAGCTTGTATAAAACTAACTCAATGCTTAGTGAATGCTAAACATTGCCAACACACACACATTGTCTTAGGGTCTGGGAGACCTCTCAATTATCCATGACCAAAATCCTGCTTTCGTAGAGCTTGAGATTGTTTATTTGCTGATTTTTTCTCTTCTTGTGAAAGGATGAAGAGGTTATGGTAATAGGAATTTGATTCTCGAGAGAGAAATTGATCTATATGTGTATAAAGATGATAATTTTGAGCTATGAAGAAAGGTAGAGATGGGAATGGTGAAGAAGATGAAAGGAGCCATGAAAGTTGTAGATTTGAGCAAGGGATGGAGAGGAATGAGAGTGTGTGTGTTTGTGTATGACAGTAGGAAAGGAGGTGAGAGAAGAGTATGGGTTACTTTGTGAGAAAAGTGGGTAGACTGGGGTCCACTCAAAAAATCCTATCTCACTAGTGATTGCTCCAAAAATTATCACAAATTTTGAGGTGACTATTTAGCTCTTGGTCCATATTTTCTCTTTTGACTATTGCTTCAAATTTGGAGTGGAGATGGATATTAAATATCCCACCAAAATACCTAGTTTTCTTCACAAAAAAGTCTTCAATGGCCCCCCTTTTTGTTGAATTTGCGCATGGCTCCAAAGGTGAGTCCCTCCTTGCATGAGAGCATGCACTTATCGATTCTTAGGGGTTTGGAAATATGCATGGTTGTGGATTATGCATAGATATAATATATGGATATGATGAAAAAAACAGGTTAGTATATAAACAATTGGTGGAATCTAGAATAGTGTCAGCTATATATAAATATAAAATGGAAAAAATAGATATATGCAAATATAGGGAATTAAATGAGGGGACCCTTATTTGTTTTTATTGAAGTATATTTATTTACAGGAGATAATAAAAAATACCATTAAAAAATAGTAATTTAGTGAAAGGGTAATGACTGATGGTGAAAGGTATTTTTGAGGTTTTTTCTTGGAGTGGATTCTCACCCAAAAATAAGAGAATCTTGCATGAAAACATTTCTATATGAAATAAAGAATATGAAAAATGGTAAGAAAAATTGTGGTAATGGTGAGTTAATGTACATAGCATACATAGGCAAATCACGCACACCTACACAAAAATATTGAAATAAATACCAAAATAATTATAATAAAAATCCTTGTATTTAGGCGCTATATACAATGAAATACTTATACAAAAAAGGGCCATGATATACTTTGGATTTTATTTTCATTTATTTTTTTGGCGCAACTAACCCAGTGACTATCTAAGTGAGGGTTTTAAGGAGATATGGGGAAAGTCCCCTAACTCACACACGCCTATCTACATTTGAAGGGTGAAGATAGCCACAGTGTTTGGGTGATTTTGGTAGAGTAAGGTAGATCACTATGGAAATTATAGGGAGCCAAAAAATGGCTATCATTATCCCTCCCTCAAGATGATGGTACGATCATGTACTCATAAAACATATTTTCCAAAGAGAGTGCTTCTGAGTCTTATATGATCTCTGATCCCTTCACATGATCATTGTGTGGCATCTTGTCACACTCATGCCTCATGCAACAAAGATTACATGAGATAGTCGCTCTATGATAGACTTTGGTAGATCCTTTGGTAGAAAGCGACTCAAATAGGGCTTCAAGCGATACCTGTTTACCTTCCTAGAGTGCTCTTTACCATTCAAGTCCATAAGCTAATAGTAACTTGAATTGAAAGCCTTCTTGAGTATGTATGGCCCCTGCCATCTAGTCAAACTTGGCATCAAAACAATTATCAAGTCAATTATCATACCTTAGCACAAGATATCCTTCCTTGATGCATTTGTCCTTCAGTTTCTTGTCAAGATTTTCTTTTGCTTATATAGCTTTCCTCTTGTAGCACTCGTAGGCTACTTCTCTTTTCCACTCAAGCTCCACTAATGTAAGAAGTAGATCAATCCATACCTCTTCATCATCTTTTGCACCTTTGCCATGAAGTCGTATTTTTGGGATGTTAAGCTCGACAGGTTGCAATGCCTCTTGACCATACACCAAGTGAGATGGCATGAACTCTATTGCCTTCCTATTGGTGGTTCAATATGCCCACAAGGCACCATCCAAGAAGTCATCCCATAACTTTGTTTTGTTTTGAACCATCTTTTCTAATGATACCTGCAATGACACCATTAGCCTTCTCCACCAAACCATTTGACTGTGGGTAGTAGGGTGTGCTATGATGATGTAGAATGTGAAGCTCTTCACAAATTTCTGTGAGTAAAACCTTCTTGAACCCTAGACCATTATTAGAAACAATCTCCAGAGGTGTGCCAAATCTACAACAAATACTAATGTAGAAAAACCTGCTCACTGTTTTCCCATTTACCCTTGCCACACTTTGAGCTTCTACCCACCTAGTCATGTAATCTACAGCCATTAGAATGTAGAGTTTACCATTTTTTGTTATAGGAAGAGTACCCATAGCATCAATGCCCCTTTTTTCAAAAGGGTTCATTTGCAAGCACTATTTGCTTCGGACCATGCACCAACCTTCTATTGCCACTTACCTCACAATTATGACAGCTTTTACACCAATGTTGGACATCCACATGCAATCTTGGCTAAACATACCCCGCAAGCAAAATATTCTTCACGGTTAATTCTTGGGCAAAATGACCACCACATGCCTCTTCATGCAAAATCTTTTAGAATGGCTCAAATTTCCTTTATAGTTGGTACTCTTCTACACACTTGATCCTTCCCTCTTTGATAGAGAGAGCCTTCTAGGAAGAGATAGAAACTTTTCTTCTTCATGGGTCTTCTTTCTTGGTCTTTTGTGAAGTCTTGCACTCCAAAATGTAGCCAATAATGGGATCCAATGACTCCAATCCTTAGTATCTTGGTTTCTTGATAGCTGTTGCCACCATGATTACTTGCACTTCTTTCTCAACACATGTAACTGCTTGTTGTGCAAGTAAATCGGCATCTTCATTTTTTTTCCTAGGAATATGATATAGTTTCACTTCTTCAAAATAATTAAACAACTTACGAATGGCATAAAATTTTGTCCTTAGGCTTTCATTCTTGCATGCGAGATACCTCAAATTTTCTGCACAATGAGAAGTGTATCCCCATTGACCATGAGACATTGTATACATTGGTTGATGCACATCTTCAAACCATTACGTAGTGTGTCATATTCTGCTTCATTGTTGCTAGTTGAACTTGGTAGATTGACCTTCTCTTTCATGACCACCTCTCCACTCGGGTTGAGCAACACTAGCACTCCCCCTATTTTTTCTCTGGCTCATTGAAAATCTCCATCAAAGAACAAGGTAAAAGCATTAGGATTACTTTTTTGTGATGGCAATGGTAGGGTCTTTACTTCAAGAACCTTAATCTCCTTCTCATCTACCCTATAAGTGAGAATCCCTACTAATTGTACACGCACACTATCTTCTACCTTAAGAAAATCGCACAACAAAGCTACCCTACATGCTGCTTTGCAACGAACTGCACATTGTCAGATCGCAACAGATCTCATAATCCTCAAATAACTCTACCTTCGTCATATTCCTCTCAAATCAGCAAAATACTCATTGGAACTCTTGCAACTTGATAATCCACTTTGAGATCCTAGTACTAAGATTCATTTGAGATGACACCCAAGGGAAAAAAATTTTTGCAGTGAGAATTACAAAAGGTTTTGGTAGCAAGTAGGTTATAAACTTTCTCATCGCAAACATGAGAGAAAGAATCATGATTTCTGCCTTTGTATAGCCTCTCTCCAAGGAATTCATGACCCTACTAGCAAAGTAGATGGGTCGCATCCTTGTACTATGGGGATCTTGTTGTAGCAAAATAGCACCAATTGTTTCTTTCCCAACACTAGAGCTAACAATGAATGTGTACTCCCAACAAGGAGGCATAAGTGTTGGTAGTTCTGACAAAATGACTTTTATTGTACAAAAATATTCTTCTAGCTCACCAGACCAAACAAACTCGACTTGTTGTGTCAATTTTTGCAAGGGGTGAAGTAACTTTGAGGCTAAGTGAATGAAGCGGGACATACACTTCACCTTTTGAATGAATGAGATGACCTCCTTAAGACTCTTGGGGGACTGTAACTCAATAAGAACGTTTGCCTTTGAAGCATCCAATTCGATGCCTTTGTAAGAAACTTTATGACCAAGCAAGATCACCTCATCCTCACCTATGTGGCACTTGTCGGGGTTGAGTTGACTTCCATAGAGTTTTTTCAAACCCTCTTTTACCTTTTGTAAATGCAATGATTTTGAGCTATAAATGCAAAAATCATCAATAAAAACCCTAATGGATTTTCCAAGGAATGCTTGACACACCATGTTCATGAAGCGTTGGAAAGTTGCAAGAGCATTTGTCAGGCCAAATGGAATGACTCTAAGAGCATAACAACCCCAAGGAGTGATGAAGGTTGTTTTCAATTGATCCTTCAATGTGATACCTATTTGAAAGTAACCCAAGTAGCCATCACACACATTGTACTTCTCATGACCAGCTACCTCATTTAGTATCTCATCTTGAAATGGGAGGGGAAAGTGATCTTGTTTTTTTGCCTCATTCAGTGGACGGTAATCCACACACACCTTCCACTTGCCATTTTTCTTGGAAGTGACAACAACGGGAGGTACCCACTCTAAATTTTCCACTAGATAAATGAAACCTGCTGCTAGAAGCTTTCTTACCTCCTTAAGTAAATCCTTCTCCTTGATGACACCTAGCCTTTTAGCTTCTGAGCTTTAGGTGTGGCCTCTGGCTTTAGCATGATCTTGTGTTGAACATCATCTACTCCACGTACGTCGGTGTAGTCTTTAGCAAAAAGCTTAGGAAGATTCCTTAGCACACATTTGAACTCCTCTCTTTCATCCTTTGTAAGTGTGGTAGACAACACACCTTCTAACATTCCTTCATTTTCCACATTTTGGTTCTCTTGAGGACCTACCTCCTCCAAGCCTGGGCAAGAGGTTTCTTGGTTGCTTGGCTTAAACCTTACCCCCATGACTTCAGTGGAAGACTCCTCTTCTGTAGTGCTACCGCTACCTTCTTCTTATGAAGTGCTATCAGTCTAGTCTTCCTCCGTTTCACTTTGCGTTGATTCTTCATGGAGCTCCTCTTGATGTTGCTCCTTCATGTGAAAGACAATTTTCTTATGATTGTCGTTCTTGCAAATCAACTTTCCACTTTCCCAATCCTGAAAAGCTTTCATTTTCATTAGCCATGGTCTTCCTAGGATAAATGGATAGCCTCTTCCCTTGGTTGACATATCATAAAAATCCACTGCCTTCTTAATGCCAAAGGCCTCCACAAAATCATTTTTACAAATGCCTACACACCTAGCCTTGCTATTGTTTGCCATCTTGACTTTGATGTCAGGTGTCTCATGGATGTGCATGCCTTGTCTTTGCATTGTTGGGGTATAAAGCCCAATGTGGTTGCCCAGGTAAGTGGGCGGGCCGCCAGGTATGTACACATATTCTTTTGTAAAAACCTAATAGGAACTCACTATGCTCTACACATTATAGTAGAGCGAGTTCATCATATCGTCGTGCTCTTCTTCTCGCACTCTCTCTCGCGTCACACTTCCGCTCGTACTCCTTCAACTGGTATCAGAGCTCAGATCGAGGCTCGGGGCAGCACTGCAGGAGGCTAGATTCACCTGCTCAGATTGGAGTGAGATTTGACAGGCGAAGACACGGCCCCAAATCTTGTGGGTAAGCCCGAAGGGCTTGATGTTCTCAGAATTTCATTCTGAGGTCATCTCGGCCACCGTTCGGCTTCGACAAAGTTCTGCGCAGGCCATTTTCAACTACGTGGTCTTGGCGGGTGTAGATCCGACTCTACAAATTTGGGGTTTTGGCCTACGACTGCAGGTGCTGAGGATATCGACACTCCCAGAGTGCTGATTTGTGGCTGTCTACACATCGAAGGACGGCTCACAGTTCTTGGAGGCATGTCACATACGACACCAGCGCATCTACACATAGACTGTAGGTGACATCCACCAGTTCATCAGGTAGCTTGTGTTTGCTGCTTGATATTCCAGATTTCATCTTGACATTGCAGGTACTTCCACATGGGATGTATTCTCAGAGATGATGTATGTTTGGTGAGGGTTTGCTGGCTGTGAGTCACGCAGCAAACAACCGCCGCAGCGGTTACAACATATAGTGGGAAATTTTTGGATGTATGACTTTGTGGGAATTCTATGTACTGTCAGATTTACTGCAGCCATTGTTGACGGTCGAGTGAGGTTTTATTGAGCTGGGGGATTGTCGAATGTTGAGATCCTTTCGGTGATACAGGTCTTGGAGCGATCCTTCGAGCACCCTTAGATAGACAGCTAGGATGTATTGACTGTGAGTTAGACAGTTGGGATTGCATCTCTGCTTTACTGCCGTTGAGGCATTGTCGCAGTCTATGCTTACAGGACACTGACAGGACAGTGAGAGACAGTACAGGTGCAAGACAGGTTTACCCACAGCTTACAGTGTTAGAGAGACATTGGTTTTTTGAGCTGTTTTTGGTCTGTTTTTTAGTACACCAGAGCCATTTTACAAAGGAGACTTTGTCAAAATTTATGCAGAATCTGAAGCTTTCTTGGTTCATTTGATAGGTTGATATTCGTTCAGAGGTCAGTTTACAGGGGAAACTCTGGCGAATTTTTCCCAGGAAAGTAAACCACTGTGAAGCGTAGCTATGGCTGGATCATAGGACACTGCTCTTTACAATATCAAGAAGCTGGATGGAACCAATTTCCCATTGTGGAAGAAGCAGATTTGGCACGTGTTGGTACAAAAGAAGCAGATAAAACCTATAAAGCTCAAGGGGATAAAACCAGAAGATATGGACGAAGATGAATGGAGCGAAATGGATGAATTGGCACTTTCTACCATTATGCTGACTTTGGCAGAAAGCGTTTACTTCAATGTAGCAGAAGAGATGTCGGCTTATCAAGCATGGATGAAGCTGAGTGATCTTTATGAGAAGCAGAGTGCAGCTTCATAGGTATACTGGCTTAAGAAGCTTGTTGACTTGAAGATGAAAGAAGGGACCCCTATGTCCAATCATCTGAATGAATTCAACACCATCTACAGTCAGTTGTCAGCTCAAGGTGTCAAGTTTGATGAACCTGTTAGAGCTATGTTCCTGTTGATCACATTGCCGGAAAGTTGGGACACTTTTCTCACAGCTTTGAGTAATTCTACACCTCCAGATGGTTTGAACATAGCAGGTGTAGAAGGAAGTCTGCTTACTGAAGAAACCAATAGAAAGACAATGGACAAAGGCAAAGGAACAAACTTAGTTGTCAAGGGAAGGACCAAAGAAAATTACAAAGGTGGAAAGAGGAATCAGTCTCGTAGCAAGTCCCGCAGTGCTAAAGGCAAGAGTGACATAGAATGCTACCATTGTGGCAAGAAGGGTCACATGAAAAGAGACTGCAGAGAATGGAAAGCAGAAAAATGAAAAGAGAAAGTTGAAGACCATGGTGAGAAGAACAAGTCCTCAGTGAAGATTCAAGAAATAAATGTGACAAACACTGTTGCAGAGGATGACAGTCTAGTGTTAGGAGACATCTACTTCTTGAAGAATACAATGGACTCAGCTCTTCTTACAGCATCTGATGGAAATGCACTGAGTGACTGGATTATAGACTCAGGGGCATCACTTCATGTGTCTCGAAACAAGGAGTCGTTTACCTCTTATGTGACCACTAAAGATCATGTTCGGCTTGGCAATGGGCAGACATGTGAGATCTTAGGTGTTGGAGATGTTCATCTGAAGTTTCAGAATGGCTCTTCTTTCACGCTGAAGAATGTGAGACATGTTCCTGCAATTACAAAGAGCTTGATCAACACAGGTTTACTTGATGATGCTGGCTACGTCACCACTTTTGGACAGAACATGTGGAAGATATCCAAGGGTTCTATGACAGTAGCACATGGAGTAAATTCTGGATGACTTTACATGATTTATGTATCAAATGTCTCTAAAAATGTAATCAATGTAACCGAGCAGCCGAACGTTCCTTTGTGGCATAGCCGGTTAGGACATATGTCCAAGAAGGGAATGGAAATCTTGTCTCGTTCTGGTTATTTACCTGGCTTTTTATTTAATGATTTTGAATTCTGTGAACATTGTCTGTATGGTAAGCAAACACAGTAGCCACATAAGCATAGAAGCAGTAGAAGAGATACACAGTTGGCACTTGTTCATAGTGATTTGTGTGGACCTATGCCTAACCTATCTCTAGGGGGAGCTTCTTACTTTATGACATTTATAGATGATTACTCGAGGAAAGTATGGGTTTACTTTCTCAAGCACAAGGATGAAGCATTTAGTGTTTTCAAAACGTTTGTGACACTTGTGGAGAATCAGAGTGGCAAGAAGCTTAAATACTTACGCACTGACAATGGTGGAGAGTATGTTTCAAAGGCCTTTCAGGACTTTTGTGAGTCAAAAGTTATAAAACGTGAACTTACTGCTCCTTACAATCCTCCTCAAAATGGTGTTGCTGAGAGGATGAATAGGACCATACAAGAGAAGGTCAGAAGTACGTTGTCTAATGCACAGTTGTCAAATGGGTTTTGGGCTGAAGCTGTATCAACAGCTGTTCATCTTGTAAATAGATCTCCTAGCAAGGTTTTGTAGAAGGATTCAGTGCTAGAGATGGTATGGTCAGGCAAAATGCCCTCATACAAGCATCTCAGAGTCTTTGGCTGTGAGGCATATACTCACGTTCCAAAGGAATTTAGGAACAAACTTGAGCCAAAGAGTAGAAAGTGCATCTTTCTAGGCTATGGTAATTCTGGTGAGATGGGGTACACACTTTGGGATCCCGAATCTAGAAAGGTTGTCCGCAGCAATGATGTTCACTTTAATGAATCCAAATATCATTCTAAACCAGAGAGGGTTGAGGAGATTAGAAGAGTTGTCTTCCAAGAAGATGGACCTACACGTGCAAGACAAAATGTCAGGGCTCAAGAGGAGCAAGGACAGGATAGATTGGAACCACAGGTTGTGGCTGAGCCTGAGCCACCTATTGTGCGTAGATCTAGACGTATCACGCGACCTCCTGATAGGTTTGTTCCATCTATGAACTATGTCATGTTGACTGATTGCAATGAGCCTTCATGTTACAAGGAAGGAGTGCAAATGAAGGACTTCGGGAATTGGCAATTGGCCATGTAGTCAGAGATGACAGCTCTGCGTAAAAACCAGACATGGAAGCTAGTTAAATTACCACAGGGCAAAAAGGCTCTACCTTGTAAATGGGTTTACAGGTATAAGATCACCGCTCATGATAGTCAGCCAAAGTACAAAGCAAGGCTTGTTGCCAAGGGCTTTAAGCAAGAACAAGGCATTGACTTTGATGAAGTCTTCTCTCCGGTGGTCAAGATGACTACATTGAGATGCTTTCTTGCATTGGTTGCCATATTAGATTTGGTGTTGCACCAAATGGATGTCAAGACAACGTTCTTGCATGGTGATTTAGATGTGGAAATTTACATGCAGCAGCCAGAAGGGTTTGTTGAGAAAGGCAAGGAAGATTTGGTATGCCAGTTGTTAAAGAGTCTTTATGGCTTAAAACAATCACCGAGGGCATGGTACCATAAGTTTCACAAGTTTATGCTTTCTCAAGGCTACAAACGTAGTGAGTTCGATCACTGTCTATATACAAAGAAGGCTAAGGATGGCAGTTGGCTGATCCTTATTTTGTATGTGGATGACATGTTGATTGCTGGCAAGCACTTGGAAGAAATTTCAGCTTTGAAGTCAAAGATGGCAAAATCGTTTGACATGAAAGACATGGGTGAGGCAAGTCATATACTTGGTATGCGCAATGAGAGAGACAGATCAAAGAAGTTGATTTGGTTATCTCAAACAAAGTATATTGACAAGGTTTTGCAACGTTTCAATATGGAGAAGGGAAAGGCATTGAGTGTTCCATTGCCACCATATGTGAAACTTAGCAAACAAGATTGTCCTGTGTCTGAGGAAGAACAGGCTGAAATGGATAAGATTCCATATGCTTCTGAAGTGGGTAGTTTGATGTATGCAATGATTGCTACTCGCCCAGACATTGCATTTGCAGTGGGAGTAGTAAGTCGATACATGTCAAACCCAGGCAAGAAACATTGGGAGGCAGTGAAAGGAATATTGAGATACCTAAAAGCTACAAAGAGTATGCGTATATGCTATGGGAGTCAGGAGCTAAGTGTAAAGGGTTTTACAGACTCAGATTATGCAGGTGACTTAGACAACCGAAGGTCTACATCAGGGTATGTCTTTACATTGGCTGGTGGAGCAGTATCATGGCGTTCTAGATTACAAGATTTTGTTACTCAGTCTACAATAGAGGCTGAATATGTTGCAGCATCAGAGGCATGCAAAGAATCAATTTGGCTTAATCGACTAGTAACAGATTTGGGAATCAAAGAAGAGATGCCTGTGTTATATTGTGATAGTCAAAGTGCTATACAATTGGCTCGCAATCCAGTTTATCACTCAAAGACAAAGCATGTGGATGTGAAGTATCATTTCATCAGGGAAATGCTCAAGGATAAGCAAATTCAGCTTGTCAAAGTTCACACCACAAAAAATCCTGCTGATCTACTTACAAAAGGACTTCCCTCAGAGAGCTTTGCGCATTTTCGCAAGTAGTTAGGTGTAGGGTAGTACATCACTTCTCTACATCTCTTGTATATTAGCTTGTATAGTAGCTTCTCTCACACTTAAAGTACCACATTGGACTTTAAGTGGGAGGTTGTTGGGGTATAAAGCCCAATGTGGTCGCCCAGGTAAGTGGGCGGGCCACCAAGTATGTACACATATTCTTTTGTAAAAACCTAATAAGAACTCACTATGCTCTACACACTACAGTAGAGCGAGTTCATCATATCGTCGTGCTCTTCTTCTCGCACTCTCTCTCACGTCACACTTCCGCTCGTACTCCTTCATGCATGAGTCCCTCTGTCATGCTGCAAATTTGTGCACCCACATCCACTAGACCTTTCCTAACCAATGTTCCTTTGATCTAACAATCTAGCACATGTGTAATATCCTCATTCATTTTATCTTGTGAAATTTTTACAACAAGCACACTCTCTTTTACCTTTCTCCTAGTGCTAACTGCTCTTGTTAAATCCCTCCTAACTTGTGGACATAATGCAAGAAATTGAGGCCATGAGAAATCAGGACCCTTACCTCTCATGTCTTCCAACAAGTTGTACGGATCCATACCATGTTCAAGCTAGAGGGAAGTCTTGGAGGTTGATACAACATCAAGTCCACTTGGTTTCCTCGGTCTCCTTTGCCTTGTTTTCTTGTCCATGATCACTTTGTGATGTGACTCCTTCTTTCTCCTTACCTTTTCCATGGCCACACTTACTGCCATTTTCTTTCATGTCCACCTCATTGGAATTTGTCACCTCTACCACATGCACATTTGGATCTGGCAAAGGTGAAACTCTTTCCACTCCTCGTGGAGGTGGTCATGATCCTTTTGGCCTTTGTAGAAGCCTTGGTTGTGGACTAGCGCCTTCACTTGCATTCATCACTGGGTAATTCAAGTTAGGTCTCCCTAGCTCCCCACGGGGCCAAGGACAATTATACATCCCATGTCCAGACTCTCCGCAATTCCAACATTGAAAGACTCTCCTAGGTCGTGGCTCTCACTCCTCGGCTATATTTGTTTGTCCCTTGCGACCTACAGCTCGTGCAAGGTGGATTGACAAGTTGCTTAAGGATTCATTCAACTTCTCAATCACCGCAGCTGTTACCTCAACAATCTCTCTTGATGTTGATGCTTGCAATTTCCCCTTTGGTCTATGATCCTCTATTAGAACCTCTCCTCTTAGACACTTGAGTTTCCTATACTTCTCAACAACCCTAGTTTCAGCTTCATCAAAGGTAGTAGGTGCACCCGCCTCAACTTTTATCTTGAGTGTCGGAAACAAACCATCTATGAACCTTTCCTTCTTTAGGAACTCTGCACCATCACTAGGTTAGCAACATTTCCCACCCATACAGCCCACAGACGTAAAAACTCTTGTTTATACATGTAGTAGTCATCTAAGTCTTTTTGTTTGTGAAAAACGATGTCTTGCCATAGCTTTTGAGTGTTTTGGGGTCAAATAAGTATCTCTTGAAATGATCAACAACTTTGTTATAGTTTCCCTTAACCTTCTGAGATAAAGAGTCAAACCAAGTACTAGCATCCTTCCTCAGAAATACTCAAACATTTCTAAGTGTTCCTCATCTCGTATCACTCTTTTTATGCGGCAAGCCATTTTGAAATTTACTAGAAATAGCTCGGCATCCTCGTCAGGATCTCCAAAAAAGAGAGTATATCCTGACATTTGGCGTTGAGCCTCCATTGAATCAATTTCAAAGTGACAACACGCTTTTGTTTTTCTTTCTTAAAAATATTTACACATTAATGTTTTCTAAGTTGCAATCTGTTCTACAACAAAATAAACATATGCACATCAAACGATCTATGATAGTCAACAAGAGGTAGGATGACAGGGTTTGGTGACACAAGAATTTCTCCTACTCTTTGGGCACCAAACATGAACACTATACGTTGTTGAAAATGGCTCTTTCTACTAATTGCAACGTTTATTCTAATTTGTGGAGTGAAATGGAAGGGAAAAACCGCTATTCTTAGGCCATTATCCATGGTCCATGCATGACCTAGTGCTGAAAACAAAACAGAAATATAGACGTCCAAACTAAGGTCGTACCTAATGAGAGGCAAAATAAAAGGATTTATTGAAGCGTTTATCTCGGCCAACCTACAGGGCCTTAAAATTCTTTGAATTACACGTTGAAATTGTAACTTATTACTAACAATGATATGTACCTTTTGCCTTGCAATGGGAATGAAATAATCATACAAACTCTCCTGATTCATGCTATCTACTTGATTATGCTAAAAGCTAAACATTCATGCAATATGTAGCAACAATAGACACAAGTCCCTCCTCAGTGGGGGCACCAAAATTGAAGCGGTCCGGGGCGGGCAACAAGAGAGGCGACCTCTAAACACCCCTCAACGCTCCCGTGCTACTCAATTGGGGTTGGATCAACCACAAGCACAACACAACAACAAACCCACAGCCAAAACCCAGACAAGATAGGGGCACCACCTAGTTATGGGATGCGAACTAGGATGCAAGAGATATTTTATCACAACCAAGAGGAGGTGCAACAAAACAAACACAAGCAATCTCACACCGAGACACACCAAATGGAGCAGAGCAAGCTAGAGCAAAGGGAAGGGAGAGAGAAAGGAAACTTGCGTAATATCTGGTTTGTGACTTGAAAATGGAGATGGTTGGCTATGATGCTATCATAGATCTTGTACAAAAGTAACTCAATGCTTAGTGAATGCTAACTATTGCCAACACACACAAAATGTCGTAGGGTGTGGAAGACCTCTGACCACAATACCCTCTTACAATGGACACAAAATTGGCATTGAAAACACACTAAAACACTATCTCAAAAACTATCAAATGATAGAAACTTAAAATACGCAAGTCACCTTGAATTTACTAAACCGTATCACACAAGAGGAAGGACGAAGATTTGAACGTTGAATCACACCTTTGATGCACCAAACCTCAGTTTATTGATGATGGAGGAACATATACAATAGTGGTTTTGAGATCGTGAACACACTCTCTCTCACTTGCAATGTGTAGCTTGAAAGTTTCTCTCACACCAAAAGTGAAGCTCACAAAGTGGTTGCTACGCTTAAGTCTCTCCTCACGCATAGTCTTGGGGTGCTATGTGAGATATTGGGGGTGATTTACAAGAAGGAGAGGGGCCTATTTATAGGTTGGAGACCTCTCATTAATATTATTCAAAATCTTTATTTATAAGCTAACAAGTCACGTTATGATTTTTTCAGAATATCAAAATATTGTGGGCCTTCTTTGTCTGCTTCAGTCATGAATGTGGGCTCAAAAGAGAGCATTATTGATGGTAGGTATGGTGAAAGTAGAGTTTTAAGGAATGAGAGAGAGAGAGAGAGTTACATGCACATGTATGCTTGAGGTGAGGTGTCTTTGATGGTTAGGTCAATGGTTATTTATGTTAGTATGTTAGTGGTTAGTGTTAATAGTTTTGTAGTTAGTAGGATGTGGTAAAATTACATGGAATATTCACTCAAGGTGCATCACATGATTATACAATGATAAAAAGTAAGAGAAGGATGAGAATATATACAATTTGATGGAAACCACAAGATGGAAAGAGAATTTTTCACCTATCTCCTCCAGTGAATGAAGTGGTTGTAGAACTCTGTCGGTGTAGTTCTTGTGACCATGGAAAAGTTGAATTTTCCATGATCAAAATCCTCCTTTGTTAGATCTTGAGCTTGGTTATTTACTGATTTTTTCTCTTTTTGTGAAAGGATGAAGAGGTTATGTTAATAGGAAATTGATTCTAGAGAGAGAAATTGAGCTATATGTGTGTAGAGATGTTAATTTGGAGCTATGGAGTAAGGAAGAGATGGAAATGGTGAAGAAGATGAAAGAAGCCATAAAAGTTGTAGGTTTGAGTGAGGGATGGAGAGGAACGAGTGTGTGTGTGTATGGAAGTAGGAAAGGAGGTGAGATCAGAAAACCATGGGTTACTTTGTGAGAAAAGTGTGCAGGCTGGGATCCATTCAAAAAATCCTATAGTGGTTACTCCAAAAATTATCAAAAAACTTTAAGTGCTTATTTATCTCTTGGTCCACATTTTCTCCTTTGACGACAGTGTCAAATTCGGAGTGGAGATGGATATTAAAAATCCCAACAAAATACCTTATTTTCTTCACAAAAAAAAGTCTTCAATGGTCCCCCTTTTGTTGAATTTACATTTGGCTCCAAAGATAAGCCCCTCCTTGCATGAGAGCATGAACTAATTGATTCTTAGGGGTTTCAAAATATGCATGGTTGTGGATTATTCATAAATATAATATATGGATATGATGAAAAAACAGGTTAGTATATAAACAATTGGTGGAATCTAAAATAGTGTCAGCTATATATAAATAGAAAATGGAAAAAATCATGATATATGAAAGTATAAGGAATTTAATGAGGAGACCCTCATTTGTTTTTATTGAAGTATATTTATTTACAAGAGATAATACCATTAGGAAATAGGAATTTAGTGAAAGGCAATGACTGATGATAAAAGGTATTTTTGAGGTTTCTCCTTGGAGTGGATTCTCACCCAAAAATAAGAGAAGCTTGCATGAAAATATTTCTATTATAAATAAAGAGCATGCAAAATGGTAAGAAAACTTGTGGTAACGGTGAATCAATGTACATAGCATACATAGGCAAATCACACACACCTACACAAAAACATTTAAATAAATACCAAAACAATGATAATAAAAATAGCTATACTTAAGCTCTATATACAATGAAATACTTATACACAAAAGGACCATAATATACTTTGGCTTTTATTTTTATTTATTTTTTGGCTCAGCTAGCCCAATGACTAGCTAAGTGAGGATTGTAAGGAGATATGGGGAAAGTCCCCTAACTCACACACGCCTATGGACAATGAAAGGGTGAAAATAGCCACAGTGTTTGGGTGATTTTGGTAGGGTGAGGTAGCTCACTATGGCAATTACGGAGAGTAAAAAAACGTCTATCAACATGTTTAGTTTCACGCTTATGTATATGGTTTTCCATTCCATTTACAATTATGATTATGATATGACAATCAGGTTATGGTTATGGTATGGCAATCATGGTATGGTTATGGTATGGCACAGAGGTTATTGTTATGATTTGGCAACCAAGTTATGATTATGGTTTTGCAATGATAGTATGGAAATCATGTTATGGTTATGGTTTGGCAATTAGGTTATGTTTATGGTTTTGCAATGATGGTATGGCTGTTATGGTTATGGTATGACAAGCAGGTTATCGTTATGGTATGGCAAGCAGATTATGTTTGCAAATACGGTTTGGAAATCATGTTATGGTTATCATTTTGCAATGATGGTATGGCTGTTATGGTTATGGTATGAGAAGCAGGCCATGGCTATGGTATGACAAGCAAGTTATGGTATGAAATGCAGATTATATTTATGGTTTTGCAAATACGGTTTGGAAATCACGTTATGGTTATACCTGCAATTTTCAAATCATGTTTTAATTATGGCTAGAAAATCTCCATGTCCTTGTGGCTATGGTTTGGGAGTCAAAGTTATGATTACGCTTTTGCAAACTTGTCATGTTTAAGCTTTTGATTTTGTGGTTTTTTAATGATTTACAATTCTGCTGATATATACTTACTCGCTCTTCACTCTCAAATTGTAGGTGGAGTGCGGTTGCTTTTGCACTTTTCTTTTGGGCAGAGAGGGTTGTTTCCTAGCGCTGCAGTACATGCAACATCAGTTCCCTATCCAATTTTTTTTGGCCAGTTTTGTCGTCGATAAAGGTATTGATATACACGTTCTAATGCACCTCGAAAATAGACGTCGATACAGTTATCAGTATACGCATTCTAATGCACATCAAAATAGGTGTTGATATAGGAAACTTACTTTTCCGTTCCTATTACAACGCTATTATCGGCGTAAACTTCACTGCGTATTTCGATAGAAAAGATGCCAGTATCTATACCGATGATACGATGCCGATGTTTATTCTGACGCTTATACTATGGATTTTTCTTTTGAAACAAGCTTTGAGTCAACGATATCCATGTCAATTTTCGTGCGGCGTGGTGTAGTGAATACCAACGCGATAACAAATAGTTTTGTCTGAGGGATGATAAAGGATAAAATTTTGTGTGCCCCCCCCCCCCCCCCTCCCCGAGTGTCACCTATAGAGCATGAGCGTATTGTCACCAAAAGCTTTATTTGTCTCTTTAGCAGATTTGGAATCATTTTTATGATGATTGCAAAGCCAATTGGCTTACTAGTAGGACACAAGTGAGTGTTACTTGTGTTGATGATACCATGCTTCGATGCCTACTTCTCCCTTGCAGCCTCTTAGAAGACTTCCCTACTTGCCATACTCCTTGAGCTTGTGCTTTATGGCAGCAACAAGCTTCTGTATCTTCTTACTTGGTGAGCCAAAGTCTCTTTTCCCCCTATCTGATCGCACAAGCCACCACGTGGCAACTTCTCACTGGCAGTTTTTCACGCCACCAAAAAGATAATGACCGATTAATAAAAAGGTTTGTCAGAGAGAGAGAGAGAGAGAGAGAGAGAGAGAGAGAGAGAGAGAGAGAGAGAGAGAGAGAGAGAGAGAGAGAGACTCTACTACCTTCATTTAAGTTCGGTTATATTTTGCAAAGGCAATAAGTTTTGGTGATTCCACTCCGGATTAGGCCAACTGATCATCGATTGAAATTGGATATCTTTTGTTTTAGTAGCACTAGAACAGACCTCTACCATGGATTGATCGCACAAAACATCTAATCTTTGAGAGTGCTCATCACGTCGGCAAGCATCCAAAGTACCTTACAAAGCTTAAAAGTGGAAGAGACGGGATAGTAGGAGCCGATAAGCCAAAGAAGAGGAGAGCGGCTTATGAACGCAGTAGAAGTGAGGGCGACCAAAGGGCATTGTCGAGGCCATATGCAAAGAAGAAGAGATTGACAAGCACAAAGAGAGAAACCGATGTGCAGTAGCTGATAGGAGAGAACTGCATGCCCCTTTGCATCTCAGGAAAGATATAGATGGAGACAAATGCTATGAGGCCGATGAGAGTGGGTGGACGTGGAGTATGTCGATGAGCGGTGACAGGGACAACGTGCAAAGCAATGCTCGAAAAAAACATTTTTTCAGAAACTTGGCAAACCTACATATGTGAAATAACAGAGGTTTTACACCGAACTACACTAATTTTTTCAAAATTTTGTAGGTTTTCTCACCTTCAAATATAAAATGTAGAGGTAAATTTCAAAATTTGTAGGTGAAATTACACTAAACCTAGGTATTTACTTGGTGAGCCAAAGATGCTCTCTCCCCTACAAGCCACCACATCCCACCATTAAATCAAAAGAAACCACCAACGCTGCAATACCCAAAATCAGCGCAATAAAAGCTTCTAATTTGCATGTGATGTTTGAAGCACCAACAAAAAGCAGCGCTCGTATGCATCTTAATAAAGACGGCCGCTTTTATACAAACTAAAAGTAAAAGTAAAAGTAAGGCAATAATTCGGATGTAGAGGCACAAGTTCACAGCTTTGCAGAGAGAGAGAGAGTGAGAGAATTCTGCGAAACAGTTATTTGTTACATTGAGCGTAACTCTATGTGAAAATATGGTGACTCAAACTCTACCCAAAGACGCCGAAAGCTGTTGATCTTTTTGAAGACGATGACTCAAGTAACAAGTGAAAACCGCTGATAGATTACTGTCAGATCGTTTCTCAAGCTTCTTACGCATCATCGTCATCCCAATCCTCTCACTGTTCAAACTCGTCCTAATGACGTAAGATTAATTACGTAAAGATTAATTATTACGTAAAGATTGATTATTACGTAATTACGTAAAGATTAATTATTACGTGATTATTAATTGTTACATTGAGCGTAACTCTATGTGAAAATATGGCGACTCAAACTCTACCCAAAGACGCCGAAAGCTGTTGATCCTAAGCTTGATCCTTTTGAAGACGATGACTCAAGTAACAAGTGAAAACCGCTAACAGATTACTGTCAGATCGTTTCTCAAGCTTCTTACGCAACTAGAGTGAGAAATCATCATTCACATCATCGTCATCCCAATCCTCTCACTGTTCAAACTCGTCCTAATGACCTAGTGCATAGATTAATTATTACGTAAAGACTACGATCTAATAAGGCTGAGAACGTGTCTCCTTTGGTTGATTGCCTACGAAAATAAATGGCACTGATCAACGGTATATACAGTATTGTGGACACGACAAGCTGATGATCAGGTGTGAGGTACTCTTGCAACCCGTTGGGTGCTCAAGCAGTCCGTGAGCTTTATCATCTACACGTGTAGTTGTTCTTCCCCCTGAAAGAAAGATTGCAGACAAGGTGAAACACAAAGGAAGTAATTTTTTGTCCCTGATGATAGATGGAGAATCGAAGATCTGCAAAAGGAGCTTGAGCATGAGGCCAAGTTGACAAAATAGGAAGAACACAGAAATAGTGGTGATGGTAGACATGATAGCAAGAAACACAAAAGCAGTAATAAATATGGTAGTGATAAATATGGTAGACATGATAGCAAAAGTGAATACAATAGTCAACACGAGAACAAAACTCAAAGAAGAGATGGTACAATCTAATCTCTCTAGTATAAATCAACCTTCAACAAGTGGCAAAGGGATTTCTTAGATTATCACGACAAATAAAGATGAAATTGTCTCTTCTAGACAACCTGATCGCATGACCAAGACCCTCTCACATTCTATGAATATTGAGTAGGGCCATCTACTCTCTTCGAGCATTTGTAGAATCTCACGAGCATGATCAAATCAAAACTACAAAGATGTATGACTAATTACTTATTGCACCTCAAATAGAAAGCTAGCTACAACATAGGGCATGACAAGGGGTTGAATTAAAACTAGACCTGGTTAGAGAGAATCAATGAAGATGCTCTCATGGGTTTTGAGAATGAAAGAGGAGAGCGATGGCACGTGAAGGGAAGAGAGGAAGAGAGATAGACATGTGGAAAGCATGGGGCAGGTGGAGGAGAGAGATGAAGAGGGCCAAGCCGATGGGTTGATAGGAAACAGTTTACGTCCTAGTCGCGTATTTAGTGCTTCCACTGTGGAGGCTCGCTCTATTCCCTATATGTGATAGCATGCTAGTGTGTGGCTGTTGAATTGCATACTTGAGAAAAAGCCCTCTGTGGTCCAAAAAGAGAAAGCGCTCTGCAAATAGAAATCTAGCATCAGCATAGGGCATGCCGAGGAATTGATGATCGAGAAGAAGAAGATAGTTCACTTTCAGTAGGGAAAAACCTACCGAAAATCACCCGTAACTCTTTATGTAGCAGAGCGTCGACATAGAAGACAAAATTAGATATGTTTCTCTCTAAGCTTTATCAATATGCTACATCTCTTGCTTTTATCTTGATGCGTGTTTTGTGTCTGGCAGGGATAACATATATTCACAACATTGGACGTTTCAATTGCCCTTATGACTACATGTTTGCTTAGCGCAACACGTAAACGCTATAGGGTAGAGCATGGCTTCCATTTCTTATAATTTTTGGAGAGACCACACTGTCAGTTGTCCACCATAATTTTGTATGGCACTTCTACATGACATGCACTATATACTTTGCAATTTCGATTTGTGACATTTCACTACACGATGTAATGTTTAACTATTCACATTCGTTTCTTGTAGCTTGACTCAAATATCGGCTTGTGGAGTGGACAACTGAAAAGCGCCAATACAACATCGTAGGTCAGCATAGCACCTCATTTTATGTTGCAATGCATTAACGCTTTATTCATTTACTTGTTTTAGAATTTTGGACATTACTTTGTTCGGTTCAATTTACTTACACGCTGCTTTCAGAATTATATATTTGATATCGATCAAGATCTACATATGTTAGCTATGCACGCAACTCTTTACATACAATTGCTAGCCAATGCGTGCGGTGTATTAAAGTAGTAAATGGATAGGTAGTGAATACATGTAGTGTATTACAGTAGTAAATGCACCTTGTGTATCTTTACTTCAGACCCAATCAATCAATGCCATACTGTATATGTCCTCGTTTCTCCCATTCTAGGTGTCGATATGAAGATGTTATATAGCAAGACCCACCAAGCAAGAATAGATCTTGAAAGCTCCCGAATAAAATATGCACGCTCATTAAAAGGTATGAAAAACAATACATACAATTCTTTCCATTATAATAAGGTCATTTTTGTATCCACATTTGTTTTTACAATCACTGGGCCATACGGCCATTACTCGATTTTCATGGGACCACCGTTTTCTCCTTCCCTACACATCTCTTTCCTAGCCTTCCTGCATCGGCGGCAATATTCCTTTTCGTCTCTGTCTGTGTCTCCGTTTGTGATGATGTGGCCTTTTCAGAAATGTTGGGGCGATGGCACACTTGACATGCACAAGTGGGGATACAATATCTTGGCGAATGTGGGTTGTTTTCACTTTCGGGCAAGGGTCTTTAACACTAGGTTGGTAATGGGACACTTTTATGTCGTGGGACACTTTTATGTCCTTTGAAGTAACCATTTTCCTTGAATTATGTCAAGAGTTTCAAAATGGATTTTGAGGTGCTATCTATCTAGAAAGTTGTCTCATGAGCTGAAAAAAAACTCGACATTTTTTTGGAGTATCAATTCCATCTTTAACATTGTCCTTGCACAACATTTCACAACCTAAACTATGTGAAAAAACGGGTCCTGTTTTTGGCTTTTTTCAAGTTTTTGCAACTATACCACTTTAGAATTCATGTTTGTGAGGTCTATAATGCTAGAGAACTATCTTTAGTAGTCCTCAACATGTCCTGATGCTTCTAGGGAGAAATAAATATTAAAGTTGTAAGTTATGACCAAATTATAAAAATTGTCAAATCCTGTTTTTTAGCCAATTTTAGCTCTTCTATGATTTTTTTGGTGGATTTCATGATATCCAAATTTATTTTTGATTTTCTATGTCGCATATTGTAGCATAAAGCTAACATTCCTTGAGTTTTAGGACACCTAATACCCTATTTTGCATAGTACACAACGATGGTTGATTTTTTCAATTATGGAAGAAAACGAAACATTCTAGTATATCAAGTATAGCTTTTCAATATTGTTAGTTTCTTGTGACAACTACATACATTTTGTAGGTAGTAACCATATCTAGTCATAAGGATCAAATTTGGCTAGATAATGAATAGTTTCTATGGGATTCTACAACTCATAATGTTCAACCCAGTTTTTTCATGTTTGCTGTATTTAACACTTTATCTTTGTCCCCAAGATTCCCCTTGGTAAGAGATGTATTATTCTTTTGACATGCTCCATGGCTCCTTATGAACATAAAGGACAATAGGGAACTAAGAAAACATGCACATATTATTTGTATTGAGCGTGGCTATAGAAACTTTGATGATAGGTTTGCAGAATGGTAAAAATTCAACTTTTTTGTACCTATTTATTTTGGTAAAACAAAAAATAGTGAGTGAGAAGCAATCATATGTTCTGATCACCAACCCATTGAAGTTAACTAGGGAATTTATCTCAAGTCCTACAAAAATCCCTAATCTTATTTTTATGCAACAAAACGTAAGAAATGACTGTTTTGATGAAAATTCACTAGTCCATCAACTTTGGAGGCTTGGTGTGACCAAAAGATGAGAAATTTTACAAGTTTCTTATTTTTTCCATGTTTAGTAGGCCTTGAACTATAACCTCATGAAAGGATTTTACAAAATGAGTGGATCTACTATGGTTTTGGAGGTTTTTTTCAAAACCCTCAAAGGACACTTTTATGTTCTGTTAGGTTACCAACCTATGGTGACATATTAGTGACCTCGTATTCCCTTTCAAATACAACAATGTTGGTGGGGGGCCAGCGTCATCGCTGACGACGTCGCGTTTCATATGTGGAATGTGGAGCAGGTCGGTCTCACGATCATGATCATGATAATGGTCGTGGCCAAAATCTGAATCCTCTCTGCGTGCCAACATCTGTACGGTGGTAGTTTGGGGACCTTGCTCTCGCTGCTGCCAGTGGCGGATGAGGTCCTCCGTCACCGCATCCCGGCTGACCTTTATAACTTCACAATCTTCTTCGCCATCTGATGCAGGAGCTCCGTAGACGACCGCCCACACTCCCCAAGCCGGACAGTCTATACTTAAGTCCACGCCCTTCCTGGCCACCCACCAGCTCCGGGGCTCCTTCAAGGCCAAACGTGACGAAACCTCCACGACGCCGTCGCCCACTCGCTCACCTGCACTTCTACTCTCGCTGTATATCTGAAAATCATGCCTTTACTGCGCAGGTCTTCCATTACGCGACAGAGAAGCGCTTCCCGACCATCGACGACGTGATACGCTGGCGATGCAACCAGCCTCCTCCAGCAGTGTTTGCTCCACTCGACTTTTCCCTCCTTTTGTTCTTGTTCAAGCCTCAGCTGCGCTTCCTCCTGCAGCTCCTGCAACCAGAGCGGCCGCAGAGTATCGCCCACCATCCTCGCTGGAAAGCGCGGCGGTGATCTGCTGCTGATCATAACTCTATTTATAGGAAGGCTGGCAAGGAAAAGCTAATAAAAGCCGATGCTTTTAAATATTTTTGCTCCCTAGATCAAAATACAGGATTATGATTAAAGCACGGAAACGGTGGCGCCCAAACTCAATAAAAAAAAATCTATACACGCACAAACGTGTGCGCGCGATTGAACATTTGTGTATAGTCTCCTACGACGTAAAAATTCTCTTTTTCTTGTTCCTCTCTCTCTCTCTCTCTCTCACAGCCTTGCACAATCTTCCACAAATTACATTAATATATTCATGTTCTATCGCAGGCGCAAGCAACACTCGGAGGATTGGTCTAGGATTACTTGTGCCTTGTTGTCAGTAGACGGAATGCCTAGGACGGCGTAAAGAACTTTTTGGACCCTATGTATCGAGGAAGAGACGGCGGGTTGGTGGAGGTGGCTACCTTGATGTAATTATAGTCTCTCAATGATGTCATGTCTCAACAAGAGCATGACTAGACCTTGTAATTTTTTGGGCTGGTCAATATAATTCACTCACAATTGTAAGTTTTGCAAAAATTATTAAAAAAAAATACTACATGGTATCATTCATTTAGGTTATGTTCCTCTCATCACATCTATTTCTTCTTCGTTGCCTTCCGCAAGTGGAAGGGGAAGAGTTTTCTAAAAAGTAAGCTTCTATATTGCTTCTTAATAGGTACAGAAGCTTGGATAAAAGGTGATGGTTAAAAGGTATGGAAATCGCACAAAAGAATCACAACTGGTCCAAAACAAAGACGTACAAAAGGAAGAAGATCAAGCTACATGAGTTCTCTTGAAGTGAATTTTTTTTTTTGTTAAAAATATTTCCTTTCAGAGGGGGGGGGGATGTTGTAATTTTAATGTAATAAAAGTGACGGCACCATTTCCCAAACTCTATAAAAGAAAATCTATACACACACAAATGTGTGCGCAATTGAATGTCAGCATGTCGTCTCTCTCTCTCTCTCTCTCTCTCTC
Organism: Adiantum capillus-veneris; assembly: GCF_014529385.1. Taxonomy (NCBI): domain Eukaryota; kingdom Viridiplantae; phylum Streptophyta; class Polypodiopsida; order Polypodiales; family Pteridaceae; genus Adiantum; species Adiantum capillus-veneris. The sequence continues at coordinate 107,074,436 of NC_140954.1, read as the reverse complement.
TCTCTCTCTCTCTCTCTCACACACACACACACACACACACACACACACACACTAAAAGACATGCCAATAACCACCCAGCCATACCTATATATAGGCCCTTGGCCCTCTAGCTCATAGCTATATATAGCCCCTCTATAGCATGTGTATCCGTCTGCCCTTGGCCAGGACCGTGCCCTCCTATAGTTCTACCCTTGGCATGACATTACTCCCCCCTTGGAGAAGCATTTTCGTCCGCGAAAACAGAAGTGATAAGATCTTCATAAGATCACTAATGTTTTTCCACAGTAGTATTCATGCAGGATCCAGCTGTTTGTTTGACCAAAACATGGTGCAGTAGGAGGTTCAATGTAATCAAGAATAACATCTTGATTTTGCACATCGTTGTCTATTTGCAACCATCTTGTGTTACCGGTTCCAATCCGGTCATCATAGTGTGTAGACTCCATTTAGAATGCACATGAGCATGCTAAACGAGTTATCGCAACAAACATGTACCTGAAAGAGTACCGCTTTTCACTTTCCATGAAAGTAGCTTGCTTACATAACCCATTAGCCAAGTGGAAGTTCTTGACTTGTTCTCAAATTTCATCAGTAAACAATTCCACCATAACTAGTGTTCAAAGTTGAGAACCTGACTTATACATGAAGAGACTAAACCTAGTCGCAAACATGCGTTAACTAATAGTAAGTAAACCCCAAGTAGAGCAATAAATGCTTTATTAATTGGAGTGCTTGGTGCTAATGTACGCACTTTGCATATCCTTTACAACAAGATTACACTTTGTAATCTACCTATCCTCTTGGATAACTGATAGTACTGAGGTGTGTTTCCCCCATGGTTTTCATACAGTCTTTCCAGATGACTGGTAAATGGGAATCACAAAACCATATAACATTGTTGAGGAATCAACAATGTTTGGAATAACATCGTGGTTAACTTGAAAAATCCACAAACACCCAAACCGGGCCATGGCCTCTATTGGTGATTAGTAGACCCAAAAGTAATCCCATAGAGATAGTGCACATAGTGTGCAAAATGCTTCATAAGAAACAAATTGATGAATACGCATGCCATTCCAAATCAGCCTTTGTTAAACTCTAGGGCCCATAACACCTAGTGTGCATGCATTTAGCACAAAACAGATCCGAACCTGTATATCCATGATCATGCTTGCCAATACTTATGGAAAATATGATGCGCCTAGCACCTATTAAAGAGGAATGTAAATAGTTCTGAAAAGAAAATAAATATATTCAATTGCAATCATTTGCAAGCCTTGCTGAAATGTTTGAACCATAAACAGTGATCACTTCTAGGTACAAACAATGAAACTTTTTCATTAACAACTCATAGCTTTTCTATATGTAAAATAGCCATCTGTAATGTTGTTTAGCAGCACTTATACCTTAACAAGTCATTCTAAGTATCGGACAATTTTTGGCCACCGAAATTTCTCTCGATACGTCGTGCTGAAAATGGTCTACAAAACAGATTTGACCAGCACCTAGAGACCTTGTGGTGACACGTACTTGAAATAGTGGGCGCTAGTGTCAGTCCCAGAGACTCATATTCGCCACATGTGGAATATGTCTCAACTAAGGATGTTTGAAAAAAGAACATCCTACAAGTACAAGATGTACTTGTGTGTGGAGGTAGCTGCAAACACTCTACGACGGGAGTGAGAGGGCCCCTCATTAGCCTTGCTCCACACTAGCTAAACCGGACTCCTTGAGTTCCTAGACCATGTTGCATCCCATGTGACAACATGTGCCAAATAAACCCTACAAATGGGTCTATAGCTTCATAATGCAAAAACTTATTTTGGACACTACGGCCCTAAAATTTTGGCTCTTACATGACCTTGTCATCTTGATGAAGAGCAAAAAATGGATGACAACATATTTTATGCATCCTACGTAGAAAAAGAAAACCAAAAAACATAAAACCAAATCAGATGCGTACCTGGAGGGTGAACATAGTGTTCACTTATTTGTAGGCATCTGTCCCAATTTCCCGCCTGCAAAGGCCTAGGAATACTAATTGAAAATTAGTAAAATGCAAGTAGTATTGCACAAGATTGCACATGTAACCTTGCCAGTGCAATCCAGCCCCCTTGGGTAAAGCGACATTGTCAAACCCCTTGGTTAAACGTTGCAGGAAAAGTGCTCACCGAACAGCCAGCCCGTGGCCTTTGTCCACGACCCCCCTTGGGTATGCTCGTGGCATTTCATTACTTTGGAAGTTGAACTATTCCCACTACCTCTTGGCAGTTTGTGGACTTCTTTCTGTGAAAATGCAAGTATTAAGGTTCCAAGAATGGACCATCAACCCTTACTAAGTGATTAATAATCACACTCTGGGTCTTACCCCAATCTGAACTCATATAGGCACTCTTAGTGCTAATAGGAGCTCCACCAAAATTGGACACCCAAAAATCAATAATCGTGGTTTTGTGTGAACAGCCGTGCTGTCAAAATGCTGGCTTCATCCATACACCTTGGTAGAGATAATCCCTTACAAGGTTCACAACTCAAGTTGACGTTCACACGTAAAGTGTGTAGCTTGAAAAGAATGCCCCATAATTTGCTAATGGGAAGACTCTTGCTTGTCCATTAGAATCGATGGGTACTCAACAAAATAGAATTTTTCCATCACTAATGGACTACAAACAAATGGCTTTTAGCCATGCCAAAATAGGTGGTAATAGATGGCTCTTAGCCCTTCCTACTGGCTTGCAGCATTTCCTATTGGCTCGTAGCACTTCCTATTATCATATTGACATTGAAAGATTTCAATAAAATTATTCCTAGTTACACCTTTCCCGCATAGAAGTTGGGTAGAGAGAGAGAGAGAGAGAGAGAGAGAGAGAGAGAGAGAGAGAGAGAGAGAGAGAGAGAGAGAGAGAGAGAGAGAGAGAATGCTGGGCTGAGGAAATCCCCTTATTCTAATGTGTTGTATTCTCCAGTGCAGACCAATGAAAGACCATATCTGTGTCATAACTTATCCTACAGCAGTGTAATTGTACCATGCTCTCGTAGAGAGAGGTACCACATAAGTCACATCTTGATCCACTTACCTTGTATGTGATCGTGATTGTATCAGGGTGCAGATGTATAGCACGTTGCCTAAGAAAAAATAAAATGTCCAAAAAGGAACAACCGAGCTCGTCCTTGACAGAGTAGCTAGTTCTATAGTGGAAGCGTATGCAATGATGGGTGTTGGACAACCATCATACTGGTATGCCATGCATACAAAGCAAAAAATAGAAGAATAAGCCCCTGTCTTCAATGACTGTCTCAACCATGGGAGCCCTTGTGATACGTGCCTTGCATGATTGCACTGGCATGGATACATCACAGTGCGCCATTGCATACTAGCAGCTTATATCCACATAGTGCCAAAGATGGGTGCCATTATCATTGATCGAAAATCAATTAATAATATCTTGGCACCTAAGAAAATGCGTGCTTCACATGAAGACAGGCCAAGCACTTTGCTTTGTACAATGGCATCTTATGGAGTCTGCCCAAGTACGTTGCTTTGCACAGCAGAGAGATCTTTTCCAAAATGAAAAGTGAAACATAGAGAAAAACGAACATAACTTGAAATTGACTAACCTTGTTGCCCACTTATGGTGAGGTTTTTGGTCGCTCGCTCGAAGCGGGCTCATAGCCATATGTGCTGCTTGAATGAGGTAGCTACATCCTCGTGTGATTTTAAAAGCTGTAGGCATCTTGGCAAATTTCCCTAAGTTTGTATGCTATTAGCATATTCCAAACTATGGGAACCAATATGCCAAATGTCAAAAGGGAAGCCGTGCTCCACAGAAGTACTCATGCACTGTTATGGTGTTCATAACGAACACATACTCTTGCCAATTGACAATGGCATAACAAGATAAAGGTAACTTTGTCGACTATTCAGAAATAATCGACCTTGTCGAGTTGGACAATGTGTTGAAAAATAGAAAAATACGTGCAATAGATGTGCCACGTACCTGCTTGACTTGAGTACGATTGTCCTTGACCACTCATAAACGTCCATGGCATACCATATTTATCAAGCACATGGTCAAGAAACAAAACAAAAAACTGTGTACCTCATGAACGACGCCGTTGCCGATTCCTGCGACCAAGGCCTTGCCTTATTCGCAACGGACTTGGAAGCTTAAAATTACGAGACAAAGTGTATCTGAGGTGTGCAATAGTGGTTGCATTCACCTGGCCCGTGACTTCATGGTCAACATCCTGCCTTATTGAGCAAGACCTGCCTGAACTTGCCATGAGTGCTAGGAAACTCTTATTTTGTAGTAAAATAAAGGTGTTGAAGATCCCTGAATATGGTGTCGGGATTGAAATACACATTTAGATGCCTGGCATATCATCATAATGTGTATTCTCTATATTGAAGCCTTTCCATGCCACCCGGCCCATGCGTTGCATGCATTTGATTTGTCACATGCATCTTCGAACATCAAAAAACGACTCGTACAAGTCCGCTCTGAATGATGAAAACATGTCGTTGTAGCCACCATGCAACATTTGTCATGCTGCATGACCATCCATACCAAGCTCTTCGTGAATCCAAGTGGACTCGCAACCATGGAGCCTCGCCCTGTTGATGCGCAAATCATGCTCGAGTGGCTAAGAGCTATCGTAGCCAACCCACAAATTTTAGATAATCAAAAAATTTATGTCGTATTGTTAATGGCCTGAAATCTGTGTCGGCTTTGTGTACTGCCATCTGCTTGTACCGCTCGACAAGACCTCGAGGGTTTGTGTAGATAGTGTAGATAGGGGGTGGGGGTGGGAAAGCCTCCTTGGAAAGGGGATGCACAAATTCTCCAAGCCCCAAATGGCGCCCAAATTTGAAACCCTAAAGAAAAAAAACATGGCGGTGATGATGGCATGGTGCAGGGGTGCAGCGAGAAGAAAACACGCATGCAGGGTCTCGTCCGTGCTGGGGTTCTGCCCTGTGTTGAAAGTCAGTGGCTGGGTCCTGGCGACCCTAACGAGCCCAACCCCATTAGTTTTCATGCACCTTGAGTTGCCCGCCTCCTTGGCACTAGCGGCCCTGCACACGAGCCATGCACACGGCCTTCGACCCCGTGATCCTCTTGCTTAGCCGGTTTGCACACCACGCTCCGTGTTGGGTGCTTGAGCCCGTATAAGGGGTTAATCCTACAGTTTCACCCTCGACTGGCCCCTCCTTGCATGTACTCCTGAAAAAGGAGAGAGAGAGAGAGAGAGAGAGAGAGAGAGAGAGAGAGAGAGAGAGAGAGAGAGAGAGAGAGAGAGAGATCATGCAGCCACTATGCAGCCAGCATGCAAGGTCTTTCCCCCCTCTTCCATAGATCTTCCCTCCCCTGAGCTCTGATACCAGTGAAAGACCATAGGGAGATCGACATGCCAAAAACCACCCAACCATACCTATATATAGGCCATTGTCCCTCTCGCTCATAGCTATATACAGCCCTTGTACCGCATGTGTATCCGTCTACCGCTGGCGAGGGCCGTGCCCTCCCATAGTCCTACCCTTGGCATGACTCTCTCTCTCTCTCTCTCTCTCTCTCTCTCTCTCTCTCTCTCACACACACACACACACACACACACTACCTTGTGCATTCTTCCTTCTCTCTCACATAATTCTATTGTGATTTGAAAAAACATATTACATTAATATATTAATGCTCTACCAAAATTACCTCTCTCTCTCTCTCTCTCTCTCTCTCACACACACACACACACACACACACACACACACACACATACATCAATACACATGCATTCACACACACATACAAGCATTCGCATGAATAGAAAGAAACACACACACACACACACACTTTTTTTTAGTCATGCACCCCTCCTCTTTTCCTTGCTTTTTACTTAGTGATCCTAATGTGGTTTTCTACATTCTAGAGCTTGAAGGTGGCCACTAGGCATGGTCAAGACCATTGCGCTCCGTTCTAATTGAATGATCAGCAAGTTGAGGCCAATCATCAATCATCAAGCCATAAAAAAGAAAAGCGTCGTGAAAAAATAGTTCGTGTTGAAAAGCGTAGAGCTTATAGCGCATGACTCACTGCACCGCGTACGGACATGATCGTTCCTTGATTGTCACTACAGGAACCATAGTTGCAAATGTGCTTCTCTTGATGATCAAAGGTGAAACTAGCAAGGCTAAGAAGCAAATCCTTGAAGCAGTTGTGGATAAGGACGATGGGGTAACCTTGTTTTCCTTCCATTACTGTGTGAAGATAGAGATGCAAGAGTGATTAACTAGTCAATTTATAGTTGGCCATGGTGTGAATCCCATAAACTTCTATTATGTTGATCTTGGGAGCCATGCTGCTAGAGATATATGCTTAGAGGAAAATAGCCTCTAAGGACATTGTGGTTGTTGTAGTTGGGATGCCATCCTCAAGGAAGCCAATCATGATGAGCAACCTGCGATGGGCATCAGAGGACAACGCATGTGTTGGGCTATGCACTTGGATGAAGTGGATTTGTGGTGCAAGCTTGAATCTTGCACTTGGGTGAAGTGATTTGTTCCAGAGGTTGAAGGAGGTAGACACAAAGGGGAAGGCTTGCCCGCTATTGTGGGACATGGCTTTTGCTAAATCAATTTATGATGTGAACACAATGTGGGCAAAGCATCACTTCACACCAAGAGAGGTCGTTCAGGATATGGTCATCGGCTATCGCTGCCAAAATGTTGTCATATTGAGGTATTCTTTAGCAGTTATGGGATTTTCTGTAAGGTTTCTAGTTTTTGAAACCTTAAAAATTGTACAAAGCTTTTAAAATTAAATTGAAAACCACTGTTGAATGACTCAATCATTGCTGATATTGGTATTTTTGGAATCATAAGCAGAGCTTTACTAAAGCTAGTAATTTTCAGAATCAGAATCTGATAAAACTGGAGAGGTTATGGGCCCTGAAAGGTTTCACTAGGAATTCAATTAGTTAGTAAAAATTGGATGGTTTCAGTAATTATTATTAACAAAGATTTTCTTATCCTAAGGTTCTAGAATTAACTTATATTCCAATTTTCATCATTAGAAATCAGTAAATTCAACCAAAATCGATTTTGGAAGTTGTGGGGACAGTGTGGAGCTGGGGGAACCTGCTAGAGACTGAAATAGCAGCAGTTGGCGCTACCTTGAAGCTGAGGGCCTGCTTGAGGTGTCAAAACTTGCCAGGAACAGCCCGGGGCCCAGAAGAACTATAAAAAGGTCCCCTTTCCTTCATAAAAATTTAGACTCGGAGCCTTGACACACTCTCTCTCATCTAAAGAGACCGCTACGCAGAAATCACTGGAGATTAAGCTCTAGTTGGTTAAATTAAACGGTAATTAATCTAATCCTTCTTAATTATCAAAGCTAGGTTAATCTATTTTATTAATGAATATTCTCTGCTGATTGTTGTAATTAAGCTTAGGGATATTAAGCTAATTACTTATTATATCATATTAGGAATGAAATTGTCCATATTAACCATAAATTAATGGGAATTATATTAATTAAGTTTAGATTATGTTGAGATAATTATCAAAGTTGCATTAGACTTTCATTAAGCTAGGAAATTATCTTATAATTTTTTGAATAATTTTCATAATTAATTTAACAAAATTACACTGTTTTTTAGAGAACAATAAAGGGAAAAATAATGGAATTGATTCAAAATTATTTGAGTTATTTATCAGAGGTTAATTACATCTGAGGAAACCCGTGATAATTATGTTAACCTCAGATAATTAATTTACCTGATTATTTAGCAGAATTACATTTTTTTTAGGAGAAATAAAAAGAGGAAAATTAGCAAATTGATTTTAACAGCTTTGAGTTATTTATCACAGGTTAATTACATCTTAGGGAACTCATGATAATTATATTGACCTAAGATAATTTATTTATCTAATTATCTTAGCAAAATTACATTGTTTTTATGACAAATTAAAAGAGGGAAATTAGCAAATTGATTCAAAATGCTTTGAGTTACTTACCAGAGTTTAATCACATCTTAGACCCGTGATAATTATGTTAAGCTAAGATAATTAATTTACCTAATTATCTTAGCAGAATTACACTATTTGTTGGACAAATTAAAGGGGGAAAATTAGAAAATTGGTTCAAAATGCTTTAAGTTATTTATTAGAGGTTAATCACTTTTTAAGAAACCTGTGATAATTATGTTAAGCTCAGATAATTAATTTACCTAATTATCTTAGCAAAATTACAATGTTTTAAGGAGAAATTAAAAATGAGAAATTAGCAAATTGATTCAAAATGATTTGGATTATTTATCAGAGGTTAATTACATCTTAGGAAACTTGTGATAATTATATTAAGGTCAGATAATTAATTTACCTGATTATCTTAGCAGAATTACACTGTTTTTAGGACAAATTAAAAGAGGGAAATTAGCAAATTGACTCAAAATGCTTTGATTTATTTATTAGAGGCTAATCACATCTTAGGAAATCCGTGATGAGTATGGTAAGATCAGATAAACTATGCATTATATATACACTAATCACTTTAGTCCCTATTTGATCTTTTCATTGCACACTTAGTAATACATCACTCTCTTCAGTTGTTGTCGTCTCTTCTCTTGAGGTGGTCAAAGAGTCACTGGTGAACTCATCTTTTGATGCCTCCAAGATCATGTTGCGTTGCTTCCCTATCTTCATGTCATAGAATATGGACTTCCATTTAGCATCCCTCATCTCGATCATTCCTATACTCCAATCTTGCTTAGTCGTCTTGCCCTTGGTGGAGAGATCTGATTCTGTCTTCCTCTTTTATTGAAGTTTTGCCTTCTCGGATGTGGGCAGTAATACATGCCATGGACGTCCTCCCCACAATTGTAGCAGAGGTATTATTATTTTTGCCTTCATTGTCCTCTCCCTTGCTATGGGCTTCTGACAGGTGCATGCCCTTGGTGCACAAGATGCACGGATAGACTTTCAAACTGAGTAGTGCTGCGACTCAATAGGTCTTGCTACTCTTCTGATGCCTCTTGTGGTTGAGTTCTCTGAGTGGCTGTTGCAGTCACTGGGGTTAGTCAGACTGAGCTCAATTCCTCTCACTCGTTGACTCTTGATTGCATAAACAGCTTTTTGTATTTAAGGCGGACTACTTCCATTGCCAACTCATACATTGCAGGGAATCTCCCCTTCACCTTCTCTTTAAGCAGCGACCCTAGGCAAGCAATGAAACGGTCCTTCTTTAGTAAATTAGGCACTCCTTCACCTTCCTCCAGCAAGGCAACCCATCTCTCCCACAAACCCACAAACTTGGATTCATAAGTGGCATATTCTAGCAGACCTCCCTGCTTTAATTTTGTCACGAGCTGCCATAACTTTTCTGAGGTTGTGCCTCCACCAAACCTCTTCACAAAGGTAGCAAGTAGTACGTCCCATGCATTTTTGGTAGCTTGGGGCAAAGCATTGTACCAAGACTTGGCCTCTATTTTCATCAGTAGAGAGGAAAGATTCGTAGCCATGAGGCATCGTCATCCTTGTTGGAAACCACACAAGAAATATCAAATTCATCCAGAAAGTCGGTGGTGATGTCTTCTCCCTTTTTGCCACTAAATGTGGGAAAAGAGACACTTGCCATGGTGGTAAATCAATGATCAGGAAATTACAAACCTTTTTTTTTTCTTTTCAAAATGACTTAGTGGTTCACAAAGGTTTATACATTGTTGGAAACTTGAGTAGGAACTAAAAAAAACGCAAGGCTAGAATAGAATAAAGATGCTTACATCAAAAGAGTGGTAGTAATCCAGAAGGGGCAAGATGATGGGACGTGGGGGTCTAAGGATTTCATCAAGTATTTTTTATCCGAATAGGAAAACAATCTTTTGCTGGTAGAATATCTTCCTATCAATATATACTGTTACATGCATGTGTTCCAAGAAATAGAAAGGAAAGAATTCTGGTCTATTGTTATTATACATGTGTAAGGACAGCGGGTAGACAGACATGGGAATAACCTCCCAACCATCCAATATATAGGCCTCTGGCCCTCTTCCATATATAGACCTCTTTACTGCATGTGTGTCCGGCTCATTGCCCGGGCCGTGCCCGTCTAGTCCTACCCTTGGCATGACATTACTCCCCCCTTGGAGAAGCGTTTTTGTCCTCGAAAACACAAGTGATGATAAATCATAAGAACACTAATGTTTTCCACCATGGCATCCCTCATGGATCCAACGGTTTGTTGAATCGGAACCCGGTTCATTGGGAGGTTCAATGAAATTAAGAGTAACATCTTGATTTTCTACATTGTTGTCCCTGTGCAACCATCTTGGTTAACCGACTCATAATCAAAAGAGCGTGAAGGATCCATTTAGAACTCACTTGAGAATGCTAAACGAGTTATCACAACTAAGAGGTGTTTAAATGCATACCCAGGTTTCAGACTTTCTGAAGGTACTGGAATGTGCAATATAACCTCGGCTCAGCTTTCCATGAAAGTACTATGCTGACATATTCATCAGCAGCAACCAAGTCCTTGACTTGCAGTGGTTTCTTGCGAATAGTCAACCTCATCCAAACTGATGATTAAGGTTGATAACTTGAGAATAACAGGCAGATACTAGAACTAGTCGTAACATGCCTTTCATCATAGGAAGCACACTCCAAACTAGAAAAGTAACCGATCTAGTTGTTTCACTTCTTGCTAACGTATGCACTTAGCATATCCTTTAGCGTGCTTTACTAATGTATGCACTTTGCATATCCTTTAGTACCAAATAGAATGCTTGTAAGCTGCCCATCCTACGCGGGATGAATAGCAACAGTAAGAGTGAGATGCTTTCCCCCAACCACTTACAGACAATCGCCCACAACTGATGACAAACTATGACTCAATCATTGAGTATCAAGCCATGTACTCAATATGGAATGGAGACAATCAACTGGGTTGAAAGCAGATTGGAGTTTCAAGCAGCCAATCACGAACACCCATACTCAGCCATCACCTTGTATGGCAGGGTGTAAACTCATACTAAATCTGCAAGAGAGATTGCACTGGCAGTGCAAAAAACTGCAGAAACAATAATGTCCAGGAATTTGCATGTCGCTCCAAATAAATTTGTGGTAAACACTAGGGCCCATAACACCTAGTGTGCATGCATTTAACACAAACATATCCGAACCGCAATTCCATGACAGGACTTTCCACGATACGTACATGAAAGTTTTGTAGCAAATTTGGACCATAATAGAATGTGACAACCCGATCACACCTAGGTACCAACCATGAGACATTCTCATGTACATAGCATACTTAGCTATATGTAGAAACAACCCTCCGTTAAGGTGGTTTCACAGCACTTGGAATCGTAACAAGCTTGTACTTAGTACCCAACAATTTCCGGCCACTGAAATTGCTTCTGATACTAGGTGCTTAAAATGGTCGAACCAACGGATGCGACCAGCACCTAGGGACTTCGTCGCGACACATTGGTAAAAGGTGGCGCCAGTGTCAGTCCAAGAGACTCATATTCTCCACATGTGGAATATGTCTCAAACAAGGATATCAAGAAAAGCGACATCCATCAAGTACGAGCTGGTACTTCTGTGTGGAGGTAACTGCAAACACTCCGGGACAAGAGTGAGAGGGAACCTCAAAATCATGCTCCACACTGGCTAAACTGAACTCCTTGAGTTCCTAGACCATGTTGTATCCTATGTGACAACATGTGCCAAATCGAACCCTACAACTAGGTTCGTAATAGCATAAGGTATAGTGGACGCTACGGTCCAAAATACTATGCTCCAACATGCACTTGGCATGGCTTTGAAACATTCAAGCGTATTTATACGACTTGCACTATAAACCGTGGGTGTTTCCTGCACAATCCAACCCCTTTGGTTAACATCTACGTAGTCAAACTCCTTGGTAAGACCCTCTATAGAAACTGCTCAACTAGCAGGCAACGGTAACCAACATAGTTAACCGTGTACATAATGATTGGAATCAACTCAAAAAGTTGAATTCGTCCGCTACCGTGTGGTAGATTGCGGAATTATTTCCTTGAAAGTTTAACTGGGAGAGATCAAACTATGATCCTCAATGCCTATGGGGTGATTTAGCAGTCACCCTCCGGGTTGTACCCTAGACAATATGTCCATAGACACTCTATAGTGCTATAGAGAGAGCAGGGAATCCACACAAGTGAACTTCCTAGCTCTGGTGGAAAACCATACTGTCGCAACTGATTACTGTATCCATACTTTCTTGTAGGGATCAGCGAATGTGAGTTGAAGATTATCAAAAACTCAACTTGAGTGTTGCACTGAAAACATGTAGTGCAAAAATGACACCTTAATCATCCGTAATGACAAGACTCTTGCTTGCCCATTAACATTGATGTGTACTTCCTTGGGTAGAGCTGTTTGATCGTGAAAACAATCACCCGAAGAATGCCAATAGTTGGGTCTTACCCTTGGCCTAAAAATGGCTCTTAGCCTGTGTGGCTCATAGCCCTTATGCAAATTAGTGTTCAATGGACGGATCGATGAAGACTAATTTGAGTAGCATCTTAGCCACGTGCTAGCTGAGAGTTAGAGCACATTGGCTCAGGCTAACTCACGAGAAAAACATGTATCAAAAGCTTCTTAGAAGATTTTCATTATTCCCTTAAAGAGAGAGAAAGAGAGAGAAGAAGAGCATGCTGGGCTGAGGAACTTTCCTTGAACGACTATGACGTGTATAGTTGATTGTCATGCTCGTGTGCATCTTATGCTTAATGTGCATGCAACGATTTTCTTCTATGACTCTCTCATCTAGAGAGGTAACAGAAAAACACAAACAAGTCACAAACTGACCCACCTACCGTGTATGTGGTTGTGACGACCCAAAAATCATGGTAAACAATCCAGAACTTAGCTTGTCCTTGACAAAGTATCTGGTGTTACAGGGAAAGCGTGTTTCATGAGGCGGTAGAATTGAATCCACTTAGCTAGCATGCCGTGCATGCAAAATTTTAAGCACGTGGCAAAAGTGATGGCCTCAAACGTGAGAGACAAAACCATAAGTGCCTTGCACTTCTAAACTGGTAGGGATACTGTGAGGTGATATTCCCTATTTTGCCAGTTGTTCAAACGTGTGTGCCACTTCCCTTGATGCCAAGTCATTGGGCAGTACCTTGGCACAAGGGAGAAGCCTTGCTTCATGTAAAATTGCCAAAGCACTTTGCTTTGCACAATGACAGTCATTGCCAAGCAAAGTGTAAACATGGAAAAAACAAGAAAAACTTAAACTTGGCTAACCTGGTAGTTGTTGCTACAACCAGTTGTCATGAGATTTCGTGGAAGAAAACTCGCTTAACAATGGCTCATAGCCATATCTCCTGTACGGGTGGGAGTTGTTGTATGTACACATACGTCCCTTGTATCATAAACACCCGCCTGTCACGTAATAAAATAACCTGTAAACATATTGCCAAATCCTTCCCAAGTTTGTATGCTCATAGCATATGCCGAACGTGGGGAGTCTCAATGAAAAATGCCTGGCTTGAATCCTTGCTTCGCATAAATAATGTTGTGGTACTAGCCAATGGAGTCGGCTATTGAGATAGAGATATCATGACGAAACGAATCGAACTTGTCGAGTGATTTCAATTGAAAGTAACCAGTACTGTGTGGCAAGCATCCTCTGTCAGCTTGTAGAAAGAGTCACAAGGAGTCGGCCATGCCGAGAAACTTGCTGCCTTCAACAAGTCCAATAATAGGCCATGCCTGCCTTCTTGAGATACTGAAAAATTGGCCCTTGGCCTTTCCTTTGAAGCAAAATGTAACCTTTGACGAGCATGCTCTATCAAAGTACTCAGGAGAAGCCATGCGTCATATAACTATGTCTGACCTCATTGCCAACAAATGCTATTAGCGACAGATGTCATAGCAAAGATAGTGGACCTTGTCGATCATGCACAAAATATCGACCTTGTCGAATTGTAAATGTAAGGGAAAAACAGTAGAACACATACAAGTTATGCATCTCATACCTGCTTGGCTCTATGAATGATAGTCGTGATCACTTATTCCATTGCATATGAGAGTTATCAAGCACATGCTCAATAACTACTCTACTTCATGTTGTCAAGGGCCTTGCCCAACTTGCACGATTCCCTGCTAGGTTTGATTGCCATTGTTCGTGACAATCATCACCCCTAGCATTAGTCTCTGCATCACCACATAGTGTGGTTAAATGATGTATAGGTAGAGAAGCCTTGCTTCTTCACAAGTCCATTCAGAGCTCTTGCTAGTTGCCCTGAAATTGGCCATGCCAATTAGCGATCCAACCATGCAAAACAACTTTGCATGCATGAGCCGAATTAGCCACCGGCCTTGCCGTTGCATCAAAGATCAATCTTTGAAATGCTATCCGTATAAGTCTGCAAAGTAAAATGTCACAGAGATTAAGAAAATCCGTGGAATTACGATAAAACAAACCTGAAGAGCATGGGGTTCGTCCGTATACACAGCAAGCATATCCTCCAATCGATCAACAATATCGTCTTTTCCAGGAGCTTTGCCCTAGGCCTGCCACCAAGCCAAACCACAGGCCTTGCCTGACGAGCATGCTCAGTCGAGATACTCTGTCAGATGCCCATCATAGGGAGAAGCCATGCTTCTAATGTAGATTCCCGAGTCCAAACCGTTAAGGTTATGTCCTTGCCAAAACTGTGCCAAGAACCATGACGTCGATGTTGACATCTCCAAGCATGCAGCTACTCGAGGATACCACGCCGATAGGATATGCAAATATTCACAGCAAAAAAAAATTTTATGTGCTTCTGTTGCTGACAAGACTTCATCGACAACTGTTTGTCGGAACCCTGTTCAGCTTCACGGGGTGTGCATGCACCCCAAGCCTGAAGAGTTGAAACAGGGTTGCTCTAGAGACGAAAAGTCCTCAGGATGCCAAGGCGATTCCATCAAGAGCATATGCATGCAATTTTACGCAGGTCAAAAACGGGCCTTGCTATGCACTGGGGTCCCTTCACGCGCGGTCCCATCGATCTTCCTCTTCTCTATTGAGACCGCTCCCCATAGCCATGCAGGCCTTGCTTGAATCCGAATCCACTGCCTGCTTGTCAGACCTTCCCCTCCTCGCAACCCAAGCCTTCCACGTCTTGCCGAAAGAATCCACGATCTCTCTTGGTTTTCCTCCATGAAGAACGAGAGCGAGAGAGAGAGAGAGAGAGAGAGAGAGAGAGAGAGAGAGAGAGAGAGAGAGAGAGAGAGAGAGAGAGAGAGAGAGAGAGAGAGAGAGAGAGAGAAGGCCATGCTTTTCTTCCACCATGGCTCCACCCTTCTTCCTTCTCTCCACCTTGCTCTGATACCAGTGTAAGGACAGCGGGTAGACAGACATGCGAATAACCTCCCAACCATCCTATATATAGGCCCCTGGCCCTCTTCCATATATAGACCCCTTTACTGCATGTGTGTCCCGCTCATTTCCCGGGCCGTGCCCGTCTAGTCCTACCCTTGGCATGACACCATGTCTGGTGTAGGGAACTGATTACTAGAGTCGCATGCGCATACCTTAAGTGTTGACAAGGTGGCATCTTCACCACATGCCTCTACCTCCTGTTGAAGTCCTCACAATCCTTCACATTAGGCTCAAAACAGATTAGGTGAGAAGATTCTACCTCAATCAGCTTTCCATTCTGCATGCGGCAGCCGCGCTTGGGTGGTCGCACTTCACTTGAACTCTTTAGGCCTAGAGAGAGCGTAGGCTCACTTGCGTCCACCAAATGCTTTAAGCTTTGTGGCTTGGACTTTGTGGTTGATGTAGTTGATGACTCTTCTTGGACCATTAGAGAGAAAACACTGGGTGCTACACAAAATCTTATTGTCGTGAGAGTGTTGCAATTCTCAAAAGAAAAACTCACCATTCTTTCTTCACCTCCTCTATCGCCACTCATTGATAGAATGCATTGGTTGACAACACTGACGACATTTTGTAGACCTCCCACTTGATGGTTTTGATTTGCGATTAGCACGAGCAATGCGAGATGGGGAGCTTACCTCTTGGATATTGATGACGCTACAACTTGGCAGTAGCACTTCAAGGAAGGTGGTCAGTGCTTCTTCAGTCTCTTCTTCTTCCATTCTCCAATTGGAGAATTATTTCAGCCATTCGTACCTGATTGATGGCACCAAATAACGAGCGCAATGCGCAAAATAGACCTTGACGGCCTCAACGCCAAGACCGTGCACATCGAGCTCGTCACGGGAAATGAACAGGGGGCACCACCTAGCTTTGAGCGGCTAGGACGCGGATAGTGTTGACTTAAAATAGCACAAATTTTGCACATCGTAGAGAGAGAGAGAGAGAGAGAGAGAGAGAGAGAGAGAGAGAGAGAGAGAGAGAGAGAGAGAGAGAGAGAGAGACTTAAGTGATGAAAATCCCTTGGGATGTGAGAGAAACTTGATTCAAAGAGATATTTACAAAAAACCTTAGCTCCGGTGAGATGGCGACTGTGGTAATAGAGAGAGATAGTGAGAGATAGAGAGCCTATAGTGCGTTCTTCAGAGAAAATTCCATATACACGGAGACTCAACTCTTGTGTGTGACAACCCTTGTGGTTAGGGTGTGTGCATGGCTTCCTTCTCAAGTGTTGACCCCCAAGTGCCCCCCCTTGATAGTGACCTTTCAATGTCCTTTTATAGGTGCAGGCTGCATTAGTTAAGATAATTTGATTAGGTTAGGGACCTATTAAGGTGAGACAAAGCAAGGAGTTGGATCCCAGATGGATTTTTAAAATGATATCTCCTAGGTGGACCTTGGTGACCATCACCTAGAGAGAGGTGGCAATATACAATTCGTTTTTATACAAGATTTTTGGCTTGAAAACAGGGAAAATAGATTACCCTATGGATATTTACTGCGAAGATGCATCGTGGGCAAGATGCGGGTGAATCGAGAGCTTTGCTGATGCGTCGGTGTAGCACGTTCGCCAGTTTTTGGGCCAGCTGGGGCATGCCTTTGGCGTCATTTCTTGATTTGGTGTCATCACCGCGTGATTTGGTCGTCTTTCTCCTTTTTTTGTTGGGTGTTGATTGTCGATTTTCTTCGTTTTCTCTTCTTGTGTGTGCATATGGCGTGCTGTGTTGTTTGGCTATGTGTGTGTGCGTGCGCGTGCCATGTACTCGTGTATGTATGTGCATATGCTCGTGAGTGCATAAATGCGTACCTGGGTGTATGTATCCATGTGAGGGTGTAGGTGTTGTGAGTGTGTGTGTGTGTGTGTGTGTGTGTGTGTGTGTGTGTGTGTGTGTGTTGTATGTGGGGGTTGTGTGTGTGTGGTCGACAAGAGTGTGTGTGTGTGTGAACGAGAGTATAGGAGATGTATTTATTTTTTTAAATATACTTTTACGGGCTGCTTGCTCGGCTACAAAGAGTGCATGACTGAGATCCTGTGAGGGTGTGGTGGGGAGAGAGGGGCTGGGGTGAGTGTGTGGGTGTGGGTGTTTGTGTGTGTGTTGGTGTGTATGTGTGATGGTGTGAATGAGAGAGAGAAAGATTATCTGTTGCGCCTTGCATGGAGGGCTAAATGAGGGGGGGAGAGAGAGAGGGTGGGAGTGAGATCTGGGGAGAGAGCGAGAGGCTGAGGGGGTCAGGGGTATGTGTGTGTGTGTGTGTGTGGTTGTAAATGAGAGAGAGAGAGATTACTCTCTTGCGCCCTCGTCACTGTTGCCGACATAGGAAACGAGAGAGGGAGAGAGAGTCAATGGGCCAGGGATAGAAGGGGTGTGTTGCACGCCAGGGAGGGATGTGCGTGGGAGAGTGTATGTGTGTGTGGGCGGGTATGAGAGAGAGAGACTGTTGCTTGCGCAGGTGCCAACATAGGGACGGAGAGGGAGTCAACACAAGAGAGTGGGAGATGAGGGGAAAATAGGGTGAGGGAGAGAGTGAGCATGCATGGCGGCCCACCTTGGTTGACCAACAAGAGAGAGAGAGAGAGAGAGAGAGAGAGAGAGAGAGAGAGAGAGAGAGAGAGAGAGAGAGAGAGAGAGAGAGAGAGAGAGAGAGAGAGAGAGAGAGAGAGAGAGAGAGAGAGAGATATTTTATGCTGAGGACGAGAGAGGGAGAAAGTGGGGGAGATGTGAGAGTGTGTGTGTGTGGTGTGAATAATGAAAGAGAGAGAGAGGGAGACTCTTGTCCCATGCATGGCGGCCCCTCGTGGGTTGACACATGAGAGGGATAAAACTTATTTTATGCAGTCAAATAGGACAACATTGACAAAAACTTGAGTTATATTTAGTGTAATTACCGACAAATGCTTCCTGCATCTAAAAACTGGAATAGCTTTAAGTTTACTATTTGTCCCTATTTTTTTGGTTAGGAAAAAGGTTTTTGGCAAGCCCTGTAGTATGCATGAGCCCTAAACTTTGAAATAACTACTCTCAACTCCTAACTTAGTAGTGTTAGAAAAAAACTAGGATCCAACGTATTTTAACCGGCTAATATTGTAAAGTCCCGCTTAGATTTTGAGCTTGCTTTGAAGAAAATCGAGAAATTTACACAAGTTTTAATGAAAATACCGGCTAAAGCTTCAAATTTTGACTCAAAAAACGGGAGAATTCCAAGTTTGCCGTTATTTTCTTCGGTTGGGAAATTAGTATAATTCTAAAGACCACAATCTACAAATCCTAAGTTCTAACAAGTACAAAAGAAGAGACAAATTTAAATTCTGTTAATTTCTAAAGACTCAGGAGTTTGAACTTTGAGGCTTGAAAGTTGAGTGGGAACTTAGCTCTGAGCCTCTCTGGCTGCAGCATGCTTAGATGGTTCCAAGAGGTAGTATGTCTTGAACTCGCGAGGTGGTTTCTGACAGGCTGCAATGCTGCTCACCCAGGTTGAACGAATTGCAATGACACTGCAGCTCATCACCTAGGTCGGCACTCATGACTCTGGAGCGAGGGCGGTATAAATTACATTGAAGTATGAGCGAATGTTAGTTTGTAATGTGTTGAGGAAGCCTGTGTGATGCTGGCCTGCGAGAAGAGCTGTGTTTTTGCCAAAACAGGAATAGATCTATGGGTTTAAGAGTGAGGGATGACAAAACCAACAAAAAGCGGAAGAGAAAGAGTCACAAAAAAAGAAGCGTACCTTCTTCTACTCAGTAGAATGCAAGGACGCCTACTTCTTGAGTGCAGGAGAGATGAAGCTATGGTTGACACGACGAGGTTTGCGCTTCAGTTCTTCTGTGCTTCCCATGATGCCCCAAAGTGGTAAAGGTTCATGATACTTACCCACAGAATCCATCTCACTGCTCGCAGTAGGAGGCAGAGGGGATGCGCACGCACTCACTTGCACACACAAACGCAGAGCAAAGTAGGGTATCCGGAGGTTTTCATCAGCTACATAGGAAAATGCTACTAAGGGTTCCGGCCCAAAAAAGGTTGCTACCTCCCAAAGAAAAATGCCCACAGTTAGTCACTTCGTTGCCTCATAAGTCTTTTGTCTTCTCAAAACTGTGTGTAAAATTTGAATATTGAATAGTGTGCAGCAAACTCTCTGGAATTTACAAAAGGAATCTTGCTGTTAATTTCTTTTGAGAGGTCTTGAGTTCAAAACTCAATCAATAATCCAACCTCCAAAAAGACTCTGGAAAAATAAAGTTAGGAAAAATTAATCTTGGAAGGGCACTTTACAGAGTTGCCCTTCCTTTGGAGTACTTTGAAGATGGTCACCCTTCCCTGGCGAAGGACTTGCTAGCCCACCTTGCCTTCCATGGGAAGCGTAGGCAGGGATACATGTAAAGGAAGGATTGGCAAGGTAGCTAGCCCTTCCGATTGGACAAATTATCTTCCTTCGGAGTTGAAAAGCAACTTCAATTTGATCCCTTTAAGTGTAGGGTTTTTCACGAGTCAACCCTTCCTATGCAAGGTTGATAGTCGTTTGAAGGGCAGAAGAGCATCAAAAACTATCAATGCGATCCCGGCCCCTGACTTGCCTTTGTGTAAGCATTGGGCATAGGATGCATATTTTTTAGAAGAAATTTATGTATTTTCCTACAGAGAGGGGTGACTAGAATCATCTGAGGATTGCTCTATCATGGTGATGTAGTAGTGAAAGGCTTCAACCTTGAATCACTAGCACAGGAGTGAAGGCATTGTGGAAGTCTCCATTTTAGACTTTGATTGGCAACAAGAGACCACCCATGAAAGTACTCATCAATGCACACACACACACACACACACACACACACACACACACACACACACACACACACACACACACACACACACACACACACACACACAAGCCTACTAATGAAGCCTAAAGTAACATCTCATGTGAGGCCACCTACCTCCTCAATGATAACTCCCAATCCCACTACCACCTCATTAACTCAAAACACGCTACTCAGATCACTTAAGGCAAGTAGGTGGCAATTAATATCTCTCTCTCTCTCTCTCTCTCTCTCTCTCTCTCTCTCTCTCTCTCTCTCTCTCTCTCTCTCTCTCTCTCTCTCTCTCTCTCTCTCTCTCTCTCTCCCCTATGCCTTTGTCAAAGAGAGTATGAGTCAAAGTGCAAATATGTTCTTGTATAAAGAATCGGACTTGATGCTCACTTCCCCTCCTCTCTCTCTCTCTCTCTCTCTCTCTCTCTCTCTCTCTCTCTCTCTCTCTCTCTCTCTCTCTCCCCCCCCCCTTCAAGGTAACCCAGGTAGTTGTATGTAACCCCTATGTAGCCCCCCCCCCCCCCCCCCCCCCCTCCTTCCTTATGTATACGATATGAGTATGAAATAATGAGGGGCTACCCCTTTTGTATATGCTTATGTACAAAATCCAAAACCCCCCCTCTTGTACACTCAC
This sequence comes from Adiantum capillus-veneris, assembly GCF_014529385.1. Lineage (NCBI taxonomy): Eukaryota > Viridiplantae > Streptophyta > Polypodiopsida > Polypodiales > Pteridaceae > Adiantum > Adiantum capillus-veneris. Next base: position 107,053,585 of record NC_140954.1, on the reverse strand, counting down.
GTGGTATCGTACGGCAAAACACAGCAAATCCCCCGGGTCCGCTTCTTGATTGTCTACCCTAGGGACATGAAATAACTACACTTCTTCAAACTTTCTTATAAGATCCTTAACTTGGTGTAATTGGCCAAACAAGAACCTAATTTTTACAAATCCAACTGCAATTTATTTGCTTTATCAAAAGCATGGCATCACCAAACACATTTAGTAATTGAACCCCTTGCAAAACACATTGTTCTAATCCAAGATTAAAGCCACATACTCTCTTTCATTGTTGGAGTGGGAGTGTAGTAGCTGACCAATAGAGAATACCTTTTCCTTTTTATCATTGAAAATGATGATGCTAGCTGCAGCCTCGTCCACTGTTCTTTTCTATGCTCCATCAAAGAAAAGAGAATGAGCTCTTCATAACTTAGGAATTTCTACCATTGGTGTCACTTCTTTACCTTCTGTGTTGACCTTTATCTTCTTCTCATAGTGACGATGAGTAAGAATACCTACTAGACTAGCCATGGTGGAATTTTCTACGTGCATGGTGTAATCAAACTCTTGTAATCAAATAAGCCACTTAGAGATTCTAGATGAGACATCCATGTGGTGCATCACATATGGAAAGACCTCTTCCATTGTCAGAATTAAAAAGGGTCTAGGCAATAGATAAGAGCGGAACTTTGTAGTGGAAAACATCAATGCAAGCGCCATGTGTTCTACCGTGGTGAATCCTTTTTCTGGTGGGGCCATGATGTGACTAGAGAAGTAGATAGGACGCATGAAAGAGGTTTGGGGGTCCTTTTGCATTAGTATGGCTCCAAGTGTATCACTTCCTACATTGGGGTTAACATAAAATGGCTCGTCCCATCTAGGGGGTGCAATGGTGGGAAGTGTAGCCATGATCTGCTTCACTTCGATAAACTGTTGCTCATTTTCTTCACTTCATAGGAAGACATCTCTATGGGTAACTTGTTGTAGAGGGAGAAAAAACTGAGGGAGAAAGTGAACAAACCTGCTCAAATACCTTACCTTCTGAAGGAAAGAGACCAATTGCTTATCTATGGTGGGTGATGACAAAGATAAAAAAGCTTGAATCTTGCTAGGGTCAGCCTCAATTCCCTTTGCTAAAATTACATGGCCAAGAAGAGTGACCTTGCTTTCACCAATGTGACACTTATCTACGTTCAACTGGCCACCCAAGGTTTGCAGCCTAGCTAGGCCATCATTGACCTTGCTCAAATGGAGGGAGCGAGGACTATAGATGAAAAAATCATCTATGAAAACTCGTATTGACTTACCAAAGTATGGTTGGATGACAAAAGTTACATAGCGTAGGAATGTGGCCGGCGAGGCGTTGGTGAGGCCAAAAGGCATCACCCTGTAAGAAAAACCTCCCCATGGTGTTATAAAAGTTTTCTTTCTTTGGTCTTCTTCTGCAATGCTAATCTGAAAGTAGCCTAAGTAGCCATTAAATACTATGTAGCGCTTATGAAATGCTACCTCATTGAGAATCTCTTCTTGGAATGGAAGGGGAAAATGATCCCTCTTTGTTGTGCGTTGAGAGGTTTGTAGTCTACACAAACCCTCCACTTACTGTTCTTCTTTGATGTGACTACCACTAGAGAGACCGACTATGAGTCTTCGATGGGGTAAATAAAACCTACCTCTAGCAAATACCTTACCTCATTGAGAAATGCCTCTTGTTGAATTACCCAAGCCTTCTGAGCTTTTGCACTACAGGCTTACTTCCTTCCTTGAGTCTTATGCGGTGTTGTACCACTGTGATGCCTGTGATCTTTCCATACCATCAATGAAGAGTGTGGTGAAGTTACCTAGCATAGAGATATATTCTTCTCTCTCTTCACTAGCTAACTCATTAGAGAACATCCAATGTAACTTACTTGTATCCACCAGGGGTTGCGTACCTGATGGTCCCTCTTGGTTCTCCGATTGTGTTTCAGATTGTGTCAATATTTTTGGATCTTTGTTATGACCCATGAGATTCCTTTGTCGTCTCCAAGCTCTATGTGTTTTCTTGTAACCCTAATTCTAAAAATTGGTATTAGAGCAGGTTACATCCTCTCGGGCTTAGTCACCAGTAGCTCCATCACATGCCTGCTCACTTTCTGCAATTTTTGTGATCTTTAAAGAGCGTCAAAAGGGCTTTGAGTGGGCAAGCTCATAGAGCTTGGTCTGCTCAAAATTTTCCTTTGGGCTCATTTTGGCCTGTGATTCCACTACAAGGATTACTATACATGCTATTTCATTATTTTGTGTAGAATCTTTGTTTGTGCTAGGATAAAGGGGCCAGTAAAGAGTAGGGTACGTGTGTAGGATCAATAAACCCCCCAATGAAAAATATTACTTCAGACTAGTAGAAGTACATGCGCGTGTAGGTAGTGAACAACTTAATGCTAACCTATCAATTTCGGATTATCTAGTGTGTGGGTTCAAGCCTTGTTCGTGCTCTGTCTTTTTACTCCCCTCAAATACGCAGGCCTACTCATGCTAATTTTTGTTACATAGAAAAGTTTCATGGCGTGCACATTTCCTCTGCTCTCCATCGTTGGCACCGCCATTTCATCTCTGACTTCCTTGGGCCAAGGGCTTTTAATTGTGCTCCTTCTCGTTGAATATCATGTTGCATGACAAAAAGGCATCGGGTGCAGAGTTAGGTGTATCACCAGTGGCCCCTCTACCCTGTATAGCATGGGTTATTCCCGCTTTGTTTCTCCTCTTTTTGGGCACTTTTCAAGTTAGAGCAGGTGCCCCACTTTCCATGGCTGACAACAACACATATGTGTTCAAGATGCTTACTACTGAGGGTAGATTGGATGGAGACAATTACCCTATGTGGGCTTATATGATGTAACTTTTCCTTGTGTCAAAGGGAGTTTGGAATATTGTGTAGGGCATTGATGTACGTCTTGGTTCTAAGGATGTAGATGATGTTGAGGATGTTGTAAGTTTTGGTGGCAGGATTAATGCTTTCTGAGTTGTTTTGCCTACGGTTGTTTTGCCTACAACTGAGCAAGCTCGTTGCAATGTAAAAGATGCATAGGCTCATGCTTTGATTATGTTGTCTGTGAAGCGCACTATTACTCCTCATATTAGTTAAATCTGCAAAAAAAAGGCTTGGGATATTCTGGCTAGTCTTTATGCAAGTCACAATGAGCCCAAAATTGCATTGCAACGGAAACAGCTAGAGTCAAAGATTATGCATGAGGAGGATGAGATGGACACTTTCCTTTCTGGTGTCAAGGATATCAATGAGCAACTTATTTCTACAGGTGAAGTCATTTTTTGATAGTTCCCTTCTGCAGACTGTTGTTGATGCTTTGCTAGATTCTTAAAATACTTTTGCTAGTACCTCGAGACTTATGACCCAAGAGAATCCAGAAGTTTTCAAGTTTGATGCATTATGCACATTGATGTTGCAAGAGTCACTTTTCAAAAAAAAGGCTAAACAGTGTGCGGTTGAACATGCCTTTATTGCTTCTCAAAGAAAAGGTGGTAAGAACAATGTAGCCACTTCTCATGATTCTTTTGTGAGTGCTAAATCACCTGTTCCTAATCACTTTGTTGGAAGAAATTTGTCTCGGAATTCTGGTGAAAAGGGAAAATTAAGATGCATTGCCATTATTGTAAAGCTAACAATCACTTGTTCAACCAGTGTCCAAAATTAAAGGCAGCAGAGGCTCAGAAGAAAGAGACTAATTTCACTACAAGTGTAGCTATTGTTGAGTCTTATGTGAAAGAAGATTGTGATGCTAATGTTGATGTAGATTGGGATTCTAGTGTACAGTACACTTATGATCCTTTTGTCCATGATACATGTATGTGAGTTGTTGCAGATACTCATGTGTGGTACTTTGACACCTCTCATTGTGACTTGTTTATCTCTCTCAAGGATGTCCATCATGGGAATTCAGTCACTTGTGCCAACAATGCCTCTTATCTGGTTAAGGGAGTTGGAAAGATTGTGCTTATTGGAGCTGCAAATGGAAGTTCTTTCACACTTGCAATCCATTGTGTGTACCTGGGATCAAAAAGAATCTTTTGTTTGTATCTGCACTTGCTAGACTTGGTCGTGTAGTCAAATTTCTCGATGACAGATGTACAATACATGATCTTAGTTTTGGTGATGAAATTGTTGCATCTGGCATTTTATGACGTGGGCTATATAAGCTCACTTTGTATGACAAGTGTGATTTGTTTTTTTGCAAATGCTATTGTGGAATCAAAGACTGTTTCAAATGCAAAATTTTGGCATGCACGTTTTGGCATCTGAATCTTTCCAATTTGCTGCATTTGCAGAAATCTGATGTGGTTTCTTCTTTGCCGCCTCTTGAAGCACCTATCAAACATGTTTGTGAAGGCTGTATTTTGGGTAGTATTCAGCGTTCGAAGTTTCCAAAGGATGGTTCAGTTAGGGCTACATGCAGGTTGTAGCTTGTGTATAGTGATGTTTGTGGGCCCATACAAACTCCATCCTTGGGAAATTACCCGTACTTTGTGATTTCATTGATCATTACTCCATGTATGCATGGGTATATCCACTTAAAGCTCAGTCCGAAGTGTTTATGTGCTTGAAGAAATTTCTAGCTATGGCTTAAAATATCTCAAAATGTAATATGGGCACCCTCCGTTCCGATCAACGGGGGAGTATATGTCTCATAAATTTAATGCATTTTTGGCTAGTCATGGGATAAAACACCAATGTACACTGCCGTATACACCTCATCAAAATGTTGTTGTTGAGAGGAAAAACAGGTCCCTTACAAAAACAACACGATGTATGGTAAAAAGTCAAGCTTTCCTGAAAGGGCTGAGAATAAGCAGGCTAAAGGTATGGAAAAATGGCTGGTGCATGCTTTGTGTGACAGTAAATTGGATGCAGAGATGAGCGCAAAGCACAAAACAGACCCTGATGGCCTCAACACCAGGAGTCGTGCACACTGAGCTGGCCACGGGAAATGAAAAGGAGGCACCACCTAGCTTTGGGCGGCCAGGACACGGACAATGGTGATTTAAAATAGCACAGACACTACACACCAAGAGAGAGAGAGAGAGAGAGAGAGAGAGAGAGAGAGAGAGAGAGAGAGAGAGGGAGAGAGGTGATGAAAACCCCTCGGGATGTGAGGGAAACTTGATTCAATGCAATATTTACAGAAGCCTTATCTTTGGCAAGGTGGCAAGCGTGGTGATAGAGAGAGAGAGAGAGAGAGAGAGAGAGAGAGAGAGAGAGAGAGAGAGAGAGAAAGAGCTAGAGCGAGATTGTAGGCCTATAGTGTGTTCTCTAGGGATAATTCCATACGTACTGATATCTACTCTTATGTGTGTCAACCCTTTGCGTCAGTGTGTAGACATGGCTCTTCCCAAAACCCAATGCTCAGATGCCGCCCAAATGCTACACCACTCTCCTAGAGTGCTCTCCCAAATTCCCGTCCCAAAATGCTACCAAATACTGACCCCCCTTATAGTGACCTCTCAGTGTCCTTTTTTAGGTGCATGCTGCATTGTTTTAGGATAATATGATTAGGTTAGGGCCCTAATCAGTAGAGACAAAGAAAGGAGTTGGGTCCCAGATGGTTGACCTTTGCTTTGTCTTAGGAGAATTTTAAAAATGATATCTCCTAGGTGGGCCTTTGTGACCATCACCTAGAGAGCACCTAGAGAGAGGTGGTAATTTACAATGGGTTTTTATACAAGATTCTTGGCTTGAAATCGGAAAGTAATAATAAGCTACAAATGTTACTGTGGAGATGTGTCATGGAGGAAGTGCCAATGAATGGTGGGCCATGCTGGTGCGTCGGTTTAGCATGTTTGCCAATTTTGGGGCCGGCCGGGGCATGCCTTCGGCATCACGTTGTCGTAGGTCAGTTTAATATAAGAAAATCATTTAGGAGAATTAGATATTGATTATTATGACATTACCTCTCTCTTGAAATCATAGTCGTCCTCGACTATGGTGTAGAGAAGATAAAGCATATTCATGAGTCCTTTTCTTAGCGGGTAGAGGATCCCTATGTTACCCTACGACATCATTCCACAATGGATGACTAGTGCATTTGGCGCTTGAGAGCCTTAGGCTGCCGCAAGCATGTCTGCACATTAGTCCTATCAATCTTCCATAGTAGAGTGACAAGCTCTACTTGGTGTTTGGGAGACGTCGTCTCCACAAACTTGATCTAAGCATGCATACTACTTCATTTTTGTGCACAATAAAGCAAAAGAGAGTCTTATAAGACAAAAAAAAATTTGTTCATTTTTAACATTTTGTACATTTTCTTACTCTTGGGAAGCATTGTAAGCATTAACAAGGTTTAGGTTATCCTTTAATTGTATGCCTTGCATCCATCTAGCATCTTCAAAAGGATAATTCTTAAACTTAATAAGATATCGTCGGATAGTCTTACCGCCTCTTAGTACCTTGTCTTCATGTCAAAGAATGGAATCGGGCTGCAACACCTCCTCTTGGTCCTTGATCTCCGGTGGGTCTTCAATAGTTGGTTCTTGAGGTGGCTCTCCTTTGTAAGGCTTTAATAGGCTCACATGGAAAGCATTGTGTATGAGCCAATGATTGGGCAACTTGAGTTGATAGGCCATCTCATTGATTGGCCTAAGAATCTGAAAGGGACCATAGTACCTTTTTGCTAGTTTAGCATAGTACTTTTGGTGGCCCGTAGGATTCTTGCCCGTCGTGTGCCTTAATCAAGCCTTGGGAAACTTTAACAAGACCCAATCGTTTTCTTTAAAGGCTTGGGCTCTTCTGTGCTTGTCAACAGCAGCCTTTTGCCTTTGCTGTGAGATAGAGATATCATCCTTAATCTTTTGAAAAGATTCTTGTAGGTCTCGGCTATACTCATCTGCAGTGAAGATCTTCCCATGTACCTTAAGTAGCAAGGGACTTTTTGATCTTCCCTCAATTACCTCGAAAGGTGCTTTTCCCGTGGAAGTATGTACAGTGTTATTGTAAGCATACTCCACTAAGGGTAAGTACTTCTCCCATTGGGATCTTTGATCTACTTCCGTTACATAGGCTTTCAGTAGATCGAGAATGGTTAGGTTAGCTATTTCACTTTGGCCATCTGTTTGTGGATGATAGGCTGAAGAGAAGTTTAGCCGTGTCCCTAAATTCTCAAAGAGACCCTTCCAGAAATTACTAGTCATTCTAGGATCTCTATCCGACACTATGGAAATTGGCAAGCCATGGTACTTGAAAATTTGTGAAATGAAGAGGGTTGCCATTTGATGGGCTTTGATAGTCTTTTGGACAGGTATAAAATGATCTTGTTTACTGAACCTGTCTACTATCGTCCATATTCCCGTATTCCCATGGATAGACTTAGGCAATCCAAAGATAAAATCCATGGATATGCTCTCCCATGGTGAATTAGGGATTGGCAATGGTTGAAGCAATCCAAGTTGCTTCCCTCTATCAAATTTTGTCTTTTGGCATACCACACATTTAGAAACATACTCTTGTATGTTCACTTTCATGGTAGGCCAATAGAAATATGTTTCAATTCCCTTTAAGGTAGACTGAATCCCCCTATGCCCCGCATAAGGTGGAGCATGAGATTCATACATTACTTTCTCACGTAGTGAGTTAGTAACACATAGTCTATTGCCATAGAGAAGATAACCATCTTGTAAAGTAAATGGTTCTTCTTTCTTCCCTAATGCAAGGGCTGAAATCACATCTCTAAAATCGGGATCAATAGCGTACTCATCTATCATTGAAGATAGATCATTGTGAGTTGCTATGGAAACCGCATTCACTCTCGGCCGTCTTGAGAGTGCATCAGCTACTTGATTATGCTTGACAGCAATGTGAGCAATATGAAAATGAAATTGCAAAAGGAAATTTGCCCACCTCATTTGTTTGTCGGAGAGCAATCACCACAAGCATCACATTGGACCTCAAATGGTTTTGAGGGATCCGGTAGTGTAAGCACAGGTTGAGAGATAATATTTTCTTTAAGCTTTTCGAAAGCATTGTTCTCCTTAGCAAACCATGTATACCTAACGTTTTTCTTTGTTAGGTCACATAATGGTCCCGCAATTTGTGAGAACTTTTCTATGAAGCGTCTATAGTATGCACACATACCTATAAAGCTTCTTAGTTCATGAAGATTCCTTGGTTTAGGCCATCCTTTTATTACCTCTAACTTTGATGGATCCATTTGGATGCCATCTTGAGAGATAATGTGACCTAAATACTAGTTCTCTTGCAAGAAAAATTCACTTTTCTTTCGATTAACATAAAGTTTATTCTCTCTTAAAACTTGAAATATTACCTGGAGGTGTTTCTTGTGTTCCTCCAATGAATTAGAGTAGATGATAATATCATCAAAGAACACTCCAGTGAAGGTTCGATGAGGGATGAACAACTTCTCCATCAAGCAGTTGAATGTGGATGGTGCATTGGTCAAGCCAAAAGGCATGACAATGTATTCATAAAGACCAAATGTGGTGCGAAATGCGGTCTTTATAATGTCTTGATCAACTATCCTTATTTGATGATAGCCACTTTTTAGATCAATCCTACTGAAGTAGGTCAATCCTTGTAGCTTATCAAATAGGTCTTCTACCCGTGGAACGGGAAACCTATTCTTGATAGTGATCCTACTTAGTGCTCTATAGTTGACACACATACGATATGTGCCGTCTTTCTTTTGCACTAATAGCACAGGTGAGCAAAATGGAGATGAGCTTGGCCTAACCATACCCTTCTCAACTAACTCATGCACTTGCCGCATAATCTCCTCTTGTTGAGCTTGAGAAACTCTATAAGGAGGTTTGTTAGGCGGTGAACTTCCTGGAAGAAGTTCAATTGCATGGTCATCATTACCTCGTTTAGGAGGTAGCTCAGAAGGGATGTCGTCAATAAAAACATCTTGAAACCCCTTGAGAAAATTGGATAACTCTAATTCCTTTTGGTTTCTTTTATTTTCTTTTGCGAAAGCATTAGGTTCATTTTGAGAGTCTTTAACAAAATGTTACCATATACATGTGGTAGTGATGTGTGTGAACACACTAGGATCGCCGGGGCATTTTTTCCCTCTTTAGGAGGTTTTTCCCCCTGTGCATTGTATATACGCCCATCACTCTGGGGCTATCTATCTTTCCATTGCACACAAAGTAACACACTCTCTATTGTGTGGCTTGAGCTTCCTTCGTCTTCTCCAAGCTGTGTGTGTTTCTCTGCAACCCTAATTCCAACAATTGGTATCAGAGCAGGTCACGTCCTCCCGAGCTGAGTAGCTTGCTGCTCCAGCACACGCCTGCTCACTTTATCCAATTTCAGTGAGCTTTGGCGAACATTCGCAGGTTTAAAATTTTGATTTGGGCTCATTTCGGCCTCCGTTTCCACTACAGGCAGTACTGCACCGGCTATTTCGTCATTTTGTGCAGAATTTCTGTCAGTACCATTTTTTACATAACAAGTGCCTTATAGTCTTCTACGGTTTGTGCTATATAGCACAGGTTGTTCCTGCTCCATTTCTCCTATTTTCGGGCAGTTTTCACATCACGTGCAGCATTTGCCATGGCTGACAACAACAACACAGATGTGTTCAAGATGTTTGCTGCTGAGGACAGGTTGGATGGGGACAACTAGCCTATGTGGGCTTATATGATGCAACATGTTCTTGTGTCAAAGGGTGTCTGGAACATTGTGCAGGGCATTGATGTACGTCCTAGTTCTGAGGATGTAGGCGATGTTGAGGATGTTGCAGGTCTTGCTGCAAGGATTGTAGCTGTTAGAGTTGTTTTGCCTACGATAGAACAAGCTCGTTGGGATGTTAAGGATGCGCAGGCTCATGCATTGATTGCGTTTTCTGTGAAGCGCACCATTGTTCCTCACATCCGTTCAGCAAAATCTGCAAAACAGACTTGGGATATTCTAGCAGGTCTTTATGCAAGCTGCAATGAGGCTAAAATTTCTTTGCTACGTAAAGAGCTGGAGTCGAAGATTATGCATGAGGAAGATGATATGGACACTTTCCTTGCTAGTGTCAAGGATATCAATGAGCAGCTTATTTCTGCAGGTGAAGTCATTTCAAACAGTTCCCTTGTGCAGACTGTTCTTGATGCCTTACCAGATTTCTACCAGACTTTTGTTAGTACTTGGAGACTGATGACCCAAGGAAATTCTGAAGTTGTCAAGTTTGATGCATTATGCACATTCCTGTTGCAAGAGTCACTTTCTAGAAAAAACAGGACTAGGCAGCATGCAGTTGAACAGTCTTTTATTGCTTCTCAAAGAAAGGGTGGTAACAGCAATTCAGCCACTTCTTATGGTTCTGCTGCGAGTGCCAAAAATTATGTTCCTAATGCTTCTGCTGGCAGCATTTCGTCTGGCAATTCTGGTGATAAGGGCAAAAAGAAGATGCGTTGCCATTATTGTAAAGCCAATGATCACTTGATCAAGTCATGTCCTAAGTTGAAGGCCAAAGAGGCTAAGAAGAAAGAGGGTGATTCCACTGCAAATGCTGGTTCTACTACAAATGCAGCCATTGTTGAGTCTTCTGTGAAAGGAGGCTGTGTTGCTGATGTTGATGTAGAATGGGCTTTTAGCGCAGAGTGCACTTACAATCCTGCTGTCTATGATGCATGCTTGTCAGTTGCTGCAGATTCACATGTGTGGTATTTCGACAGTGGTGCTACAAAGCACATTACCTCACATCATGAATTGTTTGCCTCTCTCGAGTATGTCCCTCATGGGAATTCAGTCACTTGTGCCAACAATGCCTCTTATCCAGTTTAGGGAGTTGGAAAGATTGTGCTCACTGCTGCTAATGGCAGTTCCTTCACACTTGTTGATGCACTTTATGTACCTGGGATCAAGAAGAATCTCTTATCTGTATCCGCACTTGCTAGACTTGGACTTGTAGTCAAATTTGTGGATGACAGATGTACAGTTCATGATCTCAGTTTTGGTGATGAAATTGTTGCATCTGGGCTTTTGTGCCGTGGGCTGTATAAGCTCACTTTGTATGACAAGTGTGGACAAAATTTTGGAAATGTTGTTGCAGATTCAAGGGCTATTTCAGATGCAAAACTTTGGCATGCACATTTTGGTCATCTGAATTTTTCCAGTTTGCTGCGTTTGCAGAAATCTGATATGGTTGCTTCTTTACCGCCTCTCGAAGCACTTGTCAAACATGTTTGTGAAGGCTGTATTTTGGGTAAGATGCAGCATTCTAAATTTCCAAAGGATGGTTCAGTCCGGGCCACATGCAGGTTGCAGCTTGTGCATAGTGATGTTTGTGGGCCGATGCAAACTCCGTCCTTGGGCAATTACCTGTACTTCGTGACTTTCATTGATGATTACTCGAGGCATGCATGGGTCTTTCCACTTAAAGCAAATTCCGAAGTCTTTATGTGCTTCAAACAATTTATGGCTATGGCTGAAAATGTCTCAAAATGTACTATGGGCACCCTCCGTTCAGATCGAGGGGGGGAGTATATGTCTCATGAATTTAATGCATTTCTGGCTAGTCGTGGAATAAAACACCAATGTACAGTGCCTTATACACCTCAGCAAAATGGTGTTGCTGAGAGGAAAAACAGGTCACTGACGGAAATGGAACGATGTATGGTCAAAAGTCAAGCTTTACCACATTCTTTTTGGCTTGAGGCCATCATGTGTGCCACTTATGTACTAAACAGGTGTCCTGCGAAAGCTTTGCAATCTATTACTCCATATGAAGCATGGCATGATAGAAAGCCTTCTATTGAGCAAATGCGTGTTTTTGGTTGTTTGGCATAGGCTTTGGTGCCACAAGTGCAGTGCAGAAAATTGGATGATAAGGCTGTCAAATGTATTTTTGTTGGTTATAGTGCTGCAAGCAAAGGATGCAGGTTATATCATCCGCAAACAAAACGTATTCTGGTTTCACGGGATGTAGCATTTGTGGAAGATTCTGTTCAGCCCTTGCTGTCATGTACTAGAGACAGTAATGTAAGCTCACAGGACATTTATGACACTTTGTTGCCTCTTTTCAGTGGTGGAAATACGAATGTAAGTTCCAATGAGGCAAATGTACAGCCTATGGGGGTTTCTGAAAATGTTTTAGATTAGCCTATTACTGATGCAAATGTACATGATGTACTTGATGAGGAAAGGGCTAAAAATGAGCAGGCTAGAGGTATGCCAAAATGGCTGGTGCACACTTTGCGTGACAATAAATTGGATGCACCTTTGTCTAGTCGTACTCGTTCAGGCTCTCGCCATGCATCTTATGCATCAGATTGTTATGCTTTGCTGTGTCTAGTTTACATGATGTTGAGGAGCCTCTTTCTTTTGATGAAGCACAGAATTCAAAAAATTGGATGGCTGCCATGCAATCAGAATATGATGCACTTATAGAAAATGACACATGGACTTTATGTGATTTGCCTCCTGGCAAAAAGGCCATTGGTACGAAGTGGGTTTACAAGTTGAAATGCAAACTGGATGGTGAGATCGATCGCCATAAGGCTCGACTTGTTGCAAAGGGTTATGCACAGCAAAAGGGCATAGATTATGAAGAGACTTTTGCTCCCACTTGTCGTATGATTACTGTGCATTGGCAGCTCATTTTGGTTGGGATGTACATCAATCAGACATTGTTACTGCTTTCTTGAATGGTGACATATTTGAGGAAGTTTATGTAACGCAGCCTCGCGGTTTTGTCATAAAAGGACAAGAGGAAAAAGTGTGCAAATGTCACAAAGCTTTGTATGGGTTGAAGCAATCTCCTCGTGCTTGGTATGAGAAAGCACATTGTATGTAAAGCGTGAGGGTGATGTACTTCTCATTGTGGTTCTTTATGTTGATGATTTCCTGATCACTGGACCAAATGAGAGACATATTGCTGAATTTAAGGCTGATTTGAATTCTACTTTCAAGATGAAAGATTTGGGGCTGTTGCATCATTACTTGGGTATACATTTTAAGTAGTGTGATGGTGGTATTGCCTTGTGTCAGAAAAGTTACATAGAGACATTGCTATGTAAGTTTGGACTTGAGGATTGAAAACCTATTGCCACTCCCATGGAAACAGGTTTGAAGTTGAGTCTACATGATGCTGGTGATCCTACTGATGTCACTCTTTACCAAACTGCTATTGGCTGCCTCATTTATGTATGCAACACGAGGCTAGATATTCAGTTTGCAGTCTCACAGGTCAGTAGATTTATGCATAGCCCAGGGTCTAAGCATTGACAGGCTGTCAAGAGGATTTTCCGCTACCTTAATGGCACTTTACATCTTGGCTTGTTTTATCCCAAGGGGGGATCATTGCCGCCAGACTTACATGCTTTTTCGGACTCAGATTGGGCTGGTTGTTTTGACACGTGAGTGTCCAAAAGTGGTTTTTGTTTCATGCTTGGCAGTTCATGTATATCATGGTTGAGCAAGAAGCAACCTACTATGGCCACTTCGAGTTGTGAGGCTGAGTACAGGGCAGTCTTCACAGCTACCGTTGAGTGTGTATGGCTCAGACGCCTTATGGCTGATTTGGGTGTTGGACAGGACACTACCAACACTATCTACATTGACACTCAGAGAGCATTGGCAGTTGCGAGGAACCGATTTTTTCATGCTCACACAAAGCACATTGAGGTGCATTACCACTATGTCAAGGAGAGGCTCTCAGCAGGAGAGATCAGCTTGGCTTATGTGCCAACACAGGACAACCTTGTAGATCTTTTCACAAAGGCATTGTCTTGTGAGAAGCTTGAAGCTTTCCGCAAAGCTTTGGGCTTACTCCCCTTTGTGGACTGATCCTGTCCTCAGGGCATGGCCCTTCCCTTTACTCATGTGCCAGCTCTCGTTCACCGCATCACTCTAGGGGGGATTTGTTACCATATACATGTGGTAGTGATGTGTGTGAACACACTAGGACAGCCGGGGCATTTTTTCCCTCTTTAGGAGGTTTTTTCCTCCGTGCATTGTATATACGCCCATCACTCTAGGGCTATCTATCTTTCCATTGCACACGAAGTAACACACTCTCTATTGTGTGCCTTGAGCTTCCTTCGTCTTCTCCAAGCTGTGTGTGTTTCTCTGCAACCCTAATTCCAACACAAAAATCATGTACACGGAAATAGAGCTCTTTATTGACTTGTTGAAAGCTGGTGTATTTACAATGGGGATAGTGTTACCCATTTCCTTAGCATCTATATACATGTTTTTTTCCTTGAATTTAAAGGAGATTCTCCTTTCAGGAAATTTAACATCGGCAGCCAGGCGGTCAAACCATGGTGCCCCTAGGGTTACATCCTCATGCTTGAGAGGAGAGATAAAGAAGTCCTCTTTGTCCACATAGCCTTGGACATGAAGCCTTAATTTCCCGATTAAGGGAGTGACTGAAGCTTCTTGCCCCTTGAAGGCACTGTCTGCGGGTAGGACATCTCCCATCTCGTAGGATTGTATGCCTAGCTTGGTGGCCAACTCTATAGATATAAAATTGTGAGTAGATCCAGGGTCAAAGAGAATAAAAGCATCATTTTCTCTTACCTTTCCCCAAGCATGGCATAGAGGAGATCCTTTGTGGTGAGTTTGGTGAGTCTCCTCCTCTTGGATTTCAGCCAAGGAAGCTCTAGGAGGATCTTGGCGGCTGTTCTTTTGGGGACAAGCGCGGTACGTATGCCTTTGTTCGCTGCACTTGAAACACCGGTTATCCTTGCGATAACGTTCAAGCTCTTTAGGAGAGAGTTTATTCTTACCTTTGTAAACTCCCTTCTCTTTAGCTTTGTTGGAGTTGCCCTTAGTAGACTTTTGGAAATTTTCCTTCCCCTTAGGCTCATTGAAACCCTTGTTTTTCGGGGGCTTATTATTTCTTTTAGCCCCCATTTGGAAATTGATTCGAGAGGCCACCATAGTATGGTGTATTACCGCCGATATGGTACGTGGCCTTTGGGAGTTGACATACTCCCCCATTTCTTCGGTTAAGCCCGCACAAAATTGTTGCTTTTGCTCTCCAAAATCCAACTTTTTGAAGACAGTAGCTTTGAGTTGTAAGTCCCAAAACTTGTCTACATATTTGTGGATGGATTCATTGGGAGAGAGCTTTAAGCTTCGCCATTCAGTGAGTACTTTGTCTTTGGCATCGATGACCAAAAACTGCTTCATAATGGAAGCTCTTAAAGCTTTCCATGTTCGTGGAGATTCACCGTTGGGTCGTAGGCTAGACCACCATTGTCTGGCGGACTTTTGAAAGTGCATAGCTACATGGTGTAGCTTAGAGGACTCCGTGAAGCCCTCATCTCCAAACGCGGCATCGAATTGCTGGATAAATGCCAAGACTATGTCCGTAGTACCAAAGGTGCCATCATAGGTAAGGAAAGAGATGCTCTTCCCTCCCTCTTTGAATTTCTTCAACTTGGACGACCTCTTCCATGCGGCATAGGATTTCCTATGGCCTCTTCTTTTTGATGGTTCAAAGGTTGCACCATCACTTTCTTCAGAAGGTGAAGAATTTGAAGAAGGTGGAGAAGAGGGTGACCTCTTTCTCGCCTTTTTCTTGTCTTAATCTTCGTTGTCTTCACCATCACTTTCATAAGAGGAAGAGGATGAAGAAGATGGAGAAGAGGGTGTCCTCTTTCTCGCCTTTTTCTTCTCTTGCTTTTTATCATCCCTCTTTGAATTATGATGTGGAGAAGAGTGCGATGGTATTCTCCGCTTTAGTGGTGATGGAGAGCGTTTAGCCCGCCAGCTTCGTGGAGCCATCTCCGCCGAGGTGGCGGGAGACTCGCTTCTTTCTCGTTCCTTCGGTGGAGGCTCTTGAGTTTTCCTTTGGAAAGGAGATGCATCATCAAGAAGTCAATTCTTGAGCCCTTCGTATGGATTCTCTTCTTCTTCCCAAATCGGAGAGAGACCTTTTTAGTATTCTCACAAGGAGGCTTCCTAGGTGTTGACGGGAGCAAAGCGAACCCCGAACCCCTAACGGCCTCTAAAACACCGGGGACCGAATGGCGCGCCTCGAGCTTGTCATGGTAAATCAATCAGGGGGCACCACCTAGCTTCAGCAGCTAGGACGCAAACAACACGCCACCATAACAAAGTTTTCATCCAAGAGAGATGGATGCTTGGGAGTAATGATGAAGAGGAAGGGAAATGAGATCAAGTGAGAGAGAGAGAGAGAGAGAGAGAGAGAGAGAGAGAGTGAGGGAGGGTATAGCGGCTTAGTACTTAGGCACCACAGAAGGATGGCGAATCCGCACACCCTTCACACATACACAAGCTCACTCCAAACACAAGACTAGGTGGCGATTCCGCACACCTCACATGGGCAAAACATTGCAGGAAAACATACTCACAAAACCTCAAGCTTTATTTAGAGAATAAGGCGTTGAAATGGGGAGCATAGGGTAGGGGAATGAGAAGGGAGAGAGTGGTAGAGCACATGGCGGATAGGTGGGAGTTGATGGCGAAGACTCGCACGAGGGTTATGGCCATTATCCTTTATTTATTTGTCCTTCATCTTCCATAGCCCAAGGGTGTAGCGGTCATGCTCAAGACGAGCATGGTGATTGCGGTGATGGTGATGGTGTGGGTGTGTGTGTGTGCACTAGGCACACATAGTGCATAGTGTATTCTTTGGTGATGTTGTGTGTGTTTAGTGTGATGGTGACCCCTCTTTATATAGGGGAGGAGGGGGGAGAAATTCTAGAATTTAAAAATGAAGAAATCATTATCTACATAGGCCATGTGACTGTGGGCCCCACTTGTCTGGTTGTGTGTATATGTGCCAGAACAGCAGTCTCATGAGAGAGAGACTAAGAGAGAGAGATGAGTTGATGAAAAAAAGTGAGAGGTGACATGGAGAATAAAGTAATTACAAGAGGGGAGAGAGGGGAGTGTGTGCTCAGAGGTGAATCTGTGTGCAGATGTGTGTGAACACAAGAAAAATCAGGTAACCACCGGGTGGGGATGGGTCTGTGGGCACCTTTTTCAGTGAAACCGAGTGTGTGTGAGTGTGGGGGAGGTTATTTAGCTACAAGACAAGAGACATGGCGTCCTTTAAAGAGAGAGGGGGGTATTTGGGTCATGGGATATGATAGGAGAGAGAAAGGGGGGTGGGGTATACTATTTTGGAAGATAGGGTAAGGTGCATGTGAGTTAGGGTGCATTATTGGTGAGTTAGAATACATTATTGGTGAGAGGTGGGGTAGCTTGAGGGGAGAGAGAAAGGAGAAAGAACAAGGGGAAGAGAGAGGGGGTTGACCTTTTGAGTGGAGGAGAGGAAAAGGGGCACACGGCGGGGCAACAGTGAAGAAAAAGGAGGCAAGGTGGGGATGGGCTGCCCCGTAGGCATGAGGTGGGGGTTTTCATGGGGTGGGGACGAGAGAAGAGGGGTATGGGAGCTTGGCTTGTGAAAAGCCCCCATCATTAGCCCTCCCCTTTTGGCTAGAGGCATTCATGTCTCTAGCTCATATGTTTGATCATTATCGTCGGAGGTGGCGGGTGATGGTGTGTCCTCATCAGGAATGTCAATAGGTGGACCCTGGTCAAATCGAAGAAAATAAGGTTTAAGTCACCAACCATTTACCCTGGTTTTATGAAGTTTTCCATCAGCCTCCATAAGTTGGTAGCTTCCATTGGCATACTTTTTCCTGATGATGAAAGGGCCTTCCCATCGGAGCAGGAGTTTCTTATCCTTGCGCGTGTCGAAGCGATTGTCGTAGCGGAGCACCAACATTCCTTTCTTCAATTCTTTTTTCCAGAGATACTCCTTAAAGCTAAGCCGTCTATGCTTTGCTTGTGCTGCATAATAATTTATTGCTTCTTCTCTGTCCAGCTGCAGTCTTTCCAAGTTGATGATGTGATCTCTCAAATGCATGTTGGGCTGTTGAAGTTGGCTTGCCATTACTCTGAGACTTTGTAGTTGCACTTCAATGGGAAAGATTGCTTCCTTACCAAATACTAGATTATACGGTGTGAATCCCAAGGATGTACGAAATGAAGTTCTGTAGGCCCATAAAGCTGGTAATAGATACTTATCCCAGTCTCCAGGATGATTGTTTACTTGCTTGGTAATAATTTTAGAAACCATTCCATTTACCTTTTCAACTAGGCCATTACATTGAGGGTAATATGGTGAAGAGTGCCTCCTTGTAATACCCAGTTTCTGCATTAATTCTCCTACCAAGTCTGCTCTGAAACCTGGCCCTCTATCAGAGATGATCTCTAAAGGTGTGCCAAACCTATAGCATATGTGCTCGTAGATAAATTTAGCTACCTCTACTACTGTGATTCTAGTGGTGGCTGTAGCCTCTGCCCATCGAGTCATGTAGTCGACCCCCATGATAGTGTAGAATTTTCCTGAGTTGGCCCTAGGTAATGGCCCAATGGCATCAATACCCCATTTTTCAAATGGGCCATATGAGAGAATAGGTGTCTGTGGTTCAGGCATAAGTGACCTAGTGCCGGCCTTTTGACACAACTTACACGTTTTGCACCAGTGGTGTACATCACGGTTGAGGCTAGGCCATATGAAGCCTGCCTGTAAGATTTTCCTACTTGTTATGTCTAGGGCAAAGTGACCACCACAAACCCCGTCGTGACAGATAGCAATTACTCCCGTGATTTCCTGAGAGAGAGGGACCTTCTTGAGTATTTGGTCCTTACCCTTACAATACAAATCGTCATTGATGAGTCGATACCTTGTGGCCTTCCGCCTCAGCCACTGCTTCTGTCCCTTTGTTAAATCTGATGGGCATTCCCCTGTTTCCAAAAAATGCATGATGTCAGGCAAGGCGTCACTGCCTTGAAATAGAGGGAGCTTTAGTTTTATTGCTCCAACCTCCACTTCCTGTAGTCTTTCAGTTGCTATGGCATGTGCTTCTTGGTTTTGAGCCCTTGGGATATGGTGTATTTGAACTTCTTCAAACTTACCCAACAAGGATTTTACACCACTTAAGTGAGTCCTTAAACTAGGATTCTTGCATGTCCATGCTCCATTTACTTGTCTTACCAGAAGTAGAGCATCCCCAAATACATTAAGGCGTTGTACACCTTGTGAGACGCACCATTGTAGACCCTTGGTTAGTGCTGCATACTCAACTTCATTGTTAGAATGTGAATCTAACAATTGGCCCAACGAAAATACCTTTGTCCCTTTGTCATCAAAGACTACTATGACTGCAGCTGATTTGTCGGACGTTCGCTTGTAGGCTCCATCAAAGTAGAGAGAGTATGCTCCTTCTACCATCGGTGGTACTGGAGGTAATCGGACTTCTCCTTCCTTAGATTGCTTCTCCTTCCCTTCAAAGACTTGGTAGGTCATGAGTCCCCCCAAACTTGCCCTTGTCATGCTTTCTACCTGTATCGTGTAGTCAAACTCTTGCAGACGAACTAGCCATTTAGTAATTCTAGCAGACACATCCATGTGTTGTACAACATAAGGAAATATTTCATCCGTGGTTAGAATCACAAATTGCTTAGGCAGCAAATATGACCTAAATTTTGTAGTTGCAAATCTAAGAGCTAGGACTAAGTGTTCCACATGGGTGAAACCTTTCTCTCCTGCTATCATCATTCGACTAGAGAAGTAGATTGGCCTCATGAAAGATGTCGTCGTATCCTTTTGGAGTAGCACAGCCACCAATGAGTCATCACCAACACTTGAGGTGACAGAGAATTTTTCATCCCACTTAGGTGATGAGATAGTTGGCAGAGTGGCTAAGACCTCCTTTACCTTGTTGTAGTGATGTTCGCTTTCCTCGTCCCAAGTGAAAGTTGATCTTTGAGTGAGTGGTTGCAGTGGTAGAACAAGTTGTGATAGTAGATGTATGAATCTACTTAAGTACCTCACCTTCTGTAGAAAAGAGACCAGTTGATGTGCGGTCGTTGGTGAAGGTAGGGCTATGAGTGCGGACACCTTACTTGGGTTGGCGTTGATACCTTTTGCTGAAATTTCATGGCCTAGTAGAATGACTTTACTCTCCCCAATGTGGCATTTATCCACATTTAATTGCCCCCCTAGGCTCCGCAACCTGGCCAAACCTTCAGTTACCTTTTCTAAATGTGAAATACGGGAGGTATATATACAAAAATCATCAATGAACACTCTTATGGATGTTCCAAAGAACGGTTTAAAAACATATGTGACATATCTTTGGAATGTGGCAGGTGCATTTGTGAGACCAAATGGCATAACCCTGTATGCAAAACAACCCCATGGCGTGATAAAAGTGGTTTTTAGCTGATCTTCCAAGGCTATGCGTATTTGAAAGTATCCAGAATAACCATCACAGACGGTATAGCATTCAAAACCCGCTACTTCATTCAGAATTTCATCCAAGAAAGGGATAGGAAAGTGGTCTCTCTTTGTAGCTGCATTTAGTGGTTTGTAGTCAACACAGACCCTCCACTTACCATTCTGTTTAGGCGTCACCACTACGGGTGACACCCATTTTGAGTTTTCTACAGGATAGATGAATCGTGCCTCTAGCAATTTCCTTACCTCGGCCAAGAGTGCCTTTTCTTGTATGACCCCCAGTCGTCGTAGCTTTTGCACAACTGGTTTTACCCCTTCCTTCAGCTTAATATGATGTTCCACCACTTTAATGCCTGTGATTCTTTCATAGTTGTCAATGAACAGGTTAGGAAATCCCATCAACATTTGCAAAAAACTATCTTTCTCCTCAAGTGTTAATTCCGTAGACAACATACCCTTCAACCTACTTCCTCCTAGGCCAGGTGATTTTCTCTCCTCTTCATTGGGTTGCCCTTTTGGTGATGGATCACCAGTTGTGCTTACCCTTTGTGGATCCTTCATAATGATACCCATCACATCAATGGAACTGTCACTTTCGTCGGTGGATGTGGTCTCCTCCTCAGAACTGTAAGATTCGCTAGTGGTTTCATCTGCCGATGTTTCCAGATTCATTCGCTTCTGCTTTCCAATCCTCATGTCGTAGTAGATTGTCTCCCCTTTCTTACCGGTCATGCGTAGAAGGCTAGTACCCCAGTCCTGTTTTGCCTTCATGGCCATCAACCATGGCCTTCCCAAGATTAGTGGATAGCCCTCCCCCTTAGTAGGCATTACAAAAACATCTACCTCTACCTCAGTGTTGAAAGCTTTTATTTTCACGTCACTTACCACACCCACACACTTTACTTTTGCGTTATTTGCCATCTTTGCCTTGCATGGAGAAGGCCTGTCAACCTCGAGCCCTAATCGAAGCATCATAGCTTTGCTCATTACACAGATTTGTGCACCTCCATAAATGTAGGTGTTTCCAACCCTCTTTCCTTCTATGTTTACATCGACAATTGGAAGGATGTCATCCATGTTGCAACCCGAAATTGCTCCGGCTAACTTTGTTTTGGAGCGTCTTGTACTTACCACTTTGGACCATTGTCGCCTTACTTTAGGTGCAAGATGTAGCAGCTGTGGCCATGTAATCTTCGGTCCTTGCTCTGCCACATCCAATGTTAGATCATAGGGCTTAGAACTTTCCCCTAGCTGGAAGTCGGTGATGCCCAATTTCCGTCGTGGCCTGGATGGCCTCTTGCTAGTTTCTCCTCTCATGCTTCTCTCATCATCTTATTGTGTAGCTTTCTCCCTCCTAGCTCTTTTCACAGTCATGGCCTCAAGTGGTTCTAAAAAGGTTACCTTCTCCTTACCCTTGTCCCTCTCCTTTGCTCTGGGTGGATCCACTACTACGGCTTTTCCTTTCTCTTCTAGCCTTATGATGTTTACAAGGCGATCAGGTGGTGGGGCTAGTGGAAGAGGTGGAATGGATGCTTGTAGTGGTGTCTAGGGTGGACGTAGAATTTGTGTTGGTGGGGCTGGTGCTCGAGGTGGGGGTGTTCTTTCTCTAGGGGGTGAAAATTGGTTCCTCCTACCTCCTCTATTATAGTTTTGTCGTGGTTTGGGACAGTAGTACATACCGTGACCGTCTTCTCCGCAATTGTAGCAATGATACTCCCTGTTTTGTCGTCGTGCTCTTCCAGGGTCTTGATCTCTTTCTTGACTCCTCCCTTGTTGTATTAAGTGGACAGACAAATTCTGCAGTTGGTCAGTAATATGGGCCAACATATCTTGTTGGTCATCTCTTACCCCAAGAGCCGGTGGTGGTGGTGGAATGGTGGTTGTCGTAGTTGCTGGTCGACGCGATGTTCCTGATTCTGTTGACTCGGTTTCTTTGGATTTCATTCGCAGCTTCTTGTCCTTAAGGCGAGCAATCTCAACGGCTAACTTGTACGTAGCCGGGAATCTACCTTTCACCTTCTCCTTGAGAAGCGTCCATAAGCCATGAGTAAACCGATCTTTTTTTAGGAAATCAGGTGCAGCTTCCCCCCTTGCCAGTGACTCAACCCACCGTTCCCACAAATCCACAAATTTGGACTCATAGGTGGCATATTCTAAAAGACCCTCTTGCTTCAAGTCTCTCAACTTATCCCACAACTTTTCTGAATTGGTACCTCCCCCAAAGCGCCTCTTAAAAGCGGTTTTTAAGGGTTCCCAGTCATCCTTGGTTGCTTGTGGAAGTGCATTGTACCATGATCTAGCTTCTAGCTTCATGAGATGCTTAAAGATTCTAACCCGGGATTCATCCGTATCTTTGTTGCTCACTACACATGCTACTTCAAAGTCATCTAGGAAGTCTGTTACCAAATCCTCCCCCTTCTTTCCTTTAAATGTTGGAAATGCTAGACTTGCCATGATTACTGAGAGAGAGCTAGAAAGACACACTTCTTAACTTGCAAAAGTTTTTTTCTTCTTTACAAGGAGGCGTGTATACCCTCTTATACTAGGACATAGATTAAAACTTCAAACGGTACATTGCCTTGTACCAAAGGTAAGACAAATGGTTGATCTGATGCTAGAACCTCAAAAAACTGCTCCCCACCCAGCATGGTGTCAATGACGTGCTGGTAGTGAGCCTTCAAGTCCAGTATTACCTTGATTGAGCGTACACGTGTTGGTATGTGTGATCTGTGTTGAGGTAGGTGGAACTGATTCATGTGAAGCTTAGAGGTGCTTAGTCACTGTCCAAGCTTGTGGGAGAGGGTGGGGTTCTTTCCTGAAACAAACTCAGTAGATCCCTAGTTTCTCTAGTGCGAGTGTGAGCCAATGCTTTCGTTATCTGTGCTGCAGCATCAGGTGCGACTTGAAAAGTGACTGTGATAATTACCTCGGTGACTTGAGTTACCCGATTCTCAAAGTAAAATAGTTTTGATTCTCTATTGTGCAGAGCTCCTTCCATTTTGTTGTTGTTGTGGGTTGGTTGTAGGTTGCGGACATGATTTCGACCTTCTCCTTCTTCTTCTTGGCACTCGTCCTATGTATATCCACTAGGTTTGGCGTGTTGGTTGACTCTCCCACAGCAAATCGATTACCGTTACGCCTGGCACTCAAGCTTCGATGGAGATGCGGAGTTCTTCTAGTTGTGCTTGGAGCTCTTCTTCTTTGGTCTTCCAGTTAGCAAATCCTGCTATCCATTCATCCATTCACAATAGTTTAGGGGTTTCAGTCTTGTAAACTGCAGGTCCGGAGTTCGATCCTCCGTGGGGGCACCAAATGACGGGAGCAAAGTGAACCCCGAACCCCCGACGGCCTCTAAAACATCGGGGACCGAATGGCGCGCCTCGAGACTGTCATGGTAAAGCAAACAGGGGGCACCACCTAGCTTCAGCGGCTAGGACGCAAACAACACACCACCATAACAAAGTTTTCATCCAAGAGAGATGGATGCTGGGGAGTAATGATGAAGAGGAAGGGAAATGAGATCAAGTGATAGAGAGAGAGAGAGAGAGAGAGAGAGAGAGAGAGAGAGAGTGAGGGAGGGTATAGCGGCTCAGTACTTAGGCACCACAGAAGGATGGCGAATCCGCACACCCTTCACACATACACAAGCTCACTCCAAACACAAGACTAGGTGGCGATTCCGCACAACTCACATGGGCAAAACATTGCAGGAAAACATACTCACAAAACCTCAAGCTTTATTTAGAGAATAAGGCGATGAAATGGGGAGCATAGGGTAGGGGAATGAGAAGGGAGAGAGTGGTAGAGCACATGGCGGATAGGTGGGAGTTGATGGCGAAGACTCGCACGACGGTTATTGCCATTATCCTTCATTTAGTTGTCCTTCATCTTCCATAGCCCAAGGGTGTAGCGGTCATGCTCAAGACGAGCATGGTGATTGCGGTGATGGTGATGGTGTGGGTGTGTGTGTGTGCACTAGGCACACACAGTGCATAGTGTATTCTTTGGTGATGTTGTGTGTGTTTAGTGTGATGGTGACCCCTCTTTATATAAGGGAGGAGGGGGAAGAAATTCTAGAATTTAAAAATGAAGAAATCATTATCTACATAGGCCATGTGACTGTGGGCCCCACTTGTCTGGCTGTGTGTATATGTGCCAGAAGAGCAGTCTCATGAGAGAGAGACTAAGAGAGAGAGATGGGTTGATGAAAAAAAGTGAGAGGTGACATGGAGAATAAAGTAATTACAAGAGGGGAGAGAGGGGAGTGTGTGTTCAGAGGTGAATCTGTGTGCAGATGTGTGTGAACACAAGAAAAATCAGGTAACCACCGAGTGGGGATGGGTCTGTGGACACCTTTTTCAGTGAAACTGAGTGTGTATGAGTGTGGGGGAGGTTATTTAGCTACAAGACAAGAGACATGGCGCCCTTTAGAGAGAGACAGGGGGGTATTTGGGTCATGGGATATGATAGGAGAGAGAAAGGGGGGGTGGGGTATACTATTTTGGAAGATAGGGTAAGGTGCATGTGAGTTAGGGTGCATTATTGGTGAGCTAGAATGCATTATTGGTGAGAGGTGGGATAGCTTGAGGGGAGAGAGAAAGGAGAAAGGACAAGGGGAAGAGAGAGGGGGTTGACCTTTTGAGTGGAGGAGAGGAAAAGGGGCACACGGCGGGGCAACAGTGAAGAAAAAGGAGGCAAGGTGGGGATGGGCTGCCCCGCAGGCATGAGGTGGCCTATTTTACCTTTCTCATATATTTACATAATCATACTTTATTTTTTTCTTACTTTTTCCAATGCCTTTTATCATTTCCCTCCCTAAGAGGGGGTTTTCATGGGGTGGGGACGAGAGAAGAGGGGTATGGGAGCTTGGCTTGTGAAAAGCCCCCATTAGTGTTCTCTCGTCATGGTGATGAGCTTGGAGAATTCCGTGAGCACGGAGCTGCCGTTGCACTTCACTTTGGAGAAATGGATTGCCCATGGCTTGTTGAAGCCTAGAAACAAGATAGTTAACAAGCATTGAAGCATCATTAGTATCTTGCTCATGAGCAAAATCAAAGTTATCAACATTAATTTCACTCTCTTTACTATTGTCAGCCATTCGAACAACTTTTAGGTGTACTTTGGCACTTCAAGCCTAGTTGCTACTCCTCTCTACCTCTTTAGAAAAAGCACTCAAGCTACTGTACCCGCGGCTCGAATACCATTAATTGCAAGGAATAGAAGATAGGTTCTTTCGACACCAAAACAGCACCGACTCCTGTCAAGCTTCTAACAGCTCAATAGTGGTTAAGCTGTAGGCAATTCCCGTAGGACTCCACTATTAAGACCATAGCTCTCGACGGTGATGCCTTGTTCACTGCACGAAGGCAAGCGCACTGCAAGGCTGAAAAATCCCTATTCTACTTACTCACAAGCAATTAATAATACCAACCATTTATAGCTAGCTTGAGGATCTCTCTTCTTGAGCAAGAAAAGAGAAACCTTGAGCTCTGATACCAATGTAACATTTAATGGCCTAATAACTTGTGTGTAGCGGAAATTAGCATGAACATAGTGGGCATTTCATTAGAATAGATTCCTAATGAGAATTACAAGAGTGCTTGGGTGGAGAGAGCAACAAAAATCATAACACCTAGTTAGATAGCATCAACAATACTTCAAAAGAGAGAGAAATTAAGCTATTGACAACAGTTGAGGACCGGATTTGCATGGAGCCGGTCCCCCCTCCAAAAGGCTTTGTATTATTGTTTCTCCCATTAAGAGAGACATTGTACAATACAATTCTTTGTGTTCCTTCGAGACTAGCTAGTGCAATGAAGATGAAAGCTTCATGCACTAAGCAAAACTCTTAGCAAACACAACTTGAATTATCCCCGTTCTTAGACCCAAGACCACACACCTTCGAAGATGGTGAGAGCTAGCAGGGTATGAGAGTAGATTGAGAGGAAGAAGGAGTATCTTACGAGAAAGATGTACATCTCCTCACATAATCACTCATATTAGCATAGCTTAGCTTAGTAATTAGCATGGTAGAGGAGATGAGCATGCATTGAATCTTGGCTCTTGGTTGGATTTGCATCCACATGCCAAGAGTATGTCGATGTAGGCATCTATCTCACAAGCTTGGAGTAGGTGATGAGCTCTCCATTAAAGCTTGGGAAGAGATAGTCTTCTCTTTCTTCACACATGAGATTGTGTGAGTGTGTGTGTGTTAATGCCTTGCAGAAATCAGCCCCCTCTCTCTCTTGGGCGAGCCCCCTTGCTATTTGCTCTTGCAGGCTCCCTATTGGACAATGCCAAGCTCAGCCAATGGCTATTACGCAGCATAAGTGATAGCCTTCTGACATGTGTCCCCCTTTCCCCTTTTGTGAGAGCTTAATCAATTAAATTTAATTGATTTAAGTGAATTAAATCCCCATTGGACCTTTCCCCATTCTGACCAATAGGAATTAAGTAGCCCATTGGGCTGCTCAATTCCTATTGGACCCCTTCTTAGGCTGTCCAATAATCATCCAGGAGACTTAATTTTCATTGGTTGTTTTTATTAAGTGTTTTAAAATTAATTAGGCTAAATTCACTCTAGCCTAATTCTCATTGGTCCACTTCAAGGGTCATCCAATAGAAATTGGGCATACCTTGTGGGCATCTGGCCTAGGGAGCTGACATGTGTCCCTCATTCCCTTTGTGTAAAGGGGGCTTGTGTGTGTGTGTGTGGCTTTCTCTCTCATCCCCTACCTTTAGGGCTCTCCCCCTCATGTGTAGGGATGTGTGTTGACTTTGGAGAGCACACAAAGCATCCAATTCCCCCTAAGCTTCAACCCTTTGGACACAACCTTTAAATTTTGGAACCTTACCATTTTGGAAGTCTTAATGGGCTGAACCTTAGGGTCTTTTTAGCCCATTGTTGCACATGTCTCTTTTGCAGATTTCCCCCCCTTTGGATCCCTATTTTCCCTCCTTTGGATCCCTACTGTGGCCGGTCTGCTAGCTTAACCAATATTCTAGCTTTTTCTCCCCTGGCACTTCCCCACACTAAATGATCAGTTTAATATGAGAAAATCATTTAGGAGAATTAGATATTGATTATTATGATAAAACCTATCTCTCTCACTCTTAGAAATTCATTCTCTCTACAAATTCTAAGCTCTCCTTGCTACAGGTACATCGCTCCCCGCAGTATCCTTATTGCCTAGGGGCAAGAATTGGGCTTGGGAGGGAAAATTTTCATATCTACATTTCTCACATACTATCTTAGATGAATAATCCACATGATGAGAATTTCTATCGCTTCCACTCTGTGCAATCTATTAAAATTAACGTATGGATTAGGCGTAAAATACACTTTCAACAACGTATACTATTTCTCTTTGGCCCAAAAAAGCTCCATGAAATACTTCTTTCACCAGATCCCATCATACTACCTCTTATAGACTATAACTTTTTTTTTGACATAAGTGTGATTATCTTACTATGAACCAAGAGGATTTGTACACACAATTAATCCCAATCTCTAGACAAAACATATATATTATGATAAGCAGAAAACTACAATTCCAAAGAACGATTCGTAGCCTATTTGGTCGGCAAAGATTGAACGCCATTAACTCATCTATTAACCCTTTCATATTATCCATGATACGATATGACCATAGCCTTGATGTTTCTATCTTTTGATATTGTCTTTTGTGTTCTTTGTTTGTGTGTATGAGTGCAAGATAGAAAGAGTGGGGCTTCTTTGATTCCACTTCCTTCCAAACCCTAGTCTTCATGGAATCTATAGTTTAACTCCTTCATATAGTTTTTTGGAGTTCTCTCACAAACTCTCACAGCCAAAATCCTGGTGCTTTCCTGGCAAGACCGCAAATTTCTCGATAGCGTGAGCTATTTGTTGCTCCAAAAATTAGGGAACATGTTAGAGGAATAAAATATGGGCATGGGAGAAACTAGGAAGAGCTCAAAGTAGCTTTGAAGGAGGAATATTTCATGGAGGACTCTGAGAGAGTAACCAAAAGGACATTCTTAGAAAGGGGTAGTCATGCCAAAGTAAGGACTATCAATAACAGAGCTACTTAGTAAATTTGAGCGGCGCTATGCACAACTCACCAGGACAGAAAGGGCCACACTAGATGTAGAAAAGACATATCTTTTCTTACAAGATGCACGTAAAGAGTTTCAAGAAAATTTGGAGCTTCTTCTTGAAGATAAAGATGTTGAGAAAGGACTAAAGACCGACTGGAATGAGGTTAAAGGTGTTGTCTCACTACTTGCCAAACGACAAAGAAGAAGGGACAAGATGGTAGTAAACACCACAAGTCCTTCCACCTCAACTTCTGACAAAATGGTAAAGCCTACTTTTATCTCTCCTAAGTTTGATGAGTCCATGCTAGATGATCTTGTGAAGGGAATGCATGACTTGAAGGTGAAGCCCAATTGTCAGGGCCACTTCCTAGGCAAAGGCAATAGCCCAAAGAAAGGTTTGTTAATAGATGTATTTGGTGTTATAGTAGATACCATGTAAGGAGGGATTGTGATGATTTTAGTGATGCTTTGTCAAAAGATGCTGTCTTTTTTAAGGATGGTAAAATACACTTAAGAGAGACAATTCTACCCTTGAGAACTAACGTTGGGAAGGGGGAAATGCAAACCTTAGTTGAAGATATGGCAACTAACCATGCTACCTCTTCAATTGAGGTAGCTACATATGGAGTAAAAATTGAGCATCTTAGTGATGAAGAGGTGAGTGACCATCATGGTCAAATTTGGCCAAATGTCATTCAATTAGCTAACAAGGGAAAGCTTACAAAAGAGGTTCTACATGAAGTAGGTAATTGCATATGTTTAGAAACAGGATGGAATGATCTAGTGAACTCATTGTCAGTGCATGCCTACATTACAAAATGCCAACAAAATGAGGCTGTTGTAGAAGAGAAGCACAGACGTGAGAATGTTGATGAAGGACCGTCAAAAAGATCTTCTAGAAGTGGAGGAAGAAGCGACTCCATGCCTTTTCAAACACCCTCAACACAGAGAGCATCTCCACCTGAAGTACTCATGGAGGAGTCTACAACAGGAAAGAAGAAAGAGACAAAAAAAGGTAAGACAAAAGGCCCAACTTATAAATAACAATCTGATATTGAGGTTGCTAAAGATTTAAAGAAAGTCTTGGAGGAAAGGATCTTGAATAGAAATATTGAGTTTACTCTGGGAGAAGTTCTTGGCATTGGAGGAGATCATTGACATCATCAAGAGGAAGAGGCAAACTCTTACTGAAGTTTCTCGTCCACAGGTTGAAGGCAAAACCTTGAAGACACAAGGGATGTAGTTGCAAAATAAGGAGGATGATGGAGGTGTGGTAGGATGCTACCAATCTAGTGGGACAGTGAAGCAAGTGCATTTCTCAAATGATGATGAAGAAGTTGAAGCTATTCCTATGAGCTACTATTCACGAAGTCACTGGGGAAGGGCTACTACAAAAACTTTGGTCAAGGGAGGTGATCTTGAAGAGACATTTTTTTCCTTGATTGAAAATGGTTCAGAATTAAACATAATGTCAAAGAGTCTCTACAACAAGTGCAAATGGCCAATGGACACAAATCATGGCTGGATGGTAAAAGTGGCAAACAATTCATCCGGTGAATTGTATGCAGCATGTCCAGGTGTGAAGGTGACAATAGGTGATGTAAAGATTGACCAAAACTTCTTTGTACAGGATACATCTTCATATCATCTCATCCTTGGACAGCCCTACATTGTGGGAGATCGAATGGAAACAAAGGTAATGGACGATGGTTCAACATATGCCAGGATACGCAGCAAAGATGGTAAACGTGTTGTTCAATTTCTCACAATTTTTTTAAACCATGAAAGAAATTGTGACAACCTCAGAGAGCATCCTCTACTAAAGGTGAGAAAAGAGTTTCATGACCATAGGGAAATGATGGGTTTTGGCCAAGTACCAATATTGTAAAGCGGAATTGTAGTGGTAGAGAAAGAAAATGGGTCTCGCATGATCCAAAAATAGGTGAAACTTTCTCAACGGGCTCCTTGGTAACAAGGAATGGATCAGTATGTTTTAAAAAACTTGAAGATTTGAAGAGATGTGAGAGGCAATATGTACATAATGTACAAATAGGCATGAAAAAGAGTGGGTTGCTAGAGCCTACTAAAAATGTTTTGGGTTTGTGTGAACAAGTTTCTTTTGTAGATACTATGGGTGAGATTGATACTATAATGGGGTATAGTTTGCATCTTGAAAATGAAGTTGTGGAAGTTTTCTCTATGGAAATGTATCAAGAAATAGAAGCCTTTAAAGAAGATCAAACAAATTGCCCAGAAGTCCATGTTGAAACTAAACACAAGTGTAGCAAAGAATGTGAAACCAGTAGCTTCACCATTACCATCCAACAACAAGGAAAAGATTGATCAAGCTTCTTTGCAACCAAGTTTAAGGAATCCTGAAAAGATTTGGAATACCTTCACAAAGGAGTGTTTTCAAGAGTTGCAGATTGGTTGCGAGGAGTTTCTAACACAGGAGGAGACAAAGTGCTTCATAGAAATTCTTTCAAAGCATGGTAAGGCTTTTGCATTTGAGCCACATGAGATAGGATGTGTTGATACTTCTCTTGTAGCTCCTATGGTAATTTTCACAATACCTCATGTGCCTTGGAATCTGTGGCCTATTCCGGTTCCAAAGGCTCATTTGCCAAAGTTATTAGAGCTACTGAATGAGGAAATCAAAATGGGAATCTTGGAGCCTTCTTGTGCTCCATACTCAAACAGGTGGTTCATAGTTCCAAAGAAGAATGGTTCTCTATGCTTCATCCAAGATATGCAACCAGTGAACAAGGTGACAATTAGAAATGTAGGTACAGGTCCAATTGTGGATGAGTTTGTAGAGGCGTTTGCAGGGAGGGCAATCTGCTCAATCAGGGATCTCTTCTCAGGGTATGATCAATTTCAGCTTGCAATTGAAAGCAGAGACTTGACAACCATGAGGACACCTTTGGGTTTGGTAAGGATGTGTACCTTGCCATAAGGAGCAACCAACTCGGTTGTACATATGATGAATGGGATAAATAAGGTCTTATGTGACTTTATTCCTCAAATCACAATGCCTTTCATTGATGATTTGCCTATCAAAGGATGTGAAGAAAGTGACAAAGATGAAGCTTTGGATCTCAAGGGATGTCGCACGTTTGTTGTAAATCACATAAATGATTGTGATAAATTTTTGGCTAGGTTGGAAGAAGTGAATCTTACATTGTCATGGAAAAAGTCTATGTTTGATGTCAATGAAGTGTTCATTGTGTGAAACATGTGCGGGCCATATGGTAGGAAACCTTGTCCAGCAAAGGTAGATGTCATCCAAAGAATGAAAGAAACATGCACTAGCATCACGAAGGTTAGAAGGTTTCTGGGAGCATGTGCATTTTATGTTATTTGGATTCCACATTATGCGCGTGTAGTTGATCTTCTTTATCAATTTCTTAGAAAGAATCAAAAGTTTAAATGGACAGAAGCACATGTAAAATCCATTAAAAAGCTAAAGGATTTGCTCCAATCAGCACCAACTTTCAGAAAGGTAGACTATGAGTGTCAAAGGTCAGTAATTGTGATAGTAGACACCAGTCCTACATGGATTGGATGGGCAATAGGGCAAGATGACGAAGAAGGAAACATGTATGTGGTGAGATTTGGAGAAAAGTTACTAAGTGCTCGCCAAAGAAACTATACACAGATAAAGAGAGACTTATGGGGTATGGTTATAGCCATGAAAAATGGGAAAGAGTACCTAGTTGGTGCGTGTGTGGCTGTAGAAACAGACTGTCTACCACTTCTTGGGATGATTACAAGGTGCTCAACACCAGACATTGCTATGTTGCAGTGGATTGCCTACATCACATTGCAGGTAAAGACAATACAGTGGCATATATGCTATCAAGGGCAAGGTGTGAAGATGAGTCACAGATGATTGATGAGGGAGATAATGTGGGCACAAAGTACTATTCCATCTCTCATGTCAAAGGTATCAATGTACGCATGACTAATCCACTTGAATTGTTCTTGAAAGATCTTTATGAAGGCGATTGGCTTCTTATTGGAAGTTACTTGAGTACTCTAACAAAACAGGATGATTAGTCTGAACATGAATTCAAGAGGATATGCAGGAAATCATATGGTTACTTTTTGAGGGATGATCACTTGTGGAAGAATCCTAAACGAAAGGGTGCTACACCACAAAGGGTTATATGTAAAAAAGAGACTCAAGTAAAGCTCATGCAAGAGTTTCATGAGAGTATATGGGCTGGACACAGGGGTGTGTGGGCAACCTTCTCCAAGTTGAAAGAAAATACTGGTGGAAGGGTATGTACAAAGATGTATCTCAATTTGTAGAGTCATGTGTAACTTGTCAAATATATTCAAATGTCCGACATCGTGATGGATTGCACCCTACATATCCACTAGCCATGCACTATAAATGGGTTGTGGATCTAGTCACAATACCTTTAGGACTCTGGCAGATGAGATACTTGGTTCTTGCACGAGAGGACCTAACTAATCAGGTTGAAGGAAGAGCATTAAGAGCTAAAACCACGGAAGCTGTGTGCAAATTCCTTCTTGATGAGGTGATTTGCCGTTATAGTTGTGTGGGAAAGATTACTGCAGACAGAGGTGAACTGGATGCCAAAGAAGCAAGGGAGTTCTTTTCCAGATTAGGAATCAAGCTTTCTCTTACTACCACTTACAACCATGAAGGAAATGGAAAGAGTGAAAGAGGGCACCCTCCTATCATCAAAGATTTGGCGAAGGCTTGCAAAGGAAGAGTTGGTGAGTGGCCAAAACTCTTACCATATGCTTTGTGGGATGATCCTACAACACATAGCTCAGTAAAACTGGCTACATGCCTGCGGAGCTCATGTATGGTCAAAAGCCAGTGATGCCTATTGAAGATACAATTCCCACATGGAATGTACTATCTTGGCAAGAGGGGCTTAGTAGGGAAGGTCGCCTTGCACTACGTATAAGGCAGCTAGAGAGAAGACCTGGAGACAATGAAACTGCAAAAGAAAGACTCAAAAATGCAAGGTTGAAAAACAAGGACTACTTTGATAAGCAACATTGGCTCAGGAGCAAAGCAATTGACAAAGGTGTCTGGGTTTTAGTGTATAATAGTAGCCTTGATAACCAACACACATTCATGCGTAAGTTCTCAAAAATATGGTTTGGACCGTATGTTGTAAAACATGTGCATGAAAATGCTACTTACAACTTGTCTGAACTAGACAGTACAGAAGTAGAGATTCCCATTGCAGGAAAAAGGATCAAAACGTTTAAGAGAAGAGGAGACAATGATCCAGAAGATGTTGATGAGGAGGAAGAACAAAACACAGGTGAAGATCAAAGTGAAGAGGAAGATTTGGAATCATCCAGTGTAGAAGCAAGCAAAGAAGATGTACAAGAGGGCTAATCTTACAAAGAGAGAATGTGGCACATACCGGAGGATGTGCAGGTTTAGAGGGGGTGGATGTCGTGCTGTGACACGTACATAGTGGAAATGCATGCTATAAGAGTAATCTTGTAACTTTTTAGATACATAATATAATGTACATCTGCATATCTAAGTACAATATTAAGCTTTCTATCTCATCCTATTATCTCAAGGGTAATATATTCTTACTTTACGATCAAAAAGTACTATTGAAGAGAGTCAATAGCTCCGCCTCTTTAACTTGAGGCAAAAAGAATTGATTCTTTCTTTCTACTATCTCATTATTATCTCACACCCTAGCTAAATCCTATATCTAGGGTAGCTTCCAATATATATATATTCTATGTATTTTTTATATTTTTCTTATATTTCTAATTTTTAAATAACTACTAGGAAAGAATCAAATCCTAGTGGGACACTAACTTGCATGATTCTCAAAGATACCCCTATTTTAATGCATTTTTACTTTTTTATTTGGAGCCACAGTTGAAGAGATATGATCAAAATACTCGATCTTAGTCTGCCTACATCATGCAGGGACAACTCATTTCCAACTTTTCCAGTTTTTGTTCACACTGGCTCCTCTCTTCATGTGTAAATCCTTGGGGGTTCCCTTCACCTATAAAAGGGACCTCTTCTTCCTTGAAAACCATTGAAGCATTCAAGCCATTGATGAGAGGAATTCTTGAGGGAGTGAGTAGTAATGCCTAATTGTACTTAGCCATTAACATAAGCCTAAGCCTACATTTTCTCCTAGAGGAAGACTAGCTATTCTTGTAAGCTATCTTTGAAAGATCAACTCTAATCAAAGAAGGTCTTGGACTTGGTGTATCAATCAAAGTTGAATTCTTGCCTGTTCTTCTCTCTCCATCAAAAATGGTCCCGAAGGGTTTGACAAGTAAAATGTGTTCTACATTGATATTTTGTTGATTTCTTGTTGTTTCTTTTTCATATCTAATCCAACATATATATATCTAATCTCATCTCCTTAACCAAACCTATCTCTCTCACTCTTAGAAATTAATTCTCTCTACAAATTCTAGGCTCTCCTTGCTACTGGTACATCTCTCCCCGCAGTATCCTTATTGCCTACGGGCAAGAATAGAGCTTGGGAGGGAAACTTCTCATCTCTTCACTTCTCTCATATCTACATTTCTCACATACTATCCTAGATGAATAATCCACATGATGATAATTTCTATCGCTTCCACTTTGTGCAATCTATTAGAATTAACGTATGGA
Source organism: Adiantum capillus-veneris (assembly GCF_014529385.1). Classification (NCBI taxonomy): domain Eukaryota; kingdom Viridiplantae; phylum Streptophyta; class Polypodiopsida; order Polypodiales; family Pteridaceae; genus Adiantum; species Adiantum capillus-veneris. Next base: position 107,018,650 of record NC_140954.1, on the reverse strand, counting down.
TTAGCCGTAAAATACACTTTCAACAATGTATAGTGTTGCTCTTTGGCCCAGAAAGGCTCCATGAAATACTTCTTTCATCGGATCCCATCATACTACCTCTTATAGACTATACCTTTTCTTTTGATGTTAGCGTAGTTATCTTGCTATGAACCAAGAGGATTTGTATACACAATTAACCCCAATCTCTAGACAAAACATATATATTATGGTAAGCACAAAACTACAATTCCAAAGAACAATTCGTAGCCTATTTGGTCGCCAAATATTGAACGCCATTAACTCATCTATTAACCCTTTCATATTACCCATGATACGATATGACCATAGCCTTGATGTTTTTATCTTTGTGTTATTTTGATATTCTCTTTTGTGTTTTTTCTTTGTGTGTGTGAGTGCAAGATAGAAAGAGTGGGGCTTCTTTGATTGCACTTCCTTCCAAACCCTAGTCTTCATGGAATCTATGGTTTAACTCCTTCGTATAGTTTTTTGGAGTTCTCTCACAAACTCTCATAGCCAAAAGCTCGGTGCTTTCCTGGCAAGATAACAAATTTCTCGAGAACGTCCTAATTTGGTGTTGCCACCACGTGATATGGCCATCCCTTTTCTTTGTCAATATCGGACTTCGTTGTTTTTTTTGTGGGTGCGTATGACGTGCGTGTACCGTTTAAATATGTGCGTGCACATAGACGTCTGTGCTCATGAGCGCATATATTACCGCTTGTGTGTGATTGTATGGTGTGCAAGTGGGTTGTGTATGTGTGTGCAAGTGTTTGTGTGTAAGTGTCGAGGTTGTGTGGGTGTGGGAACGAGATAGAGAGAGTGATTTATTATATATACATACATATATATATATATAGCTGCTTACGTGCATGTTACAGAGAGAACGGGGGGGGATTAGAGAGGGAGCGTATGAGGGTTGAGGGGGTGAGAGGGTTGGGGAGTGTGTGTGTATGTGTGTTTTTGTGTGTGTGTGTGTGTGTATCAATGAGAGAGAGAGCAAGAAAAACTTGCTGCGTCCGCGAGCTGAACAAGGGGGGGAGAGAGAGTGAGGCAGGAGTGAGAGATGAGGCTGAGGGGGGTGAGTAGGTGAGAAATGGGGGATTTTGTGTGTGTGTATGGATGTGGGTGTTCCATGAGAGAGAGAGAGTGATTTTCTGCGCTGGTTTGGGATGCCTGGCATGAGAGGAAAAAAGAGGGGGGGTGAGGGAGAGATAGAGGGAGTAGCGGGACAGGGAAAGAGAGTGTGAGGGAGGGGTGTAGGTGTGTGTGTGTGTGTGTGTGTGTGTGGGTGGGTGGTGTGTAGGTTACAAGAAGGAGAGAGAGAGAGAGAGATGAAAAAAATAGGTTGTATCCGCATGGTACTGCCTGTGCCAAGATCGATAGCGGGGGAGAGAGTGAGAGAGGGGAAGAGAATGATGGGGAATGTGGAGCTGGGGTCCGAACGTGGGAGAGAGAGAGAGAGAGAGAGAGAGAGAGAGAGAGAGAGAGAGAGAGAGAGAGAGAGAGGGAGAGTGTGAGGGATATGAGTGTGTGGGTGAGGAGTGGAGATGAGGGAGAGGGGAGAGAGGGTGAGGAGAAGCCCGCCTTGGTTGAAAAACAAGAGAGAGAGAGAGAGAGGGAGAGTGTGAGGATGAGGGAGTGTGGACGAGAGGGGAGAGAGAGAGGGGGAGAGTGTGAGGGATGTGGTGTGAATACTGAAAGAAATAGAGGGAAACTCTTTCCTCCTTATGGTATGGTGGCCCTTGAGAGAGAAGGCTTGTTTTATGCGCCCATTGGGCTTGGTGACAGAGTAGCAAGAGAGAGAGAGAGAGAGAGAGAGAGAGAGAGAGAGAGAGAGAGAGAGAGAGAGAGAGAGAGAGAGAGAGAGAGAGAGAGAGTTAGTGCATTGGCAGAGCCGATCAGGAGAGAGAGCTCGTCCTCTGGTGATAATGGAGGAGTGTGGCCAAACTGAGAGGCGGCCCACCGCTTGCAAGCATGGAAGGGGTGGTGGTGCATGCAAAAAAATGTTTTTTTTAATCATTTTTCTCGTATTATGATCCTTCCCAATTGGGGTTGGTTCTTGCGGCCGCGGTTTTGAAAACCGGCCACCAGCACCTTTGTCGAGTTGTACTTGTTCAAGTTCTCGCCATGCATCCTATGCATTAGATTGTTATGATTTGGCTATGTCTAGCTTATGTAATCTTAAGGAACCTCTGTCTTTTGATGAATCACATAATTCAAAAAATTGGATGGCTGTCATGCAATCTGAATATGATGCACTTAGAGACACATGTGACATGGAATTTATGTGATTTGCCTCCTGGAAAAAAGGCCATTGGTACAAAATGGGTTTAAAAGTTGAAACGCAAGCTGGATGGTGAGATTGATTTCTATGAGGCTCACCTTGTTGCAAAAGGTCATGCACATTAGAAAGGCATAGATCATGAAGAAACTTTTTCTCCCACTTCTCGTATGACTAATGTGTGTTTTCTATGTGCATTAGTAGATCATTTGGGATATACATGAGTCAGACATTGTGTTACTTTCTTAAATGGTGACATATTTGTGGAAGTTTATGTAACACATCCTTGCGGTTTTGTCAAGAAAGGATAAGAGGATAAAGTGTGCAAATGTAAGAAAGATTTGTATGGGTTGAAGCAATCTCTTCGTGCTTGATATGAGAAAGATGATACTCATTTGGTAAACCGAGACTATTGTAAACAATCCAAAAGAAAATCACATTGTATGTAAAGTGTGAGGATGATGTATCTCCCATTGTTGTTCTATTTGTGGATGATTTGTTGATCACTACATCAAATGAGAGACATATTGCTATATTTAAGGTTGATTTGAATGCTACTTTCAAGGTGAAATATTTGGGGCTGTTGCATTATTGCTTGGGTATACAATTTAAGCAGTGTGATGGTGGTATTGCCTTGTGTCAGACAACTTACATAGAGACATTGTTATGTAAGTTTGGACTTGAGGATTGCAAACCTATTGCCACTCTCATGAAAACATGTTTGCAATTGAGTCTTCATGATGTTGGTGATCTTGTCGATGTCACTCTTTACCAAACTGCTCTTGGCTACCTTATTTATGTATGCAACACGAGGCCGAATATTGAGTTTGCAGTCTCACAAGTCAGCAGATCATGCAAAGCCCGGGATCTAAGCATTGGCAGGCTGTCAAAAGTACTTTTTGCTACTTGAGTGGAATTTTACATCTTGGCTTATTTTATCCCAAGGGGGGATCGTTGCCGCCAGATTTACATGTTTTTTGGACTTAGATTGGGTTGTTGTTTTGACACATGAGCGTACACAAGTGGTTTTTTTTATCATGAGTGCAGAGAGATTGTGTTAGATAAGCAAGAAAGAAATGAGAGATACATCATCCAACAACCAAAGAATTACAGGACATAAGCGTTGAGAAAGTGATTGATGACCACTACCCTTCCCGCCAAAGAATGTCGGAATCCTATCCATCTATTCAATTTGGATTGGAACTTGTTGCATACCCAGTCCCACCTAGTTTTGAGTGAGACTCCAAACCCCATGGGAACTCCAAGGAGCCTAAAAATCTATCAAAGCCGATTTTGACGAAGATGAAGTCTTGGCCAGATTCAGTAGCATGTTCAAAGACCTCCCATAATGCTATAACAACCTCCATTATCTTTTTGCCTTTGATGAACCCTTTTTTCTCGACTGAGATCCATTCCATCAGGAGGATGCTTATTCAGTTGGCCACTGCCATTGCAAAAATCTTGTATGCTGAGTTGAGCATGTTTAAGAGCCTCCAATTGGTGAGATCTGTCTTGACTCCTCTCTTGTGAATAAGTTTGATTACCCCAGTGTTGATTGAACAAGGAGAGCTTTGTGGGCTAAGGATTCCTCCCATACCAATAGAAGGTCTGGGGAGAGCATTTCTTTGAATTGTTGAAAGAATTTAGCAGAGGAAGGCCATCTAGCCCTTGAGTCTTGTGAGGATTCATCCCCTCTATGGCTAATTGGATGTCAGAGATAGATAGGGGAGACTCTGCTAAGGAGGCAGCCTGATCAGGGATAACTTTGACTCTGCAAGTGAGAGTTTTAATTCGGGCTTCCATAGCTTCTGATGGGAGATTCTTAGGAGTGTTGAAGAGGGGAAAAAAGTGGCTCCTTACTAACTCAAGATTTTGACTGTCAGAGGTTACTGGGGTTGGGGAAGAGAAGACGGGGACTTTTTCTCGGACATTCTTCTTTCTCAGAGATTTGAACATTTATTTGGTAGGCCGATCCACTTTCCCATCCCACCACTGTTTGAAGAAGGATGTGGTGTGCTTGATGATCACGTCCTCCTCATGTCAAAGTTTTTGGCGAGCAGTAGCTATGAGATTCTGGATGCCCTCGTTCAAGGGAGAGGCTTCAAGAATAGACAGTTCTTCATAGATTGAATCCCTACGTATTCTCTTAATTAGGGCCACTTCCTTTCTAACCTAGATACACTTGCTCTGTGTGTCTTTAACTGCTTTGCTCCAGGCTTGGACGGGCTTGGAACAATTCTTGAAGGCATGGGCCCATATTTTACCGATGTCTTCTTGGACTGAAGGTAATTTGAAAAGATTTGAATATTGTGGAACCAATTATTTCAGACTTTGGAGTCTTTGTCGTTGTTGATAGTGACTACCATGGGGTAGTGATTAGAAATGCAAGTGTTGTACCTAGGTTTACCTTTAACCCTTGTAAAGGAATTGACAAGAGAGATATCCATGTAGCATCGATCAAGTCGAGCTTTCCTTGCTAAGTTTCCTAAAGCGTAATTTTTCCAAGTAAAGTCTCCCGGGGATCCCACATCCCAGAGCTGGAGCGGGCTTCCCATTTTAGCAGCTAAGCCCCTGGAATGATTTGACCTAGGTGCCAAGAACCGGTCATCCAGGCTTTCATCCATGTTAAAATCATGCACTAGGATAGTAGGTCCTTGAAGGTTAGCTAATTCAGTCCATAAGTTTGTTATGTCAGCCACCGAGTCTCTTGCATAACAACATACCAACCTGGCACTTACCGAACACCAATTGAGGCCCGACTGGACAACCAAATCTTTGATATTGAGATCTTCTCAAACACCAATAGCACAGTCCCTAGACCCGTGAGTGTGGGAGTCGACCACCCACTTGTGAATCTTGGAGACACCCTCAAGTGCCTTAGTGAGCTCATGTCCAGTAGTCTTTACCTCTTGAAGCATACACACATCAACCTGTTGTTCTTGAGCGAACTGGCAATTTTCCTGAATTTGGTAGGGCTAGAGAGGCACTTTACGTTCCAAGAGAGAAGCTTCATTTGAGAACCTTTTTGTCCTTTTTGTTCCCTAAATGTCTAGGTGGGGTTTGGGCCACACTAGCATGATTCCTTTTGTTGTCTCTAAGAACTTCCATAGAAGAAGGCCCCGTCGTTGGTTGAACTGGGGGGTTGTCTTTCAAAGGAATGTTCTCCTTATTCAGAACCGGGGGGACTTCATTGTCCAACTCGTTAAGTTCCTCCTCTAGCCTAGTGGGTTGGACTTCCATGCCCGTTGACTGAGGGTCTACTTGGGCTTGGGTAGGGGGGATAAACTCACCTGATTCGTTCCAATTAGAGTCACCATAATCCTGAATACGTGCCAAAATGGAGAAATGATTGTGATTCTTGGGTTTACCTTTGGGCTCATGCTTCTTGGGGCGAGGCTACTTAGCTTGCACTTGGTTGGGCTTAATAGGGCCTTTGCCTCTGTCATTGGAAGGAGGGGAAGGGGGGGGGGGGGTTCTTCCTGAGCCTTAGGGTCAGGATGATTGGGCTGATGGGTTGAGTGAGTCTCTTTAGATGCAGGTTTAAGGGGGAATTCCCTCATGTAGTGGCCTTTCTTGCCACGTAAGAAGCAAGTATCTGGAAGATATTTGTATTCTATAGACTGGTTTAAGACTTCTCCATCGTCTACATTAATTTCTATGGATGAGGGAAGGTTATTTGGGTGAGAGCTATTCATTTTGACCAACACTTGAGGGTGTCAAGCAAGGTTATAGAAATCTTGTCTTGGTCTACCCCCCAATACCCTACCTAGTTTACCCGCTATGGGCCCCAAGTGATGATACAGGTGAAGAGGTAAGTTCGGAAACTCCACCTATACAGGATATCCTCTGGCCATGGAGTCTTCTGAGTTAAAGGCCTTGCTCCATCGGAACAGACACAGTGGGGAGTTCTTTATGACCCACTATCATGAGCTCAGAGATTGAAAGGCCATGAAGGACTCTCTAAAGACAAACAAAAAATGATTGCACGGTAGGCACTGTATTGACTCCAACTCTATACCTCTAGAGGCCCATTGGTTCTTAATCCATGTCTTCAAAGTGTCAACTGGGGGGCAAGGTCCAGCAAGTAGCCCTATTAGCACCCTACTTTCAAGATCCCTTTCTACCTTTCTAACTTATGCAGAGGGTAAGATGATTGAAGGCTTACCTTCTGGAGGTTGGTCATAGCCTGCATGAGTAGGTTCTGGGCAGTGGCCTTGCTAAAATTCGGGGGACGAGGAGACATAGGCTTCCTCTGGTAACTCTTGTAGAAGCTTTAGGACCTGGGCTTGTCGCTGGTGGGACCAAGATTGGGCCATGCTGAAGTTGGGTGTGGCTAGTTATGAGATGTTTCCTCGCTGAAATAGCTTGTAGGAGTTTTTCATCAAGTTCAGGCAGGAGGAGTTTGCTTATGAGAGGGTATGAGGGAGATAAAAAAATTTGAGGACCTACATACCCTACAGGTGATGACTGGTAGAACGGACCATTGGAGTAGGGAAGTACAATGCGAGAGCATATTTGCTGGGTCCCATGCATTGGTTGCATGAGGCAGTAAAGAGGAAGTGATAGCCGATGATGGCAAGAAAATCCTACCCTGAACCGGGCAGATATGAGAGCTGCGGGCGAGCTACGCCATTGATCCTCAGATAAGACATCTCCTCTCTCTAATCCCCTCTCACTTTCCCATTTTCAATGACATAGCTATCTTACAGTGCAAATGCAGCGACATATAAATCTACAAGTGGTTTTTGTTTCATGCTTGGCACTTCATGCATATGATGGTTGAGCAAGAAGCAACCTACTATGGTCACTTCTAGTTGTGAGGCTGAGTATAGGGCAATCTTCATAGCTCACATCATAGGTACGATTGAGTGTGTATGGCTTAGATGCTGTTAGCAGCGGCTAACAAAGGCTACACAAATTATGCACCAAGCTGTAGATATGCTATAGTGCACAATATTTCCTTTTCATTTTATAGGGCTTGGGCTCATGTAGGAGTTCCAAAGTTGTATGAGTCTAGGCTAGAGAGCTCAACTTTTATCCCATAGTTGGAGGGTTTGAGGCCCAAATCTATAGAAGAGACCTATGCTTAATTAAAAGTCATTCCTGGGTGAGTTCTCCTCTTTGTAGAGTGGATGTTCATGAGGCTCATGGGCTTTCCATGCCCATGTAGCTCTTGATTTCTAATAACCAATTACACCTTCTTTCTTATTAGTCTCTTTGTTTCATTATGTGGAGTGAGATTGTATTAGTGTGATGGTGGATCTCCTAATCCCTTGTTTGAGTTAATATATTCTATCCACACCATTGGCCATGGTGTGTGAGGGCTGTGACTTCCTTCTCTTCATCTCTCTCTACAAGGTGTGGTTAGTGTGTGTGCAGACGTAGTCGCATTGAGGGGTTGTGCCGGAATGGACACACTAATGCGGAGTAGGTATGTTACTAAATTGCATCCTTGTGTAGTTGTGATTAAGAGTTGTGATTAAGAGTGATTGATGTGAGAGGTTAATTTCAACCATATGATTGTGTGCAAGTGATTAGTAAGTAGGAATGTGTTGTTGATTAGAGGAAGCCCTTTCCATGGCTTCTCTCTATGATGAGTAGAAGGATCCCTTGAATCCTCTATGTCTATACATCTTAGGCTCGTGCTTCCATGCCCTAGCCGGGTTACCAATCCACGATTTGATAATTTTGTGGGTTGCGATTAGGTGCGGTTAGTGTGTGTGTATATGTAGTCGCATTGAGGGGTTGTGCCGGAATGGACACACTAATGCGGAATAGGTATGTTAATTGCATGCTTGTGTAGTTGTGAATAAGAGTGATTGATGTGAGAGGTTAATTTCAACCACGTGATTGTGTGCAAGTGATTAGAAAGTAGGAATGTGTTGTTCATTAGAGGAAGCCCTTTCCATGGCTTCTCTCTATGATGAGTAGAAGGATCCCTTGAATCCTCTATTTCTATATATCTTAGGCTCGTGCTTCCATACCCTAGCCGGGTTGTCAATCCACAATTTGACAATTTTGTGGGTTGCAATTAGGTCATGCCACAACGCATCCCCACATTTGGCGCCGTTGCCGGGGATCGATAACCTAAGCTAGTGAGTTTAGGATGTGTAGAATAGAGTAATTTCACTACTAATTTTGTTGGTTTTTGAGTGTGTGTAACTCATTTTTTGGTTTGATTTGATGATGTTGTGCAAAGAATTGATGCTAATGTTGAGTTATGAATACTTCAAACCCTCAATTCCACCCCCAATTTCACTAATTTTGATGCTAACCCTTGCTAATTCGCTTCTTTCCATGCTAATTTTACTAATTTCATGCTAATTTCTACTAATTTTGACTAACCTTTCTAACCTAACCACTAACATTTGAAGTGTAAAGTATGTGAAATTCCCTTGCAAGAGGTGGAATCGTCACTCTAATCAAGTTAGTTGTACCAATTTATGCGTAATTTGATGATTTGAGTGTTTGATTTTGACCTACACTACAAGAGGTTATGTGCTCTTGTGACGCTCTTAGCGACGGAAATACACTGGGTTTTTATAACCCCCGGCGTCGCTATAACCGTCGCTAAAAGTGTCGCTACGAGAGCGTCGCTAAAACCGTTGCTACGAGCGTCGCTATGAGCGTCGCTATATGCGTCGCTATATAGCGACGCTCATAGCGACGCCTATAGCGACGCTCATAGCGACGCCTATAGCGACGCTCTCACAGAAGAGTATAGCGACGCATATAGCGACGCTACAGAGCCATAAATAGCGACGCTTATAGCGACACCTGAGAGAATATTTTTTTGGTGGCAGGGCATTGAATGCCCTGCCACCCATCAACCATATTGTACTTGATTCACTTTTTAAAAAAAGTGCAAAGGTAAATAATAGACCCAAAATAGTCACCCACAAGACGCATTGTTTGCAAAATTGACAATTGTACACATCATAGACAAACTGAATTGATTGGCAAATGTAATAATGACAATTGTACAACATCATAGGCATAAAGAATTGATTGGCAAAAGGAATTGCGGTGACAAATGTAATAATATACATGGTTCAAAAAGACGTATAAAATCCATCTCATGATACATAAGCTATGAGAAACCCTAAACTAATGCTATCTAGCTACGGCTAAACTGACGTCGTCTAATCAAACGTCTCATCGCGTCCAAGCGGCGTATCTGTCGGATTCTGCAAAAAAAGACAATAAGACAGTTTTCAGTAAATATAAACATATAACGACATTTATAAAACAATACAAAAAATAAAAAAGAGTAAACCCTAATACTAACCATGCCGCCGCGAGAACTGAGAATGTCCATCAGGGCGTTTAAGCCCTTCCTGCCTGCGTACTCGCGCTCGTACGGTGTGGGATCACGTCCTGTCATCGACCACTGTCAAAACATACAACGATTTCATTATGTTAGAACTAAAAAACTCATAAACCCTAAACTATCGAACATGCATAAAGAGCAATGTGAAAAGACTTACAAAATCGGCCTCAAATGATGCCCATCCACCGCTCCCCAAGTGGTGCGAGCTCCCTGCCTCTACTCGCGCTCTGGCTGCATCCTTTTGTTGCTTCCACTTGTCGGGATTCTCGCGCGCTGCTTTCTTCGCATTCTTCCAATCTTCTTTGGCCAGCCAATCTGGCCTATTCCACCCATTCTTGATTGCTTTTTGCACTTCGGAATGCTTGTGTTTACAGTATTCGCGCATTCGAATCTTCATCAGGTCTTCATTGAAGCGCTGATCCCGTGTTGGAACGGGAAACTCATCATGAAGTATGCTGATGACTCTGTTTTTTAAATCACTTGGTACTTCACTCCATTTGTTTAGTATATAGTGTCTAAACAGCTGAGAGCAAAGACCACGCATGCGCGAGATCACCTTCTTGCCGTCATCATCCATGATGATGCCGCCGCTGATGTCGACGGAGTAAGGCAAGCCCTCTGGCCGGTGACGCGTGAACCTGGGTGTCCCGACAGGGGTCTCTAGCTAGCGGCGTGTCGATGGGGGTACGGACGTCAGGTGTCTCCATCGGCGTCTGGGCGCCGAAGCGAGGAGTGTCGAGTGGGGTGGCTCCTGGCGGAGTAGGTAGAGGTGTGTAGCTTCTAGGAACAGTCAGCCGTGCAAAACCTGGCGTAGACGGCGATGCTGTGGCTGGTGTGGGGGCGGGCAAAGAAGGGGAGGGTAAAGAGCCTCGTCGAACACGAGGCGGTGTGGAGGCATCGGTGGCGGAATCCCCACAACAACCGCCACCGCCACCACTAGAGCGCCGGTGTCTAGACGAGTGTGACGCTCGTCTCATCGACGCCGAAGCTTCGGAGCGCGCCGAATGCTCCGAAAGAGAGGGAGATGCGGATGGTGTAGGAACGCGCGATGATGCGCCAGAGCGATGACGCTCCACGTACCACTGTCTCTGCTGCGGTGACAAAGAAGAAAGAAACTCCTCATCATCCATACCTGCATTAAACACACGAATATTTAAACTCCTTATTGAATGAATAGAGTAGACAATGACGCAAAGACCATTAAATACAATGACGTAATGACGCATATAAATACAATGACGCAATGAATCGAGTGATAGAAGAGGCAAGTCGAAAACTCAGAATTTTCAATCAAAAGATGTGAGCGCGAGTAGAAAAGAGCGTTACACACCATGGAAGCTACTTAGAGAGCTAGAGCTTTTACAGCACGGAGCAAAATTGTTCAAATACAATATTTGTGGCTTTAAGAGATCTCTCTCTCATCCTCGCATAACTCAGCATAACTTCCTATATCTATATAGAGCTCTCCGTTTAAACACATATCCTCTGTTTCATTTTGTAGCTCCTCTGCATGCACCCCATATAGAGTAGTAGCATCTTGATGCTCGTCTGGCACCACCGCAGCGGCTTCTGATTGAGCATCTTCTCTGATCTCCTCCATTGATGTCGTTGTGATTGGCACATGGTAGCATTCATACGTCCTTGCACTACGAGGGGCTACCTCTATGACGTACCACCAGTTTGATGTAGACTTTGTAGGATGAAATACTACCTGCCAGAGCCACATAACTTACATGAGAGCCACATAACTTGTAAAAGGGGGATGTTAACTATTTATATACGAATGGTATGGAGTCTACGTCGATCTCCTTTTGTGAGATCCATTGCACCAGCTTTGCAAGTTTGTAGATTGTGTTACGGATGTCGAGAGACAAACATCCCTCAATGGCAACCGGTAAAATAAACTGTAAAGTATGTGCAGCAATGATATTAAAGTCCACATTTTATGCAATGATATTAAAGTCCACTATGAACGTACCTGACACATTTTATGCCAATCGTGTGACTTCAAACCGGTAAGCTTTCCTTCTTTAGTAAAACACGTTCGGAGCGAGTGCATTACGCCAGTGGGGGTCCGCAAAGATCGAATGGCCTCTTTTACTTTGCGTTCTTGGGCTCCTGTGAAAATCCATGGTGCTTTAGGAAGTTTTATCGATCCATCAGACGCTGTTTGCGGCCAATATTGCTCCATACGATCCACATTTCTAAGGTCAACTCTGGCTCCCAAAGTATCTTTCTTGCCGGTCAAATGGTCCCATAGTAGATTACCCACATTCTTGAATATGTGCATTGGATCGAGCAAGTGATTGATCACGAGTCGGGGCCAGTATGGTAACTCGTACCATAGAGATAGTCTCTTCATCCCTGGAGGCAATCCGTCATCGCACATCTCCTTCTGCTCTAACCATGCTTGTGCAGACATCCTTGGTGGCTCTCTTCCCAAAAAGCCGTCGCGTAACACATGATTCTCCGGAAGATACGCTTGATGACCTTCGTAGATTTGCTTCTTCAGTGAGGCTGCCCTACGTGCATTCAGTCTAGGTCCACATGTGACACATGCTCTGTATCCGCTTGTTTGAAGCCCTGCATGTATACACATGATAATAGATCAACTATGGGGAAAAACAAGATTTACAGTGTCTGAGAGAGGAGTGTCAATAGATCACCTGAGCATTCTGTTAGCCCGGGATAGTCATGCATGGTCCACATTAGAATACCTCTGATCAAAGCATTCCGTCGTCCTGTGTGTCGGCTCATATCCACCACCTCTATGCCAATCCACAATTGTTGTAGCTCTTCCAATAGTGGACGAAGATACACATCCATATTCCCCACTTTATATCGCCCTGGCACAATCAAGCTTAGCCATAGGTGCCCCTTCTTCGTAGTCAACCACGGGGGAATGTTGTAGTTGACGATGACAACGGGCCATACACTGTAAGATGTTGATCTTTGACCAAATGGATTTACGCCATCCATAGCCAGGCCTAAGCGCAAATTTCGAGCTTCCCTGGCAAAATCCGACCATGTTCCATCTATATGTTTCCAGGCTGCGCAATCTGCAGGAATTCGTAGCACACCATCCGAAGATTTATTCTCCTCATGCCATGATGCTAGGGCGGCCATGGACTTACATTCGAAGAAATGCTTGATGCGAGGAAGCAAAGGAAAATGTCGCAAAACCTTTTGTGGAATTTTTGTCCCGTGGAGATCTACTTGATATCTTTCAGAATCACATTTCGGACACTTCTCCATGTCTGTGTATTCCCCTCTGAAAAGAATGCAGTCATTAGGACAAGCGTGGATAGAATTGTAATCCATCCCCAAGTTTCGCAAAATCTTTCTTGCTTCATCTCGGGAATCTGGCATCACATTGTCAGCTGGTAGAATGTGCTCTTTCAGCAATCTACACAACATAAAAATATGATACAGTCGTGTAAAAATCTATCAGATCATTATACATTTAGAGTTCTATTAAAGTAAACTAATTGTAATAGATCACCTGAAAAGCGCTGTGACGCTAGTGTCACTCCATCCAAACTTTGCCTGCATGTTGAGAAGAACCAGGAGTGCTTTCAATCTAGACATACGTGCTCCATTATACAATGATGTATCGGCTTCACTTTTCATATCATCATAGATAAGCCTTTCTGAATCCATGATCGTCTCGATCATTTCATCAATCTCGGGCTCAAACATTGCCTCGTTGGGAATGTGCTCTGCATGATCATCCCCCGAGCTGTCAGAGGCTACATCTTGTGGCCTCACATATGCTGCTTGACCAAAGCGCCTGCGAATACGTCTATTGGGTTACAAGATTGCTGCTTGTTGGCCAGCGTCAGAGTCCGACGAGTTATAATTGGCAACAACTCGATCTATAATAGATGGATCGAACTCGCCAAATTCGCGAACGTGCTGCAAAGAAACACGTCTTGTCCGTCGCACAGCATGCTTGCATTGATTACAAGGACATAAGACCCTCGTTGAGAGATAGGTGTTTCGGTTGGACGGTCCCACATCCTCGTCGCTACTCATAATGAGGATAAAAAACTTATAACCTGGACAACAAATTTAATATTCTATTGGCATTCTTCGTTTTATCTCTCTCTCTCTCTCTCTCTCTCTCTCTCTCTCTCTCTCTCTCTCTCTCTCTTTACCTCACATTCTCTAGTCATGTCCAATCCCCGCACACCTCGGTCTAGAGGTGCACGGAGATCAGAACCACCGGGTTATAATCTCGTCTTTATTGGTCAATACCTATATTTGTGGGTACAAGAAATCTAGACACCCACGTCTACATGATACTGCATGTAGTGGACAAAATCCCTTTGCCTCTTCTCTAGCTGTAGCACTTCACTTCATCTTAACATCTTTTCACAGTAGATCTTTTCACTGTTCGTCTAACTCTAAACCCTAAACCGTAAGTAATTCTTGCGTGGACTCGATCTAACGTAAATAAGCGTAAATCTAAATAAACGTAAATCTAACTAAAAATAAAGCTAAATCTAATTTAACGTAAGTCTAATGACTAGAGGTTGTCTAGATGGTCATTGTGTCGGGGATGTAGTGACTCTTGCCGCCCTGAAGATCCACCTTCTTCCCTATCTTCTGAAGACATTTCACCAGTACTTTTGGATCGACGGAGCCCACCATGAGTGAAGGCAGCAATACCCTATATTCCATTGAGGGCTTTCTTCACCCGCTTCATGCAGGCATCGCAGTCTATGGAGACCCGCATCTAATCTAATATAACGTAAATCTAAATCTAGCTTAAATAAACGTAAATCTAGTTAAAAATAAACCTAAATCTAATTTAATGTAAGTCTACATATAACCTAATCTTTAACGTCTTTTAAGATAGTTTCCTACGACGTTATAACTCTCTTCTTCCTGTGTGTGTGCGCGTGTGTGGATGTGTGTGCCAATAAAAAGAGATAAATGGTATAACCTTTCTATCACCCATGCCAAGTATGATAGATTGATTATGCCATTTCTCTCTTGAATAATAGGTCTTCAGTTCAACTCCTCGTCGGCTAGATCTTTAGGTCTTTTAATTTTAATTAGTTTCCTACGACGCTCCCTTAGTTTCTCTTTCTTTCTCTCTCAATGTGTGTGCGTTTTTTTGGATCGTATGCATGTTTTCTTTCTCTTTTCCTCTCTCAATGTGTGCGTTTTTTGTTTATGCATGTTCTCTCTCTCTTTTCCTCTCTCAATGCGTGCGTTTTTTGTTTATGCATGCTCTCTCTCTCTTTTTCTCTCTCAATGTGTGTGTGCATTCTTTGTTTATGTATGTGTGTGCGTTTTTGTACTCTCTCTCGCTCTCTCTCTCTCTCTCTCTCTCTCTCAAAAACACTATGTGTGTGTGTGTATGTGTGTGTGTGAGAGAGAGAGAGAGGGAGAGAGAGAGGGGAAGGGAACATGAGAATGAGGAGAGGGAAGGAGCATACCTGGCTCTCCTTCCTCTCCTCGTGTGTGTGTGTGTGTGTGTGTGTGTGTGTAAAAGAAAAAGAGAGAGAGAGAGAGAGAGAGAGAGAGAGAGAGTGAGGGAGAGCGTTACCTGTTCTTTGCTTGAGGGCGCCGAAAAACTCAGATCTGAGATCTGAGTTTTTGGGCACGCTCGGTTATTTTTTTTACCCCAGCTGGCGTCGCTATGAGCGTCGCTATAAGCGTCGCTAATGTGAAGAGCCTCTTGTAGTGCTACAAATGGTCAATTTTGGAGCAGATTTGATGATGCACACACTTGTGTGTGCAATGATGCGACTTCGCGTGGAGCAAAGGAATAGCTTGGAGTGTAATTAAGATGTAAGTTCACTCACTTGTTATGCCAATTCTTGATTGATCAATGTGATTCAATTTGCTAATTATTTTCTAAAATTAGGTGTGTAACACAAATTGACACTTTGCACCTAATTTGATACACTTTGAATGAAATTGAGAGTCCAATTGTGACTAACAACTTTGTGTGTATCCAAATAATGCTTAATTTTCATCAAGAATTCATGTGTGTGCATAAAAATCATTGTGTGTGTGCACACACCAAAGAGGGAAAAAACTGTCAAAAATTTCAAGTGTGTGTGCACCTAATCTTAAGTGTGTGCATGCGTATAAAGTGATGTAATTGATGGTATATGACTATGAAATCATGAAATTGATGTTTATTCTAAGCTAATTCAATCATTGGATTAAGCCTAGTTGCCAAAATTTTGGGCAAAAATTGAGTATGTGTGCCCATCCACGACCACTTGATTTTTAATGATTGATGGTCAATTGGGACATCTAAATGGTTTTTGATTGTGAAATGATCATAAAAAGTGTGTGTGCAATCATTAGGTGTAATCCTAAATGCATTGCCAATCGAGCCAAATTTGAAAGCTTAATTTTTGAGTGTGTGCATTGCTTGATTGGGTAAAAATAGTGTAATTTTTTAGAAATTGAGCATGCATGCATTCATTTATGCCTGATTGAGTTTGAAATTTGTGCATTCCAATGTGGAATTGATGTAATTTTTTCATAAAATTTTGGCCTAAATTTAGGTGTGTGTGCCTACTCAATGGCATGTGCAATCCTGTTCTTGAATGAATAATTGGTATTTTTTACCAATTATGATGATTAATTTGGTCAAATAATTGAGTATGGATCACAAATTTGCTTTGAGAATTGAAATTCATCACTTAATCAATGCTCAATTGTGGATATTTTTCATTCATGATTAGCTGGCTATACAAGCCAAATGACAAATTCAATTGAATTTGGATGATGAGGGCCATTGGAGATGAGCAATTGATTTTGCAATGATTGATAAGTGGGGTTGAGTTGGTAATTGAAGAAAATTTGTGCAATAATAAAGCATGTATGCATCTCCCAACAATGGATTCAATTTTTTCACAAATGGGAAGTTCTTATGCATGAATTGATTGACCTAATTTTTCATATGTGTAAATCCAGTCCCTTTTAAATGAAGATATGGTACTATGATTATTCAATCGTGCTCAAAAGTTGAGATTAATTTTATAGTGCATTCTAACCTAATTGATTGTAGTTAATGGAGTTCGGAATTGACAAATTTCGCATTCAAATTATCATGTGCAAACTCATCGATCTTTTGGAAAATAAAATCGAACAATCAAATGTTCAAGGTTGAAATTTTCAATAATAGAGATTGTGCATTTTCTATGCATGCAGGGAATGAATGTTTCAATTTATCAATGGAAAATGATGATTAATGCGAAGGGAATGCTCAACTGAAAGTCTTTGAGAGGATGTTTATACCCCTCTTTAAAGGGTATCGATGGACCCGATCTCAAGCTAATCATAGCTTCTTCCCTTCTCTCGTTACTCCTGATGGGAAACTCGTCCTAAGAGAGTAATTGTTTTAAAAGGGGGAAAACTATAAAATCAAACTCACACACACAAAAGCTGAGTCTTGACTCTTGAGTCTCGAGTCTCGACACAATCAAACTCACACACACACAAGCTGAGTCTTGACTCTTGAGTCTCGAGTCTCGACTCCTACTTTCCTCATCCGTTCCTGCAGCCTTGTCTATTACTGATCCACACGTCCTTATTTTCTTTTTTGGCAGCTTGCGAGCAACACACACACACAAACTTGCAGGCTTGGTCACATGCATACCACCAAAAACCTTGGCCACACATGCTCTAGCTTTGGCTAAAATTGGTGCATCCAATTGATGGCGCCATACATGCCGTTGCTATTTTCAAAGCACAAACCCACACACGATCTCGTCACTTGCGTCCATTCACTGGCCAACTTCAGTGCAGTGCATGCACACACATGGTAAAAATTGTTTGCAATGCCGCTCATCAACCTATCTGCATTGCTTGACTTTAGCGTGCTGCTCATGAATGATGGAATGGCAATGAGCTGGGGCGACGCAAAGAGGAGGATACAACCTGCGTGCTTAAATTTAGCAAGCTCAACCACAACCCTACCCTGTCGACCCTCATGCCCATTGGCATGCACAACCAACCACACACACACTTAATTCGCTCTCTGGAGTCTGCACGTCATGCCCACCTCACGATCACACTTTAACAAATTGAAACACACACACACACACATGCGCTGGGTTGCCGTGCTCTGCCAGCCCACCCTGCTCTTGCCCACGTGCCCTGCCGACGCGCTGCTGCTAACTCAGATCCAACCCCACCAATGTGCTGGCCATAGTACACGACAACACACACTTTTGGAATTTGGCCTTGATGGCCTTGTGAATCGGATCCTCTCTGTTGTTTTTGCCTCGTCGCTGCAGATCCAGCTCATCGCCAGCTTAGTCACCAAAAATTAAAATAAAAAATGAAACTTGTTTAAAAATGTGTTCCCACCAAAACCTTCCCAACTTCTTCCTCGCTCGTCCTGCTAGGCTCGTCATTGCAATCAAGAGGTCCACATCCTTACCTTTTGAAAACGAAAATGTAACAGAGTGAGCTTTTCTTCACTCAATTTGACCGTCATGATCACATCTTTGCCAAAAATATAATCTTCATTGAAATCATGGCATCCATTGAGTATCGTCCAATATGTATAATTTCAATCATTCATGGAGAGCATGGATTGCGTTAAAATGTTTGGGGTTGTAGCGGAACACAAAGTTTTAGTGCTTATTTAATAAATGCAAAATCTCTGAGTAGCACAAACACTGATCATATTTTTTTAAAAGGAATTGGCGTATGATAGAACAATTAGGATTAATTTGACCACTCATGAAGCATTGGTGGATTATGAGTGATGCATGGCTGGGATATTTTGTGGTTGAACGTCATTGCTTGATGTATCTTTTACTACTTACTTTGAATGAAAAATGCTTTCATGCACTAAACAATTAAGTTGTTTTTGAAAGGTTTGAGCAATGATTGAGCGCCTTGATTGAGCTGGTTGAGACTTTAGTGCTTAAGTTGAATGAAAAATCATGGGAAAGCACTAAAATTGAGCTTTTTGATAGCAACAAGAGATCACTGAAGTTTGGGTTTGACATTGAGTGTACATTTTTAGTGCTTGCTTTAAATGTAAACACCCTACATAGCACTAAAATTTGAGCTTCTTGAATGATCATGTAAAAGGGCAGTAAAATTTTGGGCTTGTGCTTGATCTTACATTTTTTAGTGCTTATTTTAAATGACCAATGCTTAAAAGCACTAAAAATTGAGCTTTATTTTGAAGGGATCTGGCAAGTGTGTGATTCCAAATGATCCAAGAAGGGGTCATCATTGCAATATATTGCAACAATTTGGCTAATTAGAGCCATTCCAAAAAAATTGGATTAAAAGTTGTATACATGCTAGCTCATAGCTTGGTCAAAAGTTAAATTTTTTCATTTTGAGCTAGTATTTACCCAACGTTTTTGAAGCTTTCAAGTACATAATTTGGCTATTGAGAGCCATTCATTTTTATTTCATCAAGTTGCACTCATCTTTAGCTCATAGATTGCTCTAAAAAATTGTAAAATTTCATGTGAGCTAGTTGTTAGCCAACTTTTTAGAAAGCTTTGAAATGTTAAATTTGGCTTTGAAGAGCCACTTCACTTCATAAAGTTGCATTATCAGCTCTTGGCTTGTTTAAATTCCATATCTCATTGAGCTATAAATTAATCTACTTTTGAATCATGCATGAGAGATTGAAAAAAATTGTAAAATTTGCTTATATAGAAGCATTTAACCTCTCTCATTGTTAATATGTATGCATAAATTTGCTATCAAAGAGCATCATGTGCATAACCAAAGGCACTTTTTTCCCTTTGGCAAATTCGGGTATGCAAGACCTTAGCTTTAGCTTTTATTAATGTTGTGTGGTTTCTGTCTTTCAATAAAAGGCTTTGGAGCTTGTGTTTTCACTTAGCTTCAATCAAGCTTGGATTGTAATAAAAGGATCAAGAAGCTTCTCTAACACGAAGGGGATGCTTGCTCAAGGATGCACAAAAAGCATGAATAGGTGTAATCCTTCCATGATTTTGCTCTTTTTATTTCTCCATGCTTGGGTAAAGTAATTTTTGCTTCTAAGCTATGGATCTTTCATGTTCAAAAGCTAGGCATCCTAAAGTTTCAACACTTTGCTTTGTAAAAATTAACTCATCAAAAAATTAGATTTTATGTGTGCTAATCATAGGTAATTGGCCTTGACCATAGATAAATGCAGGTTTATTTCTCATTAGTCCTAGACTCTTAGTGATAGTTTTAATACTCCATTCATTTTTAACATGATCTAGGGCTATGATTAGGCTTTAGTCTCTTTAGTCCAATTTCCATATGCATCTCATGTTGAAAGCAATAAAATGCTAAAAAATGAACCAATGAAGCAAAAAAAGTGTCAAGAAAAAGTAGCAAAAATGCTACTAGACACATGAAAATCAAAATCTCTATGTTATGTTGTGTCTATGTGAGACCTAGCGCCTTATTGGCACTTGGCACGCGAGGGGAATCACCTTGGCTCCCTTGGTCAAGGCCCTAAATCGGTGCCCTGCGATGATAGGGGTTAGCCCTCGCCTTGGTAGGCTAGTAGGATTTTGGAACACCTTCTTGAGGGTTCAAGGAGCCGAGAGTCGCATCTAGACTTGCCTTGGGATGGTAGCCTTGTGATTGTGCTTTAATTTTTTCAATGAATGACAAAAACAAAACTTCCATGAGCTTCAAAAAGCTTTGCAATGTACTAATAGATTAGGAGCTTTTTTATAGCCCATAGACATGATAGACTTGAATGATTTATTAAGACTGTTCACATAGTTGTTAGTCTAGTAAGTTTATGAACTTGCATTAGACTAAGGTCATAATTGATTGCTTGTGTTTCATGCATAAAATTGAAATTTCAAGTGGTTTAATCTTCACAATAGTTTAGGTGTCTTTTTTGCTTTATGTTGTCTAGTTTTTGACTATGATTGACCCATCTTTTAGAAGAAAAATTTCACTTTCCATGATTGTTCATTTGTGCTTCAGTTTTTATTCATTCTTGGTGGCCTTTAATGCTCATTTATTGCTTCTATGTTTTGCAGCTCAACATTTCTTCCATGGACTTGCTTTCTACCATGTCACCGTGTCTTGCTTCACTGGCACACAAGGATGTGCGCCAAATTAGGAAGGGGAGAATGTTAGCAGGGGCTAACATAGGCTACACCAATTATGCACCAAGTTGTAGATGTGCTATATTGCACAATATTTCCTTTTCATTGTATAGGGCTTGTGCTCATGTAGGAGTTCCAAAGTTGTATGAGTTTAGGCTAGAGAGCTCAACTTTATCCCATAGTTGAAGGGTTTGAGGCCCAAAGCTATAAAAGAGCCCTATGCATAATGAGACGTAATTCTTGGGTGAGGAATCCTCTTTGTAGAGTGGATGGTCATGAGGCTCATGGGCTTTCAATGCCCATGTAGCTCTTGATTTCTAATAAAATCAATTACACTTTCTTTCTTATTAGTCTTCTTTGTTTGATTATGTGGAGTGAGATTATATTAGTGTGATGGTAGATCTATATTCCCTTTTGAGTTAATCTATTCTATCCACACCATTGGCCATGGTGTGTGAGGGTTGTGCCTTCCTTCTCTTCCTCTTTCTCTGTAAGGTGCAGTTAGTGTGTGTGCATACGTATTCGCATTGAGGGGTTGTGCCGGAATGGACACACTAATGCGGAGTAGGTATGTTAATTTCATGCTTGTGTAGTTGTGAATAAGAGTGATTGATGTGAGAGGTTAATTTCAACCACGTGATTGTGTGCAAGTGATTAGTAAGTAGGAATGTGTTGTTGATTAGAGGAAGCCCTTTCCATGGCTTCTCTCTATGATGAGTAGAATGATCCCTTGAATCCTCTATGTCTATACATCTTAGGCTCGTGCTTCCATGCCCTAGCCGGGTTGCCGATCCACGATTTGACAATTTTGTGGGTTGCAATTAGGTCGTGCTACAATGCATCCCCACAGATGCCTTATGGATGATTTGGGTGTTGGATAGGACAATGCCAACACCATCTACACAGACAGTCAAAGTGCATTGGCAACTACAAGGAACCTATTTTTTCATGCTCGTAGAAAGCACATTGAGGTGCATTACCACTATGTCAAGGAGAGGCTCTCAGTAGGAGATATGAGCTTAGCTTATGTGCCAACACAGGACAACATTGCAAATCTTTTCACAAAGGCATTCTCTCATGAGAAGTTCAAGGTTTTCCACAAAGCTTTGGGCTTACTCCCTTTTGTGAACTAATGATGTCCTCAAGGCATGGAACTTCCCTTTACTCTATGTGCCAGCTTTCATTCACTGCATCACTCCCAAGGGGGGTTTTCTACCATATACATGTGGTAGTGATGTGTGTGAACACACTTAGGACCGTCAGGGAATTTTTTCCACCACTAAGAGGCTTTTTCCCTCGCCTTGTCCATTGTATAAACGCCCATCATTCTAGGGATATCTGATTTGTCCATTACACACTAAGTAATGCACTTTTTATTGTGAGCCTCAAGCTTCCTTCGTCTTCTCCAAGCTATGTGTGTTTTCTTGCAGCCCTAATTCCAACCTATCAATGGAAAAGAGTTTGAAGTTTTTGAAATTTAAACCAAGATTCTATTACAAATGTGATTGAAGTTGGGAGGGGGTAACACTCATGGAAAAGGTTTGAAGTTTTTGAAACTTAAAATGTGCTACAATTTGAGTACTTTTTCTTTCATAGTTATAGCCAACCTTAGTGAAGCTAGAGATAGGGTGGGTTTAAGGGTGAAAGAATCAGAGTGATAGTTAAAGGCTTATGGCAGCCTTAAAATCTTCTTTGGGTAGTGCTACATAGCATGTGCTAGTCCTACTTTGTATTTTCTCTCTCAGAGAAATTTTCACATTAGGTGCAGTCATTAAGCAGTTGTTTTGTTGTCAACCATGGCAAGTGCAGTCACTCGCCATGGTTGACAACAACACATATGCTTTCAAGATGTTTGTTGTTGAGGACAATTGGATGGGGATAACTACCCAATGTGGGCAAGTTATATAATGACGCTGGAGAGGGGGAAATGGGAAAACACCCAGAACACAACACAATGCCTCAGCATAGCCCAAGGTATACACAATACCCCAATTGACTAGAGTTCACCTTAAAAACTCAACACTTCTCACAAGAAAACCACCGCTTGCACATGACGATATGCACACATGCTTGCAACACACCGAACTAGCCCAATCATCTCGCTCTACTCAACTCACACCTTCCACATACACACAACCTCTCTCTATCTCTCTTTGGACAATAGACCTCAAGGGACACACACGCCGACACACGCCTAGAAACACATGCGCACAGTAAATAGTAGAAGGGGGAATCAACGCTAGAAGAGAGCGATGATGGCTTTACTAGCATCAACACAACCATTTACAACCCACTCCCTGCCGGCACAACCCTCGGCATCATACTCTAGCTTCATTAGCCGCCTTGACAAAAGGCCCTTCAATCGGTCCAAAGAAACCCTTGTAAATGCATGAGAACTCTCTTTTCTAGGAGATTTACAAGGCTTAAAAAAGAAACATTTGGGGCATCTAGCTCGTGTTTCTCAATTGAAGCCTTATTTTTGTATTGCAACCAAATGGCACTATTCATCTAGCATTACCCCTGCATGGTGAACACCTCGGCATTTTCCATTAACACTCTCTCTCTCTGTCTCTCTCTCTCTCTCTCTCTCTCTCTCTCTCTCTCTCTCTCTCTCTCTCTCTCTCTCTCTCTCTCTCTCTCTCTCTCTCTCTCTCTCTCTCTCTCTAGCCACATGAGGAGTACCCCTTATTCTTTGTCCACTTTGAATTTCTCTCTTGGCCGCCCACTTTGTTCGGCTCGGCTTGGAACTGCTTCCCACCTCCCTCATGACCCCTCCCCATTTCACTAGAGAGGTCACTAGTTTGGGGGGGTGGAGGGGGGGGGGGGGGTTGTTTTACCCTTAGCTTCAAAAAATTTGGAGGCCACTGGCCCGTGGGACAGAGCCCTTATGGTCTGCTATGTCATCAATGCATGTAATCGGACCACACAAAGGAGCCATCATTGGCCGCTGCCTTGTGCCAATTGCTACGCCCCAAAGCGTCACCAAGTCAGGCCCGGAACACCCAAGGGACTGACCTCCATAGCTGCACAAGAGGGGAGGTCCCATTTCCTCTCTCCTTGTGATGCTTGTAAAGAGGGCTCACCAAGGTCTTATGCAACTCACCTCAAACCCACATTTTTGCATTTGGGCTCTTTAGCGCTGCCACGTGTCAACTTGGGAGAAATTGCCCCACAAAACCCTTATTGGAACTCCTAAAAAAACGTCCATATTTGTCCCAACTTCCAACTGCTCCCACTATATGCTCAGTTATCAGATGGTTGAGCCGTAAATTCTCATCATAAGCTAGCATTCAGACTTCAAACTTGGCTGCGTGCTCTGTGCTTCGATTAACCAATGTCCTTGAGCGACACAAACCAAAAAAATAAAAGCTCATAGCACAGCCTTGAACCTTGTCAAGATTCAAAAAATTCCTAGTGGCACGTCTCCCCAAGCAGTCAAACTGGCCTCGAACTTGGTCCCCGAAAAAACTTCAAAGCCTCGTATCTTGATATTTGTAACTCCAATTGTCAATCTAAAATGATGATAGGATCCATAAATCAAGCTCTACTCACCCGTCACTTCAAACTAGCATCAACCACTTGGCTCCATTTTCCTTGTTCGTCTCAGAGATCTGCAATGCATTGCACCTTCAAACTCAAATATCTTGGGCTCTGTAGAGCTGTTTGAAGAGTTGTCTACATCAGCTCGCCCAACACTCCAAGATCTTCACATCCAAGCCAAAAAAAAAATCACTTTGAAACTCCTTCACTTGCTACTTAAATGGGATCTTTTTGGAGACCTTCTTGGCCTATAAACCGCATCATCCATACACATCAGCTTCTAACTACTGACGGCCGATTTTCAAGACCGCGGCCGCAAGAACCAACCCCAATTGGGGAGGAGCACATTACCAAAAAATATGATAAAACGTTTTTTTTTTTATAATCACCACCCCCCCTTCTATGCTTGGCCATAGCGGTCCGCCACCAGTTTGGCCACACTTCCCTCCATTATCACCAGAGGATAGAGCTCTCTCTCTCCCCCTGCTCGGCTCCGCCAACCCACTATCTCTCTTATCTTTGCCCCTGTGTCACCTAGCCCAGAGGGTGCATAAAAACGAGCTACCTTTGTTTTTTCTTCCACTAGCGGGCCGTCATGCTTTTAGAAGGGTCTTCCTCTCTCTCTTCCATTATTCATATTAGAGCCTTATCTCTCTCTCTCTCACCCTTCCTCTCTCTCTCCTGCCTGGGGGGACCGCCATACCACCCTCCCCCACACACTCTCTTGCCACCTCACCAACCCCCCTTGTTTACCTATGGCAGGCTGACCTTTCTCTCGCACACCCACACACACTCCCTCTCTTCACAGTACTCCTTCCCCTCACACTCACTCCTTCCCTCTCTCCCTACTCTCTCTCACCCTCTTTTGTCCCAACTCTCCCTCTCTCGCCCTCGGTGAGAACGGCTTCGCGATTCTTCTCTCTCTCTCTCTCTCTCTCTCATCCACACATACACACACACACTCTACCCCCCCCCCCCCCCCCCCATACCCCTCATCCCCTATTTGTCTCTGTCCGCTACAAAGCCGCGATAGGGCACAACTCTCTCTCTCTCTTTGTGTGTGTGTGTGTGTGTGTGTGCGCATAAAGACTAGTGGAGACTAGTTCTTGGAATCCACCTCCCAACCTCCCACTATATAGGCTAAGCTCGTAGCCCCTTTGCCCTGGCTGGATTCCCTTTCCACATTGCCTAGTTCGGCCCTTGGCCCGTCCATGACTCCTTGGCCTTGCCATTGTTCTGACATAACTCCCCCCTTAAGGAAGAGTTTTCTTCCTCGAAAAAAAAAGTGGGAAACTTCTTCTTAAGAACACTAATTTTTTCCCAAGTGGCACCTTCCTCAGGTCGATCTTTCCACTTGATTAAAGCTTGTCAATGTACATGATGACGTGTACCTACGTGATGATAGTCGAGAATTCGTTCAGGTTCATGCGGTAAGGTAGGAGGTTCAATGAAATCGACCAAAATTTGTTGGTCAATGACGTTGTCGTCCCCATGTAACCGCTTACGTAAATGGCTTACATGAAACACCGGATGAATACGAGAATGTGTAGGTAGCAATAATTTGTAGGCATTGTCACCCACTTGCTTAAGTATTTTGAAAGGCCCACAATATCGTGGAGATAATTTAGGTGTTGACCCAGTTTTCAGACTTTCTGAATGCTCTGGCACACGTAAAAATACTTCCTTCCCTTCCTCAAAGGTAACATGCAGACCTTTTTCATCAGCGTTGTCGTGCAGCTCTGCTCCCATGCTAAAAAATATGCCAAGAAGATGTAGATCAAGCTTATTGAAAGACTACTTGATTAATGGTCAGTGATGAGGGCTTGATAACAGTCCAAGCTTAATGATTAATCTATGCTAGATGCGGCTTAAAGGGCCAACAGATGCCTCAATGATTCCAAAAATGATTATGATTGAAGTGAGCACAGATGGGAGTTTATGATCTAGAACTTTAGTGCTTGAAGTGCTCTACTGGCCTGTCTTTACGGCTCATGAATAGGAGCTACGGTGAAGAAGTTATGGCATATTGAAGTTTGAGTCGATAGCAGATCCGTACCAAATTGGGCAACTGCAGCTGAGGTGAAAGAAATGAAATGAATGCATGGGCCTAAAGTGCTCACTTTGTGGAGAGTGTCGGTCTTCTTAGATCAGTGATCCGAGTCCCGGTCGCCAAGATATTGGCCAATAAAGATTCACCGAAGGCCGGTTCCGTACATGCCCAGTCGGCTCGGTCGGTGTCTCAGCTGGGAGTTTTGTCTATTGTCCACGGTTTGGGATGTGGGAGCAGTAATAGCTTGATGAGTCTCATACTCGGGATGTCATTTCATGCACTCCTTGGCCTGCAGTGGTCGTAATTGGCACTACCCAGCTGACAGGGAAGAAACTCTGACATTTTTTATCGGATGTGATCGGAAGGCTTTACTTCAATGCAATCACCTATACTTGCATCTTAAAGATATGTATGCCAAATGTGGTGTCGTAGATTTTGCAGAGCTTCGTGTCTGGAATGTCGGCTCTTGTAATTCTTTAAAAGATATGTATGCCAAATG
This sequence comes from Adiantum capillus-veneris, assembly GCF_014529385.1. Taxonomy (NCBI): domain Eukaryota; kingdom Viridiplantae; phylum Streptophyta; class Polypodiopsida; order Polypodiales; family Pteridaceae; genus Adiantum; species Adiantum capillus-veneris. Next base: position 106,991,881 of record NC_140954.1, on the reverse strand, counting down.
TGGTACCAAGCCCATTAAATATTGGCCAATGGCCACAATTATGGCCGCAATCTTATGTCCGCCCAATTGAATAAAGGCCAGCCAATGCAAACAATTAAGGGCTACCCATTAAAGGGCTTTAGTGTGTGAAAAGGGGAGAAAAACCGTGGACATGGCGGGCAAGCAGTGAGGAGATGCGCAGGCAGGAGAAGATGGGCTCATAGCGCCCATTGCAGGCTTTGGAAGAGCTCGTGATTGTAACGAGTTGTGCTCAGGAGCTCAAGGCACTGCTGTTCGGCCCTAGTTTTGCACATTTTCATGCAAGTGAACGCTAGGACTTGCCATGTCATCAAAGACATTCACAGGCCACATAAGTCACACGGTGCCGTGACTGATGGAAAAGACAAATATAGCGTAAAATTTTGGAGGAAGAGACGAACATGAAAGCCAACGAGGGCAGCGAGGAAGGGCAAGAAAACGAGGAGGAGGTAAGGAGCAATCAAGGTGAGCTCTCTCTTGATCTCCAATCCAAGAAAGGCAAGGAGGAGGAGGGTAAGGAAGGTGATCTCTCTCTCTCTCTCTCTCTCTCTCTCTCTCTCTCTCTCTCTCTCTCTCTCTCTCTCTCTCTCTCTCTCTCTCTCTCTCTCTCGATCTCCAATCCAAACAAGAAGAGCTCTTTCTCTCTCTCGGCTTAAGTGAGAAAGAGGCATCGTATACTCGAGAAGCGAAGTTCTTACTCTCTCTCGCTCTTGACCTCGGGAAGCAAGAAGCATCAAAGGGCAAGTAACGAAGAGTTGAACGAGGGTAATAGGGTAACGTTAGCAAAGGCAAGGAAGTGGAACAAAGGATGCTCGAAAAGAGGTAATCAAAGGTATACAGAGCCTGACGGAAATCAAGGTAAGTCGATTAGAGGAGACAGAAAAATTTGTGAGCGGCAATTAAGCCAGTGCAAAGCATAAGGAGCAAGAAGCTGCGGAATATTTGATAATAACTGAAGCTTGATGATTGAGGCAGTGAGGAGAATAAAGCTTGCAGAATCTAACGGAAGCAGATAAAGCGGTATAAGGAAATCTCCATCACCGTCATCATCTAGAAATTGATCTAACATTTTGTTAAGTCTATTGTCGTTAACGGCCCGGTTAATCCTGTAAATAAGAGCTTAAACTCCTAGTTATCAGTTGATCCAAGGGGTACGGTGTTGTTAACAGCCCACCTTGGCTAAAGATTAAGTTGTACTCAAATGTATTAATCGATTATTTGATGATTGCGGTGATTGCCAGAGTCAGTTGCGTTAGTGTCTCTTGTTCTGTCTCTTTCACACCTCCCACAGTCAGAGGCTCGACGCTTGCGCGGCTCACGTAGTGAACACATATCCCCTGACATCTTTGGTGAACCCGACGCGAAACGAGCCGGGGTGGAAGGTAAAGATGGAGAATTTAGAGCAGATGATGAAGATGATTGCAGAGTTAAGTGCGAACGGTTTTGATGATAAGACAATAGTTCCAGATTTTTCAAAGATGCTTCAATTGGTTCAAGGATCTCTGCTTGAAATAGAGACCGTAAAGAAGAAAAATCAAATGGATGAATCTTTGGATGCAGCTTTAGATACAGTATACGACGAGAGACGACTCTTTGATGGATACGATCCAGAGGGATACCTAGAGTGGTATGAACTGGAGACCAAGGTAAGAGGGATACCAGAAGAGTTGATGGTCGAATCTTTTGAGCAGTTAGTGAGTTCAGATGTGAAGGAGCAGATTCAAGAGGTTACTAGAGCCTGCAAAGGCAACTGGGATTATTCCAAATAAGCTATTGTACAATTACGTTATGAGCAGTATGAAGGCTATCAAGAACAAAGTTCAAGTCTACCAAACTACGTTGATATTCAAGGACAAATATGATCAAAGTTAGAAGATGTGATTGATGAGTTTATTGTGCAGGATGCTACCTTCTTACAGGCTAATGATGAAGACATAGTTGAAGTTGTGTATGCAAAGATGGGTTTTGCAGATGTTGTGCATGAAGTAGAAGTCTTTGAGGGTGAGGCTTTACAACTTCAGGATACGCAGGGTAAATTTTTCAAAGAATCTACACATGCAGTTCGGGATACACAGAATAAATTTTGCAAAGAGCCTATGCATGCAGTACATGAAGAAAAGAAATCAGGGGATCAAAACAGTGAAGTGGCTAAAGCTCAAGAAGAAATTTTGCAGGTAAATGAGTGCAACCAGATTCAAGTAGACATGCAGAAAGATTCAGTTACATTTGATACTTTTGCTACTGAAGCAGAATTAGAGCAAAATGTTTTTGGTGCAGATTCTACCATAGAGGTGAATGAAGATACTGATACAAGTTTTGCCAAAGAGTTGACTAATGATACAGATGTTATAGGTCAAAGCAGGGTTGCTGTTGAGAGCAGCAGGACCTTGGATTTTGGTATTCCACATTTACTGAATTTGGATGTACCAGATTTTGAGGACTTGGCTAAGCAAGAGTATGTGCTTGCTTCAGAGGGTTTGCAGACTCCTTCATTGACAAGCTTTTGTGAAGCACAGCTACCAAATTGGAAAACTGATCTTGAACGTGATTATGATGATTCATAGGGGGTGCAGACTCCTTTGACACGCTTCTGTGACCTAGAGCTACTGATCTGGCAGACTGATCCTGAATTTGATGATTGGTTTTAGAGAGGGAGCAAACTTCTTCTCTATCAAGAATCTGTGACACAGGGATCACACTATGGCAGAATGATCATGAACTTGATGATGTTGATTTAGAGGGGATGCATAGTGAAGTGCAATCTCTTGTTGATGAATATGATTTGTGCCGATGATACAGATAGGGTAGTAGATTAAAAATTTCAATGTGCATGCTGGACTTTGTGCTATAGAAGTGCAAAGATGTTTGGATGAGGGTGAAATAATTGAAGAGCAGTTTACTACAGATACAATTAGTATGCATGTCATATGTGGAAATCCTGGTTTACTGTAGCAACCTGAGATGTGCAAGATGGAGGAACCTTCTCTAGTGGTGGACCTAGACCTTATGTGCTTATTGGACGAAGCTTTGGAAGGGTTCTCAAATACAGATGCTAAGGGTACCAATCAATCAATAGCCATGCAGATGCAGTCGATGATGATATGATGCATTTGTTAGATGATGCACTAATTGATTTTGAGCCTCTATGAGATATGCAGGATTGGGATTCCAATACGGGTGAGGGTGAAGGTGCATTGCCAATGCTTTTACCTGTGATTGATGATGAACAATTGAATGAGCCAGTTGCACAAGGGATATGGAAGATCTAGTGCTACCTGATGCTATATGGAATCTGATGTTACCCTATTATGTAGGGGATTTTGAGCTAGCTTTTGACCCAGCAGGTGACAGATATATGCATGATCCTGGGCAATTGACTTATATGCCATATGATCCAGGCGGTTTGTATGAAGATTTGTGGGCTAATTTATGTTTATGCTATGATGATTGGAAATTCTTGTATTTTCTCTATGATCCTGGAGGATGGTGAAAATTTTTTAAAGGAATGCTCATAATGGGACAAATGATTGAGTTCTTGTTTGATCCCGGGGGCTACTAAAGTGCCAGTTGTAGATTTGAAGAGTACCAGCTATCTGATGTAGCAGGTTGCATGGTACAAGGTTTTGTTTTCTAGATTTATGCTAAGTCAGAAGAGTTTTTTTGTTATGCATTCAATAAGATTACATGGCTGGCTTCCAATTGACTTCTTTGGACAATCGATGAAGTATCTTCACATCCTTTGAGTTGGTTCTGCTACCAGAACTTGAAGTAAAGGACTTGACATCCATTCCGTGTGCAGACAGAGTAAGGCATACTTGAGCTTGATAGGGTTCCCTTAAGTGAGCTTAATGGTCAAGCCGTGTGCATCAATAACTGGAGCACTTGAGTCTGGCGGGGTTCGCTAAACACGTTTTCCATAATTGACTGCTTTGAAGATACGACAGATATAGTTCAAAGATTTTTTATGGGCAGCTACCTAATGATTAAGCTAGAACATTGATGATAGGGTATCAGCCTTATTTCAGTTTTTGTAAGTTTACCAGTTACGTGAGTCTGATGATGGAAAGAGCTTAAGGTACCCATAGCAGATGCAGATTGAAGTGATGTTGGCACGGACCGGAGGCTGTGCAGGTTCAAAGGGGGTGGATGTCGTGCAGCTCTACTCCCATGCTAAGAAATATGCCAAGAAGATGCAGATGAATCTTATTGAAAGCCTACTTGATTAATGGTCAGTGATGAGGGTTTGATAAAAGGCCAAGCTTAATGATTAATGTATGCCAGATGCGGCTTAAAGGGCCAACAGATGCCTCAATGATGCCAAAAATGATTATGATTGAAGTGAGCACAGATGGGAGTTTATGATCTAGAACTTTAGTGCTTGAAGTGCTCTAATGGCATGTCTTTACGGCTCGTCAATAGACGCTACTGTGAAGAAGTTATGGCATATTGAAGTTTGAGTCGATAGCATATCCATACCGCATTGGGCAACTGCAGCTGAGGTGACAGAAATGAAACGAATGCACGGAACTAAGGTGCTCATTTTGTGGAGAGTGTCCATCTTTTCAGATCAGTGATCGGAGTCTCAGTCGCCAAGATATTGGCCGATAAAGATTCACCGGGGGCCGGTCCCATACCAGTCCAGTCAGCTCGGTCAGTGTCTCAGGTGGGAGATTTGTCTACTGTCCATGGTTTGGGATGCGGGATCAGTAATAGCTTGATGAGTCTCGTGCCCAGGATGTCATTTCATGCAGTGCTTGGCAGGCAGTGGTTGTAATTGGCAATACCCAGCTGACAAGAAAGAAACTCTGACACTTTTTATTGCATGTGCTGGGAAGGCCTTATGACAATGCAATCACCTATACTTGCATCTTAAAGATATGTATGCCAAATGTGGTGCCGTAGATTTTGCAGAGCTTCATGTCTAGAATGACGGCTCTTGCAATGCTTTAAAAGATATGTATGCCAAGTGTGGTGCCAAGCCCACTAAATATTGGCCAATGGCCGCCCAATGGCCGCAATCTTATGTCCGTCCAATTGAATAAAGGCCGGCCAATGCAAAAAATTAAGGGCTACCCACTAAAGGGCTTTAGTGTGTGAAAAGGGGAGAAAAACCGTGGACATGGTGGGCAAGCAGCGAGGAGATGTGCAGGCAGGAGAAGATGGACTCATAGCGTGTGTTGCAGGCTTTTGACGAGTCTGTGACAGTAACGAGTTGTGCTCAGGAGCTCAAGGCGCTGCTGATCGGCCCTGGTTTCACACATTTCCATGCAAGTGAACGTTAGGCCTTGCCACATCATCAAAGACATTCTAGTGCCACATCAGTCACGACGCCGTGACTGATGGAAAAGACAAATATAGCGTAAAATTTTGGAGGAAGCGATGAACAAGAAAGCCAACGAGGGCAGCGAGGAAGGTCAAGAAAACAAGAGGAGGTAAGGAGCAAGCAAGGTGAGCTCTCTCTCTATCTCCAATCCAAGCAAGGTGAGGAGGAGGAGGGTAAGCAAGGCAATCTCTCTCTCTCTCTCTCTCTCTCTCTCTCTCTCTCTCTCTCTCTCTCTCTCTCTCGATCTCCAATCCAAACAAGACGAGCTCTTTCTCTCTCTCGGCTTAAGTAAGAACGAAGCCTCTCTCTCTCCATCGTATACTCGAGAAGCGAAGTTGTTACTCTCTCTCGCTCTCGACCTCGGCAAGCAAGAAGCATCGAAGGGCAATTAACGAAGATTTTAACGAGGGTAATAGGGTAACGTTAGTGAAGGCAAGGAAGTGGAACAAAGGATGCACGAAAAGAGGTAACATTGGCGAGCTCTCTCTCGATCTCCAATCCAAGCAAGGTGAGGAGGAGGAGGGTAAGCAAGGCAAGCTCTCTCTCTCTCTCTCTCTCTCTCTCTCTCTCTCTCTCTCTCTCTCTCTCTCTCTCTCTCTCTCTCTCTCTCTCTCTCTCTCTCTCTCTCTCTCTTTCTCTCTCAATCTCGATCTCGATCTCCAATCCAAACAAGACTGTCAAGCTCTTTCTCTCTCTCGGCTTAAGTAAGAATGAAGCCTCTCTCTCTCCATCGTATACTCGAGAAGCGAAGTTGTTAATCTCTCTCGCTCTCGACCTCGGCAAGCAAGAAGCATCGAAGGGCAATTAACGAAGAGTTTAACGAGGGTAATAGGGTAACATTAGCGAAGGCAAGGAAGTGGAACAAAGGATTCACGTAAAGAGGTAATCAAAGCTATACAGAGCCTGACGGCAATCAAGATAAGTCGATTAGAGGAGATAGAAAAATTTGTGAGTGGCAATTAAGCCAGTGCAAAGCACAAGGAGCAAGAAGCTGCGGAATATTTGATAATAATTGAAGCTTGATGATTGAGCCAGTGAGGAGAATAAAGCTTGCAGAATCTAAGTGAAGCAGATAAAGCAGTATAAGGAAATTTCCATCACCGTCATGTGCTAGAAATTGATCTAACATTTTGTTAAGCCCGGTGTCGTTAACGGCCCGGTCAATCCTATAAATGGGAGCTTAAACTCCTAGTTAGCAGTTGATCCAAGGGACAGTGCTGTTAACAGTCCACCTTGGCTAAAGATTAAGCTGTACTCAAATGTATTAATCTATTAATTGATGGTTGCGGTGATTGCCAGAGTCAGTTGCGCCAGTGTCTCTTGTTCTCTCTCTTTCACACCTCCCACAGCCAGAGGCCCGGTGCCTACTCGGCTCACGTAGCAAACACATATCCCCCGACAGCGTACTTCTATACCGATCCTATGCTTGTCTGACATTCTGACGAGTGAGTTTCAACATATCCATGTGGACTTGGAGAAAATCCTTAACCTGTTGGAGTTTTTCGGTTGCCAACCCCACCGTAACAGGTGACCTAGGCTGAAAACAATACATGAGCATGAAAGGACTAAATCCAGTCGTGACATGCCTAGCACTATTGTAAGCAAACTCAAGAATAGGTAAATATTCTTCCCAGTCTGACTGTTTCTTGCTAAGGTATGCACGTAGCATATCCTCTAGCACTTGGTTAACTCGTTTATTTGACCATTCATTTCTGGATTATCGGCTATACTGAGGTTCAGTTGTGTACCCAATCATTTAAACACAGCCCTCCAAAAACGACCGTTAAACTTGAGGTCACGATCATCGACAATGTTACTCGGCAAACCATACAACTTGTATAGGTTGTTCACAAATAACTTGGCTAATTCTAGAGTCTCAATCATTGATTTGGTTGGAATAAACTTACATAGTTTAGTCAACTGGTTTACGACCACCTGTACCGAGTCATGACCTCGTATAGTGGTTGCTAAACCCACAATAAAATCCATAGAGATAATTTCCCATTTACCATTGGGAATCTCCAAAGGATGTAAGAGTCCTCCTGCTTTCATGCGCTCTGCTTTGTTAACTTGACATTTTTGGCAATGCAAGACATAATCTTGAACAAAGCCAATTAAACTTGGCCAGTAAAACTATCTTCGTACAAGAGCATAAGTCTTTCTAATACCCGGGTGCCTTGCACTTGACTATCATGACATTCATAAAGAATTTGGCGCCGAATTTTTGTGTCCGTCGGTACACAAACTCTCGCCTTATGGAGTAGGTACCCATTGTCGATGGTGAAATTCTTCCATCACTGTAGTTCATTACTCGACAGAGGACAACTATGTGTGGAGGTTAAGGCTACACTACCATCATTGGAGTGAGAAGGATCCCTCGTTTGTACATGGCTCCACACTTTGAAATATGCGTCATCATGCTCATATTTGCCCTTTAGAGAATCCAAAAATTCAGTACGAAGTTCCGTTAAACAAGAGAGAATTGATCTCCGACATACAACTAAGAGCATCAGCCACCAATTGTATCGTCCTTTACGATACCGGAGCTTGGCATCATATTCCTGAAGAATCTCAGCCCACCTGGCTTTCCGACCCTTCAAATTAGTTTGTTGTGTAAACCATTCGATGCTTTCATGGTCAAACACAATCTCAAACAGAGCACCATACAAATAATGTCGGCATGTTTTTAAGGCAGATACTATTGCATAGAGTTCATGTTCATAAGCAAAGTAGTTCTGTTGTGCTACATCAAGCTTATTGCTTTCAAATACAATTGGCGCCCGTCTTGTAATAGGACTGCTCCAATAGCATGGTCACTGGTATCCGTTTCCAAAACGAATGGTTTCAAAGAATCTACAATAGCTAGTATTGGAGCTGTAGCTAATGCATCCTTGAGCGCATCAAAACTATGTTGTTGAGCGGGACGTCCCGACTGAAAAGCTTGGCCTTTGCCTTTCAGTTGATCTGTCATAGGAACAACAATATTAGCATACTTTTTAACGAACCTTCGATAAAAACCTGCAAATCCTTAAAAAATATGTAACTCTTCTAGATTTTTAGGAAAATGCCACCGCCGGATTGTATCCACTTTGGATTGATCCATATGTAGGCCAATAGCTGAAATAACATGCCCAAGATAGGGAGTTTCTTCTTTCAAAAAATCACACTTAGATTCCTTAGAATATAATTTATTTGTTCGTAACAATTCGAATACCCACCTCAGATGTTGTAAGTGTTCTTCTTGAGAAGCACTATATACTAGAATGTCATCTAGAAAAATGATTACAAATTTGCCCAAGTATGGCTTCAAGACACTATCCATAAGTGTCATGAATGTTGCGGGCGCATTGGTTAACCCAAAAGGCATAACCAAAAACTCGTAGTGTCCAAACCTTGTTCGGAATGAAGTTTTGGGTATATCAGCAAGTCAAATACGTACTTGGTGATAACCTGACCGCAAGTCTATTTTTGTAAAAGTACGAGCATGAGTGAGTTTTTCAAACAACTCATCCAGGCGTGGCAATGGATACTTGTTCTTAACAGTAATCACATTTAAGCCACAGTAGTCTACACACATGTGCATACTGTCGTCTTTTTTCTTCACTAATAGGATAGGAGAAGCCCATGGTGAAGAACTGGGTTGGATAAACCCTCTGCTAAGATGGTCGGCAAGCTAACGTTCCACCTCAGCAGCTTCAAAGTAACTCATGCGATAGGGTGGTTTACTGACAGGTTTATTGCCTGCAACCACATTGATGCTATGTTGCACCGATCGTGTCGGCGGTAATCCTGGTGGCAAATCATTAGGAAAAACATCGTGAAATTCCTTTAATAAATTTTAATTATTCTCAATAACTGAAATGAACTCCACAAAAATGTATACATATGATACGATTTTATCACAAAGACCTAATAAAGAAATTAACTAACAAAGATTGATAACAAACCTCTAATTAGATTCAATAAGCCAAATCAAAGGATAGTGGCTCTAGGTTTAAACCAAGAATATGCCCAATAACTCAAGTAATTAGTGTGTGATTAGATGCTAGCACTTTATTACAACATAGTTTAATAAGAGAGAGAAGTGAAGAAAAATGCTAATGCAAAATAATTAGGATCTAAATGTAATTAAATAATATTTATCACTCCATGTATCTCATACCTGATGTAGACTTTTGTTTTTTGGGAAGTAGCCATTGATGGAAGAGATGAGAGAGAAGCATGCAGCGTTGAGGAATGCTCAACAGATTCAATGTTAGAGAAGAAATGAGACAACGAGTAAGACAATAAAACTTGATCTATTTCATTATCAAAAACAAGCTGCATCAGCTCAACTACTTATTAAGAAGCACGTCAAGACTCAAGACCCTAAGGAAGCCATAGTGAAAGCACATATTCATGATGATCTAGATGAAAAGAAATCACATCATAATCACGTGCTTGCTAATACACATGGTAATCCATGCACACAGTACGGGCACAATCCAGAGGTCCTCTCTCTCCTGAGGACTTTGATAAGGCTAAGAAAGAGAAATTATGTTGTCAATGCTTGGAAAGCGATCATGGCAAAAAGGATTGTCCCAAGGGGAAATCTACTGCTCATGGCAAGGAGAAAGCAGTGCACATGGTGCAACTGCTACCTCTTGAGTCTTCCTCGTGATTCTCTACAGTGGAAGTAACACACACCAAGGTGGTGCATGAATGATGTCTCACAGCTTCCATGTGGCAACAGACAGCAATGATGAATGGATATGATGCCGAAGTCTAGGATACTCCAGTCCGAGCTGTACCGTTGAAAATACAAGGCTACTTTGCATCATTGGATTTTTAGGTTATGAGCAGAGAGGGCAAACGTGGTCCTTGGTAGGGAATGGTTGCATAGCCTAGGACCATCACTGAAGCGTAGCTATGATCTCAACCACAGACCACGGATAAACCCACGTACTGGCTAAAAGGTGTCTAGGCTTTCCAACTTGCGGATAACATCCCGATAGTGAGATATATATTCAAGTAAGGATGGGTATTGGCGCATGGAACACTTGTCCCAAGCCATCCAATTCTGATCTTCCTTACTTGTAGGCAAGAATTCTTTGCAAAACATAGTTTCAAAAGCTGCCCAACTCTGTGGTATGATATTCTTCTCCTTGAAAGACATCCACCATTTGTAATCCTTGCCTTCCAGAGTTAATCTTGTTTGCAGTTCTCTGACTGCGTCCGGAGTACGCCATAAGGCGTGAATTCCATCCCACTTGCTGAGAAAGATATTCACTGCATCCTTATTGCGATCTCGGTCTTCCCCCTTAAAAGTCGATGATTTGGTGTTTTTCAACAACTGATCAACCTCTTTTGCTGTGAGAGTGTGGAAAGCATCGGTAGATGGACCTTGTCCATGATCAGAAGGGCCTTGACCCTGTGTAGCAACATGCTCATGCATGTGCATGTCAACAGGACCCTTGGACTGTTGTTGCATAAGTTCTATCACTAACGTGGATAATTTAGTGATGTTTTCATTTAAAGATGCAAAATTTCCTTCCGTGATTGATATGCGTGTCTAAAATGCACAAAATTCTTGAATATCAAGCAGTTCATAAGCGTCGTCACCCGCCATAGCATCGTGGGCACTCTTTGTGAGAGCATCCGGTCGCAAGCCGTCACGGGCAAGATCAGGCGTTTGATGCTCAAAATCAAAAGTCATATTAATATCTGAATCCATGGAAACACCGTGCAGTGGAAGGGACAGAAGAAAAAATACCTTGAGTCGAGGAAAATTAATCCCCGTAGTTGTAATTGGCACCACCAAGGGTAATTAGCCGTGCTAATTATGTCAATGGTCCAAGTTGAAATCGATCCGATATTCCAGTCATGCAAGTACTCTACTTGGACACATCGTAGCCGAATCGGGTGTGATTGTTATTGCTTTCAAATGCAATTGACTTGATAAATACAGTCGCCAATGAGTCCCTTTTTAAAAATTTATTGACTTGCTGATTTTTTGCAACAAGCACACAGGGAAAATATGTACTTGCCAGCTCCTTCGCCGATCAAACCCGAATATGTGGTCACGATGTCGGGGTTCGAAGCTACAAGCGATGCTTGTTGCTCGATGTGGTGTGTGTAATCACCCTTAGTTTAATTTAAGTCCTAAGGCCAAAGGCCTTAGGCATCTTGTATGTGAACACCAAGCTTCACAAGCTATGGACGTCGATAGACAACACGAGAGAAGCAAGCGGAGGTGAGGGGGAGCGATGCGAGGCGAGTCGGGCGCCGCCACTATGTCGAGAGTTTCTCACGGTTCCTGGGCACTCATGTTGAGCCAGCCCGCCGCTTTGATGCACGTTCACCCGGTGGCTCCCCTTGCCAATCCCGCGTGCACACGGTGTTTGACCTCGTCATCCTCCCTTAGCAAGAGACAGGCTCCACGGCTTTGACCTAGTCGTCTTCCCTTAGCAAGAGAAAGTGTCCACGGCATGCAATCATGCAAAGGCCTTGTGTGGCTAGAAACACCATGCCCTCCTTTCCCCCCAAAAAAGCAACTTGGCTCTGATACTAGTGTAAGGACTAGGGGAGACTAGTGCCTGGAATCCACCTCCCAACTTCCCACTATATAGGCTAAGATCCTCGTCCCTTTGCCCTAGCTGGATTCCTTTTCCTCATTGCCTAGTCCGGTCCTTGGCCCGTCCATGACTCCCTGGCCTTGTCATTGTTTTGACTCTCTCTCTCTCTCTCTCTCTCTCTCTCTCTCTCTCTCTCTCTCTCTCTCTCCAGGACCGAAGGTGCAGGGAAAATACTCTCTCTCTCAATACATACACACTCTCTCCCTCTCTCGATACCACACACACACACACACACACACACACACACACACACACCCCGTCCCTCTCATTCCATACCACTCCCCCGCCTGCGTAGAAAGATCATATATATTTATATATGTATAAAAAAATACGCTCTCCTCCCCCTCACACACACACACACACACACACACACACACACACACACACACACACAACTTCATGTATATATGCACACCCACACACACTCACCTATACACACAGTACACACACGCATATACGCACCAAAATAATAATAATAATAAAAACAAAGAAACCAACATCATTGAGAAAAGGAGAAAGGTAGTCAAGTCACGCGATGCCGACACCCAAACAAGAAAAGACGCCGAAGGCATGCCTCGGGCTGCCCCGAAAATGACAAACGCGCTACACCACGCACCAGCGAGGCCCGCCGTTCGTTGGCATCTCGTTCACAACACATTTTTTCAGTAATATCCGTAGGTTCTCATTATTTTTTCAGTTTTATTGTAAAAAACCCCAATTGTAAATTATCACCTTTCTCTAGGTGATGGTCACAAAGGTCCACCTAAGAATTTTTATTTAAATCCTCTTAAGACAAAGCAAGGGTCAGCCCTATGGGACCCACCGCCTTGCTTTGTCTCCCCCTAATTAGGGCCCTAATCTAATCAAACTGCCCTAAACCTAAAGCAGTCCGCACCTATAAAAAGGCACTGAGAGGGCACTATCGGGGGGGTCAGCACTTGGTAGCATTTTGGTGGGAGGGATTGGCAACACTTGTATCAAGAGAGAGGGGATTTAGTGTAGCATTGTGGGAATGAGCACTATGTGAAGAAGCCATGCCTACACCTTCACTCCAATGCTCGCCACACACACTCACGCTAGTAGAAATCTCCGTGTCTATGAGTCACCTATAGAGAACGCACTATTAGGCTCACTATCTTTGTCACGTGATACGTCCAACCCTATGTGTGTATGGACAAGCTACATCATGACCAAGGTTCATTCCAATCAAGTCACTCTAGAATAGGAAGTGATCTGGCACTTTTGTGAGTCTATTCGCAGATCGTGCATGTCCAGACACTTAGATTAATGCATATCCTCCGGTTGTACACAGCATGATCATCAACATTCCCATCAAAATCCATGAGAACCCATCAGGAGAATTTTTAAAGTGCATAGACCTATTTTCCCTATCTTTACTTTGTTTGTGATCACTTGCACTCTCTCATTAAAGCACAAAAGACTCTCCTTTCCCTAAGAACAAGGAACCTTGAGCACAGTTTGGAGCACTCATCTTGAGCAAAGTTCATCATTCATTGTGCTGCTCCTTATATTGGTATTAGAGCTTTGGTAGCGTTCTGTATCACTCAAGGAAAGAACCACAAGAACCACATATGGTTTTTTTCTTGTTGAGGTCGCACGTCACCCAAGTCCACTTGGATGTGTCGATTCCTAATTGTGTTTTTAAAGAGTAATAGGAAACCCAAGAAAGAAGGGCTTGCCCAGCCTCCCCTTGTGCCTCTTTTCACTCATTGAGAGCGGACCGTGCACTTAACAGCCGGCCAATCGACATGAGGTGGGAAAAGGCAACCTTGGTGTGAGTGTAAGGCCGCTAAGAGGTGCACCTGCAAAAAAGAGTAGAACTCGGGTGAAGAGAAGATCCTTCTCTAACAAAGATTGCAAACGAAAGAAGAACCTCAAGAACCCCAAGACCATCAAGAACCTCAAGACCCCCAAGAACCCAAGAACCCAAGTTCCTCGTGAACCTAAGAACCCAAGACCACAAGAACTCACGACTTCAGTGGATGGTCATCGCTCGAAGCGGAATGGATACTTCTCTTGGAGGTGATGAGCATGAGAGAGACGAAGAAGAATTTTCCCCACCAAGAGGTTTTTCCGACTCTCCCCCTTCCCCATCTACGCCGAGGATTGCACTAGATCCTATGGAGGAGTTGGAGCAATTGTTTATGGAAAGGAAGTTAGAACGCGAAGCAAGAACATCAGAAAGAATGGCAAAAATTGATCGTAAGTACCAAGACAAAATGGCAGCCATAGCGCGTGAGCGCGACGAAAGAGAAGCACAATTTGATTGCAAGAACAAAACAAGACAAGCAATGAACGACCAACACATGAAAGAGATGTTGGGACTCTTTTCTCAAGTTCAGGCATAGATGCAAGAGATTTGGGAAAAGGAGACTCTCTTAGTCTCTTCTTCTCCAAAGCATGACACACATGATTTGCATGATGATAAGCATGGTGATTTGAAGGATAAGGATAAGCATGAAGAATTGTATGACAATGACAAGCATGATGATTTGCATGAAGATGGTGTGATTGTTTACAAGGATGATGGGTTAGTTCATGCTTTTTCTAACGAAGCTAACCTCGCTAGAGATTCGATCAATCATGAAGAATCAATATTGGCTTTCGAGTCGAGGTCCACAACACCCCCCCAGGCAGATTCAATCAAACACGACGAACCAATCTTGGCCCTCAAGCCTAAATCCAAAGAATCCCCACATGAAGTACTATGTGTTCGCATGATTAGTTAGCACTCATTGTTCAAGTGTTTCATTTGTGATCATTTCTTGTATTTTAGTCAGCATCTTTATGTGATCCCTTTCACTAGACATGACATATTGTACGTTGAGAACGTTTCACTCATGAATGGGCACGGATGTATGAAGATTATTAATGAAAACCTAAAAAGTATGCATTCAAGGAAGTAACATTCCATGTCTCTTCCTTGGCACGACACAGTTGTTGAAAGAGCACATGAAAGTATGAGCACCAAGCATGGGCATGTCCATTGTGATTTTCCACAATTGATTGATTGAGATAAAAAAGACAAGATTATATCTCATTATTTGCGTGTGTGTGGTGAACGGTTTGGCACTCCGTCTATTGTTCATCTACATTGTATGCACAATCTTTAAGGAAGATGATTTTTTTTCCACTCACTTTACATGGAATGGGTATGTTCATGTTTTTGTGTTGGAAGTGGTTTTAGGACTTTCCACCCTGGATGAGCACTATGTGAAGAAGCCATGCCTACACTTTGACTCCAATGGTCGCCACACATCCACCACCTTGCTTTGTCTCCCGTTGATTAGGGCCCTAATCTAATCAGACTACCCTAAACCTAAAGCAGCCAGCACCTATAAAAAGACACTAGGAGGTCACTATCGGGGGGGGTCAGCACTTGGTAGCGATTTGGTGGGAGGGATTGTCAACACTTGTATCAAGAGAGGGGATTTAGTGTAGCATTGTGGAAATGAGCACTATGTGAAGAAGCCATGCCTACACCTTGACTCCAATGGTCGCCACACACACACTCACGCTAGCAGAAATCTCCGTGTCTATGAGTCACCTCTAGAGAATACACTATTAGGCTCACTATCTCTCTCTATCATCATGGTTTTCACCTCGTTGGAAATAAGGTTGCTGTAGATATTGCATTCAAAGCAGTTTTCCCTCACACTTCAAAGCACTTTTCCCTCACACCCTCGAGGGCTTTTCATCACCTCTCTCTCTCTCTCTCTCTCTCTCTCTCTCTCTCTCTCTCAAGCAACGAAGAGGACAAGGAGGGTTAGCATGTATGGTTAAGAGAGGATTGGAAGATTTTGTATCAATTGTGAAAGATGACAAGTACAAACGTTATATATGGCTGAAAATTATGACACCAAAAAGAGCACCCATTTTTGTAGCCGGTTGCTACATTCCTCATCATGATTCTCCCTTTTATGCTTGCATGGATAGAGATCAACCATTTTCTGATTTGGAAGAGGACATTGCTTATTTCAAAGGTGAAGGTGATGTTATTGTATTTGGGGATATGAATGCTCGCACAAAAACATTGCAACATGATACTCAACAATTTGATATGCCATACATTTCAAGGGAGTTGGAGGAAGTTCACTTGTATGATCGTACTTCAATGGATGAGAAAGAGCCGGATCACTATGGAAAGTTACTTTTACACATGTGTAATAGCACGGGTATGCTCATTGCCAATGGTGTATCTTTGTGGAGTGGAACCAATGGATTTACATGTAGGAGACATAATGGGGATAGTGTGATTGACTATAGCTACTCTCTGAAGCCATCATGTATCGCATAAAGAGTTTTATGTTTGGTCAATGGACCCCGGAATCCGACCATCGCACCTTATGTATTGACCTTTCATGTGGAGAAGCAACTAAGCATGATAATCTCAGCCAAAGGAAAGAGAAGTTATCACTATGTATGGATTTCAAACGGGCACCAATGTACATTGAAATGGTTGAGCAAAAATTATGGATGGCAAAGCTTCAATGTGATGCACCATTGGAAACTAAATGGGAAGCTTTCAAGAAAGCTATTTGTTCTTGTGCGGAAGAATGCTTTGCCATAAAGCATCTCCATGGTATCAACAAAGATAGATCACGCAAAAGGTGGTTTGATAAAGAATGTCAAGATGCTCGAAAGTCCTTGATAAATCTTGATGCAACTATGGACAAAGACAACTATCAAAGTCATTTGCATACATACAAGGCATTGATTCAAAAGAAGAGAAGAAGATGGGAAGTAAAGCAACAAGAATTTCAAGTCCAAGAAAAGGCACATGCATGTGGAAGATTTTGGAGAAACTTGAGAGGCAAGCGGGTTGAGAATTTTGGTAACTTGAGACTAGTGGATATGTACACACCTTGTAGGCAATTATATGAGCAAGAAAATACTGAAAAAATGCCATTTTATGGTTCACTCCCATGTATGCCGTCTTTTTTTACTATTGAGGATGTATGCGGTGGGCTTGAAAAGTTGGCCACTGGCAAAGCGGGAGATCTTCAAGGTATCAAGCCGGAGATGATCAAATGGACGGGAGATTTTACCCATGAGTGGATGTGTGATATGTTCAAACTTGCACTTCAACATGGTATGCCTTATGATTGGAGTACTAATTGGGTTAAGCCTTTGCATAAAGGAGGGGATGTAAAGAATGTAAGCAACTACCGGACTATAATGATTGGGTCTCTTATGGAAAAGTTGTTTGGGTGCATAATGGAAATGAAATTGAGTGATTGGGATGAAGAGAATGACAAGCGTGCAAAGGGACAAGCGGGTTTTCGTCGATGCCATAGCACCATTGATCATATTGTCACTCTTCGTGTTCTCATGGAGGAAAGTCGGTTGAAAGGCAAGCGATTGTATTGTTGTTTTGTGGACTTTAAGAAAGCCTTTGATATGATTCCACATAACAATTTGTGGAGAAGGATGGAAGAACTCCAAGTGCCAAGTGAGTTTATGCTTGCGGTTTCTCGAGTCTATGAGAAGGTGATTTGTCAATTGCGCATGGGAAGAGAAATTTCAGAAATTTTTGTAAGCACTATTGGGGTTAAACAAGGATGTCCATTGTCACCAACTCTCTTTGGTCTATGCATCGATCAATTGGAACAAATGGTACTTGACTTTATGCAAGAAGAAGGCATTGAAGAGGTCACTATTTGCAATGCGGTAATCATGCTTTTGTTGTATGCGGATGATGTAGTGCTTCTAGCACACACTTTAGAAGATGCACAAAAGCTTATGGTTGTCCTTGAGAACTTTTGCTTGCATAGTGGACTGATTGTAAATGAATCCAAAACAAAGGTTATGCTTGTGAAAACCAACCATAAGGAGAAGCCATGCATTCTGTACAACAACGAGACACTTGAAGTTGTTGAGAGATTTAAGTACCTTGGCCTTGAGGTTCCATCCAATCACAAGTGGCATGAATGTGCTATGCGTCGTTTGGAAGTGGGAAAGAGAGCATATTATGCATTTGAGAACATGTGTAATGCGGGAAACATCAAGTGTTGGGTTCTCAAGAAGTATCTTTTTGATGCATTGGTGACACCGGTTCTTCTTTATGGAGTTGAAGTGTGGGGCGGGAGCATCTCAAAGTCTACTTGGAAAGAGTTTGAGAATGTCCAAAAGCGTTTTCTTACAAACTTTCTCCGAGTTAAGACACAAACACCATATATGCTCCTACTTCTTGAGTCGGGATCTCTTCCAATTGAGGTTATGGGCATGGAAAGGGTTGTGGAGTACATGATAAAGATGCGTCAAAACCCCTCACATCGACTTCCTACAATTGCATGGGAAGCAAGCAAAAAAGTTCAAAAGACGCATAAAAGCAAGATCTTGAGCACAGGATGGATGCAAGACATAAAGAAGTGGTTTGGGAGATGGGATGCATTACACTTGCTACATGATGCTTCAATTAACTCTCAAGTGAATGAAGCTTTTCTACAACGCCAATGTATTACGGCTTGGGAGAAATCCGATGGGTCACGCGTCATACATTACACCACCTATATTTCCCCCAACTACAAAACCATGTTCTTCGTTGAGAGAGGAAACCGTACTCACACTTACATGCTTGAGCCTATTCCCTTGTCCGCGATACGCACTATCACAGCAATTAGTCTTAGCTCCCATTTCCTTCGATGCGAGATAGGGCGTTGGGGCAATGGAGAAGAGTCAAATCGATTGTGCACATTATGCTCACTGCAAGTTCGAGAGTCTGAGTACCACACACTACTAGAGTGCTCAGCTTTTGATCACATCCGAAATTGCTTCTCTCATATTTTCAGCCATAACTTAGACCTACACACTTTCCTCTCCTAGCCAAAGCGTGGGCTCTCCATTGCGACTCTCATCACTACAATTTTGGAGCATCAAGAGTCACTCATCAGCCATACACATACTACATCACATGTAACTTTGGTCCCATAGGTCATATTTAACCTCCGAGGACGATAATAAAATCTATCTATCTCTCTCTCTCTCTCTCTCTCTCTCTCTCTCTCTCTCTCTCTCTCTCTCTCTCTCTCTCTCTCTCTCTCTCTCTCTCTCTCTCTCTCTCGGTGTGCAGCATTTGTATTACATCAAATCACCATTGTCAGCGTCCTAGCCGCTCAAAGCTAGGTGGTGCCCCTTGTTCTTTTCGCCGTGGCCAGCTCGGGGTGCATCGGCTCTTGGCGTTTGAGGCTATCGAATTCCGTGTTGTGCTTTGCGCTCGTCACTACCTACCTAAGATCTTTGTAGCTGTACCAATCCTTTGTCATGCACTTGATAGGCTATGCATACCTGCCCATGCCATCTTCTATGGTCGACCAACTTTGGATGCACCATCATTGCCCACCCCCTAGCTGGACATTTATGTTCAACAAAGAAAGAGCTTTATTTCACTACTAACTACAAAACTTGGCACACACTATCAGCAAACCAAAACCATGTATTCAAAGTTTCATTCAGCCTACTGCCATCAAACCTCAAGTCAGTTGCCCCACCCCCACATCACATAGTCTTCACCTGGATCAAAAACCTGTCATTGGTGTCTTCCATCCATCTGTAACACCTTACCATAGTGCCGCTCTCCAACACATAGCCCATCATGCATATAGGTTTCCCATGGTCTACCTTCACCACTCCATACATCCTTGACAAACAAGCATCCACCAACAGGGAACATCAAGCATACCATCATTTAAGAAACATGTACTTGACAACATATCTGAACACATGTCTGACCCTCCCTCCCATCCATGTAAAGTGGAGGCCTCATCCATAGACCCTTTCACCTATTGAACCATCCACCACACGATTGTATCTACCACCACACTCATCAACCCGAGCTCACATACCTTCAATGGAAGAAAAGCTACCACTTGGGATTCTCCTTTATCCACCATTGCACATGCGTGTTGCATTGGAATCTCCACCATCTTTGGAAAAATGATCTCCTTCTCCTTGGCACTTCCCATCTAATGCAATCAACTGCTCTTTAAGGTCAATCAACTCCACTTGATTGTCATCTTCAACTTATTGCACCTCAATCACCTCTTCTGCTGCTGCATCATGCTCTTCAAAGGTAGAGAGAAACTCTCCCCACACTGTATCCTCTGGTCGTCATCCATAGGTAGAGCCACTTTATCCCTTGCCGCAAGAATGTGCACCATTTCCATCTTCATACCTCCATTGGTAGGCAGCTTTACCTTTACCAACTTAGGTTCATCAGACTTTGTTTCCTTGCCATAGGATGTGGGATCATTTGCTTTGATCTTCTTCATCTCCCAGCAACTCAAGCTTGTATCTTCACCATCACTGGCATCATATACCAACTCTGTATCAACATTTTTATCCTCTTTCTGCTCCACAAATGCTTGACCATCTCCATGGCTTTGCACACTTTATTTATCCCCTCTGAACCCTCAATATCCACAACCTAATTGCACTCTGCTACCTTTTCATACAAGCCTTTCACAAGAACAAGCTTTACCTCTTTAATCCGCTGTAGAACCTTAACATTTTCTACTGCTTTTGCACCCTGGTTCACTTTGACATGGGGCTTATCCTCATTGAAAATCTCTTCCACCATCTCCACAAGCACATCATAAACTGGAATCCTCCAAGGAACATAACCAACCATTCGCCTTGCCTCCATATGCTCCTCACTTCAAACAATCAGCACCGCCTTTGGCCGGGGCAGACCAAAGAACACTCTGCTACCGCTACAACATTCGCATAGTTTGCAAGCTTCAACAAGCCCAACTCTAGCTTGTGCTTTACATTTCCGCTATTCATCTTGTCCAGATAGACTATGTCTTCGTATGTATCCGCATCGTACTCGACCTTTTCTCTGATCCTTGAATGCAAGCATTCTAACAGCTTTGATAAATTCAAATATTGATTGCCTTTTACCCCAGTAGAAATCTCTAACTGCTTCCAATAGGCTTCAAACTGCTAAATAAAAATGAAAAAATATTTACTTACATCTTAGCGTACCGCCTTCAACTTTGCACCAACTTCCTTCGAAGTAAACACCTTTCGAAACCACTCCAGAAACTGACTTTGCAGCTCCTATCATGATCCTCAATCATCTGTAAACCATCAAATCAAATTCTAGCCCGTCCACACATCAATAGCAGCACCATCTACAGCTTTTTTGGATCCGTCAACATATGCATCGACAACAACCATAACTCAAAATCTTCTAGCCAGTCTTCAGGGTCTTCAACACCTGTAAAACCATTTTTTCTAGCTTCAAACTCGACCATCGATCGCCAACCACTTGTCGGCTTTCAAATAGCACTTTAAACTTCCAATAATAGCATCAGGTATCTCCTCAGTGGGGGCACCAAAAGATGGACATGGGGAAAGGGGAACACCCACAGAACACAACACAATGCCTCACTATAGCCTACGATAGACATATCACCCCAATCCACTAGAGTTCACCTTCAAAACTTGACACTTCTCACAAGAAAACCATTGCTTGCACATGACCATATGCTAGAATGAGTTGTGGCCTCTTCAGAAAACTATTCTAGTGTTAGAGTTCATAGCTACTCATTATCTAGGCAGTTTAGCTAGTGAGGACTGGAATTAAGTACTGGTGATTGAAATAGAGAACTAAACTGAAATATTGTACAAAAATGGAAGACACAAATTGGAAGATTGGGAATGGTATAATAGATTCAGATCAGTAGTACAATAATAATCAATACAGTGTACAACAGGCTTAAGCTCAGATGAAGTCTGAGGATTGATTACAAGAATAAGTGATTATAAAATTGAAATCCAAAATCTTATGAAGCTAAAAGTATACAAGAAAAAGCTCACAAGCCAGAAGTCCAAAAAGCCCTAGATTAGTGTAGCAGATCCTATTTATAAGCTTACAGAGTTGCTATGATAACTGTTGTAATTACTGCTAGTGTAGAATTTCCCGTTGGGCGGCCTTCTAAGAAGGAGTTCTCGCCTGCTGGGACTGCCCATGCCTTCCACATCCTTCCCTCCTTTCTTGAATTTTGGTATAAACCAAAATTTCCTTCTGACTGGGAAAAAAATCCATCGCCTGATTCGAATTTGTTGTTGAGAAAACCAGTCTGGTTTTTTGAGTTGGCCAATGTTCCTCATGATAGTACTCTTTTGGCATCTCTAGCTTTATGTCGTACTTCATGCTTGACACCCATGTAGTTGTAATTCCAAGGGTACCCATCCAAGGAGATTCAAGTGCCTACAAGATAGCTGGGAAAATCCACCATTTGATTCTGAGATGGAACTACCTAGTGTCCTTCCATTGAACTCACTTCCTGTTGCCCTTCTTTTTCTTTGGTGTCTCAGAAGTCCTAGTGCCAGCATTGTCCTTTTGAATAAGTCTGTAAATGGCCTCTTGCTCAAGCTGATCGTGCCTTTCTGTGGTTATCTCAAATTGATCATAGGCATGAGGATGTTGTAAG
This sequence comes from Adiantum capillus-veneris, assembly GCF_014529385.1. NCBI lineage: Eukaryota > Viridiplantae > Streptophyta > Polypodiopsida > Polypodiales > Pteridaceae > Adiantum > Adiantum capillus-veneris. The sequence continues at coordinate 106,969,466 of NC_140954.1, read as the reverse complement.
TATTGGTGTCGGGATTATATAAACTGTGTTTGCCCTTAGTCAGAGAGGTTCTGGCCAGTTTATGACAATGTGAGGTTGTGTGAATCCATCCGTACAGGGGTGGCTCATTTGTCTTTGGTCTGCTGGCTTCGAAGAGAATCTCTACCATTTCTTTGTATTGTGGTCCCAATCGTGGTTTGGAAGTGATATCTTTTTCAAGGATCTTGGAGGACTCCACAGTCAATTGAAGTAACTCATTTGTGATCTTCAAAAATCCATGGAGCTCAACCTTCCACTGATCCATGCAGAGGTTGAACCTTTGCATTTCTCTCTATAGATCCATGACAGTGTCCTTTTTGAGGGCATCATTGACAAGTGAATTTCAGGATTTCCATTCCATAGTGGCTCACTCATACCATTCATGGAGTGCATCATTGATGCGGAAATAAGTGAGCCGATCCCGGCGGATTCACTATTAGTAATGGAGGGATGTCACCTGCGTGCATCAAAATTAGAGAAACCCCCCTATGTACGGTATCTTACTTGCTAAGCTACCCCCCTACATACGGACAAGATATGGATGTTCTCGCAATGAGCCATCCCCCCTCATACGGATTTCGTACGGAATGTAATGACCCACTACTAGTGACATAACAATTTTAGAAGGACATGCTTTTGCAAAAATACATGTTGAACTACAAATGAACATAAGTGTACATTGTAGTGTGTTTCAGATGTTAAGAGAACAAACCATGAAAAGCAACAAATATGAGGAATACTAAATTAAAATAAACCAATCGTTTCAATGTAATTTGTCAAAAAACAAATGGCATTTGCCTTGTAAACTGATACAAACCCAATCTCAAAATATATGATACTAGCCACCTACTTAGTAGGCTTCCCACATGGGATTTAAGGCACACATATGAAATGGATTGTTCTCTAAATAACAAATAATGCATAATCTTAAACAACGATGAAAAACTTCACTTATCAAATCAAAACACATTACAAAACAACCCATTAAAAGATTGATCTTTTTGAACAAAAACAATTATATGTGATATGAATGCACGTCTATGCTTAAACAAAATGCAACCTCTAAAAAAGCACCATCTGTATTTAATTTTGAGTTTGTACATAAATTATAAATCTTAAAGATTTCGCCAGAGTCTCCTTTTGTGCGGAGACCTCTTTCTCAAAAGAAATCAGCATACCGTTTTCTTGGGCTCCCACATGGGATTTTCATCACATAATTTCTTTTTCCAAAGAACTGTTCACCTCATCTTGGGCTCCCACTTGGGATTTAAGGATTATCTTACACATTAAAATCAAACATATTTTCAATAGAGTCAAAGAAATCTAACTTCAAAGTGGTGGTATGACACATAGACCCAAGGTATGCTAGACCTGTCTTGGCAAGAAACTATAGCTCAAGATAACACACCCAATCAAGTCATATGACCATGTGGGAAATTGAGAATATAGAATTTGTAACTACATGTAAAAGAAACTAACGATCTTAAAATCTTTTAACGCTTTTTATTGTAAAAAGAAGCACAACTACACATTTGGTAAGAATGGATAGCTCAGAGACCAATCAAGCCATATAGATAGCGATAAGAACTGAAGGTAAAAATTGATAACTTAAGATGGCACACTTGGTCAAGCCATATGACTATGTGACAAATTGGGATTATATTTGTAATTATATACAAAATAAAGACATTGTGTATGTGTGACACATAGACCCAAGGTATGCTAAACGTGTCTATATTTGTAATTATATACAAATTAAAAACATTGTGTACGTGTGACACATAGACCCAAGGTATGCTAGACGTGTCTTGGCAAGAAACCGTAGCTCAAGATAACACACCCGGTCAAGCCATATGACCATGTGGGAAATTGAGACTATAGAATTTGTAACTACATGTAAAAGAAATTAACGATCCTAAAATCTTTAACGCTATGATGTCACACATCTAGTTTGAGATTAAGTATATTCTTTATTGAGTTAATACAACACTAGCACCCAAAATTGTGAGTATCACTAACTTGCAAAATCTAAGCTAGATTTCAAGCTTTCCTTGAAAAATTTTGACAAAATGTGACAAGGTTTAGTGTAATTACCGATAGATGCTTCAAACTATGATCTAAAAGACGATTTAATGCATCAAACAAGCAACGAGAGGCTCAGGGAGTCAACAGCATTGGTGGCTACAGTGGAAGAAGTCGAGACTCGGACGCCAGCTCCAACAAGTCAAAACGTCAGGACTAAATGTCACTAATCAACGGGTCAGGACTCGGACGCCATAGCTAAAGCCTCAGGGCATTGAGTGGGCGAAATGAGTCACGACTAAAGTGAACTGAGAATCCACCCTGCGTCTAGCAATCGCTTCGCTTGCAAGGTGTTGGCCTCCCATCGTGAGCGTTAGCACAAACCCCTCCTTGCATTGTCATCATCGTTGCCGAAGAAGTCTGAAAAGAGGAAGCTTAATAAGATGAGGCCCAAAGAAGCCATTGAGAACGTGAACTTGCTGCAGGAGATAGAGCTCAAAACTACAAAACAAAGGCCTCAAAGCACGCAGTCACAGATTTAACTGACCAGTATAGAAAAGCTAGCTTTTTTATGAGATGTAGCTACAACAGAAAGAAAAAACCGTCGTTCCAGGTATAAAAGACACCATCAACCAGCTCGGTAGGAATAATGACACAATGCTGAAGACATTGAAGCTTTTGCCACTACAAAAGCTTGTAACATAGCGTATAGACAAACATCTCAAGCATAGAAACAATATACAGTTTACAGATCAACAGTAATTGAAGAAAGAGTTTGTGGCAAAGCCTTGCTAACTTGAAAAATATTTGGAATCCAACACTAACTGGGAGTGGTGAGCGTAGATCTAAAGCGAATGTCTACCAAGTGAGAGGGGATACTAGGAAACTAGAGAAGTTAGAACAACAGCGGTGAAAATTTCACTTAAAGAAATCTGACAACCTTCATTGAGGACAGATCTGAACATTGTTTTTAAAGCTTCACTCAAGACCCTGAACATTATTTTCAAACAAGACGATTGCACAGGCTAGCTACATTGTCCAATATAAACAAAACTGACAACATAATCATTATACGAGACATAAATGGAACTGTACTATCGGAAAGATGGCAAAGAAGGCATGACAAAACAGCATTTCACAGAATAAAATAGAATAAAGAATGATAGAATGAGATCTTAAAGGCACTCACCTTGAAGGCAGTCACAGTTTTCAGTCTCTTTGCGGACAACATCAAGGACAGAATCAATGAGCTCCGCGACTTTTGTGTAGTGACCCTTGGCCCAGTTGTTGCCAGCTTTGGACTGGCCAAAGACAAAGCTATCAGGGCAGAAGATGTGCCCATAGGGGCCTGTTCTAACACTGTCCCTAGTACGTGGCTTCAGATCCATAAGCATGGCGCGATGTACATAACACAACACCGATTGGTAGTTTCACCTACACATAGGTATGTATGGGGGCTGATGTGTTGAGCGCCTTCCAAAACTCGGGCATCCAGCCATCTCCTGCATTTCTACGGCCCCACTCTGCTTGTTCTCGAACAGCTTTTTGTGCTTCCGAGCTACATCTGGCCCTCAAATTGCTAAATGTTGCACTTGCAGGAGCAAAGTTTGCACTCACCATGCCATTTTCTGCATGTGAGGCTTGAAACGCAGGAGGAGGAGGGGTGCTACTACGTCCTTCTCCATTTGCTTGAAGATGTCGGGGCTTTCCATGGATTCCTCAAGCTCTCATAAATCACAAGTGCAGTGGCTAATGCACAAGAGACCACTTAACCATGAAAGCCATTTCTCTTTGTTGAGTAACCTAAGGTGTTTCCATTGGTCAAACTATACTCTTCAGTACAAGCAGATGACATGATCTGTCGTAATGCACTGTGAACCTTACGTTTCTTCTGGACTTTACACCGTAATAATGTAAACATTGGGATCATTCCAAAATTTCTGTGACTCATTAAGGAAGATATTCCCCTATTTGCAGGGGACATATGAAATCCCGAGGAATGCAACTGAGCAGTGGTGTCATTATTCATTAGATATCTTCATGTGCGTCACGGAGCTTCTACCCATATGCAGCTCGCTCAGCTAGAGTGTGAAAGACAAAGAAATGATCGAAGGCTTGGGGCATCTCTCATCATGGGCGTTCCCAACACAAACCTCTCTCTGTATTTATCATCTTATCTCTCTCTCCCAATTATAAGCAAAGCGAGTCGCTGTTTAAGTACACATTCACTCTCTCTAGTTGCACGTCAGCCTCGCTGCTGTATGGCCCAGCGAAATCAATGCCGTGCTTTGTGCATACCACCTCCCAGAACTTGGCGCTGATTTGGTTCCCGCATTGGCCCCCCTACACGTGCAAGATCTCACGCATCTCGGCGAGGCTGAGAGGAGAGGAGAGAGTAGTAGATAAGAAGCTACTTGGCTATGGTGACCTGCAGCTCTCTTGCTTTAGAGGTTATGAAAACTGACCGATTTCCGCTCTATGAAAAGGGATGTGTGCAATTAGGATGCACCCAATCTTTTTGAATGCTTTATTAGACGGAATGAAGGGAGATGCTTCATTAGAAAGAACGTTGAAGCAAAAATAGGTAGATGAAAAGAATGTGCTAGGAAAGGTAAGATGCCATTTGGCACTCCAGGGATTGCATGAACAGAACCCTATGGAAGGGTGGTGGAGGGCATCGCGGCTAATTGCGTGCAGAGGAGGCCTCTCTCTCTCTCTCTCTCTCTCTATATATATATATATATATATATATATATATATATCTTCCCTGGCGTAAGGTGCATGACAAGACTCTGGGGAAGGTGGATCACCATTGCTCGGCACGATTGCTTTCACTATGTAAGTTCTCAACCTTGCAGACACCTTTAGCCTTCACCTCTGCCATAGCTCGGAGGCAAAATTTGAGAGAGAGAGAGAGAGAGAGAGAGAGGCAACCTTGATGTGCATAGTTTGCCAAGAGAGGCAATGTCAAACACGAGCCTATAATATTGTCGTTATTTGCTGGATTGATGAGAAATTTGAAGGCTTGGACAATAGTTTGAGCTTTTCTAATATGGTAATGGGATCTTATCACAAAAGGAACCATTACTAGAATATTTATTGTTTCATGGAATGGTGTCATCAAACTAAAGGTAATAATTTGTTCCAACCGGTAGAGAAGGTAATTTAAGTGTTACCTTTCGAAGAGCTAAATAGCTAAGGTTGTATCGAACACCCTTTGAGCACTATAGTATTGTCCAAGTATTTGGTGTAGTTCATACATAAGGGTACATTGTTGCCATCATGTTGCCATGAAAGTTGGTGAAACAAATATAGAGTGAAAATCTATGTTCTCACATGTGTCATTTCTACATTTGAACTAGGATAATAAATATCAGCTTTAACATTCTCCATCTCTCTCTCTCTCTCTCTCTCTCTCTCTCTCTCATAACAGGTCTTGAGTTCAACTCTCCTCGTCGGCTAGATCTTCAAGGTATCTTGGGATATTTTCCTACAACGTTAAAACTCTCTTCTTCTTCTCTCTCTCTCTCTCTCTCTCTCTCTCTCTCTCTCTCTAGCCAATGTATGGCATGACAAAAAGAAATTAGGATGCATTCTTGTTCTTCAATTGACATTTTGTTGATGACTACACTTATGTGTTATCTTTGTGGACATAATTGCCTATTTTGTGAGGTAATATGTGACAAATTACATGCTAACCACTCAAAAATGCATCTCAATTGTCAAAAAGGAATAAAAATTAGAAAAGCTTGATCAATCCGACCAAAATAGATACATGGGTACTTTGGGAATTTTAAAAATTTGAAGAGCATTTTGGGAATTTTGACAAATTAGAGGGGTTTGAGCTTGGCTTTAAGAAAACGAGGAAATTTACATAAATTTTAGTATAATTACCGACAAAAGCTTCTAATTTTGACCAAAAAAACAAGAGCATTTCAAGTTTTCCCTTACTTTCACCACGCCATGAAAGTATTATCGATGCACACACACACACACACACACACACACACACACACACAGAGAGAGAGAGAGAGAGAGAGAGAGAGAGAGAGAGAGAGCGACTTAGTATTTAAGGTGGCTCGGGTAGTTGAATGTAGACCCAATGTAGCCACCCTCCTCCTCCCCCCCCCCCCCCCCCCCCCCCTTATGTGTACGGTATGAGTATGAAATGACGAGGGGCTACCCCTATTGTATACGCTTATGTACAAAATATAAAACCCCCCCGTTGTACACTCACATGGTACCGTACGGAAAAACACATTGAATCCCTCGGGGAGCCGATCTACTGGTTCCAGATATTGAGGAGGATACAAGGTTGGGAAGAATCTTGGCATTTCCACCTCCTTGGTAGGTAAAGTATACAAGAGTACCATTAGGAAAGAAATGGACTCATTTTTGGGCCTTTTAGCTCTAGTAAGAGAATGCTCCTTAGCCAATAGGAAGAAGGCTAACGTTACGTTGAAAAAACCTTTTTTCTCATTTCGAAAATGTCCATGAAAACCATTTAGGTGCAATTGTCACTATCATCAGAAAAGTAAAGCGCTTGATAATGACATCTGGCACAAGCGCCGAACGCCTTTTTATGACCCGCTATTGCTATCCTATAAAGTGAAGTACTTGTACTTCTGCATCTCGCACAAGTATTAATCACCTTTTTCTGAAGTACTCGCAATTTAAATTCGAACAGACTGTACTTGATAGTGATTGATAGGTACTATTTAAGACTATGAAGGAGTCAGAACCAAGCGAATAGAGGCCCTTGAGGGGTCTCTGGGACCTCTATTCGCTTGGTACTGACCTCATGAGGCCCTAGGCTTAAAAATGCTATACCTTGAGCTAGAGACGTTAGATTTCAGCGTTTTAAAGAGCTATCTTAAGGTTTTTGGACGTTCTGGATGCATCGTGGTGTTATTTTTGTATTTTGAAAACAACTCTTATGTGTTTTCTCTCATCGCACATCACATCACTCATTAAGATTCACAGACATGGATTTTTGTGTACACTTAAGTTGGGCTCTTGAAAAGCATTTTGCACGAGCATGCATTTAAGTGCTTGAGCAAACTTTTACGTATGTACTATGAGAAATAGAATTCCAAAAAAACATTTTTGCATTTTTCATAATTACCTCTCTCTATGCTGAGTTGGTGTTTCATACAGGGCCCAAAATTGAGTCCAAGTTTCTTCTAATGTAGAGAATCAGGTACAAACTCCAAAACATTAAGGACAGTTTGGTTCTCCTGCTGCATCATCTTCCTAGTAATTCGGACTAGCTCAAAGAGTTTTCGGAGAGCAATTGCCTATTCTCCTCTTGAAATTTGGGTTCGGGGTCCTTTACTACTGGTAGGCTGATCTTCAATGATCCCCTACACCCTTTGATCCAACACACCTCTGGAAATCTGCATCTAAAGCAAGAATTCTTTTCATTGAATCCTAACCTCCTTCATACATATGTATGTGGGTCTATTTCCTAGCAGAAAATCAAGTTCAATAGCTATGGAGTGGTGATCTATGGTAGATTGTCTCTGCCAATGTGAATTGATTGTCGTATCATCATAAGTCAATGTCCCCTCAGGTACCCTTTCCAGTAGATGAATACTACTGGGATGAACAGATAGGTGACACAGCTCTTGATCATGAAAATCATCCGACTTCCAGTGCTCAACCATCTCCCTGGCTCCTACATACAGTCTTTGGAAGTGTTCCAAATCACAGATAAGAGTGTCATCCTCAAAATAATAGATAGTAATATGAGCTTGCTGATGCCTTAATCTCTTATTCAATGTGATGAGTTGTAAAGAGTGTTGTTCATCAGATTCAAAAGATTCAGTCACAACTTTGGCTTTTCCTTTGCTATCGAGAATGTGCCGTGACTGGTGTACTGGAGGTTCCTTTGCTATTGGGAATGTGTCATGACTGGTGTACTGGAGGTTCTCAAGTGTTGCCCTTAGTGTGCTATTCATTGCCTTCCTAATCTTGATCATCGGATTGTTGGTCTTGTTGGTCCTAATCAGTACCTGGATTGCCATTGTTTGGTCCACTGCCCCTAGTTGCAGCTGATCCTCCAGATCCAGAGCCTGAGGGTGGGGAAGTAGGAGAATCATCATCATCATCAGACTTGTCATCCCCTTCCTTGGCATGCTCTTTTTCCTTCTCAAACTCCTCTTTAGTATCATCTTGCTTACTGATATGATACATAATGGACTGATTTACCAAGGCTGTATTATATTCAATGACTTTATCTTGCAAATCACTATGAATAGACTCAATGAGTGCCTTCAAATCATCCATATTCAGGGTTACTTTTCCTTGTGGATTTAGGATATGAGCAAGGTTACTGTATATGTATCTCTCTGCAAGGAAATTCTTTAACATAGCGTGGGTGGTTAGCAGTTCTTTGAAATCTGCACGCTTCATGCATAACAGATTCTGAAATCTTTCAACATCTCTCAAAGCATCTCTCTTCTCTTCATTCGGTTGACAATTTTTGGTTTCTAGTTTCAATATCTTTGTCTACAACTCATTAATTGTTTGAGTTGACTGATTCTGAGCAATAGCATTCTTGAGATACTGTTCAATCATTTCTTTCTGAAGTTTCTGAATGTGATGTTGGCTGCTTCCCAATTCTTCTTTCAGCCTAGCCACTTATTCACTAGAAACTGATACATACATCATCTCTCCTAAGGAATGGACAATAGTGTTCCATGATGCTTGTATGATCACCAAGAAGCCATCAACTACTATTGTTGAATCAGATTTAGCTAGCTCATAAACCATGACTGGAGCCATGATGTGGTAATGTTGCAAAATTTGGTTTCTGAAGTACTAATCTTCCTTTGATAGGGTTATTCTGCAACTGTTACGATCTGCAACTGTTACGATCGATCCTTCTTGACCACTGATAAAGCTAGTTCACTGAAAGAAGAGCTGGTGATTGGGCTAGCAAGTGCTTTGCCCTTTCCTTTGCATGTATCATCTGCCACCTATTTAGTGCTTATTATCTGTTCAATTGTTTCTTCATCCTGACTTTTGCAGTGCTGACTATTCTTTGAGTCTGCTCATTAGGCATTGCTAAAGTCTGGCTTTCAAAAGATTTTTCAGTGGGGAGGGGCTGGACCTCACTCTCAAGTTTCTTCAGTAGAGCAATACTCTTTTCTAAGAGAATCTTGGGTTTCATTGAACTACTGGCCTCAGCCTGTGCGGCCTTCTTTTTCTGTCGAGTGATGGCCAGTTGATTACCTGGGTCCACATCATTTGAAGGTAACTCCACATTGTTGGTTAATGGAATAGGCTTAGGACTCCAAGCCAGCTTTACTTGGGGAAAGGCTTATGGAGCAGTAGCTCAATACAAAAACTGCCATACATACCGAGCTTTGAGTAGACTCTGTGACTTCAGCTCTTGTGAGATGTTGTGAGATAAAATTTGGCATAGATTGATTTTGGCTTTATCATCTAGCCTTTTTGCCAGCAGCATTGCAAACAATTTCTCAAACACATATGTTGGATTGTATTTCAGACTGAGAGCTTATGCAATAAACCTATAGGCTCAGGGAACATTAAGTCCAGCTACTAGAATCCCTTGCCCACCAGCCTTTCTTTTCTTTCTAGCTACTTCATCTTTCTTAAGAGCTAGACTGATCTTCTACAGATGTTGTGCTGGGATTTTTCTGGTTAGGAAATCTGAAGGCATAAGAAATATCTTCAGGTGTGACTGTTATTTTAATTCCATTGACAGTGGCACTACCTTCAACAACATCAAAAGAATGGAGGACCTGTTTAATAATGGCTGCATCAAAATCAAACTTCTTAGTCTGAACTACCACATGCAGATCTCATAATTGGAGCAGCGATTTTGCTTGCTAATTAAACACATATCTGGGTATCTTTCTGTATGGAATGAGTGGTAGGGAGGTATGAATAGAAGTAATGACTACTATCTGCAGTGTCATCCATTGTGTCCTGCATCTTCTCAGACATTTTCTTGCGACCCATGTACTGTGATGACTACAAATCTGTAGACAAAGAAGACTTACTTGTGTATCCTAACCTGCAACAAGGTGTATTTGGTAGTGTCAGATAGGGACAAGAAGAATCTATCAACGTGGAGGTTTCAGGTTGGAGAAAAGAGTTCTTAGAGCTTGGCGAGGGCACGTGTGTGATAGCAGGTAGTCGTTGTGCATGAGACTTGTGAGGAAGAGTGTCCACACGCCTCACTGTTATACATGTACACACCATAAAAGGTCCACTACTTACCATTCCTAGAGTTATGTGCACTGGTGGTGATGTGGCACACATGCATTCGCCATGTTGTTCAACAATCTCCTTATTGATTAACACATTCATTCCAATTGGCCCTTTTCCCCATAGAAACTGGTACTGGTTCTGAAACTCCACTGGCACTAGTTTGTCATACTGAGACTTTACTGGTTTTGATATTGGGTTGACATGGAAAAGATTTAGAACAACCAGGTTTGACAATCCCTAGTCATCAGTACCTAGAAACTAGTATTGGTTCTGAAACTCCACTGGCTCTGTTCACTGGCACTAGTTTGTCATACTGAGACTTTACTGGTTCTGATATTGGGTTGACATGGAAAAGATTTAGAACAGCCGGGTCTGACAATCCCTGGTCATTAGTACCTAGAACACTAGTATCATCACCTCTGGAGGTCTCCTTGTTATTAGAATAATATAACTTGATCTTGGCCCCATTATAAACACTTGGCAATAGTAATCTAGGTAAGTCTTTCAGCATCACTGTGCCTTTTGAAAATACCCAATCAAATTCAAATGGACCAGACCAAACTATCTTCAATTTCGGATTCTTAGGGACCAGTTTGGACTCATATAGAAAAACTGAGTCACCCTTTTGAAGCCCTAACCTTTATTCTTCTATCATGCGAGTGCTTTCTGCATTGTTGAACAATATCCTGTTCCAGCATGGCTCTTTGTCATACCTCATCCAACTGCAATAATTCCTCCAGTTTGTGTTTGAGATTATGATTAAAATCTAATCCATATTCAACTGCCATTCTGATACTGTGAAATACAAATTCAATAGGCACCACAGCTTGAGTACCATACACCATTTTGAAAGGTGTCATTCCAGTGGAGACTTTATAAGTTCTTCTATAGGCCCATAGAGAAGTCTGGAGCTTGATATCCCATTGGTGTGGCTGCTTCTGAACAATCTTGGTCAAAATATTCTTGATGCTTTTATTACTGCTCTTTGCTTAAACATTGCATGTAATGGAATTGGCCTATTTAACTTGAGAGTAGCAGAAATTAATGAGAGTACTTTTGAGAAATGACTTTGTGAGCATAGCGGGTGAACATAATTGAAGATAACTACATAATCATAGCAATTAATTAACTTGGCATGAACAATACTTTTGTAGGAGAGAGAATTTAGAGAACATGACAACAATTGAGGACCGGATTTATGTGGAGCCGGTCCCCCCTCCAATAGGCATTTGTATTATGATCTCTCCCATTAAGAGAGACTTGTTACAATACAATATTTGTGTTCCTTGTGGCCTAGGTGATGCAATGAAGATCGAAATCTTCATGCATCACAAGAATACCATAAACTTGAAGAAAGATTTAACTATCCCAAGACCTAAAACACCTTCGAGGGTGGAGAGAGTTAGCAGGGAATGAGGGTAGGGAAGAGGAAGAAGAAACATTTCATAGGAGAAAAACTTAGTTCCTCACCATAACATTTCTTGCTAGCATACATAATAGCATAGTAATGAAGAAGAAGGATATGGAAAGCTTAAGCATTGAAGCATGGCACTTGGTTGGATTTACACTCCATAGCCAAGAGTGTTGGTGTAGGCTCTCAACCTCTACTTGCTTGGAGAAGGAGAGGGAGCTCTTGCGCTTTGCATAGCACACAATGAGAGTGTTTGTGAGTGTGTTTGGGTGAGTATACCCCCTAATAAACCCCCTAGCTTGCTTGGGTCGACCCCCCCTTGCAGCTCATTAGACCCCTCCAGGCCTAGCCAATCACAAGCAGGAGGCATTACAAGCAGCAAGGGTAGCCTTGGGACAAGTGTCCCCCTTTCCCTTTTGAGAAAGAGGACTTCATAAATGCAAAATCAATTAATTAAATATCCTAAATTATCATTGTACCCCTTGGGTGGCCAACCAATAGGCTTCAGGCACACCATGAGGGCAACATGAGGAGGAACTTGACAAGTGTCCCTTTTGCGTTTTTTGTACCATGCATGCCTTGTGTGAGTGTGTGGGTGTTCTCTCTCATATCCCCTCTTGTAGGGCTGAACCCTTCCTTGTAGGGATTGTATCTTGACCTTTTGACACCTCAAGCCCCTCATGCATAGGCCGAGTTTCCACCACAAGCTTGGCCCTTAAGAACTTTAAGCTTGGGCTGGGTTCTCACCTCAAGTGCAACCCTAGCATATCAAGCATGTCAATCACCTTAAGAATCTCAAGCATCTCAAGCACCTCAATCATCAAGAACGTCAAGCACCTCGGTCATCAAGCAGGACAAGCACCTCGAGCTAGGTCAGGTCAAGCTCAGCCCTAGCTTACCTAAGGTCAAAGGACTTTTACACACATTATTGGAGGTCTTCAATAAAGCTAACCCTAAGGTCTTGTGTTCCATTGGTTAGCCTTGCTCTTTGGTAGACCAACTCTCATTTGGGACCCTTTACCATTGGCCCTGTGTTGAGATAGATCTATATCTATATCTTAACCCTTGTTCCCGTTTATTCTCCCACATTTAAGTGATCAGTTTAATATGAGAAATCATTTGGGTTGGTTAGATTTTATGACATTACCTCTCTCTTGAAATCGTAGTCATCCTCGACTTTGAGGTAGAAGAGATAAAGCCTTAGTCATTAGTCAATTTTTCTTAGCAGGTAGAGGATCTTTTTTTACCCTAGGACATCTTTCCATGATAAATGACTAGTCCATTTGGTGCTTGGGAGACATAGCTTTACTAGTAGCAACACAACCATTTACAACCCACTCTTTGCCAGCACAACCCTCGGCATCATACTCTAGCTCCACTGGCCGCCTCAGCAAAAGGCCCTTCAATCGGTCGAAAAAAAGCCGTGTAAATGCATGAGAACTCTCTTTTCTAGGAAATTTACAAGGCTTAAAAAAGAAAATTTTGAGGTATCCAGATCGTACTATTCAAATAAGGTCTCATTTGTGCATTGCAACCACATGGCACTACCATTTAGGATAACCCCTGCATGGTGAACACCTCGGCAATTTCCAATGGCTCTCTCTCCTACTTTAGCCACATGAGGAGTACCCCTTACTCTTTGTCTACTTTAAATTGCTCTCTTGGCTGCCCACTTTGTCCGGATTGGCTTGTAACTGCTTCCCACCTCCGTCATGACCCCTCCCCATTGCACTAGCGAGGTTTCTAGTGGGGGGGGGGAGGGTGTTTTACACTTATCTTCAAAACGTCACAAGCCAATGGCCCATGGGACAGAGCCCTTATGGGTTGCCATATCATCAGCACGTGAAAGCGGACCACACAACGGAACCATCACCTGGTTTCCACACTACACCAATTGCTTTGCCAAAAAGAGCCATCAAGTCATGCCTGCAGCACCCATTCCCTCTCTCCTTGTGATGCTTGTGAGTGAAGAGGGCTCACCATAGGTCTTATGCACCTCACCTCAGGCCCACATTTTTTCATATGATCTCTTTAGCACTGCCACATGTCAACTTGGGAGAAATTGCCCCACAAAATCCTTATTGGAACTCCTTACCCCCCCCCCCCCCCCCCCCCCTTTTTGTCCCAATTTCCAACTGCTCCCACTGCCTGCTCAGTTTTTAGATGGTTGATCCATAAGTTCTCATCATAATCTAGCATTTTGGACTTCAAACTCACTTGCATGCTCTATAATTTGATTAACCAATGGCCTCGATTGACACACACCAAAAAAAGCAAAAATCATCAGATCCTCCACGGTCGTCCCCAACTGCCAACTTCAATCTGTTATAGCTTTGCACTCGTGAATCTGATTGATGCATAATAACTTTTGACTACCTCCATACACTACATAGCACAACCCTAAATGTCATTAAGCTTCAAAAATCTTCACGGTGGCATGTTGGAGAAGGGGAATGGGGGACGACGCCCGGCACGACCAGAAATGCCTCTCTATAGCCCAGGGTCAACACAACACCCCAATCCACTCGAAGACACCTTCAAAACGACAATCTGCACATAATCCGCTTCACTTGCACAATCCCCAAGCGCACACGCGCTTTCCAAGATCGCAAAATGAGTCCACACCTCACTTCACACGCTCTACCTCCCTCTGCACACACACGTACTCTCTCTCTCTCTCTCTCTCTCTCTCTCTCTCTCTCTCTCTCTCTCTCTCTCTCTCTCTCTCTCTCTCTCTCTCTCTCTCTCTCTCTTTTTGCAAAGCACCAACGATCCGGGCGTACACATGCCTCAATGGCACCGCCGCTGGCATCAGACGAGAGGCAAAGAGAAAAGGGGAAGGGGGGAGCGACACGGCACAATTGGCCAAGAGGGTTGTCCATTAATAGCTTAAAAACTCCATTACAATGCTCCTCTGAGCTTCTCACTTTCTCTCTCACTTGCTCTCTTACACGTACCGTGAAAAAAAACCAAGCGCTCCCTTGTTATAAAAGGTTTTGTCCCTTTATTGGGGTCGTTTTTTAGTTTTTAGGCATTTTCCATGGTAGGCCGACATGTGGCACTCCCCTTGGGAGGCTCAGCTTGACTTTGACTAGCTTGGTGCTCGTCCCGAGGCTTCACACTTTACTCTACACACAAGCACCCTCTAGGGAGCAACGACGGCACCGTCATTGCTCCTAGGGATTCACATTGCCCTCAAAAAAGGTTCTGGGCGGGTTTGGTCCCCAGGAAACGGCCCTGACCCTGCGGGGTGCCATGTCACCACCTCCAACTCGCCGCCCGCACGGGTGCGCTGCCCCTAGCGCCGCTTCCCTTGGCCAAAACTGCCACGGACTACCGCACGCCGCCTGCACAGCGCCGGAGGCGTTCACCACCATAGCTCTAGGAGCCTAAGCTCCTATCCACTTCAACACTTCAAATGGGTGCCCCTTTGCGGATTTATATAGCATGGTACTGGCTCCGCTTTGCGCATGTGGGGTGATCTCCCGCCAGGTGGCAGCTACTGGCACCCTTGCCCTCAAACTCCATGAAATCCTTCTCATGAAAATATATACAACACTCAAGTCCTTTGGCCTTCTTCTGTCGGCTTCCGTTTGTTGATCTCAGACCCGATTACCAAGCAGAAGAAACCCACTGAAACTCCACATTCCCGGCCCCATCTACACCTGCCGTCTCTGGATTTCGATCCCTCGGCGCCCTCTAACTAAGGCCTCCAAAACCATAAAAAACCATCTGCAACTGTTCACCGCCCAAATGCTCCCAACTTCATTTCGCTGTATCTGACCGACCGAGCATCCGATGGACGTGCAGTCGATTCCGACTAGCTCCACACGGCTCACTCTATCACCGAGAACCTTGGTGAGGCCCCAAATGGCACGTCCCCCAATGCGGCCAAGTGGGCTCAGACTCGACCGGCCCCTGGAAAATCTTCAACTAACCTTAACTTGCTATCCACAGCTCTGATTTGCGATCCGAAAAGACAGGCATGCTCCATACTATGATCACTAGATGTTTATGAATTCACCTCACCCTGTTCTAACCACCGGAGCTTCGTCCATCCACCGAGGATCTGGAAGCCGCTCTTGCACAAAAATCCCCATAACTTTCTTTCTAGGGCCCTGTTTGATGAGCCGTTCAAACCGGCCTGGAGAGCACACTGAAGACCACACCTTGGCACATGCTTTCCGCCTTCTAGATAGTGATGGGGGCTTTTCACAAGCCAAGCTCCCATACCCCTCTTCTCTCGTCCCCACCCCATGAAAACCCCCTCTTAGGGAGGGAGTGATAAAAGGCATTGGAAAAAGTAAGAAAAAAAATAAAGTATGATTATGTAAGTATATAAGAAAGGTAAAATAGGCCACCTCATGCATGCGGGGTAGCCCATCTCCACCTTGCCTCCTTTTTCTTCACTGTTGCCCCGCTGGGTGTCCCTTTTCCTCTCCTCCACTCAAAAGGTCAACCCCCTCTCTCTTCCCCTTGTCCATTCTCCTTTCTCTCTCCCCTCAAGCTACTCCACCTCTCACCAATAATGCATTATAACTCACCAATAATGCACCCTAACTCACATGCAACTTACCCTATCTTCCAAAATAGTGTACCCCACCCCCTCTTTCTCTCTCCTATCATATCCCATGACCCAAATACCCCGCTCTCTCTCTAAAGGGCGCCATGTCTCTTGTCTTGTAGCTAAATAACCTCCCCCACACTCACACACACTCAGTTTCACTGAAAAAGGTGCCCACAGACCCATCCCCACCCGGTGGTTACCTGATTTTTCTTGTGTTCACACACATCTGCACACAGATTCACCTCTGAACACACTCCCCTCTCTCCCCTCTTGTAATTACTTTATTCTCCATGTCACCTCTCACTTTTTTTCATCAACCCATCTCTCTCTCTTAGTCTCTCTCTCATGAGACTGCTGTTCTGGCACATATACACACAGCCAGACAAGTGGGGCCTACAGTCACATGGCCTATGTAGATAATGATTTCTTCATTTCTAAATTCTAGAATTCCTCCCCCCTCCTCCCCTATATAAAGAGGGGTCACTAAATACACACACACAACATCACCAAAGAACACACTATGCACTGTGTGTGCCTAGTGCACACACACACACCCACACCATCACCATCACCGCAATCACCATGCTTGTCTTGAGCATGACCTCCATGTTGGGATCGGAGAGCACACACACAAAGAGCCAACACGAAGAAGGAGATAGACACAGTGTGTGGCGGGGCGGTACTCACACTACAATGTGTAGTTATGAGTATAGTTATTATGAATGAGTAAATGAATGGCTGTACCTGGGCGGCTGAACAACGGGCAGCCGGGCATACGGGCCTTTAACCCAACAATCTCCCACTTAAAGGCAGTGTGCCTTTAAAGTGGCAAAAGTACAGCAAAAAAAAGTAAAGCCATACCCATCAGCGATCTACAGTGTGCAAACCGTTGTGAGGGTAACGACTTCGTGAGTAGATCAGCAGGGTTATCGTCAGTGTGTAACTTGACAAGCTCTATGCGCTTGTCCTCTAGCACCTCTCGTATGAAGTGATACCTCACCTCAATGTGCTTTGTCTTCGCATGGAAGACAGGATTCCGTGCCAACGCTATGGCACTCTGGCTATCACAATGTAGAATTGGAGCATCACCAGCCATACCAAGATCTCCCACTAGTCGTGAGAGCCATACGGCCTCCTTGGCAGCCTCAGTGGTAGCCATATATTCAGCCTCTGTAGTGCTCAAAGCAACGCATGGCTGTAAACGTGATGCCCACGAAACCGGTCCACCTGCAACTGTGAACACATAGCCGCTAGTAGACTTCCTCGAGTCCACTGACCCTGCATAGTCTGAATCTGTATATCCTCAAACAGACATATCCTTCTCACCACAACATAGGGACAACTCTGAAGTCCCTCTCAAGTATCTGAGAATACCTCTCACTGCATCCCAATGACGCTTGCCCGGGTTAGACATGTACCTGCTAACCACACCAACTGCATGAGCAAGATCTGGACGCGTAGCCACCATGGCATACATCAAGGAACCAACAGCTGACGCATAGGGAATCTGAGACATCTCTGTAGTCTCCAAATGTGTCTGAGGGCAGTCATCATGGCTGAGTTTTACATATGGAGGCAACGGGGTACTAATGGCCTTCCCCCCTTCCATATGAAAACGCTCAAGCACCTTGTCAATGTACTCTTTCTGACTAAGAAAGAGCATCTTGCGAGAACGATCACGAGTGATCCGCATACCCAAAATATGACTGGCATCCCCAAGATCCTTCATGGAAAAGGTCTCATGTAGCCTATGTTTCAAGGCATCCACATCAGAAATACACTTCCCTGCGATCAGCATGTCATCCACATACAAAACCAAAACAATAAGACTACCATCTGCAGCCTTGCAAGTATAGAGGCATGGGTCCTCATAACTGCGTACATAGCCCAATGAACCCACTTGGTTGCTCCATGTACAAATCCTCGTGCAAGTCCGGATGTAAGAAAGCTGTTTTTACATCCATTTGCTTCAACTCCATGTCTTCTGTAGCTACCAAAGCAAACAACATACGCAAAGTAGACATCTTCACCACTGGGGAGAAGATCTCCTCAAAATCAATGCCCTTCTGTTGCTTGAATCCTTTAGCCACAAGCCTTGCTTTGTACCTAGGCTTTGCATCCATTGAACACAATTTTATCTTGTAAACCCACTTGCATGGTAGTTCCTTCTTACCCTTTGGCAAAGGAGTAAGCTCCCACGTTTCATTTTGGATCAACGAATCCATCTCTGACTGCATAGCTTGCTCCCACTTGAGCTTGTCAACACTAGACATGGCCTCATCATAACATGATGGCTCCCCGCAATCAGTCAACAATACATAATCCATAGAAGGCACAAAACGCTGAGGCTGTCTTGCACGCCGTTCTGAACGCCTCAAAGACTGTGCAGGAGGTGCATCTGGCTGTCCCACATCTACATGATCTCCCAACAAGGGCTGATCTCCCACTTGAGGGTCAATGGGCTGCCCACGAGCAGCCATGGGACCATCATACCGATGACCATCCTCCTCAAATATCACATGCCGAACCTCAACCGTTCGCGGTGATTCTCTATACATAGAGTCCTCATGAAAAACAACATCATGGCTGCGCACAATCTTCCTCTCAATAGGATCCCACAATCGATAACCCATCTCACCAGAGCTACCATAACCTAAGAAGATACATCTCTTGCTCTTTGGATCCAATTTGTTGCGTTTTGCCTTAGGTACATGTACATAAGCTTCACATCCAAAAACACGAAGGTGACCATACGAAGGTGGCAAACATGTCCATACCTCTTCAGGAACTTTGAAGCCCAAAGGAGTACTAGGTGAACGATTTATCAAATGCACAGAAGTGGCAACAGCTTCAGCCCAAAATCCATTTGACAAACCAGCCATAGAAAGCCTACTACGGACTTTTTCCTGTATAGCCCTGTTCATGCGCTCTGCCACACCATTTTGAGGAGGCGTATAGGGAGCACTAAGCTCGCGCCGTATACCCTTCTCAACACATAATGTTGTGAAAGCATGAGACATAAATTCACCCCCATTGTCCGTACGTAAGCACTTCAGCTTACAACCTGATTGGTTCTCAACAAGATCCAACCATTGCTTAAATATATCAAACACCATATCCTTCTTACGAATGGGGTATGCCCATACCTTCCTGCTAGCATCATCAATGAACGTAACAAAGTACATAGCACCTCCAAGAGAAGCATTGGGCATCGGCCCACATACATCACTATGCACCAAAGCTAGCTTTTCCAAAGATCTGTGTGGAACACTTTTCTTATGAGAAGACCGAGCATGTCGACCATAAAGGCAATGCTCACAAAACTCAAAACCACCAAAATCTGAAACGGGAATGTAATCCGCACGTGCCAACAACTTCAAACCTTTCAGTGACATATGCCCCAAACGTTGATGCCATAAAGAAGCAGGAGGTTGCTCAGTGATCCCCACAATGTGATCAGCCACACTAGCTACACAAAGGGAATACAACGTATTCCTCTTAGCACCTTTAACCAAAACAAGGCTGCCCTTAGTGATCTTCCAACCTCCATCACCAAAAGATACATTGAAACCAAGTGAATCCAACTGACCCACACTAATCAAGCTTTTTGCAAGAGCCGGCACATGACGCACACGTTGCAAGACAAACGTAGTAGAGTTTGGCATAGCCAAATGAATATCCCCAATGCCATGAATCTGCATAGAACGCCCATCGGCAATCCTGACAGTACTTGTGCTCGAAGCATCATAGTCATGAAACCACGACCTATGAGGCGTAACGTGAAAAGAAGCACCACTATCAATGACCCAATCCATAGGCATACTACTCTCATGAGTGAGAAGAAAAGCGTCATCAAAATAGGATGCAAGCAACACATCACCAAGCTCTTCACTAGTAGCACTAGTCGGAGCACATACATGGTCATCTTGAGAGATACACTCTCCCTGTGTTGCATTTAACTCCTCAATCTTGACATTGGACTTAGGCTTGTCCTTAGCATCATGGTCTTTCTTCTTACCATCTCCATTTTCCCTTTTCCACTTGTAGCAATCCTTTTTGAAATGGCCTTTTCTACCACAATGAAAACATTCCACATCCTTTTTACTTGTGCCTGCACGGGACTTGCTTCTAGATTTACCCCTGTTGGACTTATACTTGTCCATAGTCCTGCCTCTGACAACCATTGCACTAGAAGACTTACTACCTGCATTATTCTTTCGATTAATCTCTTCCGTGAGAAGACTAGACTCCACATTAGTACTTGTCAACTCATCCGCAGGAACTGAGTTACTTATGGCTGTCCTAAATGTGTCCCATGACTCAGGCAACATGACAAGTAAAAACATAGCTTTTACATTGTTCTCAAACGTAATTTTCTGCGTAGCAAGTTGGCTGAAAATTGTATTGAACTCATTCAAATGCGCATTCATGGAAGCACCTTCCTCCATTCGCAAATCAATAAGCTTTTTAATCCAATACACCATAGAAGCAGCCGAATGCTTATCATACATATCGCAAATCCACTGCCATAGCTCATAAGCTCCACCCTGTGCATCTTTCACATTGTAATAAACAGAATTTGAAAGGGAAAGCCTAATGGTAGACCTGCACATCTCATCGAACTCCTCCCAATCATCCCTCTCCATGTTCTCTGGCTTAACTCCCTGCAGCTTTAGAGGTCGAATCTGTTTCTTCTGCACCAAGACATCCCAAATCTGATCTTTCCAATATGAGAAGTTAGCACCATCCAACTTCTCAATATTGAAAACTGTGTCCTCTTTAGTGCCCATTACAACAAGAATGCAACAATGAGAAACCTGTAACCAACCAACAAACTGCCACAACAAAGTAGTGTTGCAAATCTGACAACACCTGCTGCTCAATCAAAGAGCAAACGCATAGAGTATAAATCAGCCCATAATATGGTCAAAAAACGTACGTAGAAATCCACAAACAAATGCATAAACCCGTGACACCTGTAACTCAACCGGCCTAGGAAAACCGTGCCACAAAATGCATCAACAATGAGCTGTCATAGAGGCATAAACATACTCCATGTCTGAATAACCACAATAGAGACATAAGCTGACCAAGCTTACACAAATCCGTGAGCATAAATGGATCCAAGTGAGCATATAACCAATGCACAAGCTCAACGAAGTCCAATCTCTACTGTCAACCAAGTACCTGTCCGTACTCAAACCGCAACACTGCAAGCAAGAGCAAACCCGCTCTATGTATAAGTGAACCAAATCTCCACAATATCATGCATAAAGAGTGTCTGTCAAACTGCCATATCCACATCCATCAACATACATAGATGATGTAAACCTGTAGCTCAAGAACACGCATAAACAGACTGCCCAGAAGAGTAGAAGCTCCCACTCAAACCACAACCATATACATGGCTGTCCCACAGTCAAAATACATGTTTTGTAACCACAGAAGAAACCTGTATCCAAATCTCCCTGTAACCTGTAACCTGTACCCGTACCTGTACCTGTACCTGCACCTGTACCTGTACCTGTACCTGTAGTCGAAGAAGACAATGTCGTCAAAACTCCCACTCTATCTGTGTGTATGAGGCCACTCCAAGAAGAGGCTACACACTCTCAAATGAGCTGTGGGCTCACGTAAGTGGAAGACACTACAAAAATGGCACCTGTAATGGCTATGGTAGCTCTGGCAGCAGAAAACTACCAAAGAGAGCTGAAAAACGCAGCTCCTAGTCTGTAGCTCGGATGGGATTTCTAATGGCATGAATGGCTACGAAAGGGGGGTTAAACCCCAGGACGCCTGATGAAAATACTCGCAGACTGCTGAACCTTCCAATGCCAAGCTCAGAAAAACCTTCTGCTCTTTAGAAATGCGCGCGTGCGCGAAACCGAAAAACGGCAATGAAACAGCAGCAAGTTTCAACACACTCAACAATGATGATGAAGCTCTCAATGCTCTCACTACCAAGCTCTGATACCACTTGTTGGGATCGGAGAGCACACACACAAAGAGCCAACACGAAGAAGGAGATAGACACAGTGTGTGGCGGGGCGGTACTCACACTACAATGTGTAGTTATGAGTATAGTTATTATGAATGAGTAAATGAATGGCTGCACAGGGGCGACTGAACAACGCGTAGCCGGGCACACGGGCCTTTAACCCAACACTCCACACCCTTGGCTATGGAAGACGAAGGGCAACCAAATGAAGGATGATGGCCATAACCCTCGTGCGAGTCTTCGCCATCAACTCCCACCTATCCGCCATGTGCTCTACCACTCTCTCCCTTCTCATTCCCCTACCCTATGCTCCCCATTTCATCGCCTTATTCTCTAAATAAAGCTTGAGGTTTTGTGAGTATGTTTTCTTGCAATGTTTTGACCATGTGAGGTGTGCGGAAATCGCCACCTAGTCTTGTGTTTGGAGTGAGCTTGTGTATGTGTGAAGGGTGTGCGGATTCGCCATCCTTTTGTGGTGCCTAAGTACTAAGCCGCTATACCCCCTCCCTCACTCTCTCTCTCTCTCTCTCTCTCTCTCTCACTTGATCTCATTCCCTTTCCTCTTCATCATTACTCCCAAGCATCCATCTCTCTTGGATGAAAACTTTGTTATGGTGGTGTATTGTTTGCGTCCTAGCCGATGAAGCTAGGTGGTGCCCCCTGTTTGCTTTACCATGACAGGCTCGAGGCGCGCCATTCGGTCCCTGGTGTTTTAGAGGCCGTCGGGGTTCGGGGTTCGCTTTGCTCCCGTCATTTGGTGCCCCCACTGAGGATCTTTTCATGAAACCCTTTAGTTTACAAGACTGAAACCCCTAAACTATTGTGAATGGATGAATGGCTAGCAGGATTTGCTAATTGGACAACAGAAGAAGAAGAGCTCCAAGCACAACTAGACGAACTCCGCATCTCCATTGAAGCTCGAGGGCCAGGCGTAACTGTAATCGATTTGCAGTGGGAGAGTCAACCAACACGCCAAACCCAGTGGATATACATAGGCCAAGTGCCAAGAAGAAGAAGGAGAAGGTCGAAACCATGTCCGCAACCTACAACCAACCCACAAAAACAAAATGGAAGGAGCTCTACACAATAGAGAATCAACACTATTCTACATTGAGAATCGGGTAACTCAAGTCACCGAGGTAATTATCACAGTCAGTTTTCAAGTCGCACTTGATGCTGCAGCACAGATAACGGAATCATTGGCTCACACTCTCACTAGAGAAACTAGGGATCTACTGAGTTTGTTTCAAGAAAGAACACCACCCTCTCCCACAAGCTTGGATAGTGACTAAGCACCTCTAAGCTTCACATAAATCAGTACAACCTACCTCAAGACAGATCACACATACCAACACGTGTACGCTCAATCAAGGTAATACTGGATTTGAAGGCTCACTACCAGCACGTCATTGACACCATGCTGGGTGGGGAGCGATTTTTTGAGATTCTGGCATCAGATCAACCATTTGTCCTACCTTTGGTAAAAGGCAATGTACCGTTTGAAGTTTTAATCTATGTCCTAGTATAAGAGGGTATACACGCCTCCTTGTAAAGAAGAAAAAAAACTTTTGCAAGTTAAGCAGTGTGTCTTTCTAGCTCTCTCTCAGTAATCATGGCAAGTGTAGCATTTCCAACATTTAAAGGAAAGAAGGGGGAGGATTTGGTAACAGACTTCCTAGATGACTTTGAAGTAGCATGTGTAGTGAGCAACAAAGATACGGATGAATCCCGGGTTAGAATCTTTAAGCATCTCATGAAGCTAGAAGCTAGATCATGGTACAATGCACTTCCACAAGCAACCAAGGATGACTGGGAACCCTTAAAAACCGCTTTTAAGAGGCGCTTTGGGGGAGGTACCACTTCAGAAAAGTTGTGGGACAAGTTGAGAGACTTGAAGCAGGAGGGTCTTTTAGTATATGCCACCTATGAGTCCAAATTTGTGGATTTGTGGGAACGGTGGGTTGAGTCACTGGCAAGGGGGGAAGCTGCACCCGATTTCCTAAAAAAAGATCGGTTCATGCATGGCTTATGGCCGCTTCTCAAGGAGAAGGTGAAAGGTAGATTCTCGGCTACGTACGAGTTAGCCGTTGAGATTGCTCGCCTTAAAGACAAGAAGCTGCGAATGAAAGCCAAAGAAACCGAGTCTACAGAATCAGGAACATCGTGTCGACCAGCAACTACGACAACCACCATTCCACCACCACCACCGGCTCTTGGGGTAAGAGATGACCAACAAGATATGTTGGCCCATATTACTGACCAGCTGCAGAATTTGTCTGTCCACTTGATACAACAAGGGAGGAGTCAAGAAAGAGATCAAGACCCTGGAAGAGCACGACGACAAAACAGGGAGTATCATTGCTACAACTACGGAGAAGACGGTCACGGTATGTACTACTGTCCCAAACCACGACAAAACTATAATAGAGGAGGTAGGAGGAACCAATTGTCACCCCCTAGAGAAAGAACACCCCCACCCCGAGCACCACCCCCACCAACATAAATTCTACGTCCACCCTAGACACCACTACAAGCATCCATCCCACCTCTTCCACCAGCCCCACCACTTGATCGCCCTGTAAACATCATAAGGCTAGAAGAGAAAGGAAAAGCCGTAGTAGTGGATCCACCCAGAGCAAAGGAGAGGGACAAGGGTAAGGAGAAGGTAACCTTTTTAGAAACACTTGAAGCCATGACTGTGAAAAGAGCTAGGAGGGAGAAAGCTACACAATCAGATGATGAGAGAAGCATGAGAGGAGAAACTAGCAAGAGGCCATCTAGGCCACGACGGAAATTGGGCATCACCGACTTCCAGCTAGGGGAAAGTTCTAAGCCCTATGATCTAACATTGGATGTGGCAGAGCAAGGACCAAAGATTACATGGCCACAGCTGCTACATCTTGCACCTAAAGTAAGGCGACAATGGTCTAAAATGGTAAGTACAAGACGCTCCAAAACAAAGGTAGCCGAAGCAATTTCGGGATGCAACATGGATGACATCCTTCCAATTGTCGACGTAAACATAAAAGGAAAGAGGGTTGGAAACACCTACATTGATGGAGGTGCACAAATCTGTGTAATGAGCAAAGCTATGATGCTTCGATTAGGGCTCGAGGTTGAAAGGCCTTCTCCATGCAAGGCAAAGATGGCAAACAACACAAAAGTAAAGTGTGTGGGTGTGGTAAGTGCCGTGAAAATCAAAGCTTTCAACACTGAGGTAGAGGTAGATGTTTTTGTGATGCCTACTAAGGGGGAGGGCTATCCACTAATTTTGGGAAGGCCATGAAGGTAAAACAGGAATGGGGTACTGGCCTTCTACGCATGACCGGTAAGAAAGGGGAGACAATCTACTACGACATGAGGATTGGCAAGCAGAAGAAAATGAATCTGGAAACATCGGCAGATGAAACCACTAGAGCATCTTCCAGTTTTGAGGAGGAGACCACATCCACCGACGAAAGTGACAGTTCCATTGATGTGATGGGTATCATTATGAAGGAACCACAAAGGGTAAGCACAACTGGTGATCCATCACCAAAAGGGCAACCCAATGAAGAGGAGAGCAAATCACCTGGCCTAGGAGGAAGTAGGTTGAAGGGTATGTTGTCTACGGAATTAACACTTGAGGAGAAAGATAGTTTTTTGTAAATGTTGATGGGATTTCCTAACCTGTTCATTGACAACTATGAAAGAATCACAGGCATTACAGTGGTGGAACATCATATTAAGCTGAAGGAAGGGGTAAAACCAGTTGTGCAAAAGCTACGACGACTGGGGGTCATACAAGAAAAGGCACTCTTGGCCAAGGTAAGGAAACTGCTGGAGGCGGGATTCATCTATCCTGTAGAAAACTCAGAATGGGTGTCACCCATAGTGGTGACGCCTAAAAAGAATGGTAAGTGGAGGGTCTGTGTTGACTACAAACCAATAAATGAAGCTACAAAGAGAGACCACTTTCCTCTCCCTTTCTTGGATGAAATTCTGAATGAAGTAGCGGGTTTTGAATGCTATATCGTCTGTGATGGTTATTCAGGATACTTTCAAATACGCATAGCCTTGGAAGATCAGCTAAAAACCACTTTTATCACGCCATGGGGTTGTTTTGCATACAGGGTTATGCCATTTGGTCTCACAAATGCACCTGCCACATTCCAAAGATATGTCACATATGTTTTTCAACCATTCTTTGGAACATCCATAAGAGTGTTCATTGATGATTTTTGTATATATAGCTCCCGTATTTCACATTTAGAAAAGGTAACTGAAGGTTTGGCCAGGTTGCAAAGCATAGGTGGGCAATTAAATGTGGATAAATGTCACATTGGGGAGAGTAAAGTCATTCTACTAGGCCATGAAATTTCAGCAAGAGGTATCAACGCCGACCCAAGTAAGGTGTCCGCACTCATAGCCCTACCTTCACCAACGACCGCACGTCAACTGGTCTCTTTTCTACAGAAGGTGAGGTATTTAAGTAGATTCATACATCTACTATCACAACTTGTTCTACCACTGCAACAACTCACTCAAAGATCAACTTTCACTTGGGACGAGGAAAGCGAACATCACTACAACAAGGTAAAGGAGGTCTTAGCCACTCTGCCAACTATCTCACCACCTAAGTGGGATGAAAAATTCTATGTCACCTCAAGTGTTGGTGATGACATCATTGGGGGCTGTGCTACTCCAAAACAATACAAGTAGAAAGCACGACAAGGGCAAGTTTGGGGGGACTCATGACCTACCAAGTCTTTGAAGGGAAGGAGAAGAAATCTAAGGAAGCAGAAGTCCGATTACCTCCAGTACCACCGATGGTAGAAGGAGCATACTCTCTCTACTTTGATGGAGCCTACAAGCGAGCGTCCGACAAAGCAGCTGCAGGCATAGTGGTCTTTGATGACAAAGGGACAAAGGTATTTTCGTTGGGCCAATTGTTGGATTCACATTTTAACAATGAATCTGAGTATGCAGCACTAACCAAGGGTCTACAATGGTGCGTCTCACAAGGTGTACAACGCCTTAATGTATTTGGGGATGCTCTACTTCTGGTAAGGCAAGTAAATGGAGCATGGACATGCAAGAATCCTAGTTAAAGGACTCACTTAAGTGGTGTAAAAACCTTGTTGGGTAAGTTTGAAGAAGTTCAAATACACCATACCCGAAGGGCTCAAAACCAAGAAGCAGATGCCCTAGCAAGTGAAAGACTACAGGAAGTGGTGGTTGGAGCATAAAACTAAAGCTCCCTCTATTTCAAGGAAGTGATGCCTTGCCTGACATCGTGCATTTTTTGGAAACAGGGGAATGCCCATCAGATTTAACAAAGGGACAGAAGCAATGGCTGACGCGGAAGGCCACAAGGTATCGACTCATCAATGACGGTTTGTACTGTAAGGGTAAGGACCAAATACTCAGGAATGTCCCTCTCTCTCAGGAAATCACGGGAGTAATTTCTAGCTGTCACGACGGGGTTTGTGGTGGTCACTTTGCCCTAGACATAACAAGTAGGAAAATCTTGCAGGCAGGCTTCCTATGGCCTAGCCTCAACCGTGATGTACACCACTGGTGCAAAACATGTAAGTTGTGTCAAAAGGCCGGCACTAGGTCACTTATGCCTGAACCACAGACACCTATTCTCTCATATGGCCCATTTGAAAAATGCGGTATCGATGCCATTGGGCCATTACCTAGGGCCAACTCAGGAAAATTCTACATTATCATGGGGGTCGACTACATGACTAGATGGGCAGAGGCTACAGCCACCACTAGAATCACAGCGGTAGAGGTAGCTAAATTTATCTACGAGCCCATATGCTATAGGTTTGGCACACCTTTAGAGATCATCTCTGATAGAGGGCCAGGTTTCAGAGCAGACTTGGTAGGAGAATTAATGCAGAAACTGGGCATTACAAGGAGGCACTCTTCACCATATTACCCTCAATGTAATGGCCTAGTTGAAAAGGTAAATGGAATGGTTTCTAAAATTATTACCAAGCAGGTAAACAATCATCCTGGAGACTGGGATAAGTATCTACTACCAGCTTTATGGGCCTACAGAACTTCATTTCGTACATCCTTGGGATTCACACCGTATCATCTAGTATTTGGTAAGGAAGCAATCTTGCCCATTGAAGTGCAACTACAAAGTCTCAGAGTAATGGCAAGCCAGCTTCAACAGCCCAACATGCATTTGAGAGATCACATCATCAACTTGGAAAGACTGCAGCTGGACAGAGAAGAAGCAATAAATTATTATGCAGCACAAGCAGAGCATAGACGGCTTAGCTTTAACGAGCATCTCCAGAAAAAAGAATTGAAGAAAGGAATGTTGGTGCTCCGCTACGACAATCGCTTCGACACGCGCAAGGATAAGAAACTCCTGCTCCGATGGGAAGGCCCTTTCATCATCAGGAAAAAGTATGCCAATGGAAGCTACCAGCTTATGGAGGCTGATGGAAAACTTCATAAAAGCAGGGTAAATGGTTGGCGACTTAAACCTTATTTTCTTCGATTTGACCAGGCTCCACCAATTGACATTCCAGATGAGGACACACCATCAGTCGCCACCTCCGATGATAATGATCAAACAGATGAGCTAGAGACATGAATGCCTCTAGCCAAAAGGGGAGGGCTAATGATGGGGGCTTTTCACAAGCCAAGCTCCCATACCCCTCTTCTCTCGTCCCCACCCCATGAAAACCCCCTCTTAGGGAGGGAGTGATAAAAGGCATTGGAAAAAGTAAGAAAAAAAATATAAGTATGATTATGTAAATATATAAGAAAGGTAAAATAGGCCACCTCATGCCTGCGGGGTAGCCCATCCCCACCTTGCCTCCTTTTTTTTCACTGTTGCCCCGCCGGGTGTCCCTTTTCCTCTCCTCCACTCAAAAGGTCAACCCCCTCTCTCTTCCCCTTGTCCATTCTCCTTTCTCTCTCCCCTCAAGATACCCCACCTCTCACCAATAATGCATTATAACTCACCAATAATGCACCCTAACTCACATGCAACTTACCCTATCTTCCAAAATAGTATACCCCACCCCCTCTTTCTCTCTCCTATCATATCCCATGACCCAAATACCCCCCTCTCTCTCTAAAGGGCGCCATGTCTCTTGTCTTGTAGCTAAATAACCTCCCCCACACTCACACACACTCACACACCTCCCCCACACTCACACACACTCAGTTTCACTGAAAAAGGTGCCCACAGACCCATCCCCACCCGGTGGTTACCTGATTTTTCTTGTGTTCACACACATCTGTACACAGATTCACCTCTGAACACACTCCCCTCTTGTAATTACTTTATTCTCCATGTCACCTCTCACTTTCTTTCATCAACCCATCTCTCTCTCTTAGTCTCTCTCTCATGAGACTGCTGTTCTGGCACGTATACACACAGCCAGACAAGTGGGGCCCACAGTCACATGGCCTATGTAGATAATGATTTCTTCATTTCTAAATTCTACAATTCCTCCCCGCTCCTCCCCTATATAAAGAGGGGTAACTATCACACTAAATACACACACACAACATCACCAAAGAACACACTATGCACTGTGTGTGCCTAGTGCACACACACACACCCACACCATCACCATCACCGCAATCACCATGCTTGTCTTGAGCATGACCTCCACACCCTTGGCTATGGAAGATGAAGGGCAACCAAATGAAGGATGATGGCCATAACCCTCGTGCGAGTCTTCGCCATCAACTCCCACCTATCCGCCATGTGCTCTACCACTCTCTCCCTTCTCATTCCCCTACCCTATGCTCCCCATTTCATCGCCTTATTCTCTAAATAAAGCTTGAGGTTTTGTGAGTATGTTTTCTTGCAATGTTTTGCCCATGTGAGGTGTGCGGAAATCGCCACCTAGTCTTGTGTTTGGAGTGAGCTTGTGTATGTGTGAAGGGTGTGCGGATTCGCCATCCTTTTATGGTGCCTAAGTACTAAGCCGCTATACCCCCTCCCTCTCTCTCTCTCTCTCTCTCTCTCTCTCTCTCTCTCTCTCTCTCCCTCTCCCTCTCTCTCTCACTTGATCTCATTCCCTTTCCTCTTCATCATTACTCCCAAGCATCCATTTCTCTTGGATGAAAAATTTGTTATGGTGGTGTGTTGTTTGCGTCCTAGCCGCTGAAGCTAGGTGGTGCCCCCTGTTTGCTTTACCATGACAGGCTCGAGGCGCGCCATTCGGTCCCCCGTGTTTTAGAGGCCGTTGGGGTTCGGGGTTTGCTTTGCTCCCATCAATACCTTTGACTGCTAGCCCTGTTAGCGCCCATCTGGAGCCTTCTTGGCCTAAAAAACCGCATTGGACATATATTTCCGCTTTCACTTGGCCACAACAGCTTTAGACACATGCCATAGCACCACCATGTGCACCTTCATGCATACATACCCTTGCATGAGCCTCTATCTGGCGTCGAAATGTTTTGGGTGCACCATCATTGCCCAACCCTCTTGTTGAGCATTCATGCTCAACTAAAAGCACACTTTTGAATTTGAAAACTGTAACACTTGACAAGCACTGAAGTATACGAAAAAAGGCACAACCATATGTATAGTAGGTGCAATATGTACAACATTGTATATCTTCTCCTTTCGAATCTCCTCAGATGGGTTGCCCAACCCTCTCCTTTATCTGTCATCAACCGCCTGGGTCAAGCACCATGTACTGGTCTCTTTCGTCCACCTGTAACACCCTTGCATAGTGCCATACCAAGGCACATAGCCAATTGCATACCCAAACCGCCAACAACATACTTCTATTATCCATGCATCCCATGGCATACTTCCCGCTTGCAACAAAGCACCTCCAAGAACACCATATAGAGCACCATCATGATCACCATCCTGTTCAATCAACACTCGCGATGTACCTGACCCACCCTCCCATCCATGTAAAGCTAGATCCTCGTCTAGTAGATCCTGTACCTACTCAACAACATACTGCACAGCCGCTTTTATCAGCATCCCTTTCAAACACCATTCATAAATCCCTTTAGAAAGCTTAAACACCGCCTTGGAATGCCCATCACCTGTCATAGAGTGCACTAAATGCATAGAAAACTCCTCTATCTTCGACTCCACATTGCCCTTCTCACCTGCCATGCACTCAATTGCAGCATCGACAAGCTCTTCCTCACCTACTGGCCCTTCAAGGTCGATAAGCACCACTTTCTTGTTGGCTTCCATCACTTGCTCTTCAAGCATCTCTTCTACTGCTACATCATGCTCCATCAAGGAAGAGAGAAACTCATTCTCTATCGCATTATCCTCATCTTGATCTTCATCCATAAGCAAGGCCACCTCGTCATTCTTGGAAAAACCATGTACCTGATGCACCACCACAGCATACTCTACAGCCACTTTTATCAGCATGGCCATTAACATGGCACCGCATATCACCTTCACCTGCATATCATCACCTGTAGGCTCGGGCTCCTCCACTTGGTCTCCACTGAAGATATCGGTTTGCATTTCACCCTGCTCTTCATACACATCCCTCGTATCTCTACTCACATGCAAGAGATCGAACTCATCATACCTTGACTGAGATGACTTGGTCTCCCAACTTGTGTCAACGTCCAAAGAGCTACTTTCACTTGGCTCAACCTCGTTCTCTATCTCAAGCTCGGGAAGCTCCTCTAGCTTCACCGCTTCAACCTCATCTACAAACCGCACTGTTTGGCCCTTACCACACTTTGATGGAGCTTGAACTGCCATACCTTGACTTGGTAACACATCCTTTTCCTGATAAGGAACCACCTGCATATCCTCCACAATCGGAGTCACTCTAGTTGGCATTTTCAGCATAGGAACCACCCTATCTCTCTGCAACCACAGAACCCTTGGTTCCTCTCGCACATGCACTTCTCTTTGCACTATCCTTGGCTTGGCTACCACTACATCAACCTGCTTTGGGATCACAACACCTGGCAAACCCTGCCTAACTTCACGCTTCTTGAGAATCTTCTTGGTTCGCCCTTTCGCTAGAGCCAACACTTCCTCGTATGACACCGAGCCATCTATCTCAACCTTGTCGCGCACTTCCTCATGCAGACAATCCAAAAACTTGCTCAATTTTAAAAATCCAACATCCTCAGCAGTAGTTACCTTGATTAGCTTTCCCCAAAGGACTTCAAACTCCCATAGGAACGCTTGAAAATCCTCTTCCAAGCTTTGCTTCAAACCGTCTAGATTTCTCTTTTCTTCATCCAACTGCGTATCTGCTACAAATCTGCTTCTAAAAGCTGCTTCTAGTGCTTCATGATCCACCTTTTCCTCATTAGGCAGGCCATCGAACCATAGCCTCACTTTATCGCGAACCACGAGAGGAAACACCTGTATCGCACCTTCTTCCCTCGACAAACCACTTTCTAGCATGAACAACCCATAGTCTTGGAGCCAGGTTCCTACATCTTCGACCCCACTGAAAATGGGAAATCCCGTCCAAGCCATTACTTCTCTAGCAGCAGTTGCTCTTCAAAGGCCGCACCTTTGGCATCACCAAAATCACCGCCTTGACTTAAACTAGGAGCATCAGTGTGCTCCTCCGTGGGGGCACAAAAAGATCGAGAGGGGGAATGGGGGACAACGCCCGGCACGATAAGAAATGCCTCTCTATAGCCCAGGATCAACACAACACCCCAATCCACTCGAAGACACCTTCAAAACGACAATCTGCACATAGTCCGCTTCACTTGCACAGTCCCCAAGCGCACACGTGCTTTCCAAGATCGCAAAATGAGTCCACACCTCACTGCACACGCTCTACCTCCCTCTGCACACACACTTACTCTCTCTCTCTCTCTCTCTCTCTCTCTCTCTCTCTCTCTCTCTCTCTCTCTCTCTCTCTCTCTCTCTCTCTCTCTCTCTCTCTCTCTCTCTCTCTCTCTCTCTCTCTCTTTGCAAAGCACCAACGATCCGGGCGTACACACGCCTCAATGGCACCGCCGCTGGCATCAGACGAGATGGCAAAGAGAAAAGGGGAAGGGGGGAGCGACACGGCACAATTGGCCAAGAGGGTTGTCCATTAATAGCTTCAAAACTCCATTACAATGCTCCTCTGAGCTTCTCACTTGCTCTCTTACACGTACCGTGAAAAAAAACCAAGCGCTCCCTTGTTATAAAAGGTTTTGCCCCTTTATTGGGCTCGCTTTTGAGTTTTTAGGCATTTTCCATGGTAGGCCGACATGTGGCACTCCCCTTGGGAGGCTCAGCTTGACTTTGACTAGCTTGATGCTCGTTCCGAGGCTTCACACTTTACTCTACACACAAGCACCCTCTAGGGAGCAACGACGGCGCCGGCGTTGCTCCTAGGGATTCACATTGCCCTCAAAAAAGGTTGTGGGCGGTTTTGGTCCGCGAGAAACGGCCCTGACCCTGCGGGGTGCCATGTCACCACCTCCAACTCGCCGCCCGCACGGGCGCGCTACCCCTAGCTCCGCGTGCCTTGGCCAAAACCGCCATGGACTACCGCCCGCCGCCTGCGTAGCGCCGGAGGCGCTCGCCACCATAGCTCTAGGAGCCTAAGCTCCTATCCACTTCAACACTTCAAATGGGTGCCCCTTTGCGGATTTATATAGCATGGTACTGGCTCCGCATTGCGCATGTGGGGTGATCCCACGCCACATGGCAGATGCTGGCACCCTTGCCCTCAAACTCCATGAAATCCTTCTCATGAAAATATATACAACACTCAAGTCCTTTGGCCTTCTTCTGCCGGCTTCCCTTTGTTGCTCCCAGACCCGATTACCAAGCAGAAGAAACCCATTGAAACTCCACATTCCCGGCCCCATCTACACCTACCATCTCTGGATTTCGATCCCTCGGCGCCCTCTAACTAAGGCCTCCAAAACGATAAAAAACCATCTACAACTATTCACCGCCCAAATGCTCCCAACTTCATTTTGCTGTATCTGACCGACCGAGCATCCGATGGACGTGGAGTCGATTCTGACTAGCTCCACATGGCTCACTCTATCACCAAGAACCTTGGCGAGGCTCAAAAATGGCCAAATAGCACGTCCCCCAATGCGGCCAAGTGGTCTCAGTTTCGGCCCCCGGAAAATCTTCAACTGACCTTTAACTTGCTATCCAGAGCTCTGGTTTGCAATCCGAAAAGACAGGCATGCTCCATACTGTGAGCACTACATGTGTATGCATTCACCTCACCCTGTTCTAACCACTGCCGCTTGGCCCATCCACCGAGGATCTGGAAGCCGCTCTTGCACAAAAATCCCCATAACTTGCTTTCTAGGGCTCCGTTTGACGAGCCGTTCAAACCGGCTTGGAGAGCACACTGAAGACCACACCTTGGCACATGCTTTCCGCCTTCTGGATACCTTTCACTGCCAGCCCTGTTAGCCCCCATTTGGAGCCTTCTTGGACTAAAAAACCGCATTCGACATACATTTCTGCTTCCACTTGGCCACAACAGCTTCAGACACATGCCATAACACCACCATGTGCACTTGCATGCATACATACCCTTGCACGAGCCCCTATCTGGCGTCGACATGTTTTGGGTGCACCAACGTCTCCCCAAGCAGTTCGCTCACTCCCGACAAAAGTTCAAAGCCTTGTATCTTGATATTTTGTGACTCGGATTGCCAATCTAAAAAGACCGATAGGCTCCATAAATCAAGCTCTACACACCCATTACTTCAAAATGGCTTCAACCACCTGGCTACATGTGTCCTATCCGTCTCAAAGATCTGTAATGCACTACACATTCAAACTGAAATATCTTGGGCTCTGCAGCTTTGTTTGACTAGTTTTTTTCACTACTTGACCCATCACTCTAAGCTCTTAACATCCAGGTAAAAATATTTCACTTTGAACCTCCTCCACTTGCTACGCAAATTGGACCTTTTTGGAGCCGTTCTTGGCCTATAAATCACATCAACCATACATATCAGTTGCTACTTGCTTGCCCATGAACTTTGTAGCTACCCGAGTCCTTTGTCATGCATCTGGTAGGCTATACATACCTACCCATGCTATCTTCTATGGTCGACCAACATTGGCAGGCACCACTGCCTGAGGATTGCAAACCTATTATCACTCTATTACCGAGTCCTTTGGCATGCATCTGCTAGTTTATATATACTTGCCCATGCACCAATGCTTGAGGACTACAAACCTATTACCACTCTAATGTAAACAGGGTTGTATAGTCTCACAGGTCAACAAATTCATGTATAACCTAGTGTCTAAGCATTGGTAGACTGTTGAAAGAATGCAACACTTTTCATCGTGGGTTGTTTTATCTCATGGGGGGATCATTGTTGCTAGATTTGCATGCTTTTTTGGATTTAGATTGGGCTGGTTGTTGTGACATATGAGAAGAAGTTCATGCATATCATAGTTGAGCAAAAAAGAACCTATTGTGGCCACTTTGAGTTGTAAAGTTGATTACAGAGCACTATTCACAACTATAGTTGCATGTGTATGGCTCATATGTGAATGGCTCATATGTCTTATGGTTGATTTGGGTGTTGTACAAGACACTTCCAAAATCATCTACAATTGCATGTGTATGGCTCATATGTCTTATGGTTGATTTGGGTGTTGGACAAGACACTGCCAAAATCATCAACATTGACAGTCAGAGTGCATTAGCGTTTGCAAGCAACCCAATTTTTCATGCTCGCACAAAGCAAGTTGAGGTGCATTGTCACTTTGTCAGGGAGAGACCCTTAGCAAGAGAGATTAGCTTGGCTTATGTGCCAACATAGGACAATCTTACATATTTGTTCACAACGGCATTGCCTCATGAGAAGTTTGATTTTTTTCACAAAGCTTTGGGCATGCTTACATTTGTGGATTGATTATGTCACGATCTTTCTATTTGTGCACTAAGCAATACACTCTCCATTCTGTACCTTGATCTTCTTCATCTTCTCCAAGTGGTGTGTGCATCCTTGCAACCTTGATTCCAATAGGTTTAGCCAAATCAAAAGAAAGAGGAGAGCCTAAGATTTGTAAGGTTTGAATTCAAGATAAAATTAAGGAAGAAGAGTTGGAGCATTGCAAATGACCTTGTTTTTCAAGAGCCGATGACTAACAATATTTGAGCATCTTGCGTAACACAGATGATTACATATGGAGAGACACCCTCACTTCACATTTGCAAAAAGAGACCGGCACCTACGTTGCATTTATACGCCCATATAACAAAAATTATACTTATAAAACGTCAATATACGCCGTATTTCTGAATAATACCCGAATACCCGTATAAAATAGTTTTCGATCGAGATATTTTTCGATCAAAAAATATCTCGATCAAAAAAGTATATATATAGACAATCGTCGCCGTATTCGATCGAAAAGCATTCTGGACTTTTTGGGAGTTTGCAGAGCTTGGAGCTTTTGAGAGATTAGTAGATAGCGACAACCCCTTTGATTTACAGCATTTTTCAGGTATATTTTTTAAATTTTCAGTAAATACTAACTTTTTTTTTTGTGTTATGCCAGACTTGTGTGGTGCACTAGTTTTGACTCTCACCACAAAGTTGGCTTGCAACTCGTAGGCCACTTCGTGGTGTGTAGCCATATGGCTCACTCCAAAGGTGTGTAGAATATAGTCTCCTTTCCCGTGGTGTGTAGTTATATGACTCACTCCAGGAAAGGCTTAGGGCAAATTTAGATTCTCACTCATATGGTGTAGTAGTATATCTCTCACCATAGAGATGAGTTAGGATTAGAGGTCGACTTGTGGAGTGTAGTAGGCATGATGCTACATCTCTCACTTCAGAGTGGCCTATAAAATTTACAATCTTAAAGTAAATCATTGTTGATTATTCTACATAGAAGCATAAAGATTAACATTCGTCATTTTAAGAGTGCAGAGATGCATACTTTATGCCCTCTTCATCTTAATGTGACGTTAGTTATTTTTGTGCTTCTATTTCTATAGTAACATCATTGTTCATCAGCAGATGACTTGGTGTTACTCTGAACGTAGATATATACAACAATTGATTTACATCTGAGATTGTTGAGCTGTTTGCTGATGGTTGTGCTGTGCGTTCCACACAATCCATTAGAAATAGCTTATAAAATTTACAAGTTTAGATTAAGTTTTTCTGTCATATGTGCTACACAGAAACACAAGCGTTACCACTCGTTATATTAAGAGTGAATAGATGCATATTTTCATGCCCTCTTCATCTTAATGTGACATATTGGTTACTCGTGTGTTTCATATTCCAAAAGAACATCATTTTTCATCATTAAATGACTTGGTGTTGTTTTGAACGTAAACGCATACGATAGGTAACTTACATCTGCAATTGTTAATTTATCCACTGATAATTGTGTTGTGAGTTCCACACACTTTATCAGGGATTAGATTGATAAAAACTATCAATCTATTTTACAACAACATCCAGGACTTGTGCTGAGAATATCTCACACTAGCTGAGTTGTTCACATGTACGATTTTCCAATCCTTTAGATGTGATTTCTTTCATCATCTCACACTTTTGCACATAGCAAGGTCCAGTTCTTGTGCTGAGAGCATCTCACACTCCTGGCCTCTCTCTCTCTCTCTCTCTCTCTCTCTCTCTCTCTCTCTCTCTCTCTCTCTCTCTCTCTCTCTCTCTCTCTCTCTCTCTCTCTCTCTCTCTCTCTCTCTCTATAATTTAATTTTCATGGTCGATTCTCACAATGTGGTTTGTAATCATAAGATTTTCTCTTTAATTTGCAATAATTTAATATTGTTTAATAAATTTGTATCATCATTTAAAATATATAGGGTTAACACTCATTATATAATAACTATGTTACTATGGTGTACAATCTTTTCGTAAGATTCTTAATTTATAATTTTGTCATGCAGATATGGCAGACACAAAGCTAGCAAAACATCAACGAAAGTTCATCTCCGAAGTGATTGTGAGACACTTTCATTACATGTGAGAGGCAGAGATTAGGCGTTGTTTAAACCCTGTCGCTCCGGAGCATTTTTATCAGCTTATAGAGACTCTGACCAAGTCTATGTTTGAGCAGCTCCAGGCAGATTTTTCACCAACTATTTTTGGCATAGCCCTCCTGAGATCAGGTGCTTTAGTAAACATGGTCAAACAAACCATTGGACATATCATGAAAACCTTTCAAGAACTGAAAAATCCTGCAATTACTTCCTTGCCAAACATAGCTGAGCGCATACATCTTGTGCAACAGC
Source organism: Adiantum capillus-veneris (assembly GCF_014529385.1). NCBI lineage: Eukaryota > Viridiplantae > Streptophyta > Polypodiopsida > Polypodiales > Pteridaceae > Adiantum > Adiantum capillus-veneris. The sequence goes on along the minus strand of NC_140954.1, from coordinate 106,931,019 downwards.
TTTATACGGAGTTCAAGAGCAAGAAAAAGTTAGAAAGTGCAGCAAAGCGTGCAAGAGTGGAAGCCAGCTCTTTCAAAGCTACTGTTGAACCAAAAATTCTTCTTAGAACAGAGCCTGCAGCATCATCCGTTACTGCATTAGACCTCTCTCAGCTACCACCTATTTTACACCTTCTACCCGACACAGCCGTCTTCAATATCCAAGCTCCACAGCTGGGAGAGGGAAGATGGGCACATGTGAAGCATGTGGGTGTCACACATCCCGCTTTCAAAGATTAAGTGTATGCTGAAAAAGTGTTCAAAGTACACTTACATGGGCCCACCATGGAGCAACAGGTCAAAGACGAAGCAACAATTTTGGATATTTCACATCGTGGTATTATCTACCCTCTTGCCATGGTCCACCACGTGGAGTGACCTATGCTCATTTCACGATTTTGGAATGGCAGCCATGTGGAGCAATGGATAAAAGAATGCATTGTAAATGTCAGCCAGCCTGTCATTCGCGATTACGTACTCACTGCAGGAACAGTAGAGCTATTCTAGGAGAATATTCTGCAGATCATCAATGCTCTCCTCCAAACTCTGAAGTATATACATATGCATAACTACCGCCACAATGATCTACACTCTCGCAATATGATGCTGCATTTTGGCGAAAAAGGTGTTTATGGATTGGGGTTCATGCACCAAAACAAATACGACAGTCGGTTTTCCTCCTCTACGCGATATGCAGACAGAAACTAGAAAACAATATGAGAGAGATTATCCATGGGCAGCCCTCGAATGTATATCTAGTAATCCTCCCTCCTGGACCAAAGCTATGGATATTTATTCCATGTGTCATACATGTAAACGCATTTTGAAGTTCTTACCAGAGCGCCAAGAACAAAGCAAGAGACATTTTTTGAGTAATGTACTTGCTCATCTTGAAAGAGGCAACGTGTTCACCCCAAAACTTGGCCTAATGCTTTTCATCTCTCCTTATGTTTAAATGGTGTCCATAGAGTGGGTTACAACATTGTAATGACATCTGGCTTATGACCAGTTGATGATTAATGAAAACACAGTCTCATGATTTCATCATTGTTTTACTTTTGGTGTCAGATTTAATTGTATGTTTAATTGAGAAAAAATTCTTTGTTTGTCATTCGATATACTGTCCAATGTCAAATTAATTGAATGGGTATTTAAAAGTAATGACATGTTCACCTGATATGCAGATATTGAAGAAGATCTCAACCACGCTGAAGCTCAGGCAATTCTTAAAGAAGAACAAGTTAGATGTGGACAAGCAGATCTATCTACTATTGCCAACATTGAAGAAGATGAATCTAAGCTGCAGGGCAAACCATTAACCCTTAAAGAGTGCAAAAAGCTTTGCCCTAATCACTTTGTACGCCATCAACTATTTCAAATAAGTGGCAATGCAAAAGATACAGGTCCGTAAAAGATCTCTAATTTGCAACATAAAGGACTGGCATGTGTATTGCTGCAAAGGTTTATACGACAAGAGAGATGCCTACTAAAGAACAACCAAGTAGCAATTTACTTTATCCAGAAATGCTATATTCGATATGTTTTGCTGAAGAGAGTGGATTGGTCAGATCGTCCAGGCACCACTAGCGTTGGACGTGGACCCATTGCAGAAAAGGTGGCAGCACGCAATGCAAATAATCCAATAACTCCTCGCAAGCGTCGTATTGTTTTACTTCTTGAAGAGTCAGAAACACTGACTGAATTAGCTAGCCAAGGACAAGACCTTGCCAGCCAAGGAGAAACACTGGACATGCTTCGTGGCCGGATTCTTGAGCTTGAAATAGAGTTAAGTGATGCACAAGAAAAGATTCAACAATGTGAATCATTGTATGGACCTTTGCCAGATGATACTACCACTTCACATAAAGATGTTGCTGAACCATCCCCTGAGCTAGGAATTACAGATTTTACCATAGACAAACTTATAGCAAATCTATCAAACTCATAAGTCACTCAGAAGATTTTTTTAATCTCAAAATTATATCAAACTCTTTTCGATTGAGTAATTTCCCAGAACCTTGTTGTAATTTCAAACCTACATCGACTTTATGTAATTTTCATTCGACAAGATATTATCGGCAATTTATTATTTTCAACTGAAGAGACCACATCTCTTAATTGTGTATATATTTGAGTGTGAGTGAATATATGTGTCTGAGAGAGAGAGAGAGAGAGAGAGAGAGAGAGAGAGAGAGAGAGAGAGAGAGAGAGAGAGAGAGAGAGAGAGGTTTTGATGTGAATGACAACGAGATAACACTTTCTTTCATCATATACAAAAACTTGTTGAGTAAGTATTACAATGGTACTCTCACAAATCATCTCCATCTTCAAAAACTACAACCATATCATCTACTTCTTCCATATCTGAGCATTCTGAAACTATCTCCCATTCCATATCATCATCATCATCAACTTCTGCAGAAATAGCTTCATGCGTTTGGAAGACTCCATATTGCTTTTGAGCGGCTCTAGTTGCAATGTTTTAAGGTTTATAAATAAGTCTCATATTGCAAAAAACATACACCAAATCAGCAGCCCATTTAGTATGAAGTTTGTTTCGCTTTTTAGTGTGCACAAAGTCAAATGCTAACCTGTTTCGCTCACAACTTCCACTTGATGCAGCTACTGATAAAAGTCTAACTGCACTGTGTTGCAGCTCCACTTTCTCTCCACCATACTCCTTCCACCATAAATATGCACTTGTTTTGCCAATGGAATCTATATGCCACGGATCCTGAAACATACCAGTTCTGTTGGCATAATCTACTCGCTGATGAAAAGATGCTTTTCCATCTTCGTGCCCTAAGAGTTGGGAGCACACTGTTTTGAAGTCGGACATAACTTCTTTGTTGGCAGATTGCTGATGCATTTGAAACATAGGATCCAATACAAAATCCACACCATGCAATGGTGTATGCAACTACACCCAACGCTTGTTAACAATTGTAATCATGGTAGCTTTATCCTTTGTACCAAAACTGACATTTTCTCTTAGCTTGCGTATAGCCTCTGACATATACCAGTAGACTCGACCAAAAATAAAAGAATTTGTGTCAACTGCTCTCAAAATATCTACAAATGGCTTTGACATAGTTACTATTCTTTCTACATTACGCCAAAAGACTGGCGAGTTTACTATTTGTGCACATCGACCAGCTGCTTCCTGATAACTTGGATATTTGTTGAGCCATCCATCCCATCTTTTTCCTGCTAAGGTTTCCATCAATGCAGGCTTCAACTCTTGCAAAGCAGCAAGAACATAGTATGCCGTAGCAAACCTTGTCGCGCAAAATATTTGCAAATCTTTATTTGGTGACTTGGTTCGAAAAAGAGCATACGAAAATTGATGCTCTCTAATGAATTTCACCACATGATTTGCATCCAATAAAGTTTGCTTCACACATGCCATTTTACCAATATCTTTTAAAAGCAAATTTAAAGTGTGAGCTGCACATGGTACCCAAGAAATCTCCGGATACTTGACTTGAATAGCTCTTCCTGCTCCTTTGTAGTTGGCCGCATTATCTGTGACAATAGCAGTCACATTCTTTGGTTCACCTGCCTTTGCAATTGCACGCTCATACACCCCTGCTAGGTAGGTGATAGTCTTATCTTTCAATGAGCTATCAATTGCTTCCACGAACATAGCCCCTCTATGGTTAATAAGCATTACATTGATTAAAGGTTTTTTCTGACAGTTAGTCCATCCATCCAGTGCTATGGTGCATCCATATGCTGGAACAAACTCTAGCACTGTGCGTTTGAGAATGGCTTCATTACTGTCTCTGACTTTATCAAGATATTCAGTTCGCATCTTGTTATAGTCAGGAAGCACAAATCCTTTTTTGGTTGTACTCATCAAAGCATCTTGAAATATTGGATTGCGCATAGCATTGAACGATATGCCACACACAAAAAATGCTTGTGTCCATTTTAAATGCAACTCAAGCAACCATTGTTTACCTAATGCTTCAGGCATTGTCTATCCATTGGATGATGCTCTGCTGGGTTTGCTTGTACTAGGAACTCCTCCTGATGTAGAAGCATGTCCATGAAGAGGTTTCAATTGAGAACTCTGATCGTTTACTTGAGTGGTACACACCTCTTGTGTTGCCTCATTGCATACAGATGGCTCAATATTCGCATGAATATCTTTAGAAACATCACCTTTATGTTTAGCTGCAAAAATCAACTTCACTTTGCGAGAATACATGGCAAATTTTTCATGAATATCTTTTGGTGGTGCCCCGCACTTTTCAACATTGCCAAGGACTTTAAATAAATGCTCTTTAATTCTGGCTGCATTACCACTGAACTCGTGGCCATAAGATTTACATTTAAATCGAGATGTATTTCTCCCAGCTTTCAACTCATGCACATAACTCCACTCTTGTCCTTTCACCATGATGCACAAAAGTAATTTGCTAGTAAAAACAAAGTCAATGATCATTTTCATAATCAAAATCAATTTAAACATTCAATTAATTTAACTAACAATGATTGAACAAAATTAAAATAATTAAAAACAATGATTGAACAAAAATACAATAATAAAAAACAATACCATTGGATTACATATAAATTGCATCGATTTATCTAAAGTGCAAGCTTGTAGCTTTAACACATTACGATAATCAATAATTACAATTAAATCAAGTATTAAAATGATTATCATTATAAATTGTTATACCTACAAGAGCTATAAGTGACATTTTTAAATGTCAAAACGATAATCACTTACAATACTTGATAATTATCGTATCTATGTAAAGTGCGAACAAAAAGTTCTTACACTTTACCATAGAATTTTAAGCGATTATCTATCCACAATGCGAGCATGTGTATGCTCTCACACAGTACGGTAGATTTTAGAGTCCAAATAAAGATAAGAGAATATCAATATTTTTGGACATGTTTTTCCTAAATTTTTACTCTAGCGGGAGCATAGCAGTGTGAATAGCTCTACACAAAACATAAAAATATAATTTTGTTTCATTATATTCATTTTGAAGTGAGAGAAAATCTCTACACATCAAAGTTGAACTTTAGATTACATAAAATTAATTTTTATATAATTATATTTTTAAACTAATTATCTCATGTGAGAGTACACTCTACACACAACGATAATATCCTAATTTTTTTAATTAGTCACTTTCAAGTGTCAATTAATTGAACACATTGACAAGTGATTCTTATAATTACATTTTGTATCAGGTGAGAGATTATACTCTTCACAAAATATAAACTTTCAACTATCTACTAATTTTTTCAAAACAAATTCATAAATTTGAATCACAAAACTTAAAAGCCATTGAATTTTAATTTTTACCTAATTCAAATTGTTTTATTTTTTTACATATTACTCTTTTGATTGTTTGGTGAGAATACTCACATGGAAAACATTGACTGTGAATGATGGTGTGAAGGCTGTCGCGTGTTGCTATATATACTAACATATTCGATCGTTATTATTTTAGATCAAAATTAATTTCATTCAAAAATGATTTCGTTCGAAAATAAGTTTGATCGAAAAACCAAGAAGTTATACGTTTGGCCGTGTATGCTGATGTGGCACCGTATAATACGGCCGTATAATTTTAAAAAACGAATAATATGCCCATTATTCGCATATTATACGTCTCCCGAATAATGAAGAATGCAACTTAGACCGGCACCTACTAGTGTTGTCCCTATTGGGCAAATACTTTAATCAGTCTCCAATGAGTGCATCTATTGAAAAATGCCCAGAGTTTGCTAGCCCTGGCTCTATTGGGAAAATCCCACAATTGGTGTGCATCCAAGAGAGGACATCCCGGGCAGGAAGTGCTTCAAGAAATCATGTGGTGCCTTCTAAAGTACACCACATTTCAGCATTTTTATAGTGCCATGTGCCTTGCAAATTACTAGCGTATGTGATTGAATGTGGAGAGAGCCCTCGCTTTGTATTCACTAAAACCAGCCTAGTGCTTTTTGGCCCTTCTCTTGTGAGTCAAATCTTGAAATCAGTGCATTGCAAGAATGAACTCCTGGCTACGAAGCTCCTCAAGCACTTTTTGTGCATTCTAAAAGAAGTACACTATAGTTGACAAATGTGTAGACCAAAGCATTCCCAAACAATATCTCTTTTCCCAACAGCCCCTAGCAAAATATATCATCATGAATTCTTTTTCCAATATCAGCCTCCCCTCAAGATGCAAGCGCAAATGATTGCCTATGGAGAGAGACCCTCACTTTGCATCCACAGAAAATAACCAAGAGCTTCTTGGTCCCTTCCTGGATTGGGCATATCCCATGGTTAGTGTGTTCCAAGGGACACCCTTCCTGAGAAGTACACCACATTGGACCTACATATCCACCAAGCAGTTCCCAAGCACAACCTCTTCATCAACAACCCCTGACTAACAATATCATTGTGAAATTGTTTTCCCATATCAGCCTCTTGTGTAGTGCAACATGCCTTCAAGATTACCTCACTTTTCATCCACCAAAATAAGCCCAATACTACCTAGGTGTTGACCCAATGGGACATATCCCATAATTAGTGTGCTTCAAGGGACACCATTCTGGAGAGGTACCCTCACTCTTCATTCAGTACAAATGGCCGAGGTCTTCTTGGCCCTGCCTCTATTGGGCATATCTCACAATCAATGCATTTCAAGAGTCAAAGAACAATTGATGAACATATCCACAAAGGCACTGTCAAGTATGACCTCTTTTTTCAACAGTCCATGACTAACCATATCACCATCATGAATTCTTTTGCCTATATGAGCATCTTGCAAAACACAGGTGATTACATTTGAGGAGACACCCTCACTACACAATCGCATGTAGTGCCACATGCCTTCAAGATTGTATATGTAGAGATCCTAGCAGTACTTGGGATTTGCCCCAATGGACATATCCCATAATTAGTGTGTTGTAAGGGATGACATCTGGGGAGAGATCTTTCGGAAGTACACCATAGTTGACATAAATTTCCCATATATTTCCACCAAGGCTTTCTCAAGCACGGCCATTTTCATCAACAACCCTAGGCTAAAAACATCATCGTAAATTCTTTTCCCAATATTAGTCTCTTGTGTATTTCCACATGCCTTCAATATGCAATAGACCCTCACTTTGTATCCATCAAAAACAACCTAGACCTTCTTGACTTCTGTACCTATTGGACAATCCATAATTTTAGTGTGCTATAAGGGACATTATTCTAGACAAAGAGATCTTAGAGCACGTTTTGTGCTTTTTGGCCTGCACCACATCTAGCATATATTTAACCAAGGCATTCCCAAGAATGATGTGTTTTCTCAACAACCCTTGACTAACAATATTTTCATGAGATTTTTTTGCCACATCAACGTTTTGACTAGTACCACATGCATTCAAGATGTAATTGCACGTGATTGCGTCTGGAGAATTTCCCTCGCTTTGCAAATCCTAGAGCTTGTTGGCCCTGACCTTTTGCACAAACCCCACAATCAGTGTGCATCCCAAGGGACAACCTCTTGGGCATATCCCATGATAAGCTTGTTGTAAGGGACATCCTTCTTGAGAAGTACACCACAATTGACCTACATGCCCACCAAGCTGTTCCCAAGCACAACCTCTTCATCAACAACCCTTGACTAATAATATCATCGTGATATCTTTTACCCATATTATTAGTATCTTGTATAGTGCCACATGCCTTCAAGATTGCATATGAAGAGAGACCCTCACTTTCCATCCAACAAAAATAGCCCAGTGCTACTTGGGCTCTACCCCAATTAGACATATCCCATAATTAGTGTGGTGAAGGGATGCCATTTTGGAGAGACACCCTTGTTCTGCATTCACTAGAAATGGGTGAGGGCTTTTTGGCCTTGCCTTTGTTGGGCATATCGCACAATTAATGCACTTCAAGATTAATAGAACAAATCATAGAACATATGGACGAAGGCATTGCCAAGCATGCCTCGTTTTTCAACAGCCCATGACTAACAACAATTGAGCATCTTGCGTAACACAGATAATTTCATATGGAGAGACACCCTCACTTTGCACCCACAAAAACTTGCCTCTGCTAAGAAATGCCCAGAGTTTTCTAGCCTTGCCCCTATTGGGAAAATCCCACAATCTGTGTGCATTCCAAGAGAGGACATCTCGGACAGGAAGCACTTTAAGCAATTATGTGGTGCCTTCGGAAGTTGTTGGGGTTCTTCAACACACACAGAACTTAGGTGTTGACAACATGTCACACACACTAAAGACAGAGTTAGACAAAGGCAAACATATCCAACTCATCAGCATTTCACCATTCACCAGATTCCGACACAGCAGACTGAAGAACAAAACATGAATCATAAAGGCAAGAGACTACACAATTTGATTCATCTTCGTCCAAAGATAACTTCCATTTTAGCCAAAAATTACATACTCGCGTGAACCAGCATGACCTTATAACAGTTACATCGGATTGACCAAAATACAACTTATCAAGATTCTGACTCACTAAGATCCGACTGACTAAGAGTTGATTGACTAAACATAAGTACAAGTACTGATCTGGTGCAGGGTCAACACGTGGCACAGCCTAGTGGTGGATTTCCTTGAAATCCGTCTTGGATCCACAATCCCTTGATCTGCATATTCTGCACCATCAACATTACTCTCTACACTGGTTTAGCTTTATTCTGAGCCTCCACATCTGGCGTAGCCATACCCTGCTCTTCAACTACTGACTCAGGTGCCACTATCCCAACAGATACAGTTTCCACTGCTTCAAGCACTTCAACCTGCTGATCAACCTACTGTTTCATCTCTGCATCATCCTTCAAATCTTGACCTTCCTCAATATGTTCCTCCAACTGAACATAAACCATATCCCCTTGCAAATCTTTCATCTTTAAATCCTGAGCTATTTTGAACCACATGTCTCTGTCCTTTTTTACATCCTCTAACTCCTGCAGTAATTCACCCTCGTGCTCACACTACAACACTAAATGAAGACATCGACGCGTCTATATCGACGGCCATGCTTTTCCACGTGTATATCAATGACATTCGCGGGCGTCGCTATACGCGTCGCTATACACGTCGCAGTGTGCGTCGATATACGCGTGGAAAGGCTTTATTTGCCACGCATATAGCGACGCGTATATCGACGCAAAAAAAATTGGGGGAAAAAAGCGAAACCCTCGCACAGGGGCCATTTTCGCCTGCTTGGGTCTTGGCCGAAACCTGCTGCGCAGGTATTATGTCCATCTCCACCCTCCCCAACCCCTCTCTCTCTCTCTCTCTCTCTCTCTCTCTCTCTCTCTCTCTCTCTTTCCTACACACACACACACACAATGTAGAGGGAGAGAGAGAGAGAGAGAGAGAGAGAGAGAGAGAGAGAGAGAGAGGGGTTATGTCCATCTCCACCCTCCCCAACCTCTCTCTCTCTCTCTCTCTCTCTCTCTCTCTCTCTTTCCTACACACACAATGTAGAGGGAGAGAGAGAGAGAGAGAGAGAGAGAGAGAGAGAGAGAGATAACTGTGTGTGTGTGTGTGTGTAAGAAAGAGAGAGAGAGCGGTGTGTGTGTGTGTAGGAAAGAGAGAGAGAGAGAGAGAGAGAGAGAGAGAGAGAGAGAAATGTGTGTGCGTGTGTGTGTAGGTAATCAAAGAGAGAGAGAGAGAGAGAGAGAGAGAGAGAGAGAGAGAGAGAGAGAGAGAGAGAGAGAGAGAGAGAGAGAGAGAGAATTAATATATGCTTAGGAAATTAAAATTAAAGAAAAAAAAATTAAAGAGAGAAATGAAATGAAATGTTATATTAACGTCTTCGAAAGGCCAAAGTGACCTATGAGACATGAGACAAGAAAGTTACAATGTGATGGATCTGATACAAAGTCAGAGTAAGAAGATGACAAAATGAAATATTATGGAATCCTAAACTGCTGGGTGTGGACTAAACGGCTAAACGAGCTAGTTGGGATAGGTAGATCCTCCATGGTCAGTACTCTGACCGGGCGTTGTGCATGTCGAGCCAAAGTGACCTAGCTAGATCCTCTGATGCAGCCTCTGTGGATGTTGTGTGGTCCTCCACAGTCGTGGGCATCTAGATCTCCCTAGATCAGTCGCTCGTTCGATCATTAGAGAGATAGGGAATGAGAGAGCGAGAGAGAGAGAGAGGTAAGTAGAGAGAGAGAGAGAGAGAAAGAGAGAGAGAGATAGAGAAAGAGAGTTATATATATATATATATATATATATATATATATATATATATATCGAGAGAGAGAGAGAGAGGGAAGTGGAGCTCCAAGAGTTATGGCAGAGAAATAGGAAAATAGAGAAAGAGAGATAGCGAGAGCGAGATTGAGAGAGAGAGAGAGAAAGAGAGATAGCGAGAGCGAGATCGAGAGAGAAAGAACGAGAGATAGGGTACGTAGACAGAGAAGAAACTATGGAACTAAAAGATGCAAAGGGGTTTTTCCTGCTACATGCATTGCCATGTACACCTGGGAGTGCACGTATGTGTCTACCCATATAGGATTTGACCAATAAAGACGAGATCTTGACCCGGTGGTCCTGATCTCCGTACACCTCTGGACCGAGGTGTACGGAGATTGGGCAAGACTAGAGAATGCGAGGTAGTTTACATTGTGAGGAGTATATATATATATATATATATATATTAAAACAACATTCATAATCATTGTAGATGGCAACGTCATCAACTAACATGGAGGAAAAGATTGCATGCTCGTGCACGCTCTGCAAGTATCAAATCCTGCGCAAGTGTAGGATATGTAATGAGCATGTGCACAAGTACGGAGAGTTTGCTAGAGAAACCGTACAGAATCTGCGATACGACTCCTACGGAACGGGCATTGATTTCCGCGACATAGCACCTACATCCGAGAGAGAGAGAAAAAAGATTATGCGTGAAGGTCCGACCAATATAGAGCCACGGATGGAAGCAGAAAAGGGCTTACAGACAAAAGACGATGGCATGGAGGAGATGCTGGATGCCTTCTTCTAGACAAGCGAGGAGAACGTGAACGAAGCAGCACCAGAAGCCATGCGCCTATCTCCTGAAGACATGTTGAGGAAGTTGGCACGTCAACCAATCTATGAAGGCGCCAAAATATATGTGCTTCGTACTTGTCTGGAGTTTTTGAATCTTTAGTCAGTGTACGGGTGGTGAGATGAAACCGTCACTTCTTTGTTTAGGTACATAGGCTGCTGATTCAAAGTCTTGGAGGCACATTGAAGATACCTGGCCACATTTTAAGAGTGAACCATGAAATTTGCGTTTGGGCATGGCAATGGATGGAGTCAATCCATTTGTCTTGAGAAGCTCGTCATGGAACACTTGGCCTGTGTGCCTTATCAATTACAACCTCCCGCCGTGGCTTGCTATCAAGAAGGGTCATTTGATTTTAAGCTTGATTGTACCTGGTAAGTTCAAGGCAAAAAACATGGATGTTTATCTAGATCCACTAGTTGACGAGCTCCAGGAGTTATTGCATGGGATCGACATAGCAAATGCGGTTGAACTAGTAGGACAACAACATGCAAGGATCCATAGACTTCTTATGTGGACTATGCATGATTGGCCAGGATACGGAGAAGCTTCTAGTAATGGTTATTGATTTACAAAATTCTCGCTATTCGCAAGCCCTTTTCCTTGGCCTAATTCATGCTTTGATATATGCAGGACTAACAACTTCGGGATATAATGCATGTCCAATTTGCGGGCAGTCTTTGGATGTGCGCCATTCTACCTCTCTTTGAAAGACAATTTATCAAGGCCACCACCGTTATCTTCGAGATGGCCATCACTTGCGCGAAGGCCAGCTTGGTCGCGTCGAATGTTGTCCTATGCATGTACAAGAGTGGCGTCGCCGATGGGAGCAACATGAGGGGAAACCTGTTCCAGGAATGAAACGTTTGTCCATTCTCCATACGTTGCCGTACTGGGGTGATCTACTAATTAACCATTTGCTGGATCCAATGCATATATTCAAGAATGTGGGAGAGCTCCTCTGGAAGACAATCATGGGAATGAAAGACAATCGAGCTTCACGAGATGATTTGCAGTCGGTTGGAAAGATGCCAGAGCTGTGGCCTTTCACCAATGCAGCTGGTCAAACAAAACTTCCAAGAGCGCCATGGGTATTGCTAAAAAACGAAGAGCGACAAGTGAAAATGGTGATTTCAGAGTTCAGGACGCCAACAGGATATATGCGATGTCTCAAGACAGCATTCACCCGTGACAATCAACTGTCAGGGTTGAAATCGCACGACTGGCATAAGTTCTTGCAATTCATTCTTCCAATTGAGATCAAGGGGTGTTTAACAGAGGAAGTGCAGACCTGCATATACAAGATTTCAGAGCTAGTGCGGTGGATCTCTTCCAAGGAGACACGGGAGGAATCTATTGCAGTCGCAAGGGCTAACTCCATTGAGGCAGTTTGCATGATTGAGAAGTATCTACCCACGAGTTGCCTAACTATCCAAATGCACTTGCTCGTCCATGTAGTAGATGAGGTTGCAGTGGCAGGTACAGTCCACAGCCGTTGGATGTTCTTTCTAGAGCGGTTCATGAAAACACTTAAGGGTTTTGTTCACCAAAAAGCGTGTCCAGAGGGGAGCATGGCAGAAGGATGGCTGGTGCAAGAGTCTCTTGTATTGACGACCGAATTTCTATCCGTTTCTGACCCAAAAATGCCTCGACTGTGGAGCGATGAGGAGGATGCAAGACTGGTGGGAGAGGAGCCGCAAGGGCAAGGGGTGCCGAAGAAAATGAACCTGGCCATGCAAGAAAAGATCATGAAGTTTTGTATACTAAATTCAGCACCGATGCAAAAATGGCTTGAAAGGTACGAAGAAGAGAAAGAGAGACGCAATCTAGAGCGACAGGATTTCAGGCAGAGTCGAACGACTAGAGGCTTACCCTTGCCAAACTATCTCGCTCCTCTACCTGAATTCCCTACAATGGCATGGTTGGACAAGACAGTGAGAGCAGCTCGACAGATCGAAGAACCCATATCTCTAGAAGAGGAAGAGCTGGCTATTGGATGTGACTGGAAGTATCATACATACCACTGTGGTCACATGGAAAGCATTTCAGAACACAACAAATTGACAGCAGAAGAAACACATTTGACAGTGGGGTAATGGTTAGTTTCATGCAAAAGAGCAGGGCCAATGCTAGAGACACGAATGAGAGCACTAGCAACCTGGATTACTGTGGTCTGGTGTCAGATATCCTAAAAGTAAGCTTCAGGCGGTTTGAGATGTTTTTGTTGGATGTGAAGTGGTTCAAGGTGATTACTTCTGGTTGCAATGCAACGGTACGCAGAGATGGAAACAAACTTGTGCAAATAGATTCTACAAAGATTTGGACAGATGCGAGCGACACATTTGCTCTCCCCAAACATTGCGAGCAAGTGGTCTTTGTACCGGACCCTCGAGAGCGACAATGGTGGTTTGTGGTTTAGGTTGCTCCAAGAAATAAACAAGTATTTGAAGGGCAAGATCTCTTGGAGGAAAGTCAATCAGATGACGTCCATACTAGTGTGACATTAGATGAGATGGACGAAGGTATGGTAGAGGAACCTGAAAGCTATACAAGGGATGATGTAGACGAGCCAAAATTGACACTTGTAGATGAAGATGCAATGGATGAAGACAATCTGCCAGAACGAGTTGGGGCAGAGTTATGTTTGCAATTAGAGATAGGCGATGATACGGTGCAAGATCTTATCGATGATGACTCACTCGTCGAGGCCTAGGCCTGTAAGTGTTTATGTGAAGACTTTGATTTAAAATTAAGCTTAAAGTTAATTTAAACAACTGTGTTTTGATGCTTTATTTTACTTTCTTTGTGTAGACTTTAGTATGGTAGACGAGATTCTAGATCCCGCTTCCATGAGTGCAGATGCATTCATGGGCTTCACTACACGGATGACGCCTACTCAGATGAAGAGGCTTCTCAGTACTGGGTAGCCAGAGGCACGGGTACTACGCCTCCGGGCTTCACACCCGAGGGTCCGACGCCTAGGGGAGGGACGCCTACGGGGTTCAGGACGCCTATGGGTACGATGCCTTCTTCTCCCATCACGGCCGCTTCGACACCTAGGGGTGGGGCAGAGGCGGGTACATCCTCATCTCCGCAACACAGGCGCACTCATCGATCTTGATGATCGTCAGGTGGAGGTGGTGGTTGCTGTGGAGGAGGGTCCACAGATTCTTTGACCCCTCCTCGCTCACGACCCCCGTCCTACCCAGGCACACCTCTCGACACACCTCTTGGCACACCTCGGACACCTTGGGGGGCACACGATCCTAGTGCCTCCAAGCTCTATACTGTACGGGGAGATGGTTCTGTTGACATGGATAGAGTCCGGACTGAGATGCGACAGCGGATTCGTCGGCTCGTGGAGCTGCAATTTTCGACCAGCACTCTGACGTCTTGGGATTAGCAAGAAAAGGAAAAAGTCACTTACATAGTGGAGACCACCCTCAGAGAGTACCAGCCTGCTCCGGGTTCTTCCATTGTTCCGGTGCAGTGGATCAAGGGTGTTGCACGGGACACCCTGAAACATCGACGAGATGCAGCTCAGAAGGCTTTCACGACCGGCTCGCCGAAGCCTTCGGGCATCCCACACGAGAGGTGGCTGCAGATCACTGAGGATGAGCGGACAGCGGCCACGCAGTTCAGACAGCAGCGTGAGGCCGCCCAGGTACAACAGATGACTAGGGGGACATCTCATCTTGGCATCGGAGGCTTCGACACCTTTCGCTATGAGTTTGTGAGTTTCTAATCCAATCTTAACTATGGCGTTTTTTAAAACGCGATGAATCATGTATTCTTATTACTTTGATTTTTGTATAAACGCAGAATCCTGCGATGCATCGAGCTCAGACACGCGAGGAGGAGTCAGATGGATATCGTAGAGGTATCTATGAAGTACTTAATGGTCTTGAAGCTTCAGGAGAGCCTGTAGACTGGGAGGGCTTAGAGTCTCGCTGATCGCTTGAGGTGAGACGTTAATATGTGTGAGTTGATTTAATTAAGTCAGTATATGTGAAGTAATATCAATACTAATTTTGTGAGTTGTCCTATGTGCAGGTTGCAACACCTAGTCATTAGTGGACCAGATTTCATATATATGCTTTGTGAGACACAGACACGCTTCTGTGTCTCTTTTTTGTACAAACAGTTAGTGTTCAGACAGTTATTGTTTCCCTTATGGTTATGATTATTGTCATTGTCATTGTATAGACAGTTATTGTATCTCTTTCTGGTTATGCTTATGGTTATTGTTAATTTTGTTTATGGTTATGGTTATCTGCATTATGGTTTTGATCAAAGTGGTTATAGCCGGTTATGGTTTTAAGTTATGGTTATGCTTTTAAGTTATGGTTATGATTCGTTATGGTTATGCTTTTCAGTTGGTACGGTTGTCTTTCATTGGCCTTAAATCTCATGTGAGATCCTACATGGATAGCATGTAGGAGGCGTATACATGATATGGTTTTTTTTGAAAAGTTTATGTAAAAACAAAGGGAACTCTGACGAAATTTCTGCGCGTGGGAGCATGGTTGATATTTTGGTGCTGCTCGCTTTCTTGGGTAGAGGGCAGGAAGTTTGGCTGTGGCTGTGTCCATCTTTTAACTGGGGACCGGCCAGGCTACCTTCCCTCTGTCCAAGAATTTTTTTTTCTGCTATGGTCGTCGCTATGTGCGTGGCAATCTACGTCGCTATATGCGTGGAAATCTGTGTCTCTATACGCGTCTATACCTGCGTCGCAAATAGCGATTGGTTTCACAGCGACACGGATAGCAACGTGCATAGCGACGGGATGCGACGATAACACCTTTTTTTGTTGTAGTGTCACTTACAAATCCCTGCTTCATCATCTCATATGGATGCTTTATTGCTACAGGAAGTCTGTTCTTCATAGACTTCCAAACTTCTTGAACTGCTTGCAACAGCTGATCTTTCAAGACAAAAATTTCTCCCTCTAACATCCACATCCTCACCTTTTACTTGCTTCTCCAATTCTTGACATCCACATCCACATCATTGACATTGACATCCACATCTTCACCTTTTACTTGCTTCTCCAATTCTTGCAAAGGAATCAACCTCTGATGTAGCATTTGAACGTGAACCTGCAAATCAACATTAGTTTTTGACAAATGCTCCATTTCCTCATTCAATCTGGCATCTAACTTCATTGTCTAATCTCTGGACAGTCCCAAATACATTTTTATTCTTGAAACTTCTACATGATTCTTTTTCATCATATCCTCCAACTCTTTCTGATGTACTTCTTGAATCTAACCCACCTGCAAAGTCATAGCTTCCAACTCCATGTCCTTCTGCTTTACTTGCACTTTACCTACTGCTGAATCTGCAACCTGTTTAAGTTGCTCCCCCATTTGTACTTGCTGACCCAGCACAAATTCTTGCACCAACTTAAGCATCCTTATAGCATTGTCAGCATCTTCACATCTGCCTTCAGCTTTAAAAGATGTACTTGGAGTAGCAAATGCAAAATCTAAAGCTTTAGCAACACCCTACTCACCAGCACTTACCTTTCTCTTCTTGGACAAAGTAAATGTTTTGCCCAACCGTACTGGTGTTTGAACATCTGCAGGGACTTTTTGTGAGAAGACAGATAACTCATCAAAGTCTTGGAAGAAATCTGGGCTAGCCACAGCTTCTCTAGCCTCCTCCTCTGTGTAACCAGACTCCATCAAATCTGGAAACTGCTTTCTCTTTTCTAGTTCTCCATCAAAAAGCTTGTCTAGTTCATCAAACTGCTCTTTAATTTTGTTCTTCTGAAGTTTCGACTCAGCAGTAGTAGCAGAGATATTTGGCACCACTGTTTCTCCTGCTTTCACCATCCCAGCATACTTGAATAATGCAGCTAGGAATGGAGCAAAGATATTTGGCACCACTGTTTCTCTTGCTTTCACCATCCCAGCATACTTGAATAATGCATCTAGGAATGGAGCCAATCTACTACTACATTGACGCTTCCTCTTATCTAGAGTAAACACCTCTTCATGAATTTTGTCATGGACCCAATCGGCCCAGCTGAAACAACCTCCCTGCTATGCAAATACCAATGGAGCATAATTTTCTTTTGACATATAGTCAAATTTAGCCAGAAAACAAACCCTCTCAGGATACCACTTTAACTATTCCCTGCGGCCATACTCCACATTTTTAAGCATGTAATACAACCTTGTCCCTTCTGTGGACCCAAACTCTTTCTTCAAACAATCATCTGAATACTTTGGTGGAACGGTTACTGTTGTGAATGGTAACTTGAAAACTGCAGCAACCACTTGTGGGCACAACATGACCTTGTCAAATATTTCTCCTCTGGTCTTCCTCAGCAACTCTGCTTGTGACTTTGCATAAAAATTTCCTTTCCATTCTTTCCATGGCAACATTGCATACTCATAAAGCCCCAACTGTCTGAGCCACTTCTCATTCTTCTCTATATCAGCTTCCATCTCAATCTTGAGATCTGTGTACGGGTCCATCAAACTCTGCAGCATTTTGTTTTCCGACAAAGGTGGTGGTTCCTCCTCTGAGAACTCCTCTTCTTCCTCATCACTTACATCCACCCTCAGGTTGAGTCCCTTTCTCCTCAGCCTCATTGCAACAGGCTCTGCCAACTCAGTTTCATCCTCGGGTCTCATGGCTGCTACTACAAGCTTTGCTTTAGGGGCCATAGTGCTTGATGAAGGAGTAGATGAAGAAGGCGACTGCAAGAATTAATAAGCAGATAGGTACTTTCACGGCAAAGAGACGAACATTTCATAAGAATTGCGCTGCATGCATCCGCTGAGTGACCTCCTTGACAGCTCCCGCACCCCAATGATTTTAGCCTGTGGCGAATAATTTTCCCACAAACCCAAATATTGTTGAACGTTAAACCCTTTATTTTCAGGTTTAAAAATTCCGATCCAGTTAATTACGATGGACCAAATTCCGACCAACCAATATTCGATGCACCAAACTAGATGACTGCATACTGTATCATGTTTATCTGAAGTGAATTTCCACCCATCACGACCTTGCCAAGAACTCCTCCTGCCTTCCTTCATCACCTGTTCTCTGCTAAAACCCTTATCAACATTGCTTCCAATACCTTGCTCACTTGATAGCACTGCTTGCTGACTCTGAAAAACTGGTAATTTAAGTGCCTCACACAAAGCAGCACCTACCACTTTTGGTGTCAACCGGTCAAGGTGAGGTGGTTTACCTTGAAATTTCTTCAACTTGAATCCATTTAATGGTTTGTCCACTCTGGTTCCAAATACATCACCAACAATAAATATGCCTTGGCCTAAATGTTCAACAATCTGATAAGGACCCTTATACCTCAAATTCAATTTCCCTGGGAATGGACCAAGCCTAGAATTATATAGCATCACCCAATCTACCACTTTGAACAGTTTAAACTTGACATTCATAGCTACCTAGGCTTGTCTTCTCCTCTGGATGATCTCAGTGATGTAAGAACTCACCAACCTATCCTCTTCTAGCTGCATCAAATACTTACATATGTGCTTTATTGACAATGCAGGAGACATTTTTTCAGCACATACTCTCAAGCTAGGTACCACAAATTCCATAAGTACTACAGCCTCCAACCCATAGACCAACGTGAAAGGTGTCATCCATGTGGTGACTTTGAAGGCATAGCTGAATGGCCACAGAGATAAATCCAACTTCAAGTCCCAATCCTTATGATCATCCTGCACAATCTTTTTCAGAATTTTAACCAGAATTTTGTTGCTACTTTCGGCCTGTCCATTGGCCTGGGGATGATATGGGGTAGACTTCTTGTGTAATATCATATGAGTTTTAGTTAGCTCCTGTATGACCTCATTCAAAAAATGTGTCCCCCTATCACTCACCAACTCAACTGGACACCCAAATCTTGTCATAATGTTATGATACAAAAACTTTGCAACACTGGCTGCTTTGTTATCCTTCAGTGCCACAGCTTCCACCCACTTAGTACAATAATCTGTAGCAACCAAAATGTACCTATTCCCCCTAGAGCTAGTGGGCTTCAATGGTCCTACAAAGTCCATACCCCATTTTTGAAAAGGTTCCAGGGGTAGAATAGGATGATCTGACATCCTGTCCCTATTGTCTGGCTGACCAAGCTTCTGACACACCACACATCTTTTGGCATACTCATGTGCATCTTTTAACAAAGTAGGCCTGCAAAATTTTCTTTCCTATAATGTCTCCTGAAAAATGTCCACTAGCTTGAACATAATGAGCTTCCTGTAGAACTGCTGACTGTTCAAATTCTGGAACACACCTTCTTATCACTTGATCAATACCCTTCTTGTATAATGCTCCTGCAATCACCAAAAATGGTCTTCTTTTCAATGCAAATTTCTTCCTTTGATTAGGTGAAAACCCTCCTGGCATAACCCCATCGTTAGGTACACCAACATTTGATCATCCCAAGAGTCTGGAACTTCCTGCTGAACTGAAAATAAATCTGCATCAGGTAACTGATCATCCACACCTGTTGGAGATTCTCCTGTTTCCAGTCTGCTCAAATAATCTGCCACAGCATGCTCTTTCCCAGGAGTATGAATAATCACAAACTCAAATTCTTGCAAAAGAAACATCCACCTTGCTAATCTCCCTGTAAGTATGGGCTTCTTAACCAAGTACAACAAAGCTTGGTGATCAACATGAAACATAACCTTGTTACTGAGTAAGTAATGCGTGAACTTATTCAATGAATATACCATGCCCAAACCCTCTCTCTCAGTCACAATATAATTCTTTTCTGCTGGAGTCAGCATCCTTCTTGCATAATACAATGGTCTATACCATCCTCTAACCTTTTCCTGCATCAACACATCTCTAATTACAATATCCGATGCATCAAAAAAAACATGAAAAGGCAATGTCCAATCACGAGGCTGCAATATTGGTGCTGCTGATAGAATTTTCTTTAACATCTGAAAGGTTGTCTCCTGTGGTTCATCCCATTTAAAGGCAACATCTTTCTTTGTAAGATGAGTCAAAAGTGCACATATATTAGCCAAACATCTAATATACCTTGAGTGCCACTTCACCTGTCCCACAAACCTGCTAAGCTCCTTCACATTCTGAGGTGATTTGGCGGCCTGAATTGCTTCAATCTTTTTGGCATCAATGGCCATCTCGTCAATAGATACTACATTTCCCAATATAATACCACTCCTGACTGCAAGTACACTTTTATATGGATTCAAGGCCATGTGAAATAGTCTGCATCTTTCCAAACATAACTTCAAGTGAACCAAATGTTGATCCTTCTTTCCAAATACTGAAAAGTCATCTACAAAAACCCTCATAAAATCTTGAAGATAAGGTTCAAATGTCTTTTGAGCCACAAAGTTGAAGGAAGGTGGACCATTCTTCAAAGCAAAACTCATCACTATATACGCAAATGCTCCCCACTCAGTGATGAAGGTTGTCTTGTGTTGGTCTTCTAGAGCTACCTTGATCTTATTGTAACATGAAAAACCATCAAGAAATCTATACATCTCATGTCCAGTTACTGCATCCAACACAGCATCACAAAATGGCAGAGGAAATGGATCAGTAATAGTTGCAGCATTTAACTTCCTGTAATCCACACACACCCTCAACTTCCCATTCTTCTTTGGCACAACAATAATTGGTGACAACCATGACACTTCATTAACTGGCTTGATGAATCCTACCGCCAATAACTTATCTATTTCCTGCTTTACCTGCTTTGCAAAATTGGGGTTCATTCTGTATCTCTGTTGTATGATTGGTTTAGCATCCTCTCTGATATTAATGTGATGTTGATGAAGTTCAGGATCAATGCCCTTTACCTGCGAATAATCCCAAGAAAATACATCTTTATACTCCTGCAACAGTTGAATCAAACCTTTCAAAAATTCAACTTCAGGATGGATGTTGATTCTGACCATCCTCGGATCTTCTTCAATTCCCAAATTAAACTCTTTGAGTTCATCCTCTTTTACCCTGGTGGAGGTACCAAACCTTTTATCATAGATTTTTTCTGCCATTACTCTTGCTTCCTTCTCCTCTTTATCTCTCTGCTCTTTCTGAGGCACCTCTGAATTTTGATCCATCATCTGCAACACTTCAGATCTAGCAATCTCCTGGCCTGGAACTATTTCTACTTCATCCTCACCCTCATCTTCATCCTTTTGTATTATCCCTTCTACATCAACCTCAAAGAGAGGCACAATAGTGGGATTAATCTCAAAAATTCCTCCTCTTCATCATCTTCCACTGCATCTGCCAAGTTTATGGTCTGAGCACATAATGGTTTAGTCTTTGGAGGGATTTGTTTTCTTCCCTGCATTGATATGGTTATTGACTGCTTCCCCTTTTTCATCATGACAACATTTTCTCCCCAATCCTGCTTAACTCTAGTTTGTCTAAACCAGGGTGTTCCCAACAACATCTTGCAGGAAGAATCTGAATCCTTCATTCTAAGTACCACAAAGTTCACAAAGAAAACCATACCTGCAATTTCAATAGCTTGCTTCTTGAGAATGCCTAAAGGCTGGACTCTCCTCTGGTCTGCCATCTTCACTTGAAATGGTGCTGGAGCTAATGTTCCTCCTAACTTCAGTCTTCTATAAACCTCCTTACGAAGTATATTCACCCCTGATCCTCCATCCAAAAGCACTTCTTTGAATAGAATGCCTTCAAACATTACTACCACAATAGGTACTACAAATTCCACATCTGCTGGATCAATCTGCTGCAACATTACTTCAGGATATTGGTTTGCGAACACTTGGTCTTGCTGACCCTGAAGCTTCTTCAACAATTTCTCCTTAAAGGCTGGAACTATACATAATAATTGTTCCAATGACAATTGCAAGGGAGAGTTCACAAGTACCTCAAACCAATCTTTGTCTTCCTTTGTTGGCATCAAACTTGGCTTGTCAAGCTTATGCTGCTTCTTAGATACCTCCAACTCTTCATTCTTCTCCTCTGCATACTGAACCTGCTCCTTCTACACTTTTTCATGAACTTTATCCCTTACATATTTCTACTCTCTCCAATTAATTGGTCCCTTAGCTTTTTCTCTTGTAACTGCCAATGCTTCATCTTCTTCTGCCTGACCACATTGGTAACAATCACAATACCATCCTTCTTCATGTTCCTTATGCTTAGTCTGATGTACTATGACTGGCTCTGGTTCCTACTGCTCCTGAATGTCCACCAAAATAACATTAGCCTAAGATTTTTGGTTATGTTGTGGTTGATGTTGCACTCCCTGTTGGTCTGCCTGACTAGGCCTCACAATGGGCATCACTCTTTCTCCCCTGTGTCTAACCCATAATTCACAATTGAGACCAACCCAATGGTCTGGTGATCCCTAATAGACACAAGGAATCACTCTGTCTCCTCTTCTCTGATTATTGTTTTTCTCTCTCCAAGGAGGTCTTGGAGGTCTTGGTGGTCTGTTAAATGGTTGTCTTTCTCTAAATGGAGCTAACTGATTTGCTGCAGCTTCACCTCTACCTCTTCCTGTATTTGGTTGCTCCCTATTCCTGGGGTTAAACCAACACCTAGAGGTGGCATGTCCTTCTTTGTCACATATTTCACAATACAACTTAGCTTTGGGTGCCAACACTGAATAACCAATGCTCTTTAATTGACTCACCAATTCTCCTTCCTGAGTTGCTTTATCCTTTTTGGAGTTCTTCTTTGTGCTTTTCTTCTTCTTCTTTGACTTTTCTTCAACATCACTTGACTCAGTGTCATCATCTGAATCAGCATCTTCATCAGTTTCATGGGCATCAGTGGAGTCTGCCTGATCATCAAAATCATCATCCTCTTTGGACCTGCTCTTCATTTTGGGTCTGCCAAGTCTTTTCTCCACTCTGACTGCTGCATCAACTAGTGCAACAAAACCTGGACCTATATCCACACTTGCCACATCATTCTTCAAATCTTTCCTCAAACCTATCAAAAAATATCCTGTCAACATCTCATGAGTGGGCCTCTCATTGCCCTGAAGTCTCTCAACCAAAACTCTGAACTTTTGAGAAAAATCTTCAACCACCATATCCTTTTGTCTGATCACCCTGAGTTTCTTCAAAATGTCAGTAGGAGTCTTCTCCTTTCTGAATCTCTGTAAAAAGGCTGCTTTCAAAGCGTTTTAGGTAGCAAAATGGGCTATACCATATTGGCTAAACCAACTCATGGCTTTGCCTTCTAATGTAGCTGCAAATTGCTCCATCTTTGTTTGGTCATTATGCAATGTCTGATAACCACTAACCTTCCACTTTGTTTCAAACTGGGTAGCGTGACATTCTGTATCTTCTTTCAAATTTTCTCTAAATTCGGTTGCTTTCACTCTAGGGTTTGGATGGGCCATGGGAGGATTTCTGGGTGGTCTCCTAGGTCTTTTCCTGGTAGCCCCCTGTAGTGGGTCAAACTGAATCCTTCTTCTTGTCCCTGCAGGTCTTCTTGTCAAGGCAAGTTCTCCAAAAAATTGCCTCACATGCCTCCCATATGCTCTCTCAGAACCCTCAACCCTGTTAGGAAATAAGACGTAGCTAACTAGATAATTGAGTAGATTACTTAATGGAGAGAGACAGATTTACATACACGAGATTATAGAGTAGAGAGAGAGAGAGAGAGTACACACGATATACATGGTTCACCCAATGTGGGATACGTCCAGGGGAAAGCAGCCACTCAATGGCTTTAGTACTTCAAAACAAGAAGTATTTTACAAAGGGATTATACCCTTAATGGAGCTCCCGCCTTGCTTCACTCTCACCACCTCACACTCACCTTGTTGCATCAACTTCACACTCTGAAATGTGTGTAGAAATGGCCTCCTTTTATAGGCCAAAAGGGTTGCCCTCTCTTATGAGAGGCAGCCATGTGTAGCCGCCCTTGTGTGAATAAGTCCAAATCGGACCCTCCAATCCGCCCTTGTGTAGACAAATCCACTTTTGAATTCGGCCACCCGCCATTAAATTCGGCCACCGGCCACCGGCCATTGACTTCCGACCACCGGCCAACCGACCGGTTGTTTTCCGACCACTTTTCGGCTGCCGTCCGGCCATAATATTCCGGCGAAAAGGGATATTCCGGCGAGGAAAAAAAAAGTCTCGGGGGCCTCCGCCCCCGAGGCCCCTAAAGTTGCCCCTGATTCTTGTCCATGAAAATTTTGGTTACCGGTGAGTGATTTTCCTTCACGCACGATGGCTTCTCCTCATAATGGGGGCCTTACAAATGTGCGCTTTTACCACAGAAAATTACAAGGGTAAATCAACTCCATACTTAACAATTTCCCACTTGGAGACTGATCTCCAAACCAAACCTGTGACTGCTTTCCATTCTGGCTTCTTATCCTTCAATGCCGATTGAAGATGAGCAAAAGCTCAACTTCTCCTTGTTGACCACCTTTGTAAACATGTCTGCCGGATTTTCACTTGTATGCACCTTTCCTAGCTTTAGCTGTCCCTCTTCCAAAAGAGTGCGTATGAAGTGATATCTCACCTCAATGTGCTTTTTCCTTGAATGAAAGGCTGAGTTCTTTGCATGATGGATAGCGCTTTGGCTATCACTGTACAAGACACAATTGTCTTGTTTGAATCCAAGCTCTTCTAAGAATCTGTGAAGCCATAGAATTTCTTTGCTTGCCTCCGTCATTGCTACATACTCTGCTTCCATGGTAGAAAGTGAAACCACTTTCTGCAGCTTTGAAGCCCAACTTATTGTTGTGCCTCCAACCGTGAACACATAGCCAGTAGTGCTCCTTCGAGTATCTTTGTCACCTGCCATATCTGCATCATCATACCCTTCTATAAAAATATCAGTTCCTCCAAAATACAAAGCATTTGTTGTTGTCCCTTTTAGATACCTAAGTATCCACTTCACAGCTTGCCAGTGCTCTTTACTTGGGTTGTCCATGAACCTACTCACAACTCCCACTGCATGTGCAATGTCTGGCCTTGTCCAGACCATAGCATACATTAGAGAACCTACCACTGCAGCATATGGAACTTTAGACATATAGGCTATCTCCTCTTGTGTCTTTGGACACATATCCTTCGTTAGTTTAAAATGACTAGCCAAAGGTGTAGAAGCTGGTTTTGCATTTTGCATTGCAAACCTTTCTACTACCTTCTTGATGTAATCTTCTTGAGATAGATTTATTGACTTCTTCGTCCTGTCCCTTGATATTTTCATACCAAGTATCCTCTTTGCAGCACCTAAATCTTTCATTGAAAAAGATTTAGACAACTCCTCTTTTAGGTCTTTGATGTCCTGCATGTTAGCACTTGCAATCAACATGTCATCAACATACAACATTAGGAGGATGAATTTCCCATCTCCCAAATTCTTCGTGTAGACGCAGTGATCCGAGTTGCATCTTGTGAATCCATGATTCAACATCCATTGATCAAACTTCAAGTACCATTGTCTTGATGCTTGCTTTAAACCATACCAGCTCTTTTTTAATCTGCAAACCATTTTCTCCTTACCTTTTACTTCATACCCCTTTGGTTGAAGCATGTAGATTTCCTCCTCTAAGTCACCGTGAGGGAATGCCGTATTTACATCCATTTGCTCGAGATTTAGATCATGAGCAGCCACAAGGCTTAAGACAAGCCTAATTGAGTTCATTTTTACAATAGGAGAAAATATTTCATTGAAGTCAATACCTTTCTTTTAAGAAAACCCTTTTACCACAAGCCTAGACTTGTACCTTTTCTTCCCACCTTCTTCTTCCTTCAGCTTGTACACCCATTTGTTTTGAAGTGCCCGCTTATTTTTAGGCGATGTAGTGAGTCCATATCCACTTGCATGCTCTTCGTCCATTCTTCTTTGGATTCATGTTGCATAGCTTCTTTGTATGATTCTGGCTCTCCAGAATCTGAGATCAAGAGATGGTTGAAGGAAGGAACAAACCTTTCTGGAGGTCTACTTGCTCTTGTAGATCTTCGGGGAATAGGTTGAGGCTCCTCATTTGGTTAACGTTGTTGCACATTGTCACCGTTTGCAGTCCTTGAGTCTTCACCGTCCTCATGCTCCATGTACTCATCACTTGTTTCTTTTGTTTGTTTTCTTTCCAAGTAATCTTTGTACATATTTTGTTCATTAAAAAATTACATCCCTACTCCTTAAGATTTTACCATCTTCAGGATTCCATAGGCGATACCCAAAGCCACCTTCTCCATAGCCAATGAAGAAACACTTTTTGGACTTTGCATCTAGCTTTGATCTTAGGCTTCTATCTATGTGCATGAAAGCCTCACACCCAAACACTTTGAGAAATGTATAATTCACCGGTTTACTTGTCCATGCCTCTTCTGGAACTCCCCCATCCAATGCCGTTGAGGGTGACCGGTTGATTAAGTACACAGACGTACTTACAGCTTCCGCCCAAAGCTCAAGCGGTAGGCCTGCATGTAGTCGCATGCTTCGTGCTCGCTCCATGATTTTCATGTTCATCCTTTCCGAAATTCCATTTTGTTGAGGTGTCCTTGGGGTTGTCTTTTGCCTCCGAATGCCATTGCTAGCACAAAAGCTTTCAAAAGCTTGGCTGCAATATTCACCTCCATTGTCGGATCTGAGGCATTTAACCTTGGTACCTGTTTCATTCTCCACAAAGGCTTTCCACCTTTGAAATATGGAAAATACATCGGATTTATTCTTCATGACATAAACCCATGTTTTTCTAGTCGCATCTTCTATGAATGTTACATAGTACAATGAGCCACCAAGTGATGGTGTACTTGCAGGACCCCAAACATCAGAATGAACCAACTCAAGTTTTTTATTTTTTCTTTCATTTCCTAATTTTTGAAATTTTACCCTCTTTTGTTTACCATAAACACAATCTTCAAAGAACTCTAAGTCCACTTCTTTCAAACCTGGTAGAAGCTTCTTTGTTTGAAGGATTTGCATTCCTTTGGCACTCATATGTCCAAGTCGATAGTGCCACACCGCACTATGAACTTCTGTAGTTGCCGCACAAGCTGAAGGTTGCGTGCTAACAGTACACAAGTAAAGTGTACCGACCTTTTCTCCCTTGGCAACTACCAAAGATACCTTTGAGATCTTCCACCGTTTGTTTCCGAATGCAATGTTGTGACCTTCATCGTCCAATTGTCCTGTAGAGATCAAATTTTTGCGAAGAGAAGGAACATGCCTAACATCTTTAAGCTTCCATTCATTTTCGTTAGCAGTTTTGAAAGAAACTGTACCTTTGCCGACAATCTCACAAGCTTCATCATCTCCCAAGTATACATACCCAAAATTACCTTTGGTGTAATCTTGGAAATGTTGCTTGTGTGGTGTCGCATGGAATGAAGCCCCGGAATCTACTATCCAGGAATTAGACACATTGTCTAATGAGAGAATTAGAGCATCTTGCTCTACTTTACCTGCCACATTGGCCTCCGATGTTGGCTTGTTGTCTTGAGACTCAGTCTCCTTCTTCTTCTTGGACCAGCAATCCTTCTTGACGTGGCCCTTCTTGCCGCAGTTCCAACATTCAAGAACTGACTTTGTGCATGACTTGCTCCGTCTTGAGCGATCACGACCCTTTTGGCTTTTGAACCTCTCCTTAGGCCTTCCTCTTGTTTCCACTGACAATGCAGCACTTGATGATTCTCCTGTGCTTCTCCTTCGTATTTCCTCGCTTAGGAGAACACCCACAACATCATCAAACTTAAGAGTATTTGTACAAGAGATAGAATTACTTACAGCCATCACAAGGCTGTCCCAACTATCCGGTAGAGATGATAGTATAAGGAGAGCTCGCACTTCGTCATCGAAATTTGTTTTCACCGATCGAAGTTGACTTATGTTTGTGTTAAAGTCATTTAGGTGTTCTGCAACTGAACCATTCTCTGCCATCTTTAGATTGAATAAGCGCTTCATAAGAAATACCTTATTGGATGCGGATGGTTTCTCGTAGAAGTCATCAAGTGACTTCATCAAGTCCTCCGTGGTCTTCATCTCCAAAACATTGAAGGCCACCGTTGACGCCAAGCTTAACCAGATTGTTCCCAGTGCCTTTCGATCAAGGACAATACATGATTCATCTGCCATTGTTGCGGGCTTCTTCGCAAGGCCGCCTAGTGGCAAATAGAGGTCCTTCTGGTAGAGATAGTCTTCAATCTGCATCTTCCAATGTTGGTAGTTTTTGCCATTGAACTTCTCAATCTTGAGCTTCCCTTCCTCTGCCATAACTCCCACTCTATTCAAGGAATCCTTTCCTTGAGATAATTTAGCTACGAGCAAACCTTGCTCTGATACCAGTTGTTAGGAAATAAGACGTAGCTAACTAGATAATTGAGTAGATTACTTAATGGAGAGAGACAGATTTACATACACGAGATTATAGAGTAGAGAGAGAGAGAGAGAGAGTACACACGATATACATGGTTCACCCAATGTGGGCTACATCCACGGGAAAGCAGCCACTTAATGGCTTTAGTACTTCAAAACAAAAAGTAGTTTACAAAGGGATTATACCCTTAATGGAGCTCCCGCCTTGCTTCACTCTCACCACCTCACACTCACCTTGTTGCATCAACTTCACACTCTGAAATGTGTGTAGAAATGGCCTCCTTTTATAGGCCAAAAGGGCTGCCCTCTCTTATGAGAGGCAGCCATGTGTAGCCGCCCTTGTGTGAATAAGTCCAAATCGGACCCTCCAATCCGCCCATGTGTAGCCGCCCTTGTGTAGAGAAATCCTCTTTTGAATTCGGCCACCCGCCATTGAATTCGGCCACCGGCCACCGGCCATTGACTTCCGACCACCGGCCACCGGCCATTGACTACCGGCCAGCGGCCAACCGACCGGTTGTTTTCCAACCACTTTTCGACCGCCGTCCGTCCATAATATTCCGGCGAAAAGGAATATTCCGACGAGGAAAAAAAAGTCTCGGGGGCTTCCGCCCCCGAGGCCCCTAAAGTTGCCCCTGATTCTTGTCCATGAAAATTTTCGTTACCGGTGAGTGATTTTCCTTCACGCACGATGGCTTCTCCTCATAATGGGGGCCTTACAAATGTGCGCTTTTACCACAAAAAATTACAAGGGTAAATCAGGCTCCATACTTAACAAGCCCCTTGGTTTAATAACTCCTGTTCACTGTGACCGAAATCCTCCTCTCCATCAGAGGCATCATCATAATGAAAAGGGTCAATATCAATGTTTCCTGCTCGCGCCCGTGCCCTCGTATAATAAACTCTGCCTACTCTCCTCTCTTGTTGTGACATACATGATTCTCCACAGATTCACAACAGTAGGATCGCCAAAGTGTTGGGGTTCTTCAACATAATAGAACTTAGGTGTTGACAACATGTCACACACACTAAAGACAGAGTTAGACAAAGGCAAACATATTCAATTGATCAACATTTCACCACTCACCAAATTCCAACACAGCAGATTGAAGAACAAAACATGAATCATAAAGGCAAAAGACTACAGAGTTTCATTCATCTTGGTCCAAAGATAACTTCCATTTCAGCCAAAAATTACATACTCACGTGAACCAGCATGACCTTTAAATAGGAACTTCTGTCAGTTATAACAGTTACATCCGATTGACCAAAATTTGACTTATCAAGATTCCGACTCACTAAGATCCGACTGACTAAGAGTTGATTGATTAAACATAAGTACAAGTACTGAGTTGATGCAGGGTCAACAAAAGTACACCACATTTCAACATTTTTTTAGTTCCATGTGCCTTGGAAATTGCAAGCATAGGTGATCGAGTCTGGAAAGAGACCTCACTTGATATACACTAAAAACAGCCTAATGCTTGTTGGCCCTACTCCCGTAGCCAAATCTTGCAGTTTGCATTGCAAGAATGACCTCCTAAATATGAGGTTCCTCAAGCACTTTTTGTGCATTCTAAAAGAAGTACACCACATTTGACAAATGTGTAGACCAAGGCATTCCCAAACAATATCTCTTTTTCCAATACCCCCTAGAAAAATATATCATTGTGAATTCTTTTGCCAATATCAACCTCTTGTGTAGTGCCCATGCCCTCAAGATGCAAGCATAAATGATTGCATGTGGAGAGAGACCCTCACTTCACATCCGCCAAAAAAAACCAAGAGCTTCATAACCCCTCCTTCGATTGGGCATATCCCATGATTCGTGTGTTTCAAGGGGCACCCTTCTTGAGAAGTACACCACATTTGACCTACATGTCCACCAAGCGATTCCCAAGCACAACCTCTTCATCAACAACCCCTCAATAACAATATCATTGTGCTATATTTTTCCCATATAATCCTCTTGTGTAGTGCCACATGCCTTCAAGATTGCATCGCAAGAGAGACCCTCACTTTCCATCCACCAAAAACAGCCCAATGCTACTTGGGCTCTGACCCAATTGGACATATCCCATAATTAGTGTGTTGCAAGGGATGCCATTCTGGAGAGACACCCTCGTTCTGCATTCACTAAGAATGGACGAGGGATTCTTGGCCCTATCTCTATTGAGCATATCCCACAATCAATGCACTTGAAGAGTCAAAGAACAATTTTTAGCGAACATATCGACAAAGGCAGTGCATTCCAAGAGAGACTAGCATGTTTCAGAGAGGAATTTCTTGAAGCACCTTTTGTGCTTTTTGACATGCATGCACCACATTTGGCAATGGGGCGGCCATGAAGGACGCTCTGAGAGAGAGAGAGAGAGAGAGAGAGAGAGAGAGAGAGAGAGAGAGAGACTCTTACGTGATGAAAGTTGTACGATTGCGACGTTAATGGGCATTGCAGAGGGCGAAGGCGAAGGGACGTCTCCAACACGGAGTTGGTTTATCTAATTTTTGAAGTTGCGGTAATTGCTATCACCATCGCAACATTTTTCTTTTTAAAATAATGTTACGGTTTTACCTACCAGATCCACGTGGCACTTTTTGAACAACCCTCTCTCCATTATATAAGTTAGATTAGACGATGATTGAGCAATAGCCTAGCTTACGACTAAATTTTGGGAGGAGGCTCCCCCTCACAACTAAGTGACATGGGCATGGGAGGGTGGGATCTACGATGAGGCGATTGTGGACCGTAAATCTTGGCGATGGCGCCGAAAGTAATCTAGGGTACCCTAGATTACTTTCGGTGGTACCCTAGAATACTTTCTGTGTCATCATCTTGCAGACGTTGTCGGGGAATTTGTGTTTGAAAGGTGAGTTGGGAAGGCGCGGGGCCTCTTTTTAAAATAATGTTACGGTTTTACCTACCACATCCAGGTGGCACTTTTTGAAAAACCCTCTCTCCATTATATAAGTTAGATTAGACGATGATTGAGCAATAGCCTAGCTTACGACTAAATTTTGGGAGGAGGCTCCCCCTCACAACTAAGTGACATGGGCATGGGAGGGTGGGATCTATGATGAGGCGATTGTGGACCGTAAATCTTGGCGACGGTGCCAAAAGTAATCTAGGGTACCCTAGATTACTTTCCGTGGTACCCTAGAATACTTTCTGTGTCAACATCTTGCACACGTTGTCGGGAAATTTGTGTTTGAAAGGTGAGTTGGGAAGGCGCGGGGCCTCTGGCTGTGAGAGGTGTGTGGAAGAGAGTTGCAGCAAACACAATTAATGTAGACAAAGCTTAAAACTGATAGTTTGAACAAGATTCTGAAGCTTGATTATCCAAAGCAAGCAATTAACAGTACCATTACTTAAATTAAATGTTAAATTGAGGAGTTTAAGCTCCATACATCGATTTAATATGCCTGAATTTCGATGATATTAGAGAAGATAAAACTTCAGCTGTCTCGATGATGATAATGTTGAGGTCGATGATGATGATATTGTTATACTTGCCCCTTTACCTTAATTGTCTTGTGAAGCTTGCCTTGATAATATTCCTCTCCTTCGTTCTTCCCCTGCTGCTTCAATGTGTGTGTGTGTGTGTGTGTGTGTGTGTGTGTGAGAGAGAGAGAGAGAGAGAGAGAGAGAGAGAGAGAGAGAGAAAGATTAGAGTGGGCTATGGTGGCTTTGATTAGATTGGCTATGGAAGCTTGGATTAGAGTGGGCTATGAAAGCTTGGCTTAGGATTAGAGTGCTCAAAGATTATGGCTTCCTCCCCGCTAATACTGCAGAGAACGAAAACTTGAATATCTCCTAATCGGTGGAGAATTACCCCTATGTGTGAGACACAAAAATGAACGTTGTTTTCCTTGTCCTAGTGCAACCCATTTTTACCAAAAACCTGTTTTACAAAAAATTTACAGACTAAGACTTTTTCGGCCTCCCTCATGCAGAGGTGTGAAGTCTCTCACACACTTTTCTTTTTACCACTGACAACATGTCTTCCTCTACCCAAGTTGCCTTGCATGTCTTAAGAGCCTTTTCACATGTAAAACCCTTTTCTTCAAGCATGAAATCTCTACACTTAGGATTTCATAACCACATAAAACATACACTTCCTGTATTTACTTGCTTGTTCTCGAGCCCTAGTCACTGCTCAATAAATGTGTAAGATTCAAATAGACTCTTTCTGCTTTCCTTTGCGCTTTTTCCCATCATGGAAGCGGAGTCGCACGACAATGTGTTTTAAGTAAATTAGGGCCTGCATCCTTCAGAAGCACACGCAAAGCGAAGTGGTTAGAACATGCACCTTGCATGGGTGAGGTCACATGTTCAAACCCCACTGTCGCGGGACTGCCGCAAAATGGGGTACCCACATTTCGAAAGTAATCTAGGGTACCCGCATCCCAAATCTAGAGTTCACAGTCCTCCCATCGTAGATCCCACCCTCCCCCGCCCGTGTCACTTAGTCCAAAGGGAGGTCCCTGCCCTCCAGCCTAGGGTTACAACAGAAGGGGGTAGGAGAGGAAACGATTGTGCAGCATTTCAGGGGCCCTATTATTATAGAAGGGGGGAGGAGAGGGGTGATTGTTCAACATTGCAAGGCCGTTGTTCGCGGCTTGTGTGGGAGGCAATAACAGACTTGCTAAGTGGATACATGAGTGATATGTGTGTGTGTGTGTGTGTGTGTGTGTGTGTGTGTGTGTGAGAGAGAGAGAGAGAGAGAGAGAGAGAGAGAGAACCCATGCCAGATTATCATGGCTATAGGATGTGGGTTGTAACTGGGAGTTGGAGTTGGGGGTTTGCTTTGCTTTGCATCCACTCGAAACAACCCACATCAATTTGTTATACTGGTTTACCGCTAACTCTCTCACTTTTGCTTTGTAATAGGTTGAAGCATGATTATGTCACTTGGTTTCTCTTGCTTGCTTTAGCCTGCAACAAACTCCAGTACCTGCAAGTGTATTGCTCCTCATGGCGCTAGCTAGTTTGACTCACTGCGATCAAGGCTCTAAATCAACAATCCATTGCGAAGGCTTGGTCTAAATAATGGACTCTTGGGGATGTGGCACACCCCATAATCCGCCACATGTTATGATCCGCAACCGGCTTGACCAGTTCCCGATAATTTTTCATGCCTTAGAATTTTTTCATCTCCACCATCGGAAGCAGGAGGTTGCCTGGGCAATTCAACAGCTCGTATTAGTCATGTATATGTATTGTCTACATCTTTTTTCTACATGTATTCTCGTGCGGTTAACGTTCAGAGGTACTACTTTGTACTTTGTTTGTGTAGGTGAAGATGGATTTATTGTCAGAAAAGAGAATAGTAACAAAGTTCTTGTGTTAAACCTCCACTAGGCTATTGTCGCCTTATATCTGATCACCATGCCTTAAAAGCGTAGGTTTTCTGTTACGCGACAGAGGAGCAATTCAGAGGAATTCATGATGTGCACTTGATATGCTGGCGAGCCTCTGCCAGCAACGTTTGCGGTCCTCCTTCGTCAAGCCTCGACCTCCCTTTAGCCTGCAGCTCCCGCAAACAGCTCGGCGGATTGGACCCCAGAGTAGTACTGCCCACCATACTCGACGCTGAAAGCGCAGCGCTGATCTGCTCTTCGAGGGCTGATCGGTTGTAACTGTATTTATGCTTTGGTTGATATGTAAGCCAAGCGAGAGCAATGGCAATTGGAGTGTGTGTGGACGTAGGCCAACCAAAGGTTGCTTTTTTTAAGCATAAAGTTGAAATTGACTAATCAAAATGTTTAACGAGCACTGCAGCGCTAGAGTACAGATAAATCTCTCCCCTAGAATGCTTAGAACTGAATTGTCGTAAGCTTGAAAACCTACTGATCTTATATGTCCCTTTCTTTGTCAAGTCTTCTGTTCTTGTTTTTTTTTTTGACACACTAGAGGGGAAGGTCCTTATCCCTTTCGAATATTATCCATGTTACATGGTCATGCAAGGACCGCTTACCATCGGACAAGAGCCATGCGTAGGCATCACCATGGCCACCTAATTGATGCACCACGTGCTGAGAATGACGGAGAGAACTCGTAGCAACGAGCTAGGAACCTCCTCCTTGGGTGACCCACCCCAGGAGCAGGATGCAATAGCCTTAGCAACGTGAACATCAGGTGAGCACAAGGCGTCCCTCTAGAGTGTGACCCAATTGGGGATTTGAACCCGCAACCCATAGGTTGAGAGGCCAAAACCTTACGGTTAGACCAACTCTTTGGAGACAGAGGCAGCCTCAGACTCAACAATATGTCTTGTGTTTTGCAATAAGCTCAGTACAGAACCAACAATCCGGCTTCTTTCAACCATATGCATCGGGCTACATCATTTGAAGAGGTCAAGATTACCATGCAATTTTCTTTCAGCTGCCATAGCTATA
The DNA here is from genome assembly GCF_014529385.1 of Adiantum capillus-veneris. Taxonomy (NCBI): domain Eukaryota; kingdom Viridiplantae; phylum Streptophyta; class Polypodiopsida; order Polypodiales; family Pteridaceae; genus Adiantum; species Adiantum capillus-veneris. The sequence continues at coordinate 106,896,234 of NC_140954.1, read as the reverse complement.
GGCACTTGGAGAGAATGCTTGATTTTCAATCTATAATTAATGAATGTCTTTTGCAGTGGATTTGAAAGGTATCTGTGGTTATTATAAGCCCAATGCTCGCGTTTCTGAAACTCTCAACCCTGAAGAGAGCTTGAGAAAGCTATTACGACACCTGATTGGCCATCGCAAGTTTGATAACTAAAACAATAGGACAACAACGCTTATAAAGGAGACCTGCAACTTGAACCCTAGCTTATTGTTGGTTTCGCGTAAAGGCCATCCACAGTATTAAAGTGCTTTATCAAGGTTCTCGTCTTAAATTTAAGTAACATCGTAGGTTATATTGTTGAAGGCCTCAGCAAGCTCACAAGAAGATTTAGAAATTTTCTCATGTAGGAAAATGAAGTCTTTCTCAGTGTTTTTCATACAATGCATAACATCATGAGCTTCTGCTCGAGAGGGATCGCATACCTAGCTAGGTATGCGGCGCCTCCCTCACAGAAGCTCATGATGTTGAGGTAAGTCACAATGTGGGAAATATTGTGAGAATTTGTCCAAAACTCCTTGTGAAGGTGCAACACACAATGTTGGATTCAGTGCAAGGCGATGTGCAAAAATTGCTAGAACCTGTGTAAACTACATCCCTGGATTGTATGTACTTAGGCCTAATCACTGATGTCTATCCCAAATTACCTTACATTTGACCTTGTCACGAATTAGTATTTGAATTTGAAAGGAAAACCTAGTGAACTTGTAACGCTCCTTTGAAGTTCAAGAACTGACACCAGTAGATGCTATTTTCGCACAAAATTACTGATAAATTGATTTGCCTTGAGCCTTATTTTTGTTGGCTGAAGACATTAAGCAGAAAATGAGACAACAAGAGAGTAATTCTCTGTGCAATTACTGGTGAATGTATTTTTCTACATGTCTGGTCATGCTAACAATGTTAAGGCTAGGATAGAGGGCTAGACTTCAGCAGAGACTCTGCCATACAACTCTTCTAACTACGTGGATCATGTTGGCTTACATTTGAAACCTTTGGTTTATGCATATATTGTAGAACTTTCACTTTTAGGGTCTTTTGGTTAGTGCAAGGACCTCCAATCTATTTCTGATCCGCAGCAAGTGGAAATGAGGATGTCAACACTTCCAAGAGTTTACTAATTAGGAGTCTTTCGTATATGCCCAACTTATGTAGTAACACCATGAGCTCCACATCCTTCCAACAAAAGCTTTTGTCATCCCGAGGATGAGAAAGTTTAGAGATTCCTTTGTTGTTCACCAATCGTGCAACTTCCGTCTAAAAGAGGTCCAAGGAGCTCTTTCCAAGTTTGGAGAGGCAAAGGGACCAATTGAGGGAGGAATACTTGATGAAGTATCTAAAATTCTCCCCCCATTCAAGAGCTAAAGCTTCTTTGTTACCCTTTCATGCTAGTTCCCCTATGCAATCACTAAGCTTGACGGATGTCCAACAAGGTGCCAAAATCTTGTCTGACACAATGGCCTTCATGTGCTTGTATCATGGCCCAAAGAAACTTTTTTTAGCACAAACCTGAAAGAAAACTAGGCTTTTTCAAGCATAAAAAACAACCAAAATATTTAACAGTAACATGTGTATTTGGTTGGAGACAACACCCACGTGCGTGGTGGTTGGTCCCCGTGTGATCTCTTCTCGGTCTTTGCCTTGTTCGGCCAGTGGTGGGCTCATCGGGGCCCTTTTTTGACTTTCTTCTTGTGCCCTTCGTCGGGGGAAGAATCTCATCTGTTAGATGCGGGTTCATCCGTGGCAACCGCGATGGAGTACAGCTTTGACTACGTACGTTTCGTATTGCTTCTTGTTAGTTTGGTTGTCTATCGGATTGTATATTCGGTTTGATGCTCTATATCGATCCCTGTAAAACCCTGAAAATTATAAACTTAATGGGTTATGGCAATGCTCCATGTCATGGTTGGTGCAGTGATAATTGTAATTTTTTCTCTATTTTTTTAATAAAAATCACTCACATAATGTGAGTTTGGCAAAAAAAATTCTTTAAATTATACTTAACTTTATTTATCTCCCTGATATCATGGAAAGCCAACTGCTATTTTGCTTAGTCACCAAATGTCTTTTGTTTACACTACTAAGCACAACAAAAAAAGACCAATATACTTGCCTTTCTATATATTTTTCCTACAAACCTTTGTAGCCTCTTTATGGTCGTGATATTACTGCATCCTATGTTCTTAGCAAATATTGGGAAGTGTATGTGGTCTTCTTGTAAGACCAAGGGAAATGGACGGGGGTCACGGACCTAAGCCAAGGGCCGATTGCTTACACGTGGACATGGAATTCTAAACATAGAAGGCCAAGGGATTCTAAATAGGGAGGTAGGGTGGAGGATTCTCACGGCAGTTGCCTGGGCTCTCACACTGATATAATTAGAGCTCTTAGTTTTTGGGGGACAGAGGGCGTGGAATCTCTACTTTTTTGCATGGTTTGCATGCATGCAAGTCATGGAGAAGACAACCTGAAGAGAGAAATCCGTGTGCAGAGCTGCCAAGGCAGGAATGAGCCGAAGCTCGATCACGTTGGAGACGGGAACACACCCAACACACCACCAAAAATCCTCTCTATAGCCCAGGGCTTCCACAAAACCCCAATCCTCTAGAAAATGCACACACACGACACAATTCCATAGGCAAACTATCGTTTGCGCACAACACGATGCACATACTTGGTGCAACACCACAAACACGCCCAATCAATTTGCCATGCTCAATTCATAGCCTTTTGCACACACAACACATCTCTCTATCTATGTTTGCACAATAGGACCTCTGGGGGACACACATGCCAACACACATCCGAAAACGAATACACACAAGCAGAGAAGATAAGGCCAAAGGGGAAATCGACACTAGAAAATGGCAATGATGGATTCACTTTATTCAAAATAGTACCATATACAAATATTTGCTCCATCAACACAACCTCGATGAGCTTGTTAGCAGTGGCTTACACATGCTATACCGATTATGCACCAAGCTGGGGATGTGCTATGGATGTGCACAATATTTCTTATTCACATTGTATAAGGTCTTACGCTCATTTAGGATTTCCAATTTATATAGACTAAGGCTAAGGGATTAATTTAATTGTAATGCCTAGTGACTTGAGATTCATGCTTATAAGGGAGCCCTATGCTAAAAGATAAGTCATTCTTGGGTAATCTCTCCTCTTTGTAGAGTTGATGGTCATGAAGCTCATGGGCTTTCCATGCCCATGTAGCTCTTGATTTCTACCAATCAAATGCACTTTCTTTCTTATTAGTCTTCTTGTTCTTGATTATGTGAAGTAAGATTGTATCAGTGTGATTCTAGATCTCTAATACTTTTTTAAGTTAATCTCTCATATCTACAACATTGGCCATGGTGTGTGAGGGCTATGCATTACTTCTCTCTCTCTCTCTCTCTCTCTCTCTCTCCAAAAAGTGTGTGATTAGTGTGTGTGCATGTGTAGTAACATTGAGGGGATGGACCGGAATGGCCACACTAATGCAAAGTAGGCATGTTAATTGTATGCATGTGTAGGTGTGTGATTAAGGGTTGTGATGATTAGGGTGATTGATGTGAAAGGCTAATTTCAATCACATGATAATAAAAAAATCTCTACTTCCCCGTGAGCACATTTGGGACCACTTGACGTTTTTTCTTTGTGTGGAAAAAGTAGAATTGTATTAAAAAATATAGAGGGAAAAAATACAAAGGTCTCACAAGAAGGGGGTGAGACATCCCCAAGACTAGAAGAAGATTACAAAAACTAAGCCATTCTAGCTTTGAGTGAATGATGCAATTTGGGGATAACTGAGCTCAATTCATGCCATTCAATAGACTTCATGACCATAGAAATTGAGCAAGGCGGAGCATCCCAAGCTTTATTACAATTACTAAGGGCTGGGTTCCTGAGCTCATACCCCAGGGGGGTCACTATGTATCAATTGTGTATATCACGTTCAAGGACTTTTTTTAAAACTCCTTATCTATGAATTTTTGACAAATAAAACACGCTTCTTCTATTCAATCTGTAAATTTTTTCCCTAATTCCACTTTATGGTATCCTTTTGTGTGTGAAAAGGTGAGAAAAAATAAAATTTAAAAACTCCTTTTGCTGCACTCACGTGATAGTCACATAATCATTAAGTCCCCCCCCCCCCCCCCCCCCCCCCAAAGCCTCATACATGAGAGGGCTGATGGGACATGGTATGGAATGATTAAAGACATGGATGTTTCTTTGTTTCCAGATGAACCAAATAATCAAACTTCTCCATATGTTCCATAAGGGTACATCAAGTCTTTTACAATTTCCAGTCATGAGATCCTTATACCCTAGGGATTTAAATTTAGTTGGCTAGTGATTGCCTGAACAACCCTTATAACTTTTGAGTTACATCTGCAGTTAAACCATATGTGTGCAGAGTCGTGCATACTCCATCACTCACCCTTGGTCTTAGGGATGTATCCCCACTCTGTATACCTTGATGCATGATGAGCCAAAGCAATGTGGAGTGTCTGATTTCCAAGGGAAATGGTCACATGCACCTGAATCTGTAAGTCCATTGTTTGCTGCTCCAGTTCACTCTCCAAAGCTTGTTCAACCTTTTTTTAGATGCAAATCTACTCCGTCCTCGAGTCAAAATTGAGTAAAAACTTCAAAGGCTATGTGAGCCAAGTTGCTAGTTGCTTGAACTTCTTTGACATGGACTTTAAGTTTACGTAGAGTTTGAGTTTCTCTATTCTGACACCATTTTGCCAAAGAGTTAGGGATAGAATATTCTGCTTGTATCTGCATTGTAGGTTTGACTTTTCCATTTGATAATTTATCAGCCCATATTCTAATGCTAGCCTTATGGCATTTGTAAGCTCTCCTACACAGAGATGGCTTTTTACCTGTAAAGAAACCAAACCATATAGATTCTTCCATAAAGCTAAAATGGTTACAAAAAAAGATTTGTGAAGGATGCCAACTGGATTTAATGATACCCCAGGTCTTCCACATCCTGCATACAAGCCTAGTACCACAGGTTAGAATCGAATTGAGGAGAGCATGATTTCCCTTGGGTGAAATTTGTCCAGGCTTTGTAAGTGATACATTTGATCTTGTGTACATCCCTCATAAGAAGTGCAGCCCAAAAATCTGTGGAGATAGCAACTCTAAGAACACACTTAGCAAATATTCTAGTTGAGACCATTTCCAGGTTGAGAAGACCTAAAACTCCTTTAGCGTTGGGTAGATAGAAAATATCCCATGGAACCTTGGAGATCCTTTTATGCTCTAAATCTCCTCCCCATAGAAAGTTTCTAGCCAGAGTTTTAAACTGGTTCAGTTGATATTTAGTTTGACACCAGAAGACAAAAAAAGGATTAGGGACGGCCACAAATAATGATTGAGAACAAAGGCTCTGGCGGAGGTAGAGCTGGAGAAGTTGTGCCAATAGGAAATCTTTTGTCTAAATTTTGATACCACTCACTCCCATCTTTGTGAAAAAGTGATCTTAAAGCCCATTGGTATGCCAAGAATTTTTAATACATATCCATCCTTGATTTCCACATAGCCTGAGTCAGTAACTATTTGAGGGCTTTGACCAGTAGAGCTTTTGAAACCTGTTTTTGCATAGTTGATCCTTGACCCACTTGCTAGGCAAAATGTTTTCTTCATTGTAGGAGTATTATGGGGAAACAAAGAGTTAGTGTCATCATAAAATTGTTGAAGAACGAGGTCCATACCCAAGGTAGGTATTTTTATCCCTTTCATTTTGCTACTTCCAAGGGCATCCTCTACTAGCCAGCCAAGAGCATCTGAACATATTGCATACACAAGTGGAGATATAGGAAAACCCTCTCTTATGGATATTTTCAAAGTAAACAGGTCAAAAAAATCACCATTTATAGCTACTCTGGCACATGCATTACCAAACAGAATCTATATAAATCTAGTAAAGGTTTTCCCAAATCCAATGTCTTGCAATGATTATATCATAAGATTTGTCAAAATCATTTTTGAAAAAGATGAATTCTTGGTCACTTTCCTGAGCATATTCAATAGCTTCCCACAAAGTGATGATTGCATCCAAGATAAATCTGCCCTTTATAAAGCCTTTTTGCTCAGAAAGGATGATTTGATTCATAGTGGGGACGAGTCTTCTACTAGGACCAATGAGAAGATTTTATACAAAGAAGTCAAACACGTAATGGATATCCAGTTACCCAAGTCCTCTGTTTCCCCTCTTTTATTGATAATGTTAATGGGGATGATCCATCACTTTAGCTATATGCACAAACACACTCTTTTTTCTAGCTCTGGCTATAGTGGCCTTGGTAGTTCTAAGGTTAGCCCCTCTTTTGGGAGGGGAGGAAAATATATCATCATTAAAATCAAAAACGTTCTTGAGATTCTCTTTATGTGATTCAGATATGACCTATCTTTTCTTTTAAGGAGGGAAATAAAATATTTGATCTTTTTCTTTTTCAGAAAATTGAACATGTGCTTGCCAGGTTTGTTGATTTTTCCTGCCCAAAATTCTCTTGTCCATAGGATAGAAGCTTTAGCAGCTAGAACCTCTTCATCTCTAAGTTTAGATTTAAGCTCACATGATTGAGGAAAAGAGGAGAGTTGGGGTCAGATAGCACTTCAAGCTCATCAATACCTTTTTTAATCATCATCCTTCTGTGCTCCCTAATGGCCCTAGCTTTCCTTTGGTAAACAATAAGCAGCTTGGGAGTTTCTTCTACTACTACATCCCAGTCCTTTAAAGCTGAGGCATTTGCTCTAAAAATCGAATCAAAGATATTCTCAACTTTCTTTTTGACAACATCTAGACATAGAAGAGACTGATCTAGGTGAGGCCATCCAGCTTTGAACATACATTCTTCCTTTTGAAGCTAAAAAAGAACTCCCAAAAAGGCTCAAAAAATTGACTAGGTGAGATGGAAAGCAAAGGTGTCTGAAGTGCAAGATTATGCTTAGGATGTATTGTTTGAGATGCTCGAGAAAAGTTATGCTAGTTCAAAGTTGGAAGGTCTTGCAGATCCCCAATAAATTGGACAGGTAGAGAGAGATGGATAGAGCTAGTGTGGTGGATAAATGTGTAGTTCTCCAGTTGTAGAGCATGGTGATCTTTTCAGATCATCGATTGGAGCTCTAGAGTGCAGGTTATGGTCAATTGAAAATTTATTGGGGGCCGGGTGTGTGCCAATTTGATCGCATTGGTAGTCATGCCATTTGGTGTTGATTTCCAACTTTCACAAGCCGTGGCCACGAGAATCAACCCCATTGGGGGGGGGGGGGGCTAATAATAATAAACAAAAGAAACGAAACATTTTTTTAGGCTGCCACCCCGCCACTCTCTACCTTCCTATGCTTGCATGCAGTGGGCCACCTCTCAGCTTTTGGCCACACTCTCTCCATCTCTCCTCCATTATCACCCGAGAACAAGCTCTCTCTCTCTCTCTCTCTCTCTCTCTCTCTCTCTCTCTCTCTCTCTCTCTCTCTCTCTCTCTCTCTCTCTCTCTCTCTCTCTCTCTCTCTCTCTCTCTCTCTCTCTCTCTCTCTCTCTCTCCTGCTTGGCTCCGTCAACCCACCTCCCTCTCTCTGTCTCCCTTGTTCCTGTGCCACCAAGCCCATAGGGTGCATAAAATAAGTTTTATCCCTCTCGTGTGTCAACCCACGAGGGGCCGCCATGCATGGGACAAGAGTCTCCCTCTCTCTCTTGCATTATTCACACCACACACACACACACACTCACACACCTCCCCCACTTTCTCCCTCTCTCTTCCTCAGCATAAAATCTCTCTCTCTCTCTCTCTCTCTCTCTCATTCATTGATGTGGTCAAAGAATCTCAAGCAACGAAGAGGACAAGGAGGGTTAGCATGTATGGTTAAGAAAGGATTGGAAGATTTTGTATCAATTGTGAAAGATGACAAGTACATGGTAGATCATCATGAATATGTTATCTTTCATGAACCAATCTTGGCTCTCAAGCCTAAATCCAAAGAATCCCCACATGAAGTACTATGTGTTCGCATGATTAGTTAGCACTCATTGTTCAAGTGTTTCATTCGTGATCATTTCTTGTATTTTAGTCAGCATCTTTATGTGATCCCTTTCACTAGACATGACATATTGTACGTTGAGAACGTTTCACTCATGAATGGGCACGGATGTATGAAGATTATTCATGAACACCTGAAAAGTATGCATTCAAGGAAGTAACATTCCATGTCTCTTCCTTGGCACGACACAGTTGTTGAAAGAGCACATGAAAGTATGAGCACCAAGCATGGGCATGTCCATTGTGATTTTCCACAATTGATTGATTGAGATCAAAAAGACAAGATTATATCTCATTATTTGCGTGTGTGTGGTGAACGGTTTGGCACTCCGTCTATTGTTCATCTACATTGTATGCACAATCTTTAAGGAAGATGATTTTTTTTCCACTCACTTTACATGGAATGGGTATGTTCATGTTTTTGTGTTGGAAGTGGTTTTAGGACTTTTCAGCCTGGATGAGCACTATGTGAAGAAGCCATGCCTACACCTTGACTCCAATGGTCGCCACACATCCGCCACCTTGCTTTGTCTCCCATTGATTAGGGCCCTAAACTAATCAGACTACCCTAAACCTAAAGCAGCCAGCACCTATAAAAAGACACTAGGAGGTCACTATCGGGGGGGGTCAGCACTTGGTAGCGATTTGGTGGGAGGGATTGTCAACACTTGTATCAAGAGAGAGGATTTAGTGTAGCATTGTGGGAATGAGCACTATGTGAAGAAGCCATGCCTACACCTTGACTCCAATGGTCGCCACACACACACTCACGCTAGCAGAAATCTCTGTGTCTATGAGTCACCTCTAGAGAATACACTATTAGGCTCACTATCTCTCTATCTCTCTCTATCATCATGGTTTTCACCTCGTTGGAAATAAGGTTGCTGTAGATATTGCATTCAAAGCAGTTTTCCCTCACACTTCAAAGCACTTTTCCCTCACACCCTCGAGGGCTTTTCATCACCTCTCTCTCTCTCTCTCTCTCTCTCAAGCAACGAAGAGGACAAGGAGGGTTAGCATGTATGGTTAAGAAAGGATTGGAAGATTTTGTATCAATTGTGAAAGATGACAAGTACAAACGTTATGTATGGCTGAAAATTATGACACCAAAAAGAGCACCCATTTTTGTAGCCGGTTGCTACATTCCTCATCATGATTCTCCCTTTTATGCTTGCATGGATAGAGATCAACCATTTTCTGATTTGGAAGAGGACATTGCTTATTTCAAAGGTGAAGGTGATGTTATTGTATTTGGGGATATGAATGCTCGCACAAAAACATTGCAACATGATACTCAACAATTTGATATGCCATACATTTCAAGGGAGTTGGAGGAAGTTCACTTGTATGATTGTACTTCAATGGATGAGAAAGAGCCGGATCACTATGGAAAGTTACTTTTACACATGTGTAATAGCACGGGTATGCTCATTGCCAATGGTGTATCTTTGTGGAGTGGAACCAATGGATTTACATGTAGGATACATAATGGGGATAGTGTGATTGACTATATGCTACTCTCTGAAGCCATCATGTATCGCATAAAGAGTTTTATGTTTGGTCAATGGACCCCGGAATCCGACCATCACACCTTATGTATTGACCTTTCATGTGGAGAAGCAACTAAGCATGATAATCTCAGCCAAAGGAAAGAGAAGTTATCACTATGTATGGATTTCAAACGGGCACCAATGTACATTGAAATGGTTGAGCAAAAATTATGGATGGCAAAGCTTCAATGTGATGCACCATTGGAAACTAAATGGGAAGTTTTCAAGAAAGCTATTTGTTCTTGTGCGGAAGAATGCTTTGCCATAAAGCATCTCCATGGTATCAACAAAGATAGATCACGCAAAAGGTGGTTTGATAAAGAATGTCAAGATGCTCGAAAGTCCTTGATAAATCTTGATGCAACTATGGACAAAGACAACTATCAAAGTCATTTGCATACATACAAGGCATTGATTCAAAAGAAGAGAAGAAGATGGGAAGTAAAGCAACAAGAATTTCAAGTCCAAGAAAAGGCACATGCATGTGGAAGATTTTGGAGAAACTTGAGAGGCAAGCGGGTTGAGAATTTTGGTAACTTGAGTCTAGTGTATATGTACACACCTTGTAGGCAATTATATGAGCAAGAAAATACTGAAAAAATGCCATTTTATGGTTCACTCCCATGTATGCCGTCTTTTTTTACTATTGAGGATGTATGCGGTGGTCTTGAAAAGTTGGCCACTCGCAAAGCGGGAGATCTTCAAGGTATCAAGCCGGAGATGATCAAATGGAAGGGAGATTTTACCCATGAGTGGATGTGTGATATGTTCAACCTTGCACTTCAACATGGTATGCCTTATGATTGGAGTACTAATTGGGTTAAGCCTTTGCATAAAGGAGGGGATATAAAGAATGTAAGCAACTACCGGACTATAATGATTGGGTCTCTTATGGCAAAGTTGTTTGGGTGCATAATGGAGATGAAATTGAGTGATTGGGCTGAAGAGAATGACAAGCGTGCAAAGGGACAAGCGGGTTTTCATCGATGCCATAGCACCATTGATCATCTTGTCACTCTTCGTGTTCTCATGGAGGAAAGTCGGTTGAAAGGCAAGAGATTGTATTGTTGTTTTGTGGACTTTAAGAAAGCCTTTGATATGATTCCACATAACAATTTGTGGAGAAGGATGGAAGAACTCCAAGTGCCAAGTGAGTTTATGCTTGCGGTTTCTCGAATCTATGAGAAGGTGATTTGTCAATTGCGCATGGGAAGAGAAATTTCAAAAAAAATTGTAAGCACTATTGGGGTTAAACAAGGATGTCCATTGTCACCAACTCTCTTTGGTCTATGCATCGATCAATTGGAACAAATGGTACTTGACTTTATGCAAGAAGAAGGCATTGAAGAGGTCACTATTTGCAATGCGGTAATCATGCTTTTGTTGTATGCGGATGATGTAGTGCTTCTAGCACGCACTTTAGAAGATGCACAAAAGCTTATGGTTGTCCTTGAGAACTTTTGCTTGCATAATGGGCTGATTGTAAATGAATCCAAAACAAAGGTTATGCTTGTGAAAACCAACCATAAGGAGAAGCCATGCATTCTGTACAACAACGAGACACGAAGTTGTTGAGAGCTTTAAGTACCTTGGCCTTGAGGTTCCATCCAATCACAAGTGGCATGAATGTGCTATGCGTCGTTTGGAAGCGGGAAAGAGAGCATATTATGCATTTGAGAACATGTGTAATGCGGGAAACATCAAGTGTTGGGTTCTCAAGAAGTATCTTTTTGATGCATTGGTGACACCGGTTCTTCTTTATGGAGTTGAAGTGTGGGGCGGGAGCATCTCAAAGTCTACTTGGAAAGAGTTTGAGAATGTCCAAAAGCGTTTTCTTACAAACTTTCTCCGAGTTAAGACACAAACACCATATATGCTCCTACTTCTTGAGTCGGGATCTCTTCCAATTGAGGTTATGGGCATGGAAAGGGTTGTGGAGTACATGATAAAGATGCGTCAAAACCCCTCACATCGACTTCCTACAATTGCATGGGAAGCAAGCAAAAAAGTTCAAAAGACGCATAAAAGCAAGATCTTGAGCACGGGATGGATGCAAGACATAAAGAAGTGGTTTGGGAGATGGGATGCATTACACTTGCTACATGATGCTTCAATTGACTCTCAAGTGAATGAAGCTTTTCTACAATGCCAATGTATTACAACTTGGGAGAAATCCGGTGGGTCACGCTTCATACATTACACCACCTATATTGCCCCCAACTACAAAACCATGTTCTTCGCTGAGAGAGGAAACCGTACTCACACTTACATGCTTGAGCCTACTCCCTTGTCCGCCATGCGCACTATCGCAGCAATTCGGCGTAGCTCCCATTTCCTTCGATGCGAGATAGGGCGTTGGGGCAATGGAGAAGAGTCAAATCGATTGTGCACATTATGCTCACTACAAGTTCGAGAGTCTGAGTACCACACACTACTAGAGTGCTCAGCTTTTGATCACATCCGAACTTGCTTCTCTCACATTTTCAGCCATAACTTAGACCTACACACTTTCCTCTCCCAGCGAAAGTGTGGGCTCTCCATTGTGACTCTCATCACTACAATTTTGGAGCATCGAGAGTCACTCATCAGCCATACACATACTACATCACATGTAACTTTGGTCCCATAGGTCATATTTGACCTCCGAGGATGATAATAAAATCTATCTATCTATCTCTCTCTCTCTCTCTCTCTCTCTCTCTCTCTCTCTCTCTCTCGTTTGTCAACCAAGGTGGGCCGCCATGCATGCTCACTCTCTCCCTCACCCTATTTTCCCCTCATCTCCCACTCTCTCGTGTTAACTCTCTCTCTGTCCCTATGTTGGCACCTGCGCAAGCAACAATCTCTCTCTCTCGTACCCACCCACACACACATACACTCTCCCACACACATCCCTCCCTGGCCTGCAACACACCCCTTGTCTCCTTGGCCCGTTGACTCTCTCTCCCTCTCTCATTTCCTGTGTTGACAACAGTGACGAGGGTGCAAGAGAGTAATCTCTCTCTCTCATTCACAACCACACACACATACATACCCCTCACCCCCTCAGCCTCTCGCTCTCTCCCTAGATCTCACTCCCGCCCTCTCTCTCCCCCCCCCCCCCCCCCCCCCCCCTCGTTTAGCCCGCCATGCAAGGCGCATCAGATAATCTCTTTCTCTCTCATTCACACCATCACACATACACACCAACACACACACAGACACCCACACCCACACACTCACCCCAGCCCCTCTCTCCCCACCACACCCTCACGGGCTCTCCCACACTCTCACTCATGCACTCTTTGTAGCCGAGCAAGCAGCACGTAAAAGTACATTTAAAAAAATAAATACATCTCCTATACTCTCATTCACACACACACACACTCTTGTCGACCACACACACACACACACACACACACACAACCCCCACATACAACACACACACACACTCACAACACCTACACCCTCACACGGATACATACACCCACACACGCATTTATGCACTCACGAGCATATGCACATACATACACGAGTACACGGCACGTGCACGCACATAGTCGAACAACACAGCACGCCATATGCACACAAAAGAAGAGAAAACGAAGAAAATCGACAATCAACACCCAACACAAAAAGGAGAAAGACGACCAAATCACGCGGTGATGACACCAAATCAAGAAATGACGCCGAAGGCATGCCCCAGCCGGCCCCGAAACTGGCAAACGTGCTACACCGACGCATCAGCAAAGCTCTCGATTCACCCGCATCTTGCCCACGACGCATCTCCGCAGTAAATATCCATAGGGTGATCTATTTTCCTTGTTTTCAAGCCAAAAATCTTGTATAAAAACCAATTGTATATTGCCACCTCTCTCTAGGTGATGGTCACAAAGGTCCACCTAGGAGATATCATTTTAAAAATCCATCTGGGATCCAACTCCTTGCTTTGTCTCACCTTAATAGCTGGGCCCTAACCTAATCAAATTATTCTAAACTAATGCAGCCTGCACCTATAAAAGGACACTGAAAGGTCACTATCAAGGGGGGGCACTTGGGGGTCAACACTTGAGAAGGAAACCATGCACACACCCTGACCACAAGGGTCGTCACACACAAGAGTCGAGTCTCCGTGTATATGGAATTTTCTCTAGAGAACGCACTATAGGCTCTCTATCTCACTATCTCTCTCTATTACCACAGTCGCCATCTCGTCCGAGCTAAGGTTTTCTGTAAATATCTCTTTGAATCAAGTTTCCCACACATCCCGAGGGATTTTCATCACTTAAGTCTCTCTCTCTCTCTCTCTCTCTCTCTCTCTCTCTCTCTCTCTCTCTCTCTCTCTCTCTCTCTCTCTCTCCCCCTCTACGATGTGCAAAATTTGTGCTATTTTAAGTCAACACTATCCGTGTCCTAGCCGCTCAAAGCTAGGTGGTGCCCCCTTTTCATTTCCCGTGACGAGCTTGGTGTGCATGGTCCTGGCGTTGAGGCCGTAAAGGTCTATTTTTCTCATTGCACTCGTTATTTGGTGCCCCCACGGAGGAGGTCTTTTCAAAAACCTTCAGTTTACAAGATGAAATGATGTGCGTCATCAATCATGTACGAATGAATGAAATAATTCTCCAATTGGAGAATGGAAGAAGAAGAGACTGAAGAAGCACTGACCGCCTTCCTCGAAGTGCTACTGCCAGGTTGTAGCGTCATCAATATCCAAGAGGTAAGCTCCCCATCTCGCATTGCTCGTGCTAATCGCAAATCAAAAGCATCAAGTGGGAGGTCTACAAAATGTTGTCAGTGTTGTCAATCAAAGCATTCTATCAATGAGTGCCGATAGAGGAGGTGAAGAAAGAATGGTGAGTTTTGCTTTTGAGAATTGCAACACTCTCACGACAATAAGATTTTGTGTAGCACCCAGTGTTTTCTCTCTAATGGTCCAAGAAGAGTCATCAATTACATCAACCACAAAGTCCAAGCCACAAAGCCTAAAGCATTTGGTGGACGCAAGTGAGCCTACGCTCTCTCTAGGCCTAAAGAGTTCAAGTGAAGTGCGACCACCCAAGTGCCGCTGCCGCATGTAGAATGGAAAGCCGATTGAGGTAGAATCTTCTCACCTAATCTATTTTGAACCTAATGTGAAGGATTGTGAGGACTTCAACAGGAGGTAGAGGCATGTGGTGAAGATGCCACCTTGTCAACACTTAAGGTATGCGACTCTAGTAATCAGTTCCGTACACCAGACATGGATAATAACAATAGACCAGAAGTATTTCCTTTCTGTTTAATCTTGCAACACATGCATGTAAATGTATATATTGATAGGAAGATATTCTACTAGAAAAATATTGTTTTCCTATTCGGATAAAAAATGCTTGATGAAATCCTTAGACCCCCACGTCCCATCATCTTGCCCCTTCTGGATTACTACCACTCTTTTGATGTAAGCATCTTTATTCTATTCTAGCCTTGCTCTTTTTTTAGTTCCTACTCAAGTTTCCAACAATGTATAAACCTTTGTGAACCACTAAGTCATTTTGCAAAGAAAAAAAAAAGGTTTGTAATTTCCTGATCATTGATTTACCACCATGGCAAGTGTCTCTTTTCCCACATTTAGTGGCAAAAAGGGAGAAGACATCACCACCGACTTTCTGGATGACTTTGACATTGCTTGTGTGGTTTCCAACAAGGATGACGATGCCTCATGGCTACGAATCTTTCCTCTCTACTAATGAAAATAGAGGCCAAGTCTTGGTACAATGCTTTGCCCCAAGCTACCAAGAATGCATGGGACGTACTACTTGCGGTCTTTGTGAAGAGGTTTGGTGGAGGCACAACCTAAGAAAAGTTATGGCAGCTCGTGACAGAATTAAAGCAGGGAGGTTTGCTAGAATATGCCACTTATGAATCCAAGTTTGTGGGTTTGTGGGAGCGATGGGTTGCCTTGCTAGAGGAAGGTGAAGGAGTGCCTAATTTACTAAAGAAGGACCGTTTCATTGCTGGCCTGGGGTAGCTGCTTAAAGAGAAGGTGAAGGGGAGATTCCCTGCAACGTATGAGTTGGCAATGAAAGTAAGCCCGCCTTAAATACAAAAAGCTGCGTATGCAATCAAGAGTCAACGAGTGAGAGGAATTGAGCTCAGTCTGACTAACCCCAGTGACTACAACATCCACTCAGAGAACTCAACCACAAGAGGCATCAGAAGAGTAGCAAGACCTATTGAGTCGCAACACTACTCAGTTTGAAAGTCTATCCGTGCATCTTGTGCACCAAAGACATGCACCTATCAGAAGCCCATAGCAAGGGAGAGGACAGTGAAGGCAAAAACAAGAATACTACTGCTACAATTGTGGGGAGGACGGCCGTGGAATGTATTATTGCCCACATCTGAGAAGGCAAGACTTCAATAAAGGAGGAAGATAGAACCAGATCTCTCCACCAAGGGCAAGACGACTAAGCAAGACTGGAGTACAGGAATGATCGAGATGAGGGATGCTAAATGGAATTCCATATTCTATGACATGAAGATTGGGAAGCAACGCAACATGATCTTGGAGGCATCAAAAGATGAGTTCACTAGTGACTCTTTGACCACCTCAAGAGAAGAGACGAGAACAACTGAAGAGAGTGATGTATTACTTAGTGTGCAATGAAAAGATCAAATAGGGACTAAAGTGATTGGTGTATATATAATGCATAGGGGAAAAATCCCTAGAGTGATTGGTGTATATAAAATGCATAGGGAAAAAAAACTCCTAGTGAGGGAAAAAAATACCGCGGTGGTCCTAAGTGTGTTCACACACAGCACTACCACATGTAACTGGTAACATGATCTTTAACTCCTCCAAACTCAACCTGTACCCCTTGCCCAAGAGATTGTGATGTTGCCCTAATGATACCCTAGAGGTTGAAATGTGATGGATAACCCATCAATATTGTCTATCCTTCCAGAAAATTGTGCCCCTCTCCATTTATTCATTTTTTGTTTTATTTTCCCTCTTTTATGTGAGATAGTTTTGCATGTTTGGAAGATTTTTTAAAGAAATTGGCTTTCTAGGTAGCCACTAAAGGAAGTGAATTCTCTTGAGAGATCATAGCATCAAAGATCTTGGATGTCAGGGATTACCCCAACTATGATGTTGATAGATATGGACTCTTATATTAAGATGAAGGCATTGAAGAGGAGCTTGAAATTGAGCTTAAAGATGATGAACCAACATTCTTAAGGGTACTATTGACGAGGGGATGAGCTTCCTAACCTCTTTCAACCATTAATCCTTGATCTCACCTAGTTTTCGATTCTACCTCCCATTTCATCCCCCTCTGGAAGATGAATGTTCAAGTCAAGCTTTGCAATCGCAGACAATAGTATCTATGTGCGAGAGAAAAATAATGACAATCAGAGTAGGTCAAGGAAGCAAGAATGAAACTATTGAACATGTACACCTCATCAAGCTGATATCCTTGAAAATGTAAGGGTCCCCAAACCCGTCGACACCAAAAACGGGATGGAACCATTGACAGGTCTCTAGTCCTACTAAAGTCAGAGTCCTTAAACAGGAAAAATTCCAGGGAATTCACCCTTACCATTGACAATGGTTTAGGTTTATAGCCCTAGAAAGAGACCTAGTCCTGTCTCGCAGTGGAAACGGGACTACAAAAAAAAGTAGTCCGGCCCTATAACTTCATCATTCAGATTATGGTTTCCTTAGCCAACGCTTTTTTCCCTTGCCAACGATTTTTTCCCCCTAACATATGTGAGGGCACAGCCGTTGGTAGATTCCTTCTCCAATTGAAGAAGTTTCTAAACGTTTTAGTATGCAGGAATGGATAGTTACCTGACTAATCAGGTCCACCCGTCCATGATTGATAACCTTAGTCAATCCCCACTTACCACCCCGCACTCACACATGATTTTTGTATTGTTTAATTACTACCACATTATTTTCACAATTAAAACAATGATTCCTTTTAACTTTCACAACTGAATTTCATTAAGACAACCTTTGAAAACAATATTGAAGACATTCTGTCAGCAGACAAACATCTTTAGACTTAAGACAAGGTACTGTCATTCTGAAGTATCTCTGACCAGTACTGGATTGTCTCAAGACTACCTATACAGGGTGAAAAAACTTAATCGATTAGAAGTTTGAATGAATAATCTCTTTTTTTTCCTTTTTACCCAAAAATAAGGATTTTTGGAGTAAGTAGGTATCCTTGATAGTTAATTGGATGAGATATTCCTCCTGTAACTTCTTTATACTATAAGTAATTTTTCATAATTACCATTTAATTAGAGAATCCATTTAACTAAGTATATCCTTAGTCTATATTCCATGAATATTTTATATTTAACCTTAGTACTTAATAAATTCCTATCGGCTAATGGATTACTCACCCTAAATTGTAATTTGATATGTTCTATCTTTAGGAGTTTTCATAACTTTGATTTATAACCTTTCCCTCCTATACTTATGGCCTAATTTAGGCAAAGTTTTGCTGATAGTAATTTATTATACCAACCATCTATGCTGAGGTAATGTGATTTTACTGAGATAATTAGGTAAACTAATATTTTAAGAGGAACATAATTATCACAAGTTTCTTAAGATGTGATTAACCTCTGATAAATAACTCAAAGCATTTAGAATCAATTTACTAATTTTCCCCTTTCAAATTGTCCTAAAAACAATGTAATTTTGCTAAGATAATTAGGTAAATTAATTATCTGAGGTTAACATAATTATCACGGGTTATCTAAGATGTGATTAACCTTTGATAAATAACTCAAAGCATTTTCAATCAATTTGAAAATTTCTCCCTTTTAATTTCTCCTGAAAACAATGTAATTTTGCTAAGATAATTAGTCAAATTAATTATTTGAGATTCACATAATTATCACAAGTTTCTTAAGATTTAATTAACCTCTGATAAATAACTCAAAGCATTCTAAATCAATTTGCTAATTTTGCCTATTTAATTTCTCCTAAAACCAATGTAATTCAGCTAAGATAATTAGGTAAATTAATTATTTGAGTTTAAAATAATTATCACAAGTTTTCTAAGATGTGATTAACCTCTAATAGATAACTTAAAGCATTTTGAAACAATTTGCTAATTCCTCCTTTCAATTTGTCCAAAAAATAGTGTAATTCTGCTAAGATAATAAGGTAAATTAATTATCTGAGTTTAACATACTTATCATTAGTTCCCTAAGATGTGATTAGCCTCTGATAAATAACTCAAAATATTTTGAATCAATTTGCTAATTTCCCCCTTTTACTTTGTCATAAAAACAGTGTAATTCTGCTAAGATAATTAGATAAATTAATTATCTGAGCTTAACATAATTACCACAAGATTTTTAAGATTTAATTAACCTCTGATAGATAACGCAAAGCATTTTGAATCAATTTTCTACTTTCTCATTTTTAATTTCTCCTAAAAACATTGTAAGTTTGCTAAGATAATTAGGTAAATTAATTATCTGAGATTAACATAATTATCATAGGTTTCCTAAGATGTAATTAACCTCTGATAACTAACTGAAAGCATTTTGAATCAATTTGATAATTTCTCCCTTTTAATTTGTCCAAACAATAGTGTAATTCTGCTACAATATTTAGGAAATTAATTATTTGAGCTTAAAATAATTATCACGGGTGTCCTAAAATGTGATTGGCCTCTGATAGATAACTCAAAACATTTTGAATCAATTTGGTAATTTCCCCGTTTTAATTGGTTGTAAAAACATTGTAATTCTGCTAAGATAGTTTGATAAATCAATTATCTTAGGTCAACATAATTATCATGGGTTTTCTAAGATGTAATTAACCTTTTAGAAATAACTCAAATCTATTAAAATTAGTTTGCTAATTTTTCCCTTTTTATTTCTCCTAAAAACAGTGTAATTCTATTAAAATGATAAAGTAAATTAATTATTTGAGGTTAAAATAATTATTATGGGTTCCTTAAGATGTAATTAACCTTTGATGAATAACTCAAAGCATTTTGAATCAATTTGATTATTATTCTCTTTATTTTTCTCTTAAAAATAGTGTAATTCTGCTAAATTAATTATGAAAATTACTCAAAAAATTATAAAATAGTTTTTCTAACTTAATGACAGTCTAATGCAGCTCTGATATTTATCTCAATATAATCTAAACTTAATTAATATAATTTCCATTAATTCATGATTAATATGGATAATTTTAGTCATAATATGATATAATAATTAATTAGCTTAATATCCTTAAGCTTAAGTACAACAATCAGCAGAAAATATTTAAAGAAAAGAGGATTTTTGAGTATATATAGGATTAATCTTTAATTTTTTAAGAAAATAGGTTAACTTAGCTTTGCTAATTAAGAAGGATTATACTAACTACCGTTTAATTTTACCAACTAGAGCTTAATCTCTAGTGATTTCTGCATAGCGGTCTCTCTAGATGAGAGGGAGTGTGTCAAGGCTCCAAGTCTAAATTTTAATGAAGGAAAGGGGGTCTTTTTATAGTTTTTGTGGGCTCCGGGTAGTTCCTTGTAGGTTTTGACACCTCAAGAAGGCCCCCAGCGTCAAGGTAGCACCAACTGCTACTATTTTAGTCTCTGGCAGGTTCCCCCCAGCTCCACACTACCCCCACATCTTCCAGAATCGGTTTTGGTTGATTTTACTGATTTCTAATGATGAAAATTGGAATATAAGTTAATTCTAGGACCTTAGGAAAAGAAAGTCTTTGTTAATAATAATTACTAAAACCATCCAATTTGTATTAACTAATTGAATTCCTAGTGAGACCTTTCAGGGCCCGTAACTTCTCTAGTTTTTTTCGCATTCTAATTCTGAAAATTACTAACCATAGTAAAGCTCTGCTTCTGATTCCAAAATACCAATATCAGCCATGATTGAATCATTCAATAGTGTTTTTCAATTTAATTTTACAAGCTTTGTACAATTTTTAAGGTTTCAGAAACTGGAAACCTTACAATCACCCCGACTTAAGGAATTGAAATGTCCTCATCTCAACCGAAATTGGGAAAATCTTTGCGAAGTGATACTTTATCCTCCCAGCTGTCGTCTTCAGTGGGATAGTCCTTCCATTTTACTAAATGTTCTCTGATAACTCTGTTTCGTAGACTCCTTTCCCTAGTGTTGAGAATATAATCTGGTTGGAGTTCAAGAATTCCCTGCTTCTGCATCACAATCTGTTCGTCATCTAGAGTATGATTGGGATTTGGGATGTAGGGTTTTAGAAGACTGATATGGAATACATTATGGACCTTGAGGTGTTCAGGTAGTTTTAGTTTGTAAGCTTAATCACTGGTTACTTTAATCACTTCATAAGGTCCACAATATCTGGGGCTTAGTTTTTTGTATTTTCCCAAGGATAAAGTGCTTCTCTTTGACCGTACCCTAAGGAATACTTTATCCCCTTGTATGAAAAATTGATCAGATCGTTTTTTATCAACATATTGTTTTTGGCGGTCCTTGGCTACCTGAATGTCTTGTCTTATGGCTTTGCTTTGGGCATCCATCTCCTCCAACATTTGCTTTGAAGCTTCTACTCTTGTAGGAGGGTAAGAAAAGTTTAGGGGTGATATACATTCATGCCCATAAAGAGCATTAAATGGAGACATCCCAATGCTTCTATGAAAGGATGAGTTATAGTGAATTCCACCAGAGGAAGAAATTGGATCCATTTCCGGGGTTCTCTACTACAGTAGACTCTAAGGATGTCTTCAATAACTTGATTCACTCTTTCCGTCTGGCCGTCTGTTTGAGGGTGATAGGATGTACTGAAACATAGCTGGGTACCTAAGGATTCAAATAAAGCTTTCCAAAATTTTGAAGTGAATTTTGCATCTCTGTCACTAACTATTCTCTTAGGAAGTCCGTGTAATCTGAAGATCTCTTTGATAAAGAGACGTCTTATGTATGATGCAGTGTAAGTTGTTTTGCCAACCATCAAATGGGATACTTTAGTCATCATATCCACTACCACCATAATGGAGTCGTAACCCCCTTGAACAGTGGGAAGGCCTGTTACAAAGTCCATGCTAATGATTTCCCACTTCATTTGAGGAATGTCCAGAGGTTGAAGTTTTCCTGGCATCATTACTCGTTCAGCCTTAATCCTTTGGCAGGAAAGACATTATCTGATGTAGCGAAGTATATCTCCTTTCATTCCTGGCTAGAAATAGATTTTCCTTATGGCATTAAGGGTCTTTGCATAACCAGGATGGGCGGCAACAGGAGCGTTGTGTCCTTCATAAAGGAATAAATCCTTTAATGTTGGATTCTTAGGAATGTAAAGCCGATACTTATAATAAAGAAGCCCATCCTCAAGTGAATAATCCTTGATTCTGTCTTTCTCTTTCTCTTTTAGGTCCTGTTGATTGATAACCTGTAGAAGTTCTTGATAATCCTTATCTTCCAAGGAAGCTTCCTTAACCTTGTTTAGGATTGGATTGTCAACTATGGAAATAGCCCCAAGAAAAACCTTACGGCTAAGAGCGTCAGCAACCACATTCTCTTTCCCTGGTTTATATTTTATTTCAAAACATATTCCTGTAAGAGTTCTATCCATCTTCTCTACCTCATGTTGAGTGTTGCTTGTGAGAAAATCCATTTTAAACTCTGATGATCGGTGATTAACTGGAACTTCCCTCCTAGAAGATAGTACCTCCAGAGTTTTAGAGCATGGATGACAGCTAGGAGTTCCAGATCATGAGTTGGATAATTCAGCTCATGAATTCTTAATTTTTGAGAAGTAAAGGCGACTGGTCTGCCTTCTTGGTTTAAGACTCCTCCTATAGCAAGACCGTTGGCATCTGTTACTACTTCAAACTCTTGAGTGAAGTCAGGAAGTTTGAGTACAAGGGCTGATGTGAGATTTTGCTTTATTTTGAGGAAACAATCCTCCGGTTCTTTTTCCCATGTAAGTTTGGCTGTCTTTTTAAGTAGTTGCGTCAAGGGTGCGGCGATGACTGCATAATCTTTGACGAAGATTCTATACCATCCTGTAATACCCAAAAATCCTCGAATCTCACTGGCCGTTTTGGGTTGTGGCCAGTCTATTATATCTTTAATCTTTTTGGGAACTACTGAAATTCCTTCAGGGTTTATTATAAAACAAAGATAACTAACTTTGGGCGTGAAAAACACACATTTACTCATCTTGGCATATAACTGATGTTGGCGTAGAAGATGAAGTACTTTACGTACAGGGCCTTCATGCGCTTTTTCATCCTTGGAATATACCCGGATATTGTCGTAGAAAACCAACACAAAATCATCCACATATTCTCTGAATATATCCTACATGAAACGGTTAAAGGTAGCTGGAGCATTCGTAAGACCAAAAGGCATCACGATGAACTCATAATGCCCATACCGGGTGTTGAAAGCAGTTTTGTAAATATTTGCCTCCTTAATCCGGATTTGATGGTAACTTGATCTGAGATCAATTTTTGTGAATACCTTGGCTCCATGTAATCTATCATGTAATTCATCGATGTGAGGAATAGGATACTTATTCTTTATCGATACTTGGTTAAGTCCCCTATAATCGATGCACAGACGTGGAGATCCATCCTTCTTCTTTTGGAATAGAACAGGCGCTTCCCAAGGTGAAATGCTTGGTCTTGTGAATCCTTGTTCAATAAGCTGACGAAGCTGTTCTTTTAATTCAATAGCTTCAAGGAGGGACATTTTGTAGAGTCTTTTTGAAATTGGTTCACTACCCGGAAAGGTTTCTATTTCGTGGTCTATATCCCTTGGAGGAGGTAAATTTGAAAGATCTTCCGGAAATATATCTAAAAATTCCTTAAGCCATTCTGGATTTGTGTTGTCCCTTGAATCATCTGTCTTATTAAGTTTTACTACAAAGATCTATTGCCCCTTGCGTAACCCCCTCAGAAGTCGACTAGCCTTCACTAAATGAGCCTTAGGTTTCCCATTTGATCCTTGTACTAATGTTTCTTTACCTAAGTGATTTTTGAAGGTTAAGTTCCCTTGAGCATAGTGAATTTGGGCTTGATTTTTGATTAACCAATCCATTCCTAGAATACCATGAACCTCTTTTCCATTTGCTAGCTCTACCACTAATTTCTTGGTGGGATATTGGTTCAATTTAAGTTTCCTTAAATATTTAGGGAAGAGAAAAGAGTGTGTGCTGCCACAATCTATAAGTAGTTCAAATTTTTCACCTTCTCTGTCTGCAGTGGTTTGGATGACAGCATACTATTGCCGAGCTCCAGGGTTATCAATGGCGGCAAAAAGAGTAGCTCTTTCATCTTCCTCATCCAGCAAGGTAGGCTCTCCTCTTGCAACAAAATCTATGGCTCCTCTACCTCTTCCTCTGCCTAGTCCTCTATTTCCTCTACCTCTTTGATTATTCCCTTGTCCTATCTGAGTCTGAGGAGTGGTTCCGGTAGTAACTCTGGGATTTTGTCCCTCGGGGCATTGACTCCTGTAGTGTCCCATTCTATTGCATCCATAGAATCTGATGTTTGGAAAAGTCTGCTCTATAGTGGCTGCAGCTGACACTGCCCTTCGTTGATTTCCTTGGTTGTAGTTTCCCCTTGCTCTTCCTCTAAAGTTATTGTAGTTGTAATAGCTCCTTGCAGGGGGGTTTCCTTCAGCTGCAAGTGGTTTAGCTCTTAGAAGAGCATCTTGAATAGATATGGGTCTCATAGCTTCCAAGCGGATACTTAAAATTTTGTTTAGACCTTGACAGAAACGAGCAATCGGTTGTTCCATAGTCATTGGTGGTACATAACGTCGTAAAGACACATATTTAGTATAGTACTCTTCCAAAGTAAGCCCTATCTGTTTGAGGGCAAAGAATTCATTCATTTTAATAGCTTGGTGAGCTGGAGAAAGATATCTTTCTTTCACTGCCTGCTTCATTCTTTCCCAAGAGGGACTAATGGAAGGGTTATCTCTACAGTATTGTTCCCACCAGAGTTTTGCATCTCCGGTGAGACGAAACATTCCTAACATTGCCTGATTTTCCAAAGCAGTTCCTGCTACCAAGAAATAATCATCCAACGTTCTAAGTTGGTTCCCTCCGTTGAAAGTTGGGAGCTGAACTCGTTTTAATAGTAGTTTCTTTTCCTGGGTGGGAGTGTAGAGACTTTCTGCATTTCCCTGGGTTAGTAATTAATGAAAATCTTTTAGCGATAACACTACTTTTTCTTTGTCATGCAAGTTTTCTAATTTATATACTTTTAAAATAATGAAAACAGAAATCCGACAATCACTATCACCATCTCAATTAAACTACACAAAGCATGTCATAAAACCATGGTATATATAAGGGTTAATACAACACTGACTCATACTATGTACAAGATGGACTCATGCTACATACAGTGTGTAACTCTCTATATCAAAATCCTCTTCACCACTGGTGGGTCTGGACAGGGGATCAAAAAATATGACATCTTTTGGTCCCCTAAATTTTGGGCCTACCCTCATGGGCCTGATCCTACCTAAGTATATTGCTTTGGCTACTTGATCATATACCCACTGATTTTGTGAACTTCTATCCCATCTATAATAATGGTTTGATCTGGATCTTCAATCCCACTGAAAAAGAAAACTTCGATGGTACGAAGTGTTTCTGCCCATTTGAGTCTTTTCAGATTGAGTGCCAACCCTTCTACCTGTCCCGCATCAATCAGGAAAATTCCACCAAACTGTAACCAGCTGATTTCCCATGTTGTAGGAGGAGGGGAAAACATTACATCTAATAATTGCATGATGCTCTTCCGTAATACAAAGTTATTGGAGCTGCAAGCAGCCTCGAACATGATGTTGAAAATCACAAACTTTCGGTAAGCTTGGCGGATATTTTTTTGTATTGATAGGGAAATTCTCATTTCACAATATACCATAATCAAAAAATGCAATACAACATTGTGCCTATTTTTTCAACTTTTACCCTCCTAAGCTTCGGACCTTATTAAACCATCCTCTGATACCACTTGTAAGGGTCCCCAAACCTGCCCACACCAAAAATGGGATGGAACCATTGACAATTCTCTAGGCCTACTAAAGTCAGAGTCCTTAAACACGAAAAATTCCAGGGAAATCACCCTTACTATTGACAATGGTTTAGGTTTATAGCCCTAGAAAGAGACCTAGTCCTGTCTCGCAATGGGAATGGGACTACAAAAAAATTTATTCTGGCCCTATAACTTCATCATTTAGATTATGGTTTCCTTAGCCAATGATTTTTTTCCCCTAACATATGTGAGGGCACAGCCGTTGGTGGATTCCTTGTCCAAGTGAATAAGTTTCTAAACGTTTTAGTGCGCGAGAATGGATAGTTACCTGACTAATCAGATCCACCCATTCATGATTGATAACCTTAGTCAATCCCCATTTACCACCCCGCACTCATACGTGATTTCTGTGTTGTTTAATTACTACCACATTCTTTTCACAATTAAAACAATGATTCCTTTTACCTTTCACAACTGAATTTCAATAAGACAACCTTTGAAAACAGTATTAAAGACATTCTTTCACCAAACAAACATCTTTAGACTTAAGACAAGGTACTGTCATTCTGAAGTATCTCTGACCAGTACTGGCTTGTCTCAAGACCACCTATACAAGGGTGGAAAAACGGCACCCATTCCTTATTTATAAAAACAGGGGTGGAAAAATCCATCACCCAAAGTCCGGGCGCCCATACGCCAACCGGTTGCCCATACAACCGGGCAGTTCCTCTAGGATAAACTTGAAATCTTAAGTAATATCCACAAACACAAACAAGCACGGGGTAAATACTCCACGCGCACTAAGGAAACCGACTCATCCATGGCGGAATCGCAATCATTATTCATTACTTGGAGTAAAATATTTCCAAGGAATCAGAGGTGTCTTGAGACAAAGCTGTCTTAACACTAGGTTGGTAACCTAACAGGACATAAAAGTGTCTTTTCAGGGTTTTGAAAAAAACCTCCAAAACCATAGTAGATCCACTCATTTTGTAAAATCCTTTCATGAGGTTATAGTTCAAGGCCTACTACACATGGAAAAAATAAGAAACTTGTAAAATTTCTCATCTTTTGGTCACACCAAGCCTCCAAAGTTGATGGACTAGTACATTTTCATCAAAACAATCATTTCTTATGTTTTGTTGCATAAAATAAGACTAGGGATTTTTGTAGGACTTGAGATAACTTCCCTAGTTAACTTCAATGGGCTGGTGATCAGAACATATGATTGCTTCTCACTCACTATTTTTTGTTTTTCCAAAAGAAATAGGTACCAAAAAGTTGAATTTTTACCAATCTGCAAACCTATCATCAAAGTTTCTATAGCCACGCTCAATACAAATAATATATGCATGTTTTCTTAGTTTCCTGTTGTCCTTTAGGTTCATAAGGATCCATGGAGCATGTTAAAAGTATAATACATCTCTTACCAAGGGGAATCTTGGGACAAAGATGAAGTGCTAAATACAGCAAACATGAAAAAACTGGGTTCAACATTATGAGTTGTAGAATCCCATAGAAACTATTCAATATCTAGCCAAATTTGATCCTTATGACTAGATATGGTTACTACCTACAAAATGCATGTAGTTGTCACAAGAAACTAACAATATTGAAAAAGCTATACTTAATATACTAGAATGTTCCGTTTTCTTTTATAATTGAAAAAATCAACCAGCGTTGTCTACTATGCAAAATAGGGTATTAGGTGCCCCAAAACTCAAGGGATATTAGCTTTATGTGATAATATGCAACATAGAAAATCAAAACTGCATTTGCATATCATGAAAGCCACCAAAAAAATCATAGAAGAGCTAAAATTGGCTAAAAAACGGGATTTGATAATTTTTGTAATTTGGTCATAACTTACAACTTTAACATTTATTTCTCCGTAGAAGCATCAGGACATGTTGAGGACTACTAAAGATAGTTCTCTAGCATTATAGACCTCACAAACATGAATTCTAGAGTTGTATAGTTTCAAAAAGTTGAGAAAAGCCAAAAACAGGACCCGTTTTTTCACACAGTTTAGGTTGTGAAATGTTGTGCAAGGACAAGGTTAAAGATGGAATTGATATTCCAAAAAAATGTCGAGTTTTTTTCAGCTCATGAGACAACTTTCTAGACAGATAGCACCTCAAAATACATTTTGAAACTCTTGACATAATTCAATGAAAATGGTCACTTAACAGGACATAAAAGTGTCCCATTACCAACCTAGTGTTAATCTCTGGTAAATAACTCAAAGAATTTTGAATCAATTTGCTAATTTCTCTCTTTTAATTTGTCCTAAAAACACTGTAATTCTGCTAAGATAATTATATAAATTAATTATCTTAGGTCAACACAATTATCATGGGTTCCCTAAGATGTAATTAACCTTTGATAAATAACTCAAAGCTGTTAAAATCAATTTTCTAATTTCCCTCTTTTTATTTCTCCTAAAAACAATGTAATTCTGCTAAAATAATTAGGTAAATTAATTATCTGAGGTTAACATAATTATCACGCATTCCCTCAGATGTAATTAACCTTTGATAAATAACTCAAAGAATTTTGAATCAATTCCATTATTTTCCCCTTTATTGTTCTCTAAAAAACAGTGTAATTTTGTTAAATTAATTATGAAAATTATTCAAAAAATTATAAGATAATTTCCTAGCTTAATGACAGTCTAATGCAGCTTTGATAATTATTTCAACATAATCTAAACTTAATTAATATAATTTCCATTAATTTATGGTTAATATGGACGATTTTAGTCCTAGTATGATATAATAATTAATTACCTTAATATCCCTAAGCTTAATTACAACAATCAGTAGAGAATATTTATTTAAAAAATAGATTAACCTAGCTTTGCTAATTCAAAAGGATTAGACTAATTACCGTTTAATTTAACCAACTAGAGCTTAATCTCTAGTGATTTCTGCATAGCGGTCTCTCTAGATGAGAGAAAGTGTGTCAAGGCTCCAAGTCTAAATTTTTATGAAGGAAAGGGGGCCTTTTCATAGTTTTTTTGGGCCCCAGGCTCTTCCTGGCAGGTTTTGACACCTCAAGCAGGCCCTCAGCTTCAAGGTAGCGCCAACTGCTACTATTTCAGTCTCTGGCAGGTTCCCCCAGCTCCACACTGACCCCACAGCTTCCAGAATCGATTTTGGTTGAATTTACTGATTTCTAATGATGAAAATTGGAATATAAGTTAATTCTAGAACCTTAGGATAATGAAATCTTTGTTAGTAATAATTACTGAAACCATCCAATTTTTATTAACTAGTTGAATTCCTAGTGAAACCTTTCAGAGCCCATAACTTCTCCAGTTTTATCGGATTCTGATTCTGAAAATTACTAGCCATAGTAAAGCTCTGCTTATGATTCCAAAAATACCAATATCAGCCATGATTGCATAATTCAACAGTGGTTTTCAATTTAATTTTAAAAGCTTTGTACAATTTTTAAGGTTTCAAAAACTAGAAACCTTTCAGAAAATCTTATAACTTCTAAAGAATACCTCAATATGACAACATTTTGGTAGCGATAGCCGATGACCATGTCCTGAACGACATCTCTTGGTGTGAAGTGATGCTTTTCCCATATCATTAGGGCCAAAAACGACTCAAAAAGGGCTGTTTGTTAATCTAAGGATTAAGGAATAGTCCAATAGTTATTTGACATGTATACAAAAGTATGGCACTCTTGTCTCCTCTATTGTGGGTTTTGGTGGTCCTATTTTGACGGAGAACCGCTAAATGTCTTTATCACAAGGCTGAAACTGCTATATTTGGGTGCTTTCGGCGAGAGAGCTCATTAAATTTGCGGCTCAAAGCAATGAAGTCGTCTTTTATTCTATTTTATATTTCACAAAAGTGTTGTCAAAAGATATGAAATCTATGTCAGAAGGCTCTCAAAACAAGAGCATTAATTTAAAATCACCTACTTTTTTCAAACGTATACCTTTCTCGCTCTCTAGTTTGTGAGAGGTTTTAACTCTTTCCATCTATACTTTGTTTCTTCTCTAATCTCTGAGTTTCCATGGCGTCTTTTGCACGTCGCCCTTCACATAACATAACTTCTTGTGACTTTCATAACGTTAGATAGGATGGTCTTTGGAAGTCTATATCTTTTCGTGTGAATGACTGGGTAACAATGCTTCCTTCATGCAAAGGTGTACACAGAGTGAAGAGAACTAAATGGGATAAAGTAAAAAACCATTGGAAAGGTCGTGTTCTTGCTTTCAAAGTGACCGACAATGGCTGTCTAGCTAAGGTTCAACATGTGTACATGGCCAAGGATATGGTGTTAGACTGGGAAAAACATCCCACACTGCATTCTTACTGTAAGTACAAAAAAAACTATTTGATACAATGAATTTTTTTCATTATCCCATTGTTTTTCTCATTTTCTGATTCCATTCCATATATATTTCCTTCAACAGCTGTGGAATGGCAGCCCGTGGAGAGTCTAAGTGGGACGTTCAAACCAATGCATAAAGGGATTGCAGATGCTATGTATGCTGACAAGCCACCTTCCTTTTACAAAACAATGGATTTGTTTGTCTATTTTGCAGAATACAAAGTTCCATCACGAGAAGGTGCATATGGAGAACTACATCAGTTACCCGTTCCCACCATAAGTTCACTTGACTGGGAAGCTCCTGATGCATGTACTATATCAAGCTTCAAATCCAAGATCAAAGAAGACATCCTTAAAGCTATGTCTCCGGGCAGGATATCAAGAAGAATTAAAGTTCAATGGTTCTTGCCAATACATGTCTTTGTGGCATGTTTCAAAACAATGGATTTGCAGAGGACAAGGACGATGTGGCTTAATAGAAGACTTTCTATGACTGAACTGGATAATGTTCTTGGAGACGGATGGAGCACCAAAGAAACTTTCCATATTGGTGACAATATTAGTTGTAGAGTAAGCCCAAATTCTATGTCTATCTCATATCAACTATGTCGTCAATCATTAGTTCTGGGCTACGACTATAGGAGATGGAGAAGCAAATTAGGTAGCTAGGTTCCTCTCGACTCTGCGGAAAATTGTCCAGAGTTTGAACTAAAGGTCATAGTCCATCCACACACCGAGTATAGAAGCCTGATAGTAACAACAAACTGGAGACTAAATGATGTTAGAGAATCTCTTGAGTTTCTTGATGAAACATCTACCGAGTATAGATTCAAAGTGGATGAAATTGTGGTGAGCACAAGGATGGAGAATTCAACCTCTTGCTTTTGTGGACTATTCAATCATGAAATTCCACTTTTCTTTTTGCCTGAGAGGATTCTGCATCCTCAGAGACCCTATTCCTTTTGTTTTCAGAAGTGGGTGAAAGTTCAGGAGTGGGTGGTGGTGGTGACTTGTCAGGGGTTGGTGCTTTGGACCCCTTAGGGCTTGGCACGGGTGACTTGGCAGGGGTTGGTGCTTTGGGCTCCTTAGGACTGGCTGGCTTGGGTGATTTGGCATCTTTCTTTGGCAACATAAATGGTAGCTTGAAAGGTGAGCTAGGTGCCTCCCCCTTATTGTTCTTAAGTGTACGACGCTTTTGAACCTTGAATTTCAATGGTGAGTGAAATGGATGGCCCTTTGTATCTGCTCTTTTTTTTGCATGGCTCTTAGTGGGACTCTTTTCCTTGGCAGTCTTCTTAGTGGGACTTTTCCCCTTGGCAGGATCTTTTTTTTGGTAGGACTCTTCCCCTTGGCAGGGATCTTCTTCTTCGTGGGACTCTTCCCCTTGGCAGGACTCTTCTTGCGATCCTTTTTCTTTGTATGGATATTCTTTGCAGGACTTTTCTTCTTTTGATCCATTTTCTTTGCATCCAAACCTTTGGTGGCTTTACCTTTCTTTGGTGGCAAAGGAGAATCTCGATCATTTGGATTTATTGATCTTTCCAAAACCATAGAAACAGCCTTCTCTCTCACCCACATGACCCAAGACTCTGGATAGTCATGCAATTGAAAAAAATAGAAAAAGGAACTAAAGGACATGAGAACATACATACATAAAACATCAAAATAAATACATGAACCACACTTATTGTGAGTGTAGTCATCCGGCACCTTGACTCAAGATATCTCCATGCATTTGCAAGCACCCTCCATCCACAAGATGTTGAGTCTGTCTGTAAAGGCACTTTTTGATTGTAGTACTTGAAATCTTCAACTGAAAAAAATAGAAAAAGGAACTAAAGGACATGAGAACATACATACATAAAACATCAAAATAAATACATGAACCACACTTATTGTGAGTGTAGTCATCCGGCACCTTGACTCAAGATATCTCCATGCATTTGCAAGCACCCTCCATCCACAAGATGTTGAGTCTGTCTGTAAAGGCACTTTTTGATTGTAGTACTTGAAATATTCTATATTGTAATCCGTATTTGTGGTACTCAGGTGACCAAAAATAAGTTTGGCAGCACTGCAAGAAGACATTGAATCAAAAAGCTACTAATAGAAAACAATGGGCCATCATCAAGCATAGATTATGCTTCATACTTATAGTTTACTTTTCCCATGGATACTTGACAATGAGTTCATAAATATAATATCTTTCTCCAAAAGATTGAAGATAATAAGACTCCAATGTCCTCTACAAAATAAAAAACAATTAGCTAAGAATACCACAAAATGTTAAAAATAACATGTAAGGAGTTAAGAATTACCCTTCAACATAGAGGTATAATATGTAATTGCAGGTCAGCATGTTAAAATCATCAAAAAAACTTGAAAGGGTTCCTTGCTTGTTGAAAAGGCACTGTGTCACTAGAGGGTCAAGTATGGCAATTTGCAAAGCTAGAGCCTTTGGAAGATCCCTCATAAGACACCTGGAAAAGGAAACACAAGCCCCAATGAGCCCCTTGTGCCTGTCTGCCTTGCACATGCACTAATAATTAGCAAAGCAACACATACCTCAGACAAATATAGAGCACAGTGTCACCAAGCTCAATGTTGGGATTTACAAGCATACTTGTGTCTTGAGGGAATATGTCCAAATATGCCTCAGTATCTCCAAACAAGGATACATCCACCACCATTTGGCCTGTGACTTTTTCATAAAGAAGAGAGTTGGATGCTCTTAAAATTTCAGCTTGCTCTTTAAGGATAGCATCCTTTAATATCATGTCTTGCTCCCTCTCAACTTTCTTTCCTGCTTTAATATCCTGGGACTTTCTTGTCTCGTACTCATGTGTAACATTCTCAATGACAACCCCATAATCTTTTTGCTACCTGGAAGGAGGGATGTTTAAAATTTGGAAGGCTCTAAGATCCTCACTAGGAATGAGCTCAAGAGCCTTCTCAAACTTGTACCTTAGCCTTGACACAAGCACAAAATCTTTGCTCATAAGTGTGACCCTGTGAGAAAATGCAGCTGCAATGTAGCTATCATTCATAAAGCCTATGAGAAAATCCTCAGCAACTTCCTGAAGGCACATCAAAGCTTGAGATTGCCACCTTACTGAGACAAAAGTTTTGATATTCATCATGCTTACAAGTCTATCAGACATCTCCTTGACAACTCTCATGAAAGAGAGCTTTGGAATCAGTAGACAAGTAGACTTTTGTGCTTTTCTTATTTCTCTTAGGGATTTCACCTGATAATTCAATCTTTTTCTGGCATTGGGCCTCTGACGAGGTAGTGGAGGGGGTGATTTCTCAGCATATTTCTCAGCATCATCTATTTCTGGATCAGTTGGGGCTTGGTAGACCTTCCTTGCAGTTTGCTTAGTCCTCGCCATTTGGGTAAAATAACACACCACGTGACAGACGCGTCAGTCACAACCTTCAAGATGTTCTATCGCGTCGTGTGTGAAGAGAAGGGTGACAACAACATGACGCGATAGAAGGGTGACCCAGGCTCTAGAATACGTCCATATCGAGTCGTATGTGAGCACCAGAACCTCCAAAGAAAATCTCACAAAACGCCCTATACGACGCGATAGAGGGCACGCCCACACCTCAGAACATCACCGTATCGCGTCGTATACGAGGTGTGAAAACTTTAAGTAAGCCGAGCAGAAACCCCCGCACGACGCGATGAGAGACTCACCTGAACATTGCAACATGCGCCTATCGCGTCGTATGGGAAGCCATGAGTATTTCAAAAAACAAGACCTTCACAATACGATAGAGGGCACACAAACACCTTAAAACATCGTATAGAGAGTCGTATGTGAGTTGTGAAAACTTTTAGTTAGCCAAGCAGCAACCCCCATACGACGCGATGAGAGGCTCATCGAGACTTTGCAACTTGCGCCTATCGCGTCGTATGGGATGCTAAGAGTATGGGAAGCGGTAGAAGGTGCGCCCACATGCCCAACACATCCGGGTCGCGTCGTTTGAGAAGAAGCTTGGCTTGGCTTAGTGGACGGATGACTCGAAGTGTGGGTGGTTGAGGATGACACAACGTGAATGTCGAGTATGGGAGAAAGCACAAAATGAGCACGTGACAAGGCTTTATATACATAAGACCGTCCGTACGACGACCGTTGTGCGCAGGCCACGTGGCACGTGTGCATGGTTGACACGTGTCACTAACGGTCATATTTCAAATCTTAAATAAAGCTTGGTCTCGAATTTTAAGAATGTTGCATGTTCACTTATCGCATACGACGCGAGATATTATCCATTTTTGTGTACTAATCCTCTCGTCCCGCACGATCTCATTTGTTGCAATTGCACATTAGTGGTCCCTCCCCTATCGCATCTTTCGGGGCCCCTATTGCGTCTTTCGAGGTTCTTGTTTGCTTTGTTCTGGCTTTGTCTCGCACGACGCACAGGGAAGCAGTTCCAAAGGCTGGGTCTAGCGCCTATCGCGTGGTTCGGGGTTGTTTTACGTTTTGGTGTGGCTTTGTCCCACACGACGCGCAGGGAGGCGCTTCCAAAGCCCTGGTCCAACACGTATCGCGTGGTTCGAGGTTGTTGTTCGTTTTGCTGTGGCTTTGTCCCGCACAACGCGCAGGGGAGCAAGTTCCAAAGCTTAGGTCCAGTGCGTATCGCGTGGTTCGGGTTTGTCTTTAGCACTAGTACATTTGCAAACGTTGGGCGTATTTCCGTAACTTGTACCTAGCTTCACCTGTCGACTTTTCCTCTACCATGATTGAAGGCCGGGAGGAGAGTCCAAGTGAGAAACTATTGGTGGCTGTGATGGATGGTGGTGACATGGAGGTGTACACCAAAGCATATGAAATATTCAGCCCTGTGTTTGATCTTGCAGCTTTGTTAGACCATTTGAAAGACTTCTTGGCAGAAGAATTCAAAGAGTTTGAAGAGGCAGTTGAAGGCAAGTGTTTGGTTTAGGCTTATTGTCATCTAACCGAATATACTACAAACTCAATTGAGAAGAGCAAAGTAACAAGGAAGTTTGGAAGATTTTCTAAGAAGAATTCCTTTGTTTGTCCACCTACTATTTCTTGTCAATTACATTTAAAACCTTGTAACCTTGTTCCAAAAGAAGTTGGTTTTCTTTTCTTTTTGTTCCTTAAAGTTGACATGCAAGGTAAAGCTGCTGAAGTGAAAGATACAGATGAGGCAACAAATAAAAATGTTTCCACAGTTTTGCAGCTTGAGAAAAGTGAAATTATAGAAGAGGAGGAAGTTGATGTTGCAAGTGAGGAGCAGGAGACTGAACAATTTGATGTTGCTCAATTTAGAGCTAGTACTGTCATTGATGAGCCAACATATGAGGTAGAGGTATCTGAAGCTTCCCTTACTATTCCAAACCTTCCCTACTTCTTTATCAATGGGAAAGAGTATATCCCTCTCCATCATATCCAGTGTCTACTTAATATGAGGGAGGACTACTGTATTGCAACCATTTCTGAAGCTTCTGAGGTGGCCAAAGATTTTATTGACACAGAAGAAGAGTCAAAAGAGGAGTTTTTGGCACTTGATCTTCATACATCCAATAAAGATTTTTTGCCTGCTCTTGATGCACTTGCTCTATGCATGAGAAGAGTGGAAGAGGAAAAACCTTCCCTCAAAGATGAGGATTTTGAGAAGAGGCTTGTTGAGCTTGGCATCCAATCTTTTGGCAGAGACTTTAAGCTGAACAAAATTGGAAAGGAAGTTGACATAAGAGAGATGACCGGATCATGCAATCTCCTTCAAGAAAAAGTCATTGCCGAAGATGAATTGCAAAAGGTGATCTCCCTATTGAAATCTTTCTTTTTTTTCAAGTTAGTTTTAATTACTCATTGTCTTGTTTTGCAGATTGAACTTCTTGACAAAGACAATTTTCTTGGGAGAGCTAAAGGCTCGAGAGGGAAAGCAATAGAGGGCTCTTCAAGAAGGGATGCCTCCTCTCTCATGCACTACATGCCTACATTGGATAGTGCCACCTTCTGTGCTTTCCACATGCAGTATTCTAAAGATACTGAGTTGCCAATGTTTGCACTGAAGATTTTGTCACGGTTTTTAGGGTACACTCTCCTTCAAATCAATGCAAACAAGATCATGCTACTTGAGAGAGCAGCAGCACTTCGAATGTTTGGATATGCTGCATGATTCAATGCCTCAAGAGCAGGATACTTTCTTTGCTACTCGAGCTATGCAGCAGCAGCTGAGGAGACAAATGTCAACCTTCTTGGGGGCTATAAAAGAAGAAAGTTTTTGAGATATAGGGGTGACATGCCTAGAGATATAAAAAAAAACAAAAACTGATGTAAATTTGACAATTTTTTGCACCAAAATATCTTTTTTGAATTTGGATCTCTTTAGAAAGATTCAGTACAAAGTTTCAAAGTGAAGCATTATTCTCATATCTGTGGTTGAGCAGCATGGTTGTTTGATCTCATCCGTTGTAATTGCCTCCTATAAAACCAATTGAATAATTTCTTTAGTGCATTGCTCCTTCTTTGTCCACCTCCCTTTCTCGTACATTTGAAAAAAGAAGTGCTCGCTTGATAGTGAGATTTTTCCATTCCCTGAGTATTCCATGTTGCAAGGGGTCCTTGTTTTGCAAAATATGGTCCATGTAGGTACAGAATATGCTAAAAATAAAAAAAACGTAGTTGAACTCAATAGGATGCAAAGTAAAATACTATCCAGACTTTAGAATGTAATTGAATACTCACCAAGTATTATGTGATGTCTTTTGCTCCCCAAGCATCTGTAATAGAAGTTATTAAAAGCTTTATTTTCTTTTCAAAGTCATCTGCATAAGTAGCAGAGCTAACTTGTTGTCTCAAAACTTTCAAAAAATTGTCGAGCTTCTTCCACACTTCCATGTGTTTGTTGGCTACATCTGGTCTACTTTTGACATTGGTTGTTATAACACAAAGATCCTTCCAGCAGTTCCACATAGCATCAACTTGTTTCTTGTCATGGTTACTCAAAAATCTTCTGGCTTTTGCTCCACCCATTGAAACATCGTGCAAAACATCACCGGTTCCTTTTGAAAGAGTGGGATCTTTTTTTAGATGCACTTGACCACCATCAAAACCCATTTGAGAGAGCAAAGCCTCGCATTTTTCTATGCACTCGTCTGCAAGTTTAGTTGGCTTAATAGAATATGCATATTCAAGATGGAGTCGAAGCAATTTGTCCAAGATTCTAATCTCTGCATGCATTGTGCATATATGTACATTTTTTAAATCTATTGTTAGAATTGGATCCCAAATCATAGAAGACGATGGGTAGTCGATGACGTTAACACTATTCCTCGATGGTGCTTTTCCAACCTCGTGTTCTGCAAGCCATCCTTTTGTTCCAGTGCTTGCCATGCAATATAGACTAGGATACTTGGTATTGGCACCTCCACATACACCAAACATGCACTTTAATGCTTTTAGGTGGGCACTCAAGTGCCATTCTACAAAAAAGTCACCCATGCCATCTACACAGAGTTTTTCACTTGCATTTTGGTCCTATATAACAGAAGGGATATTGATCTGCAAAAACAGCCATTTCAATGTATCGTGATTTTCTACTGGTATTTGAGCTACTCCGATCCACCAAATTTCCATTTCTGATTGAGTTTGGTGGTATGAGGAATCAAGCTTACCTTGGCTATAGTCCAATGCTCTATTCATAAGGGATATGGATACTCTTTCCATTTTTTGACATTTTTGAATTTGAGCTTCATCCAATTTCAGAACAAATATAAGTTTTCCTTCACAATCTACTTCTTGCATATTATAGTATCTCACCATAGCAGATTGAACGTTTTTTATACTCATCCAAATGTTATTAAAAACATTATACTCAAAAGAAGATTTTTTTAATGTTTTTCATATGGCATCATTCCTTCTATATGATAGTACTTTCCAAAATGTTCGGGTATTTCTTCGTTTAATAGAGTCCTAACTTTCCCAACATTATGAGGCCTAGGCAAAGCAGAAGCTTTAATCTTGTAATACCTTAAAACATGAAACCAGGTTTTAGAGATGGCCCTGTAACCCCTTCTACTCACCCCTACTGTGTCACAGACTTCTTACATTTGAGAAGGTTGGACCAGTAAGCCCATATCTTTCAGTAAACTTTGAAATACCAATTTTTTTTTAGTTTGATTTTCAAGAAGTTTCAAAAGTTTAAGAATATCACTTTTGTTCATTACCTCATTCAAAAATCTCACCCTTTCTTGACCATTGGACATATCAAATCCTAAAAGACTAGTCACATGTTCTCTAATAATCTTTAATCTTTTTTTTCTTTGTCCAAAACCTTCTATTAAGTTTATTACATCTCTCATTCATTTTACTCGTGCTCTTAATCCTATTGGAGTTTCTTTTAAAGTCTGAAGTTGGTGATTTTCTTGTTTTAGAGTTCTAAAATTCTTGTTGCATTTGAAGACAAAACAGTTTTGAGATATTGAATGTAATGTGTATGATCAATGTGTAAATGAGATAACCTAGAACTATATCCTAGTAAGCCATCAACCCCATCACCAACAAATCTCATCAAATCATGAGGTGTGTGAAAAGATGGATACCTTCCAATGCTAGGATCCGGTGGATACAAGCTCCCATCTGTCCATATATCAATGTGTTTCTTTCCCTCATTGCGAAGTTGTTGTGCTTCATTTGCAGTTGTAACTGGTCTTTGATAGACACTCCACATAGTAGTATGTTCCTGGCTTAGCTTAATGTTCAAGTGAAACTTGCGGTTATCACTAATGAAAGATGTATTAGTCATTGTAAGTAATGAAGGAGCAGAAAGTATAATGGAAATAACGTAGCAGCAAAACAAGGTGCATCAGAGAAGAACAGATAAAGCTCGCGAAAGGTGAGAGAAAAAAGAGAGATTCAAAAGTGGAAACAACTATTTGCCTCCAAGTGAAGTAAATGAAAACAAATTTCGAGGTGAGCCACAAAGGAATGTGAAGAAAACGATATCTTTTTGAATATTTAGAGATATGTACCTAGATACGCTTTAGATTGCATAGATATGCTTTAAATGACCAAAACGGACAAATTTGGATCCGTTTTGACCACAAACGGCTCTGCTAATTAGTAATTTAACCAATTCCTTACACAGCCCTTTTTGAGTTGTTTTTGGCCCTAATGTTGTGTTCACATCATAAATTGATTTAGCAAAACCCATGTCCCACAATAGCGGGCAAGCCTTCCCCTTTGTGTATACCTCCTTCAACCTCTGGAACAAATCACTTCACCCAAGTGCAAGATTCAAGCTTGCACCACAAATCCACTTCATCCAAGTGCATAGCCCAACACATGCGCTGTCCTCTGATGCCCATCGCAGGTTGCTCATCATGATTGGCTTCCTTGAGGATGGCATCCCAACTACAACAACCACAATGTCCTTAGAGGTTGTTTTCCTCTAAGCATCTCTAGCAGCATGGCTACCAAGATCAACATAATAGAAGTTTATGGGATTCACACCATGGACAACTATAAATCGACTAGGTAATCACTTTTGCACCTCTATCTTCACACAACTTACCCCATCGTCCTTATCCACAACCGCTTCAAGGATTAGCTTCTTAGCCTTGCTAGTTTCACCTTTGACCATCAAGAGAAGCACATCTGCAACTATGGTTCCTGTAGTGACAATCAAGGTACGATCATGTCCATAGCCAATGACTATCACATTATTGGAATTTTGTGATTGATTTTGCTCCTCCTGCTTTTTGCATTTTGGAACGGGCTCATCCATCTCTCCTACGCGGTGGAGTGAGTCATGCGCTATAAGCGCTACGCTTTTCAACACGAACTATTTTTTCACGATGCTTTTCTTTTTGATGGCTTGATGATTGGCCTCAACTTGCTGATCGTTCAATTAGAACGGAGTGCAATGGTCTTGACCATGCCCAGTGGCCACCTCCAAGCTCTAGAATGCAGAAAACCGCATTAGGATCACTGAGTAAAAAGGAAGGAAAAGAGGAGGGGTGCATGGCTAAAAAAAAGTTTGTGTGTGTGTGTGTGTGTGTGTGTTTCTTTCTATTCATGCGAATGCTTGTATGTGTGTGTGAATGCATGTGTATTGATGTATGTGTGTGTGTGTGAGAGAGAGAGAGAGAGGTAATTTTGATAGAGCATTAATACATTAATGTAATATGTTTTTTCAAATCACAATAGAATTATGTGAGAGAGAAGGAAGAATGCACAAGGTAGTGTGTGTGTGTGTGTGTATGTGTGTGTGTGTGTGTGTGTGTGAGAGAGAGAGAGAGAGAGAGAGAGAGAGAGAGAGAGAGAGAGAGTCATGCCAAGGGTAGGACTATGGGAGGGCA
This sequence comes from Adiantum capillus-veneris, assembly GCF_014529385.1. Lineage (NCBI taxonomy): Eukaryota > Viridiplantae > Streptophyta > Polypodiopsida > Polypodiales > Pteridaceae > Adiantum > Adiantum capillus-veneris. The sequence continues at coordinate 106,855,930 of NC_140954.1, read as the reverse complement.
CGGACTTGGCCAAGGGCAGACGAATATACATGCGGTACAAGGGCTATATATAGCTATGAGCGAGAGGGACAATGGCCTATATATAGGTATGGTTGGGTGGTTTTTGGCATGTCTATCTCCCTATGGTCTTTCACTGGTATCAAAGCTTAGGGGAGGGAAGAGCTATGGAAGAGGGGGAAAAGACCTTGCATGCTGGCTGCATGAGCTCTCTCTCTCTCTCTCTCTCTCTCTCTCTCTCTCTCTCTCTCTCTCTCTCTCTCTCTCTCTCTCTCTCTCTCTCTCTCTCTCTCTCTCTCTCTCTCTCTCTCTCTCTCTCCCTCTCTCTCTCTCTCTCTCTTTTCAGGAGGACATGCAAGGAGGGGCCAGTTGAGGGTGAAGCTGCAGGATTAACCTCTTATACGGGCTCAAGCACCCAACACGGAGTGTGGTGTGCAAACCGGCTAAGCAAGAGGATCACGGGGTTGAAGGCCGTGTGCAGGACTCGTGTGCAGGGCTGCTAGTGCCAAGGAGGCGGGCAACTCGAGGTGCATGAAAACTAATGGGGTTGGGCTCGTTAGGGTCGCCAGGCCCAAGCCAGTGACTTTCAACACATGGCAGAGCCCCAGAACGGACGAGACCCTGCATGCGTGTTTTCTTCTTGCTGCACCCCTACGCCATGCCATCATCACCGCCATGTTTTTTTTCTTTAGGGTTTCAAATTTGGGCGCCATTTGGGGCTTGGAGAATTTGTGCATCCCCTTTCCAAGGAGGCTTTCCCACCCCCAACCCCTATCTACACTATCTACACAAGCCTTCGAGGTCTTGTCGAGCGGTACAAGCCAATGGCAGTACACAAAGCCGACACAGATCGCAAGCCATTAACAATACGACATAAATTTTTTGATTATCTAAAAATTATGGGTTGGCTACGATAGCTCTTAGCCACTCGAGCATGATTTGCGCATCAACAGGGCGAGGCTCCATGGTTGCGAGTCCACTTGGATTCACGAAGAGCTTGGTATGGATGGTCATGTAGCATGACAGATGTTGCATGTTGGCTACAACGACATGTTCTCATCATTTAGAGTGACTTGTACGAGTCGTTTTTTGATGTTTGAAGACGCATGTGACAAATCAAATGCATACAATGCATGGGCCGGGTGGCATGGAAAGGCTTCAATATAGCGAACACACATTATGATGATATGTCAGGCATTTAAATGTGTATTTCAATCCCGACACCATCTTCAGGGATCTTCAACACCTTTATTTTACTACAAAATAAGAGTTTCCTAGCACTAATGGCAAGTTCAGGTAGGTCTTGCTCAATAAGGCAGTGTTGAGCATGAAGTCACGGGCCAGGTGAATGCAACCACTATTGCACACCTCAGATACACTTTTTCTGGTAATTTTAAGCTTCCAAGTCCGTTACAAATAAGGCAAGGCCTTGGTCGCAGGAATCAGCAACGGCGTCGTTCATGAGGTACACAGTTTTTTGTTTTGTTTCTTTAGCATGTGCTTGATAAATATGGTATTCCATGGACGTTTATGAGTGGTCAAGGACAATCGTACTCAAGTCAAGCAGGTACGTGGCACATCTATTGCACATATTTTTCTATTTTTCAACACATTGTCTAACTCGACAAGGTCGATTATTTCTGAATAGTCGACAAAGTTAGCTTTCTCTTGTTATGACATTGTCAATTGGCAAGAGTATGTGTTCGTTATGAACACCATAATAGTGCATGAGTACTTCTGTGGAACACGGTTTCCCTTTTGACATTTGGCATATCGGTTCCCATAGTTTGGAATATGCTAATAGCATACAAACTTAGGGAAATTTGCCAAGATGCCTACAACTTTTTAAATCACACGAGGATGTAGCTACCTCATTCAAGCAGCACATATGGCTATGAGCCCGCTTCGAGCGAGCTACCAATAACCTCGCCATAAGTGGGCAACAAGGATAGTCAATTTGAAGTTATGTTTGTTTTTCTCTATGTTTCACTTTTCATTTTGAAAAAGATCTCTCTGCTGTGCAAAGCAACGTGCTTGGGCAGACTCCATAAGATGCCATTGTACAAAGCAAAGTGCTTGGCCTATCTTCATGTGAAGCACGGATTTTCTTAGGTGCCAAGAAAATATCAATTGATTTCCGATCAATGATAATGGCACCCATCTTTGGCACTATGTGGATATAAGCTGCTAGTATGCAACGGCGCACTGTGATGTATCCATACCAGTGTAATCGTGCAAGGCACGTATCACAAGGGCTCCCATGGTTGAGACAGTCATTGAAGCCAGGGGATTATTCTTCTATTTTTTTCTTTGTATGCATGGCATACCAGTATGATGGTTGTCCAACACCCATCATTGCATACGCTTCCACTATAGAACTAGCTACTATGTCAAGGACGAGCTCAGTTGTTCCTTTTTGGACATTTTATTTTTTCTTAGGCAACGTGCCATACATCTGCACCCTAATATAATAACGATCACATACAAGGTAAGTGGATCAAGATGTGACTTATGTGGTACCTCTCTCTACGAGAGCATGGTACAATTACACTGTTGTAGGATAAGTTATGACACAGATATGATCTTTCATTGGTCTGCACTGGAGAATACAACACATTAGAATAAGGGGATTTCCTCAACCCAACATTCTCTCTCTCTCTCTCTCTCTCTCTCTCTCTCTCTCTCTCTCTCTCTCTCTCTCTCTCTCTCCCCCCCCCCCCAACTTCTATGCGGGAAAGGTGTAACCAGGAATAATTTTATTGAAATCTTTCAATGTCAATATGGTAATTGGAAGCGCTACGAGCCAACAGGAAAGGCTACGAGCCAGTAGGAAGGGCTAAGAGCCATCTATTACCACCTATTTTGGCATGGCTAAAAGCCATCTGTTTGTAGTCCATTACTGATGGAAAAAATCTATTTTGTTGAGTACCCATCAATTCTAATGGACAGGCAAGAGTCTTCCCATTAGCAAATTGTGGGGCATTCTTTTCAAGCTACACACTTTACATGTGAACGTCAACTTGAGTTGTGAACCTTGTAAGGGCTTATCTCTACCAAGGTGTATCGATGAAGCCAGCATTTTGATAGCACGACTGTTCACACAAAACCACGATTATTGATTTTTGGGTGTCCAATTTTGGTGGAGCTCCTATTAGCACTAAGAGTGCCTATATGAGTTCAGATTGGCGTAAGACTCAGAGTGTGATTATTAATCACTTAGTAAGGGTTGATGGTCCATTCTTGGAACCTTAATACTTGCATTTTCACGGAAAGAAGTCCACAAACTGCCAAGAGGTAGTGGGAATAGTTCAACTTCCAAAGTAATGAAACTCCACGAGCAAACCCAAGGGGGGTCATCGACAAAGGCCACGGGCTGGCTGTTCGGTGAGCAGTTTTCCTGCAACGTTTAACCAAGGGGTTTGACAATGTCGCTTTACCCAAGGGGCTAGATTGCACTGGCAAGGTTACATGTGCAATCATGTGCAATACTACTTGCATTTTACTAATTTTCAATTGGTGTTCCTAGGCCTTTGCAGGTTGGAAATTGGGACAGATGCCTACAAATAAGTGAACACTATGTTCACCCTCCAGGTACGCATCTGATTTGGTTTTATGTTTTTTGGTTTTCTTTTTCTACGTAGGATGCATAAAATATGTTGTCATCCATTTTTTGCTCTTCATCAAGATGACAAGAGCCAAAAGTTTAGGGCCGTAGTGTCCAAAATAAGTTTTTGCATTATGCAGCTATAGACCCATTTGTAGGGTTTCTTTGGCACATGTTGTCACATGGGATGCAACATGGTCTAGGAACTCAAGGAGTCCCGTTTAGCCAGTGTGGAGCAAGGCTAATGAGGGGCCCTCTCACTCCCATCGTAGAGTGTTTGTAGCCACCTCCACACACAAGTACATCTTGTACTTGTAGGATGTTCTTTTTTCAAACATCCTTAGTTGAGAAATATTCCACATGTGGTGAATATGAGTCTCTAGGACTGACACTGGCGCCCACTATTTCAAGTATGTGTCACCACAAGGTCCCTAGGTGCTGGTCAAATCTGTTTTGTAGACCATTTTTAGCACGACGTATCGGGAGCAATTTCGGTGGCCAAAAATTGTCCGATACTTAGAATGACTTGTTAAGGTACAAGTGCTGCTAAACAACATTACAGATGGTTGTTTTACATATAGAAAAGCTATGAGTTGTTAATGAAAAAGTTTCATTGTTTGTACCTAGAAGTGATCACTGTTTATGGTTCAGACATTTCAGCAAGGCTTGCAAATGATTGCAACTGAATATATTTATTTTCTTTTCAGAACTATTTACATTCCTCTTTAATAGGTGCTAGGCGCATCACATTTTCCATAAGTATTGTCAAGGATGATCATGGATATACAGGTTCGTATCTGTTTTTTGCTAAATGCATGCACACTAGGTGTTATGGGCCCTAGAGTTTAGCAAAGGCTGATTTGGAATGGCATGCGTATTCATCAAGTTGTTTCTTATGAAGCATTTTTCACACTATGTGCAGTATCTCTATGGGATTACTTTGGGTCTACTAATCACCAATAGAGGTCATAGCTCGGTTTGGGTGTTTGTGGATTTTTCAAGTTAACCACGATGTTATTCCAAACATTGTTGATTCCTCAACAATGTTATATGATTTTGTGATTCCCATTTACCAGTCATCTGGGAAGACTGTATGAAAACCATGGGAGAAACACACCTCAGTACTGTGGGGATAGGCAGATTACAAAGTGTAATCTTGGGGTAAAGGATACGCAAAGTGCATACATTAGCACCAAGCACTCTAATTAATAAAGCATTTATTGCTCTACTTGGGGTTTACTTACTATTAGTTAACGCATGTTTGCGACTAGGTTTAGTCTCTTCATGTATAAGTCAGGTTCTCAACCTTGAACACTAGTTATGGTGGGATTGTTTACTGATGATTAAATTTGAGAACAAGTCAAGAACTTCCGCTTGGCTAATGGGTTATGTAAGCAAGTTACCTTCATGGAAAGTGAAAAGCGGTACTCTTTTAGGTACATGTTTGTTGCGATAACTCGTTTAGCATGCTCATGTGCATTCTAAATGGAGTCTACACACTATGACCGGATTGGAACCGGTAACACAAGATGGTTGCAAATGGACAACAATGTGCAAAATCAAGATGTTATTCTTGATTACATTGAACCTCCTACTGCACCATGTTTCGGTCAAACAAACAGCTGGATCCAGCAGGAATACTACTGTGGAAAAACATTAGTGATCTTATGAAGATCCTATCACTTCTGTTTTCGTGGACGAAAATGCTTCTCCAATGGGGGAGTAATGTCATGCCAAGGGTAGGACTATAGGAGGGCACAGTCCTGGCCAAGGGCAGATAAATACACATGCGATAGAGGGGCTATATATAGCTATGAGCTAGAGGGCCAAGGGCCTATATATAGGTATGGTTGGGTGGTTATTGGCATGTCTATCTCCATATGGTCTTTTAGTGTGTGTGTGTGTGTGTGTGTGTGTGTGTGTGTGTGTGAGAGAGAGAGAGAGAGAGAGAGAGAGAGACGACATGCTGACATTCAATTGCACACACATTTGTGTGTGTATAGATTTTCTTTTATAGAGTTTGGGAAATGGTGCCGTCACTTTTATTACATTAAAATTACACTATTCCCCCCCCCCCCCCCCCTCTGAAAGGAAATATTTTTAACCAAAAAAAAAATTCACTTCAAGAGAACTCATGTAGCTTGATCTTCTTCCTTTTGTACATCTTTGTTTTGGACCATTTGTGATTCTTTTGTGCGATTTCCATACCTTTTAACCGTCACCTTTTATCCAAGCTTCTGTACCTATTAAGAAGCAATATAGAAGCTTACTTTTTAGAAAACTCTTCCCCTTCCACTTCCGCAAGGTTGGAAAGATGGCGCTATCGTTCTTTCTGCTTATCAAAAGCACATTTCCAACAATCTTCACGATAGTGACCTTGTCTATAATAGTATGTGCAAGGTATATCACGTGAGTGGGGAGTAGGTGTTGAATTTCATGAAGTAAAGGGAGTATTTGGAAGTCGAAAAGAGCCTGATAAGGGTTCTTTGCAGGTAACATTTCTTTTGCCAAAGGATGGTGAACAAATTCTCATACTTTTGGAGAACATAACTAGTGGTTAGTGGTACTAGGGCGAGGTGAAGTTGCATTTCTTCGCATAGTATCCTCTTGGAGGATCCGGCCAATAAGGACTAGCAATGTGAGACCAATGATACTGCTTTGAGTAGTGACGAATGCGGTCTAAGTGGATGGTAGAGCACTTAATAACATCGTAGCATTTTGTGAATCAGTAAACTAAGGCGTGTGCCACGTGGCAATGTCAGCCGCATTAGTACAGAAGTATTTGGGACAACACCTACACAAATTATAGGAGCTAGGCATAGAGTGGTGCCATTTACCACATCCCAAAGTTCTCATGAACGAGAAACATTTGCATGCGTATCATCGAAGAGTGATAATTGTTGTTGGTGAGTAGATCGAGTTTCTATGTTGTGTATGATTTTGACAACGCACTTCTGGTTGTGATGATCCATTAACGAGGTAAAACCCCTACGACAAATAGCCTAAAAATTTGACAACTTTGTCGCTTGGATAGCCTTGAAATCGTGACAATTCCAACGCGAGGCGTATGCGTTAGCGTTTGTGTTTTATCAATCAAGACAAAAGGATTAATTAAAGGATTAAGAATTCTTAGCCGATTTGTCGTGTTGGTGTTGATCCATCTTGTTGATGTATCCTTGCGTCGTAATCAAAGAGTATCAAGGAAAGAAGCGCAAGAACCACTTCTTATGCAAAATCTAGTATTATAATAATGTAATAATACATAAAAGGGTAAGGCATCATATTTTTGAACGCTATGAGATGCATATGAAGGCAACCACGAAGAAATAGATGTGACGAGAGGAACCTTATGCAAAATCTAGTATTATAATAATGTAATCTACTAACATAATATGGCGGAAGGGGGAGCTTTTTACATGTGTCGCAATCTGCAACCTGAAGGCTGAAGTCCAAAACTAAAAAAAGCCCGTTCGCACGCGATAAAGAGGGAGAGAGGGGGAGAGAGAGAGGCCACCGAAGGCAGTCGGCCGTACTAGTAATACGTAAAAGGGTAAGGCATAATATTTTTGAACGACTATGAGACTCATATGAAGGCAACGAAGAAGAAATAGATGTGATGAGAGGAACATAACCTAAATGAATGATACCATGTAGTATTTTTTTTTAATATAATTTTTGCAAAACTTACAATTGTGAGTGAATTATATTGACCAGCCCAAAAATTACAAGGTCTAGTCATGCTCTTGTTGAGCCATGACATCATTGAGAGACTATAATTACATCAAGGTAACCACCTCCACCAACCCGCCGCCTCTTCCTCGATACACAGGGTCCAAAAAGTTCTTTACGCCGCCCTAGGCATTCCGTCTGCTGACAACAAGGCCAAAGTAATCCTAAACCAATCCTCCGAGTGTTGCTTGCGCCCGCGATAGAACATGAATATATTAATGTAATTTGTGGAAGATTGTGCAAGGCTGTGTGTGTGTGTGAGAGAGAGAGAGAGAGAGAGAGAGAGAGAGAGAGAGAGGAAGAAGAAAAAGAGAATTTTTATGTCCTAGGAGACTATACACAAATGTTCAATCGCGCACACGTTTGTGCGTGTATAGATTTTTTTTTATTGAGTTTGGGTTTAATCATAATCCTTTTGCAAAAATATTTAAAAGCATCGGCTTTTATTAGCTTTTCCTTGCCAGCCTTCCTATAAATACAGTTATGATCAGCAACAGATCACCGCCGCGCTTTCCAGCGAGGATGGTGGGCGATACTCTGCGGCCGCTCTGGTTGCAGGAGCTGCAGGAGGAAGCGCAGCTGAGGCTTGAACAAGAACAAAAGGAGGGAAAAGTCGAGTGGAGCAAACACTGCTGGAGGAGGCTGGTTGCATCGCCAGCGTATCACGTCGTCGATGGTCGGGAAGCGCTTCTCTGTCGCGTAATGGGAGACCTGCGCAGTAAAGGCATGATTTTCAGATATACAGCGAGAGTAGAAGTGCAGGTGAGCGAGTTGGGCGACGGCGTCGTGGAGGTTTCGTCACGTTTGGCCTTGAAGGAGCCCCGGAGCTGGTGGGTGGCCAGGAAGGGCGTGGACTTAAGTATAGACTGTCCGGCTTGGGGAGTGTGGGCGGTCGTCTACGGAGCTCCTGCATCAGATGGAGAAGAAGATTGTGAAGTTATAAAGGTCAGCCGGGATGCGGTGACGGAGGACCTCATCCGCCACTGGCAGCAGCGAGAGCAAGGTCCGCAAACTACCACCGTACAGATGTTGGCACGCAGAGAAGATTCAGATTTTGGCCACGACCATTATCATGATCATGATCGTGAGACCGACCTGCTCCACATTCCACACATGAAACGCGACGTCGTCAGCGATGACGCTGGGCCCCCCACCAACATTGTTGTATTTGAAAGGGAATACGAGGTCACTAATATGTCACCAGGCTGGAACCTTAACACTAGGTTGGTAACCTAACAGTATGTAGTTGTCACAAGAAACTAACAACATTGTTGTATTTGAAAGGGAATACGAGGTCACTAATATGTCACCAGGCTTGAACCTTAAAGACCCTTGCCCGAAAGTGAAAACAACCCACATTCGCCAAGATATTGTATCCCCACTTGTGCATGTCAAGTGTGCCATCGCCCCAACATTTCTGAAAAGGCCACATCATCACAAACGGAGACACAGACAGAGACGAAAAGGAATATTGCCGCCGATGTGTAGGGAAGGAGAAAACGGTGGTCCCATGAAAATCGAGTAATGGCCGTATGGCCCAGTGATTGTAAAAACAAATGTGGATACAAAAATGACCTTATTATAACGGAAAGAATTGTATGTATTGTTTTTCATACCTTTTAATGAGCGTGCATATTTTATTCGGGAGCTCTGAAGATCTATTCTTGCTTGGTGGGTCTTGCTATATAACATCTTCATATCGACACCTAGAATGGGAGAAACGACGACATATACAGTATGGCATTGATTGATTGGGTCTGAAGTAAAGATACACAAGGTGCATTTACTACTGTAATACACTACATGTATTCACTACCTATCCATTTACTACTTTAATACACCGCACGCATTGGCTAGCAATTGTATGTAAAGAGTTGCGTGCATAGCTAACATATGTAGATCTTGAACGATATCAAATATATAATTCTGAAAGCAGCGTGTAAGTAAATTGAACCGAACAAAGTAATGTCCAAAATTCTAAAACAAGTAAATGAATAAAGCGTTAATGCATTGCAACATAAAATGAGGTGCTATGCTGACCTACGATGTTGTATTGGCGCTTTTCAGTTGTCCACTCCACAAGCCGATATTTGAGTCAAGCTACAAGAAACGAATGTGAATAGTTAAACATTACATCATGTAGTGAAATGTCACAAATCGAAATTGCAAAGTATATAGTGCATGTCATGTAGAAGTGCCATACAAAAGTATGGTGGACAACTGACAGTGTGGTCTCTCCAAAAATTATAAGAAACGGAAGCCATGCTCTACCCCATAGCATTTACGTGTTGCGCCAAGCAAACATGTAGTCATAAGGGCAATTGAAACGTCCAATGTTGTGAATATATGTTATCCCTGCCAGACACAAAACACGCATCAAGATAAAAGCAAGAGATGTAGCATATTGATAAAGCTTAGAGAGAAACATATCTAATTTTGTCTTCTATGGCGAAGCTCTGCTACATAAAGAGTTACGGGTGATTTTCGGTTGGTTTTTCCCTACTGAAAGTGATGCTAGATGCTAGATTTCTATTTGTAGAGCGCTTTCTCTTTTTGGACCACAGAGGGCTTTTTCTCAAGTATGCAATTCAACAGCCACACACTAGCATGCTATCACATATAGGGAATAGAGCGAGCCTCCACAGTGGAAGCACTAAATACGCGACTAGGACGTAAACTGTTTCCTATCAACCCATCGGCTTGGCCCTCTTCATCTCTCTCCTCCACCTGCCCCATGCTTTCCACATGTCTATCTCTCTTCCTCTCTTCCCTTCACGTGCCATCGCTCTCCTCTTTCATTCTCAAAACCCATGAGAGCATCTTCATCGATTCTCTCTAACCAGGTCTAGTTTTAATTCAACCCCTTGTCATGCCCTATGTTGTAGCTATCTTTCTATTTGAGGTGCAATAAGTAATTAGTCATACATCTTTGTAGTTTTGATTTGATCATGCTCGTGAGATTCTACAAATGCTCGAAGAGAGTAGATGGCCCTACTCAATATTCATAGAATGTGAGAGGGTCTTGGTCATGCGATCAGGTTGTCTAGAAGAGACATTTTCATCTTTATTTGTCGTGATAATCTAAGAAATCCCTTTGCCACTTGTTGAAGGTTGATTTATACTAGAGAGATTAGATTGTACCATCTCTTCTTTGAGTTTTGTTCTCGTGTTGACTATTGTATTCACTTTTGCTATCATGTCTACCATATTTATCACTACCATATTTATTACTGCTTTTGTGTTTCTTGCTATCATGTCTACCATCACCACTATTTTTGTGTTCTTCCTATTTTGTCAACTTGGCCTCATGCTCAAGCTCCTTTTGCAGATCTTCGATTCTCCATCTATCATCAGGGACAAAAAATTACTTCCTTTGTGTTTCACCTTGTCTGCAATCTTTCTTTCAGGGGGAAGAACCCATGAGAGCATCTTCATTGATTCTCAAAACCCATGAGAGCATCTTCAAAACCCATGAGAGCATCTTCATTGATTCTGTCTAACTAGGTCTAGTTTTAATTCAACCCCTTGTCATGCCCTATGTTGTAGCTAGCTTTCTATTTGAGGTGCAATAAGCAATTAGTCATACATCTTTGTAGTTTTGCTTTGATCATGCTCGTGAGATTCTACAAATGCTCAAAGAGAGTAGATGGCCCTACTCAATATTCATAGAATGTGAGGGTGTTGATCATGCGATCGGGTTGTCTAGAAGAGACATTTTCATCTTTATTTGTCGTGATAATCTAAGAAATCCCTTTGCCACTTGTTGAAGGTTGATTTATACTAGAGAGATTAGATTCTACAATCTCCTCTTTGAGTTTTGTTCTCGTGTTGACTGTTGTATTCACTTTTGCTATCATGTCTACCATATTTATCACTACCATATTTATTACTGCTTTTGTGTTTCTTGCTATCATGTCTACCATCACCACTATTTCTGTGTTCTTCCTATTTTGTCAACTTGGCCTCATGCTCAAGCTCCTTTTGCAGATCTTCGATTCTCCATCTATCATCAGGGACAGAAAATTACTTCCTTTGTGTAGATGATAAAGCTCACGGACTGCTTGAGCACCCAACGGTTTGCAAGAGTACCTCACACCTGATCATCAGCTTGTCGTGTGCACAATACTATATATACCATTGATCAGTGCCATTTATTTTCGAAGGCAATCAACCAAAGGAGACACGTTCTTAGCCTTGTTAGATCGTAGTCTTTACGTAATAATTAATCAATACACTAGGTCATTAGGACGAGTTTGAAGAGTTTGAAGGATTGGGATGACGATGATGTGAATGATGATTTCTCACAGCAGTTGCATAAGAAGCTTGAGAAACGATATGACAGTAATTTGTTAGCGGTTTTCACTTGTTACTTGAGTCATCGTCTTCAAAAAGATCAAGCTTAGGATCTTTGGGTCTTTGGGTAGAGTTTGAGTCTTTGGGTCTTTGGGTAGAGTTTGAGTCTTTGGGTCTTTCGGCGTCTTTGGGTAGAGTTTGAGTCGCCATATTTTCACATAGAGTTACGCTCAATGTAACAAATAACTGTTTCGCAGAAAACTCTCTCTCTCTCTCTCTCTCTCTCTCTCTCTCTCAGACGCAAACCTACAGAGAAATTGCAAACGGGTGCCACTGAGAATCTCTTAACTATAGCACCTCTACAAAGCTGTGAACTCGTGCCTCTACATCCGAATTATTGCCGTGCTTTTACTGTGATGTTTGCCGTGGCCTCTTGGTTTGATTTAGTCTGTATAAAAAGCGGCCGTCTTTATTAAGATGCATACGAGCGCTGCTTTTTGTTGGTGCTTCAAACATCACATGCAAATTAGAAGCTTTTATTGCGCTGATTTTGGGTATTGCAGCGTTGGTGGTTTCTTTTGATTTAATGGTGCGATGTGGTGGCTTGTAGGGGAGAAAGCATCTTTGGCTCACCAAGTAAATACCTAGGGTTTAGTGTAATTTCACCTACAAATTTTGAAATTTACATCTACATTTTATATTTGAAGGTGAGAAAACCTACAAAATTTTGAAAAAATTAGTGTAATTCGGTGTAAAAAACTTCAAATTTTGTCAATTTACCTCTGTTATTTCACATATGTAGGTTTGCCAAGTTTCTAAAAAAATATTTTTTTCAAGCATTGCTTTGCACGTTGTCCCTATCACTGCTCATCGACATACTCCACGTCCACCCACTCTCATCGGCCTCATAGCATTTGTCTCCATCTATATCTTTCCTGAGATGCAAAGGGGCATGCAGTTCTCTCCTATCAGCTACTGCACATCGGTTTCTCTCTTTGTGCTTGTCAATCTCTTCTTCTTTGCATATGGCCTTGACAATGCCCTTTGGTTGCCCTCACTTCTACGGCGTTCATAAGCCGCTCTCCTCTTCTTTGGCTTATCAGCTCCTACTATCCCGTCTCTTCCACTTTTAAGCTTTGTAAGGTACTTTGAATGCTTGCCGACGTGATGAGCACTCTCAAAGATTAGATGTTTTGTGCGATCAAGCCATGGTAGAGGTCTGTTCTAGTGCTACTAAAACAAAAGATATCCAATTTCAATCGATGATCAGTTGGCCTAATCCGGAGTGGAATCACCAAAACTTATTGCCTTTGCAAAATATAACCGAACTCAAATGAAGGTAGTAGAGTCTCTCTCTCTCTCTCTCTCTCTCTCTCTCTCTCTGACAAACCTTTTTATTAATCGGTCATTATCTTTTGGTAGCGTGAAAAGCTGCCAGTGAGAAGCTTCCACGTGGTGGCTTGTGCGATCAGATAGGGGGAAAAGAGACTTTGGCTCACCAAGTAAGAAGATACAGAAGCTTGTTGCTGCCATAAAGCACAAGCTCAAGGAGTATGGCAAGTAGGGAAGTCTTTTAAGAGGCTGCAAGGGAGAAGTAGGCATCGAAGCATGGTATCATCAACACAAGTAACACTCACTTGTGTCCTACTAGTAAGCCAATTGGCTTTGCAATCATCATAAAAATGATTCCAAATCTGCTAAAGAGACAAATCTAGCTTTTGGTGACAATACGCTCATGCTCTATAGGTGACACTCGGGGGGGGGGGGGGGGGGGGCACAAAAGTTTAGCCTTTATCATCCTTTAGAAAAAACTATTTGTTATCGCGTTCGTATTCACTACAACACGCCGCACGAAAATCGACACGGATATCGATGACTCGAAGCTTGTTTCAAAAGAAAAAACCATAGTATAAGCGTTGGAATAAACATCGGCATCGTATCGTCGGTATAAATACTGGTATCTTTTCTATCGAAATACGCAGTGAAGTTTACACGGATAATAGCGTTGTAATAGGAACGAAAAAGTAAGTTTCCTATATCAACACCTATTTTGATGTGCATTAGAATGCGTATACTGATAACTGTACCACATCTATTTCGAGGTGCATTAGAACGTGTATATCAATACCTTTATCGATGACAAAACTTGCCAAAAAAATTTGGATAGGGAAGGTTGGGAACTGATGTTGCATGTACTGCAGCGCTAGGAAACAACCCTCTCTGCCCAAAAGAAAAGTGCAAAAGCAACTGCACTCTACCTACAATTTGACAGTGAAGAGTGAGTAAGTATATATCAGCAAAATTGTAAATCATTAAAAAACCACAAAATCAAAAGCTTAAACATGACAAGTTTGCAAAAGCGTAATCATAACTTTGACTCCCAAACCATAGCCACAAGGACATGGAGATTTTCTAGCCATAATTAAAACATGATTTGAAAATTGCAGGTTTAACCATAACGTGATTTCCAAACCGTATTTTCAAAACCATAAATATAATTTTCATGTCATACCATAACTTGCTTGTCATACCATAACCATGGCATGCTTCTCATACCATAACCATAACAGCCATACCATCATTGCAAAACCATAACCATAACCTGATTGCCAACCCATAGCCATAACATGATTTCCAAACCATATTTGCAAACATAAGCATGATTGCCATACAATAACCATAACCTGGTTGTCATATCATAATCATAATTGTAAATGGAATGGAAAACCATAAACATAAGCGTGAAACTAAACATGTTGATAGACGTTTTTTGACTCTCCGTAATTTCCATAGTGAGCTACCTCACCCTACCAAAATCACCCAAACACTGTGGCTATTTTCACCCTTTCATTGTCCATAGGCGTGTGTGAGTTAGGGGAGTTTCCCCATATCTCCTTACAATCCTCACTTAGCTAGTCATTGGGCTAGCTGAGCCAAAAAATAAATAAAAATAAAAGCCAAAGTATATTATGGCCCTTTTGTGTATAAGTATTTCATTGTATATAGAGCTTAAGTATAGGTATTTTTATTATCATTATTTTGGTATTTATTTAAATGTTTTTGTGTAGGTGTGTGTGATTTGCCTATGTATGCTATGTACATTGATTCACCGTTACCACAAGTTTTCTTACCATTTTGCATGCTCTTTATTTATAATAGAAATATTTTCGTGCAAAATTCTCTTATTTTTGGGTGAGAATCCACTCCAAGGAGAAACCTCAAAAATACCTTTCACCATCAGTCATTGCCTTTCACTAAATTCTATTTCCTAATGGTATTATCTCTTGTAAATAAATATACTTCAATAAAAACAAATGAGGGTCTCCTCATTAAATTTCTTATACTTTCATATATCATGATTTTTTCCATTTTCTATTTATATATAGCTGACACTATTTTAGATTCCATCAATTGTTTATATACTAACCTGTTTTTTCATCATATCCATATATTATATTTATGCATAATCCACAACCATGCATATTTTCAAACCCCTAAGAATCAATTAGGTCATGCTCTCATGCAAGGAGGGGCTCATCTTTGGAGCCAAATGTAAATTCAACAAAAGGGAGACCACTGAAGACTTTTTTTTGTGAAGAAAATAAGGTATTCTGCTGGTATTTTTAATATCCATCTCCACTCCGAATTTGACACTGTGGTCAAAGGAGAAAATGTGGACCAAGAGATAAATAAGCACTTAATTTTTTTTTATAATTTTTGGAGTAACCACTAGTGAGATAGGATTTTTTGAATGGATCTCAACTTGCACACTTTTCTCACAAAGTAACCCATGGTCTTCTGATCTCATCTCCTTTCCTACTTCCATACACACACGCACACTCGTTCCTCTCCATCCCTCACTCAAGCCTGCAACTTTTATGGCTTCTTTCATCTTCTTCACCATTTCCATCTTTCCCTTACTCCATAGCTCCAAATTATCATCTCTACACACATATAGCTCAATTTGTCTCTTTAGAATCAATTTCCTATTAACATAACCTCTTCATCCTTTTACAAAAAGAGAAAAAATCAGTAAATAATCAAGCTCAAGATCTAACAAAGGAGGATTTTGATCATGGAAAATTCAACTTTTCCATGGTCACAAGAACTACACCGACAGAGTTCTACAACCACTTCATTCACTGGAGGAGATAGGTGAAACATTCTCTTTCCATCTTGTGGTTTCCATCAAATTGTATATATTCTCATCCTTCTCTTACTTTTTATCATTGTATAAATCATGTGATGCACCTTATTGAGTGAATATTCCATGTAATTTTACCACATCCTACTAACTACAAAACTACTAACACTAACCACTAACATACTAACACAAATAGCCATTGACCTAACCATCAAAGACACCTCACCTCAAGCCTACATGTGCATGTAACTCTCTCTCTCTCTCATTCCTTAAAACTCGACTTTCACCATATCTACCGTCAATAATGCTCTCTTTTGAGCCCACATTCATGACTCAAGCAGACAAAGAAGGCCCACAATGTTTTGATATTCAGAAAAAATCATAACGTGACTTGTTAGCTTATAAATCAAGATTTTTGAATAATCTTAATGAGAGGTCTCCAACCTATAAATAGGCCCCTCTCCTTCTTGTAAATCACCCCCAATATCTCACATAGCACCCCAAGACTATGTGTGAGGAGAGACTTAAGCGTAGCAACCACTTTGTGAGCTTCACTTTTGGTGTGAGAGAAACTTCCAAGCTACACATTGCAAGTGAGAGAGTGTGAGTTCAAGATCTCAACCACTATTGTATATGTTCCTCCATCATCAATAAATTGAGGTTTAGTGCATCAAAGGTGTGATTCAACGTTCAAATCTTTGTCCTTCCTCTTGTGTGATACGGTTTAGTAAATTCAAGGTGACTTGCATATTTTAGGTTTCTATCATTTGATATTTTTTGAGATAGTGTTTTAGTGTGTTTTCAATGCCAATTTTGTGTCCATTGTAAGAGGGTATTGTGGTCAGAGATCTTCCACACCCTACGACATTGTGTGTGTGTTGGCGATATTTAGCATTCACTAAGCATTGAGTTAGTTTTGTACAAGATCTATGATAGCATCATAGCCAACCATCTCCATTTGCAAGTCACAAACCAGATATCATGCAAGTTTCCTTTATCTCTCCCTTCCCTTTTCTCTAGCTTGCTCTGCTCCATTTGGTGTGTCTCGGTGTGAGATTGCTTGTGTCTATTTTGTTGCACCTCCTCTTGGTTGTGATAAAATCTTTCTTGCATCCTAGTTTGCATCCCATAACTAGGTGGTGCTGTGGGTTTGTTGTTGTGTTGTGCTTGTGGTTGGCCCAACCCCAATTGAGTAGCACGGGAGCATTGAGGGGTGTTTAGAGGTCGCCTCTCTTGTTGCCTGCCCCGGACCGTTCAATTTTGGTGCCCCCACTAAGGAGGGACTTGTGTCTATTGTTGCTACATATTGCATGAATGTTTAGCTTTTAGCATAATCAAGTAGATTGCATGCATCAGGAGAGTTTGTATGATTATTTCATTCCCATTGCAAGGCAAAAGTTACATATCATTGTTAGTAATAAGTTACAATTTCAACGTGTAATTCATAGAATTTTAAGGCCCCTTAGGTTGGCCGAGATAAACACTTCAATAAATACTTTTATTTTGCCTCTCATTAGGTACGACCTTAGTTTGGACGTCTATATTTCTGTTTTGTTTTCAGCACTAGGTCATGCATGGACCATGGATAATGGCCTAAGAATAGCGGTTTTTCCCTTCCATTTCACTCCACACATTAGAATAAACGTTTCAATTAGTAGCATTAGGGCCAACAACGACTCAAAAAGGGCTGTTTGTTAATCTAAGGATTAAGGAATAGTCCAATAGTTATTTGACACGTGTACAAAAGTATGCCACTCTTGTCTCCTCTATTGTGGGTTTTGGTGGTCCTATTTTGACGGAGAACCGGTAAATGTCTTGATCACAAGGCTGAAACTGCTATATTTAGGTGCTTTCGATGAGAGAGCTCATTAAATTTGCGGCTCAAAGCAATGAAGTCTCGTCTTTTATTCTATTTTATATTTCACAAAAGCGTTGTCAAAAGATACAAAATCTATGTCAGAAGGCTCTCAAAACAAGAGCATTAATGACAAATCACCTACTTTTTTCAAACGTATACCTTTCTCGCTCTCTAGTTTGTGAGAGGTTTTAATTTCTCTAGTTTCCGTCTATACTTTGTTTCTTCTCTAATCTCTGAGTTTCCATGGCGTCTTTTTCACGTCGCCCTTCACATAACATAACTTCTTGTGACTTTCATAACATTAGAAAGGATGGTCTTTGGAAGTCCATATCTTTTCGTGTGAATGACTGGGTAACAATGCTTCCTTCATGCAAAGGTGTATACAGAGTGAAGAGAACTAAACGCGATAAAGTAAAAAACCATTGGAAAGGTCATGTTCTTGCTTTCAAAGTGACCGACAATGGCTGGCTAGCTAAGGTTCAACATGTGTACATGGCCAAGGATATGGTGTTAGACTGGGAAGAGCATCCCACACTGCATTCTTACTGTAAGTACAAAAAAAAACTATTTGATACAGTGAATTTTTTTCATTATCCCATTGTTTTTCTCATTTTTTGATTCCATTCTAGATATATTTCCTTCAACAGCTGTGGAATGGCAGCCTATGGAGAGTCTGAGTGGGACGTTCAAAGCAATGCATAAAGGGATTGCAGATGCTATGTATGCTGACAAGCCACCTTCCTTTTACAAAACAATGGATTTTTTTGTCTATTTTGCAGAATACAAAGTTCCATCACGAGAAGGTGCATATGGAGAACTACATCAGTTATCCGTTCCCACCATAAGTTCACTTGATTGGGAAGCTCCTGATGCATGTACTATATCAAGCTTCAAATCTAAGATCAAAGAAGACATCCTTAAAGCTATGTCTCCGGGCAAGATATCAAGAAGGATTAAGGTTCAATGGTTCTTGCCTATACATGTCTTTGTGGCATGTTTCAAAACAATGGATTTGCAGAGAACAAAGACGATGTGGCTTAATAGAAGACTTTCTATGGCTGAACTTGATAATGTTCTTGGAGACGGATGGAGCACCAAAGAAACTTTGCATATTGGTGACAATATTAGTTGTAGAGTAAGCCCAAATTCTATGTCTATCTCATATCAACTATGTCTTCAATCATTAGTTCTGGGCTATGACTATAGGAGATGGAGAAGCAAATTAGGTAGTTGGGTGCCTCTCGACTCTGAGGAAAATTGTCCAGAGTTTGAACTAAAGGTCACAGTACATCCACACATCAAGTATAGAATCCTGATAGTAACAACAAATTGGAGACTAAATGATGTTAGAGAATCTCTTGAGTTTCTTGATGAAACATCTCCCGAGTATAGATTCAAAGTGGATGAAATTGTGGTAGCACAATGATGGAGAATTCAACCTCTTGCATCACATGCCTTCCCCCAAAAAGAGTTGTATTTGAGCCACTTGCAAGGACTTGAAAAAACAAGTTCAATATTGTAATCATTTTGCAAATATATTTATCTTTTCTCTACTTATGTTGTTTTAAACTTACATGACATCATGATACACATTTAAGAATCGACAAAATTATTTGAAGTACAAAATTATGAATCACCAAAGGGTATATATATGTTCATATGGACAAAATGAACAAAAGTGTACATAGCTTTTGTGGACTATTCAATCATGAAATTCCACTTTTCTTTTTGCCTGAGAGGATTCTGCATACTCAGAGACCCTTTTCCTTTTGTGTTCAGAAGGGGGTGAAAGTTCAGGAGTGGGTGGTGGTGGTGACTTGGCAGGGGTTGGTACTTTGGACCCCTTAGGGCTTGGCACGGGTGACTTGGCAGGGGTTGGTGCTTTGGGCTCCTTAGGACTAGCTGTCTTGGGTGATTTGGCAGCTTTCTTTGACAACATAAATGGTAGCTTGAAAGGTGAGCTAGGTGCCTCCCCCTTATTGTTCTTAAGTGTACGACGCTTTTGAACCTTGAATTTCAATGGTGAGTGGAATGGATGGACCTTTGTATCTGCTCTTTTTTTTGCAGGGCTCTTTGTGGGACTCTTTCCCTTGGCAGTCTTCTTAGTGGGACTCTTCCCCTTGGCAGGGATCTTCTTTTTGGTAGGACTCTTCCCCTTGGCAGGGATCTTCTTCTTGGGACTCTTCCCCTTGGCAGGGATCTTCTTTTTGGTAGGACTCTTCCCCTTGGCAGGGATCTTCTTCTTGGGACTCTTCCCCTTGGCAGGACTCTTCACCTTGGTAGGACTCTTCTTGTGATCCTTTTTCTTTGTATGGATCTTTTCAGGACTTTTCTTCTTTTGATCCATTTTCTTTGCGTCCAAAACTTTGGTGTCTCTACCTTTCTTTGGTGGCAAAGGAGAATCTGGATCATTTGGATTTATTGATCTTTCCAAAACCATAGAAACAACCTTCTCTCTCACCCACGTGACCCAAGACTCTGGATAGTCATGCAACTGAAAAAAATAGGAAAAGGAAGTAAAGGACATGACATACATACATAAAACATCAAAATAAATACATGAACCACACTTACAGTGAGTTTAGTCATCCGGCACCTTGACTCAAGATATCTCCATGCATTTGCAAGCACCCTCCATCCACAATATGTTGAGTCTGTCTGTAAAGGCACTTTTTGATTGTAGTACTTGAAATCTTTTATATTGTAATCCTTGTTTGTGGTACTAAGGTGACCAACAATAAGTTTGGCAGCACTGCAAGAAGACATTGAATCAAAAAGCTACTAATAGAAAACAATGGGCCATCATCAAGCATAGATTATGCTTCATACTTACAGCTTACTTTTCCCGTAGATACTTGACAATGAATTCATAAATATAATATCTTTCTCCAAAATATTGAAGATAATAAGACTCCAATGTCCTCTAAAAAATAAAAAACAAATTAGCTAAGAATACCACAAAATGTTAAAAATAACATGTAAGGAGTTAAGAATTACCCTTCAACATAGGGGTATAATATGTAATTGCAGGTGAGCATGTTAAAATCATAAAAAAAACTTGAAAGGGTTCCTTGCTTGTTGAAAAGGCACTGTGTCACTAGAGGGTCAAGTATGGCAATTTGCATAGCTAGAGCCTCTGGAAGATCCCTCATAAGACACCTGGAAAAGGAAACACAAGCCACAATGAGCCCCTTGTGCCTGTCTGCCATGCACATACACATTATAATAATTGCATGGCACAGTGTCACCAAGCTCAATGTTGGGATTTACAAGCATACTTGTGTCTTGGGGGAATATGTCCAAATATGCCTCAGTATCTCCAAACAGGGAGACATCCACCACCATTTGGTCTGTGACTTTTTCATAAAGAAGAGAGTTGGATGCTCTTAAAATTTCAGCTTGCTCTTTAATGATAGCATCCTCGGATATCATGTATTGCTCCCTCTCAACTTCCTTTCCTGCTTTAATATCTTGAGACTTTCTTGTCTCGTATTCATGTGTAACATCCTCAACGACAATCCCAAAATCTTTCTGCTGCCTGGAAGGAGGGATGTTTAAAATTTGGAAGGCTCTAAGATCCTCACTAGGAATGAGCTCAAGAGCCTTATCAAACTTGTACCTTAGCCTGGACACAAGCACAAAATCTTTGCTCATAAGTGTGACCCTGTGAGCAAATGCAGCTGCAATGTAGCTATCATTCATAAAGTCTATGAAAAAATCCTTAGCAGCTTCCTGAAGGCATATCACAGCTTGAGACTGCCACCTCACCGAGACAAAAGTTTTGATACTCATCATGCTTACAACTCTATCAGATATCTATTTCACAACCCTCATAAAAGAGAGCTTTGGAATTAGTAGACAAGTAGACTTTTGTGCTTTCCTTATTTCTCTTCGGGACTTCACCTGATAATTCAATCTTTTTCTGGCATTGAGCCTTTGACGAGGTTGTGGAGGGGGTGCTTTCTCCGCATCTTTCTTTGCATCACCTACTTCTGGATCGGTTGGGGCTTGGTAGACCTTCCTTGCAGTTTTCTTAGTCCTGGCCATTAGGGTAAAAGAACACACCATGCCACAGAGGGGGAAGCCACAACCTTCAAGATGTTTCTATCGCGCCGTGTGTGAAGAGAAGGATAACACGACGCGATAGAAGGCTGACAAAATCTATGGAAAGCGTCGTATGCGATCACCGGAATGTGCAAAAAGAATATCACAATACTGCCTAGACGACGCGATAGAGGGCGCAACCACACCCTAGAACATCGCCGTATCACGCCATATGAGAGATGAAATCTGTAAGCCGAGAAGCCCCACACGACGCGATGAGAACCCCACCTAATAGCTGCAACATGCGCTTATCGCGTCGTATGGGAAGCCATGAATATTTGGAGGTAGAGTGGTCCACAACACTGTAGAAGGCAGACAAACACCTTTGGGAATGGTATAGAGCATCACATGCGAGGTCAAACTTTTATACCGTGTCAACCTCCCGCACGACGCGATGAGGGGTTCACCGAGACTCTAGGACTTGAGCCTATCGCGTCGTAAGGGACGCTTAGGAAGCGTCAGAAAGTAGGTGCACCGACATGCCCAACAGTTCCGGTCGTGTCGTTGAGAGGAAACTTGGCTTGGCTTGACAAGCATAAGGGTAGTTGAGAACGGGTAGTTGAGGACGTCACGATGCAAATGTCGACTATAGGAGAAAGCACAAATGAGCATGTGACAAGTGTTTATATACATAAATCCGTCCATACGACGACCGTTGTACGCATGTCACGTGGCACGTGTGCATGGTTAACACGTGTCACTAACGGTCATATATCAGATATATATATACCTTGGTCTTGAATTTTTAAAATGTTCTACGTTCACTTGTCGCATACGACGCGAGATATTATCTATTTTTGTGTAGTCCTTTCGCGTCTCACAATATTATCTTTGCAAATTGCACATTGGTGGACGCTATCCTTGTCACGTAAGACGCGCAGGGAAGAGGTTCCAAAGGTTGGGTCGAACTCCTATCACGTCGTTTGAGGTAGTTTCATGGTTTTGTGTGGCTTTGTCCCGCACGACGCGCAAGGAACCATTTCCAAAAGCCAGGTCCAACGTCTATCGCGTCGTTTGCTCCGTTTGGTGTTTGTGTGACTTTGTCCCGCACGACGCGTAGGGAGGCATTTCCGGAGCTTCGATCAAGCGCCTATCGCGTGGTCCGGATTCATTTTGGTGTGGTACTTTGGCACTTGTACTTAGCTTCACCTGTCGACTTTTCCTCTACTATGATGGAAGGCCGGGAGGAGATTTTGGAGGAGAGTCCAAGTGAGAAACTATTGGTGGCTGTGATGGATGGTGGTGACATGGAGCTGTACACCAAAGCATATGAAATATTCAATCTTGTGTTTGATCTTGCAACTTTGTTAGACCATTTGAAAGACTTCTTGGCAGAAGAATTCAAAGAGTTTGAAGAAGCAGTTGAAGGCAAGTGTTTGGTTTTAGATGGGAAGCCGTATTGTCATCTAACCGAATATACTACAAACTCAATTGAGAAGAGCAAAGTAACAAGGAGGTTTGGAAGATTTTCTAAGAAGACTTCCTTTGTTTGTCCACATACCATTTCTTGTCAATTACATTTGAAACCTTGTAACCTTGTTCCAAAAGAAGTTTCTTTTCTTTTCTTTTTGTTCCTTAAAGTTGACATGCAAGGCAAAGCTGATGAAGTGAAAGATACAGATGAGGAAACAAATAAAAATGTTTCCACAGTTTTGCAGCTTGAGAAAAGTGAAATTCTAGAAGCGGAGGAGGTTGATGTTGCAGCTGAGGAGCAGGAGAGTGCAAATTTTGATGTTGCTCAATTTAGAGCTAGTACTGTCATTGATGAGCCAACAGATGAGGTAGAGGTATCTGAAGCTTCCCTTATTATTCCAAACCTTCCCTACTTCTTTATCAATGGGAAAGAGTATATTCCTCTCCATCATATCCAGTGTTTGCTTCATATGAGGGAGGACTATTGTATTGCAGCCATTTCTGAAGCTTCTGAGGTGGCCAAAGATTTTATTGACACAGAAGAAGAGTCAAAAGAGGAGTTTTTGGCACTTGATCTTCATACATCCAATAAAGATTTTTTGCCTGCTCCTGATGCACTTGCTCTATGCATGAGAAGAGTGGAAGAGGAAAAACCTTCCCTCAAAGATGAGGATTTTGAGAAGAGGCTTGTTGAGCTTGGCATCCAATCTTTTGGCAGAGACTTTAAGCTGAAAAAAATTGGAAAGGCAGTTGACATAAGAGAGATGACCGGATCATGCAATCTCCTTCAAGAAAAAGTCATTGCCGAAGATGAATTGCAAAAGGTGATCTCCCTATTGAAATCTTTCTTTTTTTTCAAATTAGTTTTAATTACTCATTGTCTTGTTTTGCAGATTGAACTCCTTGACAAAGACAATTTTCTTGGGAGAACTAAAGGCTCTAGAGGGAAAGCAAAAGAGGGCTCTTCAAGAAGGGATGCCTCCTCTCTCATGCACTACATGCCTACATTGGATAGTGCCACCTTCTGTGCTTTCCACATGCAGTATTCTGAAGATCCTGAGTTGCCAATGTTTGCACTGAAGATATTGTCACGTTTTTTAGGATACACTCCCCTTAAAATCAATGGAAACAAGATTATGCTACTTGAGAGAGCAGCAGCACTTCGAATGTTTGGATATGCTACAGGATTCAATGCCTCAAGAGCAGGATACTTTCTTTTCTACTCTAGCTATGCAGTAGCAACTGAGGAGACAAATCTCAACGTTCTTGGGGGCTATAAAAGAAGAAAGTTTTTGAGATATAGGGGTGACATGCCTGGAGATATAAAAAAAATCAAAAACTGATGTAAATTTGACAATTTTTTGCACCAAAATATCTTTTTTGAATTTGGATCTCTTTAGAAAGAAGTACAAAGTTTCAAAGTGAAGCATTAATCTCAGATCTGTGGTTGAGAAGCATGGTTGTTTGATCTCATCCGTTGTAATTGCCTCCTATAGAACCAATTGAATAATTCCTTTAGTTCATTGCTCCTTCTTTGTCCACCTCCCTTTCTCGTACATTTGAAAAATGAAGTCCTTGCTTGATAGTGAGATTTTTCCATTGCCTGAGTATTCCATGTTGCAAGGGGTCCTTGTTTTGCAAAATATGGTCCATGCAGGTACAGAATATGCTAAAAATAAAAAAAAAGTTAGTTGAACTCAATAGTATGCAAAGTAAAATACTATCCAGACTTTAGAAAGTAATTGAATACTCACCAAGTAATATGTGATGTCTTTTGCTCCCCAAGAATTTGTAATAGCAGTTATTCAAAGCTTTATTGTCTTTTTAAAGTCATCTGCATAAGTAGCAGAGCTAACTTGTTGTCTCAAAAATTTCAAAAAATTGTCGAGCTTCTTCCACACTTCCATGCGTTTGTTGGCTACATCTGGTCTACTTTTGACATTGGTTGTTATAACACAAAGATCCTTCCAGCAGTTCCACATAGCATCAACTTGTTTGTTGTCATGGTTACTCAAACATCTTCTGGCTTTTGCTCCACCCATTGAAACATCTTGCAAAACATCACCGGTTCCTTTTGAAAGAGTGGGATCTTTTTTTAGATGCACTTGACCACCATGAAAACCCATTTGAGAGAGCAAAGCCTCGCATTTTTCTATGCACTCGTCTGCAACTTTAGTTGGCATAATAGAATATGCATAGTCAAGATGGAGTCGAAGCAATTTGTCCAAGATTCTAATCTCTGCATGCATTGTGCATATATGTACATTTTTTAAATCTATTGTTAGAATTGGATCCCAAATCATAGAAGACGATGGGTAGTCGATGACGTTAACACTATTCCTCGATGGTGCTTTTCCAACCTCGTGTTCTGCAAGCCATCCTTTTGTTCCAATGCTTGCCATGCAATATAGACATGGATGCTTGGTATTGGCACCTCCACATACACCAAACATGCACTTTAATGCTTTTAGGTCGGCACTCAAGTGCCATTCTACAAAAAAGTCACCCATGCCATCTACACAGAGTTTTTCACCTGCATTTTGGTCCTGTATAACAGAAGGGATATCGGTCTACAAAAATAGCCATTTCAATGTATCATGATTTTCTACTGGTATTTGAGCTACTCCGATCCACCAAAGTTCCATTTCTGATTGAGTTTTGTGATATGGGGAATCAAGCTTACCCTAGCTATAGTCCAATGCTCTATTCATAAGGGAGATGGATACTCTTTCCATTTTTTGACATTGTTGAATTTGAGCTTCATCCAATTTTAGAACAAATATAAGTTTTCCTTCAAAATCTACTTCTTGCATATTATAGTATCTCACCATAGCAGATTGAACATTTTTTATACTCATCCAAATGTTATTAAAAACATTATACTTAAAAGAAGATTTTTTTTTTCTATTTTTCATATGGCATCGTTCCTTCTATATGATAGTACTCTCCAAAATGTTCGGGTATTTCTTCGTTTAATAGAGTCCTAACTTTCCCAACATTATGAGGCCTAGGCAACCCAAAAGCTTTAATCTTGTAATACTTTAAAACCTGAAACCAGGTTTTAGAGATGGCCCTGTAACCCCTTCTACTCACCCCCACTGTGTCACAAACTTCTTGCATTTGAGAAGGTTGGACCAGTAAACCCATATCTTTCAGTAAACTTTGAAATACCAATTTTTTTTGAGTTTGATTTTCTGGAAGTTTCAAAAGTTTAAGAACATCACTTTTGTTCATTACCTCATTAAAAAATCTCACCCTTTCTTGACCATTGGACATATCAAATCCTAAAAGACTAGTCACATGTTCTCTAGTAATCTTTAATCTTTTTTTTCTTTGTCTAGAACCTTCTGTTAAGTTTACTACATCTCTCATTCGTTTTACTCGTGCTCTTAATCCGATTGGAGTTTCTGTTAAAGTCCGAAGTTGGTGATTTTCTTGTTTTAGAGATGCTATTTGGTTTTCAAGTTCTAAAATTCTTACTGCATTTGAAGACAAAACAGTTTTGAGATATTGAATGTAATGTGTATGATCAATGTGTAAATGTGATAACCTAGAACTATATCCTAGTAAGCCATCAACCCCATCACCAACAAATCTCATCAAATCATGAGGAGTGTTAAAAGATGGATACCTTCCAGTGCTAGGATCCAGTGGATACAAGCTCCCATCTGTCCATATATCAATGTGTTTCTTTCCCTCGTTGCGAAGTTGTTGTGCTTCATTTGCAGTTGTAGCTGGTCTTTGATAGACACTCCGCGTAGTAGCATATTCCTGGCTTAGCTTAATGTTCAAGTGAAACTTGTGGTTATCACTAGTGGAAGATGTATTAGTCATTGTAAGTAATGAAGGAGCAGAAAGTATAATGAACGTATAATGAAGAAGGTGCATCAGAGAAGAAGAGAAAAAGCTCGCGAAAGGTGAGAGAAAAAAGAGAGATTCAAAAGTGGAAGCAACTATTTTCCGCCAAGTGAAGTAAATGAAAACAAAGTTCGAGGTGAGCCACAAAGGAATGTGAAGAAAACGATATCTTTTTGAATATTTAGAGATATGTACCTAGATATGCTTTAGATTGCGTAGATATGCTTTAAATGACCAAAATGAACAAATTTGGAGCTGTTTTGACCACAAATGGCTCTGCTAATTAGTAATTTAATCAATTCCTTACACAGCCCTTTTTGAGTCGTTTTTGGCCCTAATGGAAAGATCCATTTTCAACAACGTATAGTGTTCATGTTTGGTGCCCAAAGAGTAGGAGAAATTCTTGTGTCACCAAACCCTGTCATCCTACCTCTTGTTGACTATCATAGATCGTTTGATGTGCATATTTCCATTTTGTTGTAGAATAGATTGCAACTCAGAAAACATTAATGTGTAAATCTTTTTAAGAAAGAAAAACAAACGCGTGTTGTCACTTTGAAATTGATTCAATGGAGGCTCAACGCCAAATGTCAGGATATCCTCTTTTTTTTGGAGAGCCTGTCGAGGATGCCGAGCTATTTCTAGTAAATTTCAAAATGGCTTGCCGCATAAAAAGAGTGATACGAGATGAGGAACACTTAGAAATGTTTGAGGTAGTTCTGAGGAAGGATGCTAGCACTTGGTTGACTCTCTATCTCAGGAGGTTAAGGGAAACTATAACAAAGTTGTTGATCATTTCAAGAGATACTTCTTTGACCCCCAAAACACTCAAAAGCTATGGCAAGACATCGTTTTTCACAAACAAAAAGACTTAGATGACTACTACATGTATAAACAAGAGTTTTTACGTCTTTGGGCTGTATGGGTGAGAAATGTTGATAACCTGGTGATGGTGCAGAGTTCCTAAAGAAAGAAAGGTTCAAAGCTGGTCTCTTTCCGATACTCAAGATAAAAGTTGAGGCGGGTGCACCTGCTACCTTTGATGAAGCTGAAACTAGGGTTGTTGAGAAGTATAGGAAACTCAAGTGTCTAAGAGGAGAGGTTCTAATAGAGGGTCATAGACCAAAGGGGAAATTGCAAGCATCAACATCAAGAGAGATTCCTGAGGTAACAACTGCGGTGATTGAGAAGTTGAATGAATCCTTAAGAAACTTGTCAATCCACCTTGCACGAGCTGTAGGTCGCAAGGGACAAACAAATATAGCCAAGGAGTGAGAGGCACGACCTAGAAGAGTCTTTCAATGTTGAAATTGCGGAGAGTTTGGACATGGGATGTATAATTGTCCTTGGCCCCGTGGGGAGCTAGGGAGACCTAACTTGAATTACCCAGTGATGAATGCGGGTGAAGGCGCTAGTCAACAACCAAGGCTTCTACAAAGGCCAAAAGGAGCATGACCACCTCCACGAGGAGTGGAGAGAGTTCCACCTTTGCCAGATCCAAATGTGCATGTGGTAGAGGTGACAAATTCCAATGAGATGGACATGGAAGAAAATGGCATTAAGCGTGGCCATGGAAAAGGTAAGGAGAAAGAAGGAGTCACGTCACAAAGTGATCATGGACAAGAAAACAAGGCAAAGGAGACCGAGGAAACCAAGAGGACTTGATGTTGTATCAACCTCCAAGACTTACCTCTTGAACATGGTATGGATCCATACAACTTGTTGGAAGACATGAGAGGTAAGGGTCCTGATATCTCATGGCCTCAATTTCTTGCATTATGTCCACAAGTTAGGAGGGATTTAACAAGAGCAGTTAGCACTAGGAGAAAGGTAAAAGAGAGTGTGCCTGTTGTAAAAATTTCACAAGCTAAAATGAATGAAGATATTACACCTGTGCTAGATTGTTACATCAAAGGAACATTGGTTAGGAAAGGTCTAGTGGATGTGGGTGCACAAATTTGTATCATGACAGAGGGACTCATGCAAAGACAAGGCATGCACATCCATGAGACACCTGAAATCAAAGTCAAGATGGCAAACAATAGCAAGGCTAGGTGTGTAGGCATTTGTAAAAATGATTTTGTGGAGGCCTTCGGCATTAAGAAGACAATGGATTTTTATGTTATGTCAACCAAGGGAAGAGGCTATCCATTTATCCTAGGAAGACCATGGATAATGCAAATGCAAGCTTTGCAGTATTGGGAAAGTGGAAAGTTGATCTGCAAGAATGATAATCATAAGAAAGTTGTCTTTGACATGAAGGAGCAACATCAAGAGGAGCTCCATGAAGAATCAACGCAAAGTGAAACGGAGGAAGACTAGACTGATAGCACTTCAGAAGAAGAAGGTAGCGGTAGCGGTAGCACTATGGAAGAGGAGTCTTCCACTGAAGTCATGGGGGTAAGGTTTAAGCCAAGCAACCAAGAAACCTCTTGCCTAGTCTTGGAGGAGGTAGGTCCTCAAGAGAACCAAAATGTGGAAAATGAAGGAATGTTAGAAGGTGTGTTGTCTACCACACTTACAAAGGATGAAAGAGAGGAGTTCAAATGTGTGCTAAGGAATCTTCCTAAGCTTTTTGCTAAAGACTACACCGACATACGTGGAGTAGATGATGTTCAACAAAAGATCGTGATAAAGCCAGAGGCCACACCTAAAGCTCAAAAGCTACAAAGGCTAGGTGTCATCAAGGAGAAGGATTTACTTAAGGAGGTAAGAAAGCTTCTAGCAATAGGTTTCATTTATCCAGTGGAAAATTCAGAGTGGGTCCCTCCCGTTGTTGTCACTCCCAAGAAAAATGGCAAGTGGAAGGTGTGTGTGGATTACCGTCCACTGAATGAGGAAAAAAAATGAGATCACTTTCCCCTCCCATTTCAAGATGAGATACTAAATGAGGTAGCTAGTCATGAGAAGTACAATGTGTGTGATGGCTACTTGGGTTACTTTCAAATAGGTAGCACATTGGAGGATCAATTGAAAACAACTTCGAGTCATTCCATTTGGCCTGAAAAATGCTCTTGCAACTTTCCAACGCTTCATGAACATGGTGTGTCAAGCATTCCTTGGAAAATCCATTAGGGTTTTTATTGATGATTTTTGCATTTATAGCTCAAAATCATTGCATTTACAAAAGGTAAAAGAGGGTTTGAAAAAACTCTATGGAGGTCAACTCAACCCCGACAAGTGCCACATAGGTGAGGATGAGGTGATCTTGCTTGGTCATAAAGTTTCTTACAAAGGCATGGAATTGGATCCTTCAAAAGCAAATGTTCTTATTGAGTTACAGTCCCCCAAGAGTCTTAAGGAGGTCATCTCATTCATTCAAAAGGTGAAGTATATGTCCCGCTTCATTCACTTAACCTCAGAGTTACTTCACCCCTTGCAAAAATTGACACAACAAGTCGAGTTTGTTTTGTCTGGTGAGCTTGAAGAATATTTTTGTACAATCAAAGTCATTTTGTCAGAACTACCAACACTTATGCCTCCTTGTTGGGAGTACACATTCCTTGTGAGCTCTAGTGTTGGGAAAGAAACAATTGGTGCTATTTTGCTACAACAAGATCCCCATAGTACAAGGATGCGACCCATCTACTTTGCTAGTAGGGTCATGAATTCCTTGGAGAGAGGCTACACAGAGGCAGAAATCATGATGCTTTATCTCATGTTTGCGATGAGAAAGTTTATATCCTACTTGCTACAGAAACCTTTTCTAATTCTCACTGCAAAAAAAATTGTTCCCTTGGGTTTCATCTCAAATGAATCTTAGTACTAGGATCTCAAAGTGGATTATGGAGTTGCAAGAGTTCCAATACTCTTTTAAGGTAGAAGATAGTGTGCGTGTACAATTGGTAGGGATTCTCACTTATAGGGTACATGAGAAGGAGATTAAGGTTCTTGAAGTAAAGACCCTACCATTGCCATCACAAAAAATTAATCCTAATGATTTTACCTTGTTCTCTGATGGAGCTTTTCAATGATCCAGAGAAAAAAAAGCAGGAGTGCTAGTGCTGCTCAACCCAAGTGGAGAGGTGGTCATGAAAGAGAAGGTCAATCTACCAAGTTCAACTAGCAACAATGAAGCAGAATATGACACACTACATAATGGTTTGAAGATGTGCATCCGCCAATGTATACAACGTCTCATGGTCAATGGGGATACACTTCTCATTGTGAAGAAAATTTTAGGCATCTGGCATGCAAGAATGAAAGCCTAAGGACAAAATTTTATGCCATTCGTAAGTTGTTTAATTAGTTTGAAGAAGTGCAACTATATCATATTCCTAGGAAACAAAATGAAGATGCCAATTTACTTGCACAACAAGCAGTTACATGTGTTGAAAAAGAAGTGCAGGTAATCATGGTGGCAACAACTATCAAGCAACCAAGATACTAGGGATTGGAGTCATTGGCTCCCATTATTGGCTACATTTTGGAGGGCAAGACTTCACAAAAGCCCAAGAAAGAAGACCCATGAAGAAGAAAAGTTTCTATCTCTTCTTAGAAGGCTCCCTCTATCAAAGAGGGAAGGATCAAGTGTGTAGAAGAGTACCAACTATCAAGGAAATTTGAGCCATTCTAAAAAAATTTCATGAAGAGGCATGTGGTGGTCATTTTGCCCAAGAATTAACCGTGAAGAAGATTTTGCTTGCGGGGTATGTTTGGCCAAGCTTGCATGTGGATGTCCAACATTGGTGTAAAAGCTATCACAATTGTCAGATAAGTGGAAATAGAAGGTTGGTGCATGGTCCGAGGCAAATAGTGCTTGCAAATGGACCCTTTGAAAAAAGGGGCATTGATGCTATGGGTACTCTTCCTATAACAAAAAATGGTAAACTCTACATTCTAATGGCTGTAGATTACATGACTAGGTGGGTAGAAGCTCAAAGTGTGGCAAGGGTAAATGGGAAAACAGTGAGCATGTTTGTCTACACTAGTATTTGTTGTAGATTTGGCACACCTCTGGAGATTGTTTTTGATAATGGTCTAGGGTTCAAGAAGGTTTTACTCACAGAAATTTGTGAAGAGCTTCACATTCTACATCGTCATAGCACACCCTACTACCCACAGTCAAATGGTTTTGTGGAGAAGGCTAATGGTGTAAGACCATATTAGGTATTTTGGTAAAAATCTCACATTATGGGAATCTCCAAATCGACCGAATTCATGTAATTTGGGAATTTTCCACTTAAAGTGGGAAAAATTGAGGTGTGTGGCTAGTAAATAAAGTGAAAATCTCATAGGATTGTGGTGTTGATAAACACCAAAAGTCAAGAGGATGTACAACACATGGATTTGAATAATAACTATAAATTACATAAAACAAAGGAAGATACAAAAAAGATTTTGTTTACAAATTGACTAGTATAGTCACAATAGAAGCTCCACATAATTCTACTCCACATTTGATACCATATCGGAACTTTGATCCAAGTGTGGCTGATGTGCACGAGTGAGGCCTTCTTTGGCTTTTAGAGCATGTCTTTCTGGAATCTTTATTCTAGAAAATGGTCCTTCTTTGTTGGGTCTCCAGGACCAAACAATTGCATCAATAGTTTCCCACACTTGTGGGTCCTTATAGTTGACAGCCCAATAACCCTTCCAACAATTATTGTAAGCTTGAGTATCTGTCATCCCACTTTTTCTCACGCAAGGTGCCCAATATTGAATCAAGAGTTTTCTGTAGTTTGGTGATGTAGGCTCATTATCAATGTCAGATAAAGCCATTGCAAGCCACACTGGATAGATTTTTGTGTCACTCGGAACAAGCATAAGAAAGTCACATTGGTGCACATCAGACATAGGGTCAAACTCTTCCCTTGGCCTATCTCGTTGAGGCCCACAAAAATGATCGTTCAACTCTTCAAGGCCTAGGAATCTTTCTGCTCCTTGTTGCAAATTCATTGTAGTGCTTTGTAGATGAGAATATTCTTGAGTTTTTGGCCAAAACATTTCATACAAGACTCCCTCTGATATGATTGCTTTTCCAATCTCTTCAATTACCTTACTCCAATAATCTATCACGGGTCTATAATATCGCGGAATACTTGAACCATTCCCTAAATTTTTCCAAAATTTTATATAGTTCTTTAGCCCCAAAATCACTTCTTCGTGGGCCTTGACATACTCCGCCATTTGTACTAGAGGTGGATCTCCATGTGGTAACATTGGCTTGCCTTCTGTGTCTGTTTTCCAAAGGCGAATACTTCCACTCCAACTTGATACACCTACATGTGCCTTATATTGCATCATTGGTGTCTCATCCTGCATAAAGAACCTGAACTGAAGCGGTTTGGAATGTCCAACAAGTATGTCTTGTCCATCACAAAGATAGCCATCACAATATTGCTTGAAATCGGGGATCTTTGTGAGAAAAAATGGAGCTGGAGATGAAGATGAGCTGTTTCGTAATGTATCCATCAAATGTGGCAAAGTATAGGTTTGTGTAACTCTCAACTTCTCTGAAAACCTACTAAACATGGCGTCTATGTCCTCATGTGTATGCCCAACCATTAAAAATCCCAGCTGGATGGTTTTGAAAACACCCCTTGCAACAAGCATTGACAAATAGGCAAATAAGTATCGATTTTTGTTTTCCCCTGCACAATTATCCAATTGTAGCAACAAGTTCTCTGGCAATCTGCGAAATGTTGACCCCAATTCCTCTTCTGCAATTTCTGACGACTGCACAATGGGATCTTTTCCATCACTCAAGTTATGGTAGTCCAAAGCATCCCTTGAGTTCAAAGCATGTAGTAGTGAAATATTGCTCCTTGGAAGTCCATTTGTTACTAGATCACCAAGAGGATGCTTATCTATCCTCTCGAGGTTATGTAAACAATTAGCAATTGAGCCAATTGTAAGATTTGGATCAGCTGGCCACAAACCATTCAAGACAAAGTGTCCGTAATGACCTTCTCCATGTCCATGAGTGATCATGCCAATCAATGCCACCTGCAGATTATATCCTGAATCCACACCCTTGGGAACAATGCGTAATCTAGGAATGGCAGTCTTCTTTTGATCCATCTTATCATGGATTATGCATACATATTTTTGTGGTTGAGTTTCTGAATACGTGCGCCATGCATAATATAGGCTTTTGCAACTCTTTTGTTGTGCCATGTGAACTTCTCTCTCCCTCAAGAGAAGAGCTCTCTCTTCAAGAGAAGGTTTAGCTTCTAACCTTGCCTTGATTGAGCTACAAATATTGCACTTAGAGAACTCACTCGTCTTTGTTAAAGTGACATGTGGGTACTCTTTGTTCCAAATTCTACCAAAAGAAGATTGGGATAGATTCTTGTCATAGCCCATTTGGTCAAGTGTCGTGTTGATTTCACATAAAATATCCACTTGTTTGTATGTTGATGGAATCACCAATTGAGTCTCTCTTGAGCCATCTAGCAGTGTTCTACTTCTATGTGGCATCTTCTCAGAGTTGTTTTCCACAAACTCATTTAGTAGTGCTCTTGCTAAACTAGTATGTTGAAGTCCCCTTCTCAATGTACATGTGTTCCCATGTACATATTGGCGCACACCATTTTCAAAGTTCTACTTGTATCGATAAAATGATGTCTTTGGTATTCCATGTAGCTCATACCATGCTCTACAACAAACAATAGAGCCATTTAGCCTGAATTGGTATCGTGACTTCTCATCTTTCTGATAACATATAGAAAGAACATCATAAACATAATTAGTGCGTGATTTTTGAGACTCTCCCCAAAATTGTTGTCGTAACCTTGTCACCATATCACGATCTGCAAATTGGTAGCATTTTTGTGCACAACAATCAATGCATGATACCCTTTGAATTGATTTGTTTGAAAGGTAAAAAGTCGAAGCTGGTGCTGCTTTTGATTTTTGAGTCCTGTTCATGAAAGTGTATCTTCTCTTCCTTGACAACTGGACAACATTACTCCCATCAAGTTTTTTTCCAACATTGCCATCGTTGGATACATCCTCATATGTAGCATGCATGCCATCAACAGGAACAAAGCGTTGTAATGGGCTCCCATTCAACATTGTTGTCTGCTTGATGGGCCACTTTAGCAAAGTGATGCTACCCACTTCAACCACATCATGAATGCTTGCATTTTCTCTTTCAATACCCACACCCACACAATCAGGACCAAGTTCCTGAAAGTTGACATAATCATGTGGAAATACATATAAGATGGTCCCTTCATTCATGGTTTGCATCATTGTGTCATCTTTTAAAAGGACCCTCTGATTTCTCCAAGACTCTCGAATCATTGCTTCAAATTCTGGGCTTGTCATAGGTATTGCATCTGTAACTAGAGGATCAAAATGATCATGTTCTTCATCACCATTGTAGCTTTCGTGTGGATCAATTAAGTTCCCATTTAATACAAAAGATTGCAAAAGAAGCTTTGACCATCGAACAGCACTCCATAATGAGCCTTGGAGAGATGAAGTATCCATTGTAGGAAAAGGTAGGACCACATCCTTCAAGCATTCCTCCACTAGTATGGAGACATTTCCCAGCCCTATCTTTGTACCACCACAAGTGGAATCTGGATCTGTTCTACACACACAACCAATACCAACGATTTCATTGTCAAGCATCATATGTACTTTCTCCCCAGATTCGAAGTCCATCCTGTAAGTAAAAAGATTACATTGTTAAATCCATAGTTATAGAAAAATACTCTTCAAACAAAAAATCATGCTACAACATGGAAAAGGTTTGCAGAGGTTGGACAAGTGGTGAACCTTGAGACCAAATCCTCCTTGCTATATTAATGGAAGCAAGGTTGGACAAGTGGTGGACCTTGAAACCAAAGCCTCTTTGCTATATGAGAGCATAGGTTGGACAAGTGGTGGACCTAGTTGTAATACCCACTGCCACCTATCAACTACTATAGGACTATGCTTTCCAATGTCCAAGTATCCCTTGAGTCTTTCAAGGTTGAACACGTGGTGGACCTTGAAACAAAAATCCCCTTTCTATATCAGAGCATAGCTTGGACAAGTGGTGGACCTAGTTATAATGCCCAATATCCAAGGTGAAATACCTTAGGACTTTGCTACCTTGCTTGCCAATGTTTACGTAGCCCCTCATTTCTTTAATGGAAGTAAGGTTGGACAAGTGGTGGACCTTGAAACCAAAGCCTCTTTGCTATATTAGAGCATAGGTTGGACCTAGTTTTAATACCCACTGCCACCTATCAACTACTATAGGACTATGCTTTCCAATGTCCAAGTATCCCTTGAGTCTTTCAAGGTTGAACACGTGGTGGACCTTGAAACAAAAATCCCCTTTCTATATTAGAAAGGTTGAACACATGGTGGACCTTGAAACGAAAATCCCCTTTCTTTATCAGAGCATAGCTTGGACAAGTGGTGGACCTAGTTATAATGACCAATATCCAAGGTGAAACACCTTAGGACCTTGCTACCTTGCTTGCCAATGTTTACGTAGCCCCTCATTTCTTTAATGGAAGCAAGGTTGGACAAGTGGTGGACCTTGAAAGCAAAGCCTCTTTGCTATATGAGAGCATAGGTTGGACCTAGTTGTAATACCCACTGCCACCTATCAACTACTATAGGACTATGCTTTCCAATGTCCAAGTATCCCTTGAGTCTTGCAAGGTTGAACACATGGTGGACCTTGAAACCAAAATCCCCTTTCTATATCAGAGCATAGCTTGGACAAGTGGTGGGCCTAGTTATAATGCCCCTCCTTTCTTTAATGGAAGAAAGGTTGGAAAAGTGGTGAATCTTGAAACCCAAACCCTTTGGCTATATATAGAGGATATCTTGGACAAGTGGTGGGCTTAGTTGTAGTATCCAATGTCCAAGGTCCAAGGTGAACTATGTAAACACCTTACTTCCAAAAACAAAGTCGTACAAGTGGTTCTCCTTGAAACCAAAACCTCCTTAGTGTATTAGAACATAGCTTGGAGAAGTGGTGGACTTAGTTGTAATGGTGAATGTCCAAAGCAAACTATTATAGGACCTTGCTTCCCAAATCAAGTTTGGACAAGTGGTGGATCTTGAAACCAAAACCCCCTTACTCTATTAGAGCATAGCTTAGATAAGTGGTGGACCTAGCTGCCATGGAAAATGTTCAATCTGAACTGCTGCAGGACCTTGCTATTAAATGTCTAAGTAGAGCTAGCTTCTTTAATGGAATCAAGGTTGGGAAAGTGGTGCATCTTGAAACCAAAAGCCCTTTATTGTATTAGAGCATAGCTTGGACAAGTGAGGGACCTAGTTTTAATGTGTGATGTCCAAAGAAAAGTATTACAAGACCTTGCTTTCCAATATTTGAATTGGTCAAGTGGTTAAAACTAAGTATAAAACTTTGACCATTTTCTTCTCGAATTGCCAAAAAGCTAGTTTTAGACACCCCTAAATGAAAATGGTTTAGGGTGGCCTTAAACAATGTTTTTTCAAAGACTTGAACAAAAGGGTTGCCGAAGAGTAATGACAATTTATTGTGGCTTGAAGTGCCTGAGTATGTGAAAGCAAGCCTAGGTTTTCCACGAGGCAAAAGGTGACATAATAAGAACATTGGAAACTTAGGATTGACCATGTGGCCTAAACTTTGGCAAGTGAAGTGGTGGCCAAGTTTTGTGGCACAGTGTGCACTTGGTCCTATATGTGTTGACCACTTGGCTAAATCTAGGACCATAAGGCCAAACCTTTGGCACCTTAAATATAGTATGGGACATACTCTAGAACTGCTACAGTAAATTAGTAGTATAGCTAATATGTTAATATTTGTATTATATTTAAGTATATGCTAATATAATTTATGTTCAAAATTTCACTAATGAAGAATGTTCCCATTTAGCACTCCAAATGCGGGGTCTTAGGGCAATGCCACAATGGGGTGACAAGGCAGCGCTTCCACGTGAGGTTTGGGGGTAGCGCTCTTGATGGGGATGTGGAATATAGCGCTCTCGATGGCGGGGCTTGGGAGGTTGATTTTGGGATATTGTTCTGGGCGGGGTCCGGGGCAGCGCCCCGGGCGGGGTCAAGGGGTGGCAGTATTTTCAAGTATAGAGTTACGCATGTTTTTCATATTTTCAACCATGATTTCTTTAATTTTGGTCGTGTGAATTGGTTAATTTTTTATATTGCTTTTGTTTTTTTTAATCCTATGATAAAACATGGACTTGTAGCATACGTGGCATTCTAATAAACCCTATCAAGATTAGGCACACAGAGAGCGCACGAGCAACGCACACAGAGAAAGCAGGCGAGCAGCAAACACACAGAAAGCGCACACGGATCGCACACAGTTGGAGTATACGCGCGCGTAGAGGAGCAAGCTCGGCATCGTACACAACACACAGGTGGAGTGCACAGGATTGAAAGTTCGCGCACAAGATAAAGAAACAGCAGCGTACACAACGCTTTCCAGAAGGGCAGGATCAGGCAGTCTTCTCGGGAGACATTGCACACCTCACGAATAGAGAAAAAACAGGTATTTCTCTCTCTCTCACTCTCTGTCTTTCTCCATATAGAGAAGATGGTTCTCTGTAACTCTTCTTGCACACACACTCTCTCGTCAAAAGACAGAGATACATAGTTTAAAAGTATCCCCGCACACATACACATATTCCCACACATCGTCTTCCTCTCTTCCACATACATAACCACAGTGAAATCTGTTATCTTGCTGTCTCTCTCTTGAAAATACATGCACATATTCCCACACATCGTCTTCCTCACTTCCACATACATAACCACAATGAAATCTGTTATCTTGTTGTCTCTCTCTTGAAAATACGTGCACATATTCCCATACATCGTCTTCCTCTCTTCCACATACATAAACACAGTGAAATCTGTTATCTTTCTCTCTCCTCTCTCTAAAAAACAGGTATTTATCTCTCTCTCTCTCTCTCTCTATCTATCTATCTCTGTATCTTGCTATCTCTCTCTTGAAAATACATGCTCATGTATGTGTGCGTCTGTGTTATCTATGTGTATGTATGTATATTTGTGTTATTTCATTGTAATACTCATACATAATGCAGATACACAATTACACTTAATTACGATATGCATACATAGTATATATACATACATAAATATCACAAATAACTACACATTGTAATACTAGTAAAATTGAATGAAAGACTTACTTGCGTGATCTGTTAAAGTCGATTCTTGTAGCGAGTTCTGGATGTATGCTGAGTTGATTTTCCTCTAATCCATTTGTAGATATGATTGTAACTTCTGTTTCTCAAAAATAGTAGTGTTGTTTAGTGATACACCTAATGGACATAAATGGTTTAAACTAGGACATGTAGACCAAAAATACATGTATTTCTTTGGATGAATATATACACTTTTTGGTGACCCTTACCACAAGTGGTGGACCTTGAGACCAGTGGACTATAAGGACCTCCAAACAATACCTTGTACAGTCAATCTTTCTTGGTATCTAGGTTGGACAAGTGGTGGACCTTGTTCAAATTCTCTAACCACTCTCTCTAACATGGTGACATAATTTAGGTGTGATAAATTCATATCTATGCAAACTAATATCAGTTTAGGCTTGTTAATTTGAATTTGTTTGAATTTATGTACAATATAATGTTTTGAGGTTTGCATATTTGAATTTAGGTGGTATAATGATATCTTTTTGTGGTAAACTTGAATTTAAAATCAATTTCGTGTGGAATATTTTAAATTAAAGTAGTAAAATTTAAATTTTTATAAAAAAGTTTGAATTTTAAAATTTGGGCGGGATATTTTAAAATTTAGGCGGGATATTTAAGATTTGGGAGGAATATTTTAAATTTAGGCAGGAAGGTTTTGAATTTATAGCGAGATCTCCCTTACATAAGAGAGTATAGGTTGGACAAGTGGTGGACCTTCAAGCTAGAGCATCCATGCTACTGGACATGATAGGTAGGGAATCTAGTTGAATATTGTACGTATAATATATATGTAATAGATCTAGCTTGGACAAGTGGTGGACCTTGGAACAAAACCCCATGTAAAACATATCATGCACATTCCAAGTGGTCAAAAACAATATCATTTAAGATATAGCCTTATAGGTTGGACA
This sequence comes from Adiantum capillus-veneris, assembly GCF_014529385.1. Taxonomy (NCBI): domain Eukaryota; kingdom Viridiplantae; phylum Streptophyta; class Polypodiopsida; order Polypodiales; family Pteridaceae; genus Adiantum; species Adiantum capillus-veneris. The sequence goes on along the minus strand of NC_140954.1, from coordinate 106,815,882 downwards.
AGTGGTGGACCTTAACACCCAGATATTCTTCATATAATGACATAGAGTGGAAAACTGGTGAATCTTGAGACCAAACCATGCTACTAGCGATAATAGCTTGGACAAGTGGTGGACCTTGAAAGTAAACCCCCCATCTACGAAATATAGTGGGTTTAAGGTATTTCGATGGAGCCTATCATCTTGGAGACATCGTGCATCTTGCTTCTCTTCATATTTCAATGGAGCCTATCTTGGACAAATGGTGGAGCATCCTTCTCTCCATGTTTCAATGGACCCTAGCTTGGACAAGTGGTGGACCTTTGGTTCTCTCTATTATTCAATAGAGTTAGCTTGGACAAGTGGTGGACCTTGGAACCAAACCGCCATGTAAAACCTATCATGGTCACTCCAAGTGGTGAGAGAGAATAACCTTTAAGATATAGCCTTATAGGTTGGACAAGTGGTGGACCTTAACACCCTAATATTCTTAATATAATGACATAGAGCGAAAAAGTGGTGAATCTTGAGACAAAACCACTCATGCTACTAGCACTAATAGCTTGGACAAGTGGTGGACCTTGAACGTAAACCCCCCATGTTTCAATAGAGTTAGCTTCGACAAATGGTGGAGCATCCTGCTCACCATGTTTCAATGGAGCCTAGCTTAGACAAGTGGTGGACCTTTGCTTCTCTCTATGATTCAATAGAGTTAGCTTGGACAAGTGGTGGATCTTGGAACCAAAGCCCCATGTAAAACCTATCATGGTCACTCCAAGTGGTAATAAAGAATAACCTTTAAGATGTAGCCTTATAGGTTGGACAAGTGGTGGACCTTAACACGCGCATATTCTTAATATAATGACATAGAGTGGAAAAATGGTGAATCTTGAGACAAAACCACTCATGCTACTAGTGATAATAGCTTGGACAAGTGGTGGACCTTGAATGTAAACCCCTCATCTACGACATATCGTGGGTTTAATGTTTTTCAATGGAGCCTCGCATCTTGGAGACATGGTGCACCTTGATTCTCCTCATGTTTCAATGGAGCCTACCTTGGACAAATGGTGGAGCATCCTTCTCTCCATGTTTCAATGGACCCTAGCTTAAACAAGGGGTCGACCTTTTCTTCTCTCTATCTTTCATTAGAGTTAGCTTGGACAAGTGGTGGACCTTGGAACCAAACCCCCATGTAAAACCTATCATGGTGACTCCAAGTAGTAAGAAAGAATAACCTTTAAGATGTAGCCTTATAGGTTGGAAAAGTGGTGGACCTTAACACCCACATATTATTAATAAAAGTGGTGAATCTTGAGACCAAACCACTCAGGCTATAACCAATAATAGCTTGGACAAGTGGTGGACCTTGAATGTAAACCCCTCATCTACGAAATATCGTGGGTTTAATGTATTTCGATGTAGCCTAACATCTTGGAGACATGGTGCAGTTTGCTTCTCGTCATGTTTCAATGGAGCCCACCTTGGACAAATGGTGGAGCATCCTTCTCTCCATGTTTCAATGGACCCTAGCTTGGACAAGTGGTGGACCTTTGTTTCTCTCTATGTTTCAATAGAGTTAGCTTGGACAAGTGGTGGACCTTGGAACCAAACCCCCATGTAAAACCTATCATGGTGACTCCAAGTGGTGAGAAAGAATGACCTTTAAGATATAGCCTTATAGGTTGGACAAGTGGTGGACCTTAACACCCTAATATTCTTAATATAATGACATAGAGTGAAAAAGTGGTGAATCTTGAGACAAAACCACTCATGCTACTAGCACTAATAGCTTGGACAAGTGTTGGACCTTGAATGTAAACCCCTCATCTACGACATATCGTGGGTTTAATGTTTTTCGATGGAGCCTAGCATCTTGGAGACATGGTGCACCTTGCTTCTCCTCATGTTTCAATGGAGCCTACCTTGGACAAATGGTGGAGCATCCTTCTCTCCATGTTTCAATGGACCCTAGCTTAGACAAGGGGTGGACCTTTGCTTCTCTCTATGTTTCAATAGAGTTCGCTTGGACAGGTGGTGGACCTTGGAACCAAACCCCCATGTAAAACCTATCATGGTCACTCCAAGTAGTAAGAAAGAATAACCTTTAAGATGTAGCCTTATAGGTTGGACAAGTGGTGGACCTTAACACCCACATATTCTTAATAAAAGTGGTGAATCTTGAGACCAAACCACTCAGGCTACTAGCAATAATAGCTTGGACAAGTGGTGGACCTTGAAAGTAAACCCCTCATCTACGAAATATTGTGGGTTTAATGTATTTCGATGGAGCCTAGCATCTTGGAGACATGGTGCACCTTGCTTCTCGTCATGTTTCAATGGAGCCTATCTTGGACAAATAGTGGAGCATCCTTCTCTCCATGTTTCAATGGTCCCTAGCTTGGACAAGTGGTGGCCCTTTGTTTCTCTCTATGTTTCAATAGAGTTAGCTTGGACAAGTGGTGGACCTTGGAACCAAACCCCCATGTAAAACCTATCATGGTCACTCCAAGTGGTGAGAAAGAATGACCTTTAAGATATAGCCTTATAGGTTGGAAAAGTGGTGGACCTTAACACCCTAATATTCTTAATATAATGACATAGAGTGAAAAAGTGGTGAATCTTGAGACAAAACCACTCATGCTACTAGTGATAATAGCTTGGACAAGTGGTGGACCTTGAATCTAAACCCCTTATCTACGACATATCGTGGGTTTAATGTTTTTCGATGGAGCCTAGCATCTTAGAGACATGGTGCACCTTGCTTCTCCTCATGTTTCAATGGAGCCTACCATGGACAAATGGTGGAGCATCCTTCTCTCCATGTTTCAATGGACCCTAGCTTAAACAAGGGGTCGACCTTTTCTTCTCTCTATCTTTCATTAGAGTTAGCTTGGACAAGTGGTGGACCTTGGAACCAAACCCCCATGTAAAACCTATCATGGTGACTCCAAGTAGTAAGAAAGAATAACCTTTAAGATGTAGCTTTATAGGTTGGACAAGTGGTGGACCTTAACACCCACATATTCTTAATAAAAGTGGTGAATCTTGAGACCAAACCACTCAGGCTATAACCAATAATAGCTTGGACAAGTGGTGGACCCTGAATGTAAACCCCTCATCTACGAAATATCGCGGGTTTAATGTATTTCGATGGAGCCTAGCATCTTGGAGACATGGTGCAGCCTGCTTCTCATCATGTTTCAATGGAGCCCACCTTGGACAAATGGTGGAGCATCCTTCTCTCCATGTTTCAATGGACCCTAGCTTGGACAAGTGGTGGACCTTTGTTTCTCTCTATGTTTCAATATAGTTAGCTTGGACAAGTGGTGGACCTTGGAACCAAACGCCCATGTAAAACCTATCATGGTGACTCCAAGTGGTGAGAAAGAATGACCTTTAAGATATAGCCTTATAGGTTGGACAAGTGGTGGACCTTAACACCCTAATATTCTTAATATAATGACATAGAGTGAAAAAGTGGTGAATCTTGAGACAAAACCACTCATGCTACTAGCACTAATAGCTTGGACAAGTGTTGGACCTTGAATGTAAACCCCTCATCTACGACATATCGTGGGTTTAATGTTTTTCAATGGAGCCTAGCATCTTGGAGACATGGTGCACCTTGCTTCTCCTCATGTTTCAATGGAGCCTACCTTGGACAAATGGTGGAGCATCCTTCTCTCCATGTTTCAATGGACCCTAGCTTAGACAAGGGGTGGACCTTTGCTTCTCTCTATGTTTCAATAGAGTTAGCTTGGACAGGTGGTGGACCTTGGAACCAAACCCCCATGTAAAACCTATCATGGTCACTCCAAGTAGTAAGAAAGAATAACCTTTAAGATGTAGCCTTATAGGTTGGACAAGTGGTGGACCTTAACACCCACATTTAATAAAAGTGGTGAATCTTGAGACCAAACCACTCAGGCTACTAACAATAATAGCTTGGACAAGTGGTGGACCTTGAAAGTAAACCCCTCATCTACGAAATATCGTGGGTTTAATGTATTTCGATGGAGCCTAGCATCTTGGAGACATGGTGCAGCTTGCTTCTCGTCATGTTTCAATGGAGACTATCTCAGATAAATGGTGGAGCATCCTTCTCTCCATGTTTCAATGGACCCTAGCTTGGACAAGTGGTGGACCTTTGTTTCTCTCTATGTTTCAATAGAGTTAGCTTGGACAAGTGGTGGACCTTGGAACCAAACCCCCATGTAAAACCTATGATGGTCACTCCAAGTGGTAATAAAGAATAACCTTTAAGATGTAGCCTTATAGCTTGGACAAGTGGTGGACCTTAACACACGCATATTCTTAATATAATGACATAGAGTGGAAAAGTGGTGAATCTTGAGACCAAACCACTCAGGCTACTACCAATAATAGCTTGGACAAGTGTTGGACCTTGAATGTAAACCCCTCATCTACGACATATCGTGGGTTTAATGTTTTTCGATGGAGCCTAGCATCTTGGAGACATGGTGCACCTTGCTTCTCCTCATGTTTGAATGGAGCCTACCTTGGACAAATGGTGGAGCATCCTTCTCTCCATGTTTCAATGGACCCTAGCTTAGACAAGGGGTGGACCTTTGCTTCTCTCTATGTTTCAATAGAGTTAGCTTGGACAAGTGGTGGACCTTGGAACCAAACCCCCATGTAAAACCTATCATGGTCACTCTAAGTAGTAAGAAAGAATAACCTTTAAGATGTAGCCTTATAGGTTGGACAAGTGGTGGACCTTAACACCCACATATTCTTAATAAAAGTGGTGAATCTTGAGACCAAACCACTCAGGCTACTAGCAATAATGGCTTGGACAAGTCGTGGACCTTGAATGTAAACCCCTCATCTATGAAATCTCGTGGGTTTAATGTATTTTGATGGAGCCTAGCATCTTGGAGACATGGTGCAACTTGCTTCTTGTCATGTTTCAATGGAGCCTATCTTGGACAAATGGTGGAGCATCCTTCTCTCCATGTTTCAATGGACCCTAGCTTGGACAAGTGGTGGACCTTTTCTTCTCTCTATCTTTCATTAGAGTTAGCTTGGACAAGTGGTGGACCTTGGAACCAAACCCCCATGTAAAACCTATCATGGTGACTCCAAGTAGTAAGAAAGAATAACCTTTAAGATGTAGCCTTATAGGTCGGACAAGTGGTGGACCTGAACACGCGCATATTCGTAATATAATGACATAGAGTGCAAAAGTGGTGAATCTTGAGACCAAACCACTCAGGCTACTACCACTAATAGCTTGGACAAGTGTTGGACCTTGAATGTAAACCCCTCATCTACGACATATCATGGGTTTAATGTTTTTCGATGGAGCCTAGCATCTTGGAGACATGGTGCACCTTGATTCTCCTCATGTTTCAATGGAGCCTACCTTGGACAAATGGTGGAGCATCCTTCTCTCCATGTTTCAATGGACCCTAGCTTAGACAAGGGGTGGACCTTTGCTTCTCTCTATGTTTCAATAGAGTTAGCTTGGACAAGTGGTGGACCTTGGAACCAAACCCCCATGTAAAACCTATCATGGTCACTCCAAGTAGTAAGAAAGAATAACCTTTAAGATGTAGCCTTATAGGTTGGACAAGTGGTGGACCGTAACACCCACATATTCTTAATAAAAGTGGTGAATCTTGAGACCAAACCACTCACGCTACTAGCAATAATAGCTAGGGATAACCATTAAGATATAGTCTTTCAAGGGGTGAGAAAGAATAACCATTAAGATATAGTCTTATAGGTTGGACAAGTGGTGGACCTTAACACCCAAATATTCTTAATATAATGATAGAGAGTGGAAAAGTGGGGAATCTTGAGAGCAAACCCCTCATGCTACTAGCGATAATAGGTTGGACAAATTGTTGATCTTGAATGTAAACTCCCCATGTACAAAATAACGTGGGTTTAAGGTATTTCGATGGAGGCTAGCATCTTGGAGATATGGTGCAGCTTGCTTCTCTTCATGTTTCAATGGAGTTTATCTTGGACAAATGGTGGAGCATCCTTCTCTCCATGTTTCAATAGACCCTAGCTTAGACAAGTGGTGGACCTTTGCTTCTCTCTATGTTGCAATAGAGTTAGCTTGGACAAGTGGTGGACCTTGGAACCGAACCCCCATGTAAAACCTTTCATGGTCACTCCAAGTGGTCAGAAAGAATAACCATTAAGATATAGTCTTATAGGTTGGACAAGTGGTGGACCTTAATACCCAAATATTCTTAATATAATAATACAGAGTGAAAAAGTGGTGAATCTTGAGACCAAACCCCTCATGCTACTAGCGTTAATAGGTTGGACAACTGGTGGACCTTGAATGTAAACCTTCCATGTTTCAATAGAGTTAGCTTCGACAAATGGTGGAGCATCCTTCTCTCCATGTTTCAATGGAGCCTAGCTTGGATAAGTGGTGGACCTTTTGCTTCTCTCTATGAGAAGAATAAAGTTAGCTTGGATAAGTGGTGGACCTTGGAACCAAACCCCTATGTAAAACATATCATGGACATTTCAAGTGGTGAGAAAGAATACCCTTTAAGATATACGCTTATAGGTTGGACAAGTGGTCGACCTCAACACCTAGATCTTCTTTATATAATGACAAAGAGTGGAAAAGTGGTGAATCTTGAGACCAAACCACTCATGCTACTAGGGATAATAGCTTGGAAAAGTGACTGACCTTGACGTTAAACCCCACATGTAAACAATATCGTGGGTTTAAGGTATTTCAATGGATCCTAGAATCTTGGAGACATGGTGCAACTTACTTCTTTTCATGTTTCAATGAAGCCTATCTTCCACCAATGGGGGATCATCCTTCTCTAAATGTCTCAGTGGAGCCTAGCTTGGACAAGTGGTGGACCTTTGCTTCTCTCTATGTTTCCATAGAGTTAGCTTGGACAAGTGGTGGACCTTGAAACCAAACCCCCATGTAAAACATATCATGGTCATTCCAAGTGGTGAGAAATAATACACTTTAAGATCTAGCCTTATAGGTTGGACAAGTGGTCGACCTTAAAACCTAGATCTTCATAATATAACGACATAGAGTGGAAAAGTGGTAAATCTTGAGACCCAACCACTCATGCTACTAGAGATAATAGCTTGGAAAACTGACTGATCTTGACGTTAAACCCCACATATAAACAATATCGTGGGTTTAAGGTATTTCAATGGATTCTGGAATCTTGGAGACATGGTGCAGATTGCTTCCCTTCATGTTTCAATGGAGCCTATCTTGGACAAATGGTGGAGCATCCTTCTCTCCATGTTTCAATGGAGCCTAGCTTGGACAAGTGGTGGACCTTTGCTTCTCTCTATGTTTCAATAGAGTTAGCTTGGACAAGTGGTGGGCCTTGGAACCAAACTCCCATGTAAAACCTATCTTGGTAACTCCAAGTGGTGAGAAAGAATAAATTTTAAGATATGGCCTTATAGGTTGGACAAGTGGTGGACCTTAGCACCCATATATTCTTAATAGAATGACATAGAGTGGAAAAATGGTGAATCTTGAGACCAAACCACTCATGCTACTAGAGATAATAGGTTGGACAAGTGGTGGACCTTGAATGTAAACCCCATGTACAAAATATCATGGGTTTGAGGTATTTCAATGGAGCCTAGCATCTTGGAGACATGGTGTAGCTTGCTTTTCTTCCTGTTTCAATGGAGCGTATCTTGGACAAATGGTGGAGCATCCTTCTCTCATGTTTCAATGGACCTAGCTTGGACAAGTGGTGGACCTTTGATTCTCTCTATGTTTCAATAGAGTTAGCTTGGACAAGTGGTGGACTTGAAACAAAACCCCCATGTAAAACCTATGCTGGCCACTCCAAGTGGTGAGAAAGAATAACCTTAAAGATATAGCCTTATGTTGGACAAGTGGTGGACCTTAACACAAATATTCTTATAATATATGAATAGAGAGAAAAGTGGTGCAATCTTGGAACCAACCTATCATGCTATAGTGTTTATAGGTTGGGACAAGTGGTGACTTGAATGTAAAAACCCCCATGTTTTCAAGTAGACTTAGCTTCGAAAAATGTTAGAGGTAAAAACTGTTTCATGGAGTAGCTTGGAAAGGTGGTGGACCTTTGTTTCTTATCTGTTTCATAGATTTTGATGGACAAGAGGTTTGACTTGGCGACCAACCCTCCAATGTAAAACATAAATGGACATTTCAAGTAGTGAGTGAGAAAGAATACCCTTTAGATATACCCTTCTAGGGTTGGAAAGTGGTCGACTTTAACCCCAGATCTTCATAACGTAAGACATCCGAGTGGCAAAAGTGGTGGAATATCAGCCCAACCACTCATGCTACCTAGAGATAATAGGTTGGACAAGAGGTGGACTTGAATTTAAACACCATATACAAAATATCATGGGTTTAAGGTATTTCATGGATCTTAGCATCTTGGAGACATGGTGCAGCTTGCTTCTCTTCATGTTTCAATGGAGCCTATCTTGGACAAATGGTGGAGCATCCTTCTCTCCATGTTTCAATGGACCCTAGCTTAGACAAGTGGTGGACCTTTGCTTCTCTCTATGTTTCAATAGATAGAGTTAGCTTGGACAAGTGGTGGAACTTGGAACCAAACCCCCATGTAAAACCTATCATGGTCATTCCAAGTGGTGAGAAAGAATACCCTTTAAGATATAGCCTTATAGGTTGGACAAGTGGTGGACCTTAACACCCAGATCTTCTTAATATAATGACATAGAGTAGAAAAGTGGTGAATCTTGACATCAAACCACTCATGCTACTAGTGATAATAGGTTGGACAAGTGGTGGACCTTGAATGTAAACCCCCATGTACGAAATATCATGGGTTTAAGATATTTCAATGGAGCCTAGCATTTTGGAGACATGGTGCAGCTTGCTTCTCTTCATGTTTCAATCAAACCTGGCTTGGACAAATGGTGGAGCATCCTTCTCTCCATGTTTCAATGGAGCCTAGCTTGGACAAGTGGTGGACCTTTGATTCTCTCTATGTTTCAATAGAGTTAGCTTGGACAAGTGGTGGACCTTGGAACCATACCCCTATGTAAAACCCATCATGTGCATTCCAAGTGGTGGTAAATAATACCATTTAAGATATAGCCTTATAGGTTGGACAAGTGGTGGACCTTAACACCCAGATCTTCTTAATATAATGACATAGAGTGGAAAAGTGGTGAATCTTGAGACCAAACCACTCATGCTACTAGGGATAATAGGTTGGACAAGTGGTGGACCTTGAATTTAAAACCCACATATACAAAATATCATGGGTTTAAGGTATTTCAATGGAGCCTAGCATCTCAAAGACATGGTGCATCTTGCTTCTCTTCATGTTTCAATGGAGCCTATTTTGGACAAATGGTGGAGCATCCTTCTCTCCATGTTTCAATGGACCCTAGATTGGACAAGTGGTGGACCTTTGCTTCTCTCTATGTTTCAATATAGTTAGCCTATATTAGACAATTAGTAGACCTCCAATCTCTCCATGTTGTCTAGAGCTGAGCTTGGACAAGTGGTGGACCTTACTTCTCCCTTCCCTTAGTTTACTAGCTTAAATGATCACTATGTATACTTGCTTAGATCTAGCTTGAACAAGTGGTGGAACTTGTATTCACACAAACTTAATCCATTACAAAAAAGTATATGTTAAAATAACATTTGGTTTTTTTTGTTTCAGGAAAGATGGCTCCAAAAAAAAGGTTGCAAGGGTTGCTGTCTCAGTTGACTATACTTGCAATGATCTTAGGAAATGGTATTTGGACATACATGGTATAGAGGGTGCACAATTTCATAAGGTGCATCTATTTATTGCCAAAAAGGAGAATGACAGCTTGTTTGAAGATGTTGGACAAGTTGTGGAAGCATCTGTCTCTGTAGTTGATAGTCATCCAGAGGTGGAATGCATTGACATTCTAGTTCCAATGAATCTAGAATTTCAACTATCTCCAGGAGCATATGCATTGGAGCGCATGTCTAGAAACAAAGAAGAGACAATGTTTTCTCGAGGATGGAAGTTTGCAGAATCAAATCCAAATATCACAGCAGATCAACTTCAAAGCTCCATCATTGCCACACTACAACGAAAAAAGGTGAAAGCTTCACGACCACCATCCACAAAGAAGCAAGCAAAAGTGCAGAAAGTAGAAGCTAAGCGAACTAGTTCCATTTTGGATGTAGACAAGGCATCTTTGGCATCCTCATCAACAGAGGGTTCAATGTCAAAGATGAGAATTGTGGATCCAGATGTTTTAGAAGCTGAGGCCATGAAAGGACAAGAAAAAGATACAGGTGGAATGAATAAGTACATAAATTATTTTCCTTTCCAATATAGGGAATTTGATATCCCTATTCAAAATTGTTGGCTTGCTCCTGATCACTATAATGCACGTATTATGGATAAAAAACACGCTGAAAGTGTGTTATTTGGATTTTCACGGAGTACGACCAAGCCTGCAGCATGTGCATATTTGATGCCTGTTCGAAATGCAAAATCAAAGAAGGGGACTCCTTTGGCAGTAGAAGAGGTAGAGGAGCAAAAAATTAAAGATTATCATTATTGGATTCTTGATGGGCAGCATTCAATCTATGCTGCAAAAGTTTTGCTTCACAATGAACAAAACAACAAAGAGATCTTTGAAAGACTGATTAGCGTGTATAAATTTAGAAAGGCTCGCATTGTTGTGAATGCTCCTCCATTTGTTGCAACTGCTATATCTGCCATTGCAAATGAGGAGGCTCAGGCATTGTATGTCAAGCAACCTTACAGCCAAATATTGAGACATTTACGGAGTCAATGGATCTTCTCAGGACGACCACCAAAGGCAGCAAGTGGAATTGCAGAGGGACATGCATCTCGTGCCGGATGGGATGTAAGTTATTTTCTTTGTCTTTTTGATAGTGTTTAATTAACAAATCTTGCTCAATAGTTTAATTATTTCTCTATTTCTTTTTAGGCTTTTCTTCGATTGGCAAGAATGAGTGCAGCAGCAAGTTGGATTGCTAAACAGGCACACATGGTCACTACTCTGATTTAGTTTATGATTGCTGGATAGAAATCATTGAAAATCTAGAAGAGGAGAATAAGAAACCCCCAACAACTGTATTTAGATACCTTTGTGGCCTTGAGGAATCAGAGGTAAAGACTATTCAAGAAGAGATTAGAGATGAGAAGATTTTACTGTCAAAGAGTGCAAAGGATGGTGATGCAACTGACATGTATGATCGAATCAAGCAGTTGAAGCAAGACAAATTGATTCAAGATGCACTTCTTGAAGGCTTCAACAATTTGAATGAGTCTTCACCATGTAAAGACTGGGAGGAGGTGGTCAAAATGTATAACATCAATGATGTTGTTTATAAAACAATTTTAATGCTATGCGAGGAATGGATCAGATCTAGTTTGACGCGTGGAACAAAGAAAATGGCTTTTCCAGATGGAGCAATAAAATACATGCAATGGGCAATTCACCTTCAAAAGGAGAAAACTGAGCCTAGAGATTTGCCATGGTCAATCTATGTGGTGAGCCTACAAATGGAAGGCAATCTCTACTTGATGCGCCACTTCAATAATAAAGTGCCTATTGGCTTATGTGTTTTAGATATGACAAAAAACGTTGGAGGCAATTTGAAGTGGAGTGAGGAGACATTTAACAATGCTTTGGATGGGATCTTGGCTATTGCTGGAGGGTCAACAGATCCTGGATTTGTCTTTCTTGCATTTGTGGATTTCACTAACTTCACAAAATTGCAATGTGCCTTTCACGCCATGGGAGATAATCTGAGCTACCATTGTTGTGGTGCATTGCATCACTTTCCATCAGCTCCTTGCAAAGGAGCAATTCAATTCCTAACAGTTATTGCCTTCTTGGGACAAGGCAATGCATTTGAAGACCTGAGAAGAAGATCAGAGGAACATCCCATGCCAATTGATTGTTCTCTTCTTCAAGTAGCAGATAACGATATGTCAGATTTGCAATATTTGGAGGCCAAAAAAGAGCTTTGGTCAAGCACTACATTCGTACATATTGTTTTGAAGACCGCAAGCTTGTTGATGTTTTTGGTGATGGCTCCTTGGTTGCACAAGAAGGAATACAACAGAAAAAAGAAGTCATCTGCTTAATTGATAGTGTGGAGGAGGCAAAAAGCATGGAGACCATGCTGCTAGACTTTGTTAAGTCTCATGAAGATATAGAAAAATGGGCTGGACTTCAACAATCCACTTCGCAATCAGGCGACATTGTGCCTGTTACAGAGGAGTGCTCTCCACAAAGAGAAGAAGAACAACAACAACACCATCCTCTGTCAATGGAGGACTTTTTGGAAATGGAGACACGTATGTTTTGAGTTTCTTGTGCATGTTAGTGTTTCTTGTTACTGATTTGATACTCTTAATGTTAGATTTTGCTTTATATAGTATTGATTGAGCTTGTATTTTTTATCTCAAGCATTCAAGGTTTGAATGTAAATAGTAAATTACTTGAGTTTTTGAATGGTGGATCTGTAGACTAAAACTAAAACATTTAATACTCACAAAGACTTAATTACTTAAGAGCTTGAACTCAATAAGTTTTGGACCTTTTATCAATACCCCCTTGATATGATACATTAGATCGTAGCATGGTTAAATGGTGATGCTTCATAAATTGAACCTAGCTTAGACAGGTGCTGGAGCCTAAATTTAAACTAACCTTGCTAGAAGGGAGCTTATGTTTGGACTTTGAGAACTAGCATAAGTAATCAATTAGAGCATAGATTAGACATGTGGTGGTGGCCGGCCTTAGAGACCAAAATCTTAATGAGCTTGGAAAGGTATTTAAGTACTGCAATTTACTTAGTTTTAGTACTCATTAAATGCATAGCTTGACAAAAGGTGGACCTTACATGGATCCTAATTTCAAGAGGTGTGGTAGACCTTCAAAACAAGCTCATATAGCTTGGACATGTGGTAGACCTTGCATGAAGACTAGTTTAGACAGTGTGTGGTACACCTTGTAACCAACACCCATTTGTTATATTAGCTTGGACAAGTGGTGGACCTTGCTTTTATGTTTCAATGGAGCATATTTTGGACAGGTGGTAGACCTTGTTTCTCTCCATGCTTCAATGGAGAGAAACTTTAGCTTGGACAAGTGGTGGACCTTGTTTTTATGTTTTAAAGGAGCATATTTCGGACAAGTGGTAGACATAGTTTCTCTCCATGGTTCAATGGAACCCACCTTAGACAAGTGAAGTACCTTGAAACCAAACCCCATAATACAACCTACTAAATAGGTTGGAAAATTGGTGGGATATGAAACCATCCATGATAGAGCATAGTATAGGTGAAAACGTAGTGGTCCTTATATCAATTACCCATGCATAGCTTGGACAAGTGGTGGACCTTGATTCTCTCTATGTTTCAATGGATCCTATCTTGGACTAGAGATATATCTTACTTAGTTCCATGCTTCAATGGATTGTAGCTTGGATAAGGAGTGGAACTTCAAACAAAACTCCACATAGCATATATTAACAATTCATGGGTTTTATAGAGATTGTCCTGCCTATTTTGGAGAGTTGGTACACCTTTATTCTCCATTCTTCAATGGATCTGAGGTTGGACAAGCGGAGCTGGAGAAGTGGTCAACCTTAAAATGAAACCTCCCATGCTACAACCATCATAGATCGTATATGTAGTGGACCTTGAAACTCTTTTATGTCCCTAGCTTAGAGAAGCATTGCACTCTTGATTATCTCCATACATGAAGGCAAGGTTGGACAAGTGGTGGACCTTCAAACCAGAATCTCTATGCAATAATAGGCAAGTGGTGGAGCTTGTTTTCTCCTTGTTCCAATGGAGCCTAGCTTAGACAAACAATGGAGCTTGCTTCTCTCCATGTTTCAATGGATCCTAGCTTAGAAAAGTGGTGGAGCTTTGCTTCTCTCCATGTTCCAATGGACCATAGCTTAGACAAGTGGTAGACCTTGAAACAACACCTCGTATACAACATATTATGGGGTTTTCATGTTTCAATGGCTCCTAGCTTGGACAAATGGTAGAGCTTGCTTCTCTTTATGTTTCAATGGATCCAATCTTAGCCAAGGGGTGGACCTTGAAACAAGAATCCCCCCCCCCATGTACAACGTATTATGGGTTTTGAAAGCACTGGGAGAAAATAATAGCTTTGATAAGTGGTGGACCTTGCTTCTCTCCATGCTTCAATGGAGCCGAGGTTGGACACATGTTGGAGAGAAGATGGTTGCCCATGAAATAAGACCATGCATGCTATAATCAATCATATGTTGTACACATGGTGGACCTTGCAATTGTTTTATATGCCTAACTTGGACAAGTGGAGGACCCTTGATTACCTCCAGATATCAACAACAAGCCAAGTTTGGACAAGTGTAGTACCACCAAACCAGAATCTATATGCTACAATAGAGTATAGGTAGGACACGCGATGAACCTTGATATCAAACCATCCATGCTACTAGAGATGATAGGTTTCACATGTGGTGGAACCTTGTATCAATGTTCTATGTGTAGTTTTTGACTAGTGATAGACCTTGAAACTAATCCCTCTAGGCTACAAGAAAAAAGAGATGGATGAGGAGGCTAGACTACTTTTGTTGCATCAATGCATCCCATGTTACCACATATACTATAGGGTTCTTGGATAAGTGTTGGATCTTGTGTCAATGCTCCATGTCTAGCTTGGACAAGTGGTGGACCTTGGTTCTCTCTATGCTTCAAATGGGCAATAGATTGGAGACACAGTGGCCTTTTTTTTCCAATGATTTTATTTTTTGGAAACCTTGGAGGCACCATGTAAGAGGCACTCTAAGTCTTCCATACAATGGACCTATTGGACTATAAAATAATGATATCTTTCTTTGATATTGTCATTATTTTATGCATAATATTTTCTTCTTTTTGCAGACACAAAGGAGTTAAGTGATATAAAAACTAGATGTATTTCACACTATGATTGGCATGAAGATCCTTTTGGGACACCAACTTTCCTATTCCCAAAGATGTAATTTTCCATATTAACGGTGTGGATTTTGAAGTGCGACTTTCATGTATTGAAGGAGCTGGTTATGGGCTATTTGTGCATACTACCCTGGAAAGTGGTTTGACTATTCTAAACTATGGAGGGCATAAGTATAGATTTCAAGACTGGAAAAAGATATGCAAAATATTTCCAAGAGCTTATAAATATTCTCTTCTAGAGGATCCAAACATAGAAGAAGAGGAAGATCAATCATACATTATTGGTTGTGTAGAAGAAGGAAACGTGTCGGGCTATATAAATAGTTCTCACAGTACAAATGTCTGTCCCAACGTACGCTATACATTTGATCCAAATTTGCCACCTTGGCATAAATGCACCTCTTCACACATCAAGTCAGAAGAATATGGCCATGTATGCATTGAGACTATTTGTCAAGTTGAAGCAGGAGAAGAGTTGTTTGCTGACTATAACTTTACTTGACATTGTAAAGTATTGTACATGGATGGAAATCTCAAGTACATGCATCATTTTCATTTTTCATGGATGAAATCTCAAGTGAATATAACATTTGATTATTGTTTAGTTTATGCTCAACGAGAATCTAGAGTGCTCTTATGCTTTGTGTGTTGTCTAACATATTTGACTACCTTGGCCATAGAATCTTGATTCTACTCTAGATTTGTGATAAATCTTACCAAAATTTAATCAATGTCTAGGTTGGACAAGTGGTGGGGCTTCAAACATTACTGTCTTAAACAAGTGGAGTTATCTTACTTGAATAAGTGGTGGCCTTTGAATCCAAATCTAAGCCAAATCTCTAATTATTTTCTTGTAGTCTAGGTTGGACATTTGGTGGACCTTGTATCCATGTTTCCTCAACAAGGGTGGCTTTTAGTTTTCACTTTAAGTACTCATCTTTAATAAAGTGTAGGATGGAAAATGTTGAGTTAGTAGATTGTATTTTAGACAAGTGGTGTTTGGTGTACGAATGCTGAAAATGGTTGCAAGGATTCTAACAACGACTTTACCTTAAATAAATTTCTTACTAGGAGTTCTACATATAAATATGGTGAATAAAATTCTAGTGGTTTTGAGATACCATTTGTGTGTGTGTTTTCTTAGATTCACAAACTGGGATGGATAATGCTCCTATGGTTCAGTCAACAACTATAGAATCCATAGATTCTATGGTTTCTAAAGTGCCCAAGATGGATGATATTTCTATACTAGAGTCTAGTGTTGTGCAACTTGAGCAAGCTTCCAATAATGAGAACCAAGAAATCGATGCTTCAAAAATGCAACATACATCAAAAGAGACTGAAAAGTCCACTCACGAGCTATTGCCAATTGGTACTACGTCATGTAGCGTAGATGTTGAGAAATCCATGCTTACAATTATATTGGATTTAAATGGTCTATTGTTGAAACGTTCCCCTCAACCATCCTCACACCACAACTCAGTGCAAATGGATTCAAAAAGATATATTATACTCAGGCCAGGTTGCATCCAATTCTTGAAGACTATTTTACAAAGGTTTAATGTTGCAATTTGGTCGACAGCTACTAGGAATAATGTGTATCAAATCCTTGCAGCACTAAACAACTTAGCTGAGGATACATTGCCTTTCTTTGCAATTTGGTCGCAAGATGTTTGCTACACCGCTCAAACTCAAAAATTGTTTAGACCCGACAATCCAAACGTTGAGGCAATGTTCAAGCCTCTAGCCAAAATTGCCATGGGGTTTGAATGTGATCCACAAAGAACAGTGCTTATTGATGACTCTCCTTACAAGGGATGTATTTCACCAGCAAACAATTGCATTTTTCCACCACAATTTGATGCTGAGAAGATGGTTGACAATATGCTCTTGGAGGAGCTACTGCCATACTTGATTCAGCTTGATGAGAGAAGGGATGTGCGTGATTTAATTGCTTCTAATCGTTATGGACAACCTATAGTGACAAATGATAGTGAATACAAACAAATCATGGAGTATTGGAAGCAGAAAAATGATGTTTGGTCAGCTAAGGTGTTCTTTACAAGAAGAATACCACCTGCAAAAGGTGACAGAGATGAAACTATCATTGAAGATGCAAGTGACACAAGCCACCGCAATGAAATGAGAAGAGCCCAAATACAAGAGATCTTGGCAAAGGAGCGTACACCCATTGAAAGCATGAAGGCGTCACAATTGACCACTTTAGCTAGGCAATTGGGTTGTAACACAAAAGGAGTTTTGAAGGCAACCACAGCAAAGGCTTATATAAATAAGGTGAAAGCTGAGAACAATCTTCTAAGGCTGGATAGAAAGCAACCCTAAGGTACTAGTGACATGTCATATATTCTTGATACACATGCTTGAACACTCATGTGCATGGTATCTAACAAATCTTTCTTTTTATTCCTTCTTGCAGGATCTTACAAAGGATACTACTAGATGGAGCTCAATCAATAGAGATTTTGATATTTTTGCTCAAAATAATGAAGCAGTCACTACATTTTTTGTTTATCAATTTCTTGAGAGACTTTATTTTAGTTTGTAATCATCAAATGAAATGAAAAGTATCCTTCTTATTAAGATTGTTGATCTTTTTCTTGTTCAAACCTTTCAATTGTGATTTATAGTTTTGTTAGCATGAGATTGTGCTTTTTTAGTTTGAAAAAAACTGTCAAAGATCCAAGTCTTTTTGGCTTTACTTAAGTTATTAATTGTGAAAGATCCAAGTCTTTTTGCTTTACTTAAGTTATTGATTGCCTATGTAATAGTCCTTAAAACAATATCGGATGGCTTTCTTGCTCCCATGTCTCACATTGGTCTTTAGGTAAGACAAGTGGTGACCTTGAAAGTATGGTCTCATATCTCGATCAAGTGAAGAGACATGAAGCTTAAATATCACTACTATGTATCTAGTGTTAAACTCCATCGAGACAAAGACTAGATAGCCAAATTGCAGTCGAGTTTAAGTGAAAAATCCATTTGAGCTAAGGTAAAACTTATAGTGCCTCATTTTTCTAGGATTCTACCCCATCAAGGAAGTTATAATCTAGCACAAACCAATTAAGACTCTTTTGGAGCCTAGATAGGACAATTCGTGGAACTTATGAAACTTATTATTGAGTTAGAGTCTAGTTTAGATAAGCAAAAGATCTTCAAACCAGCACTTGGTCTTACTATTCAATATTCAAAGTCCTTGAGGCTAACAAATTACATACCCACTTGTAACCTAACTAATGAGTAATTATATAGATCTAAGCAAGTATATATAATGAGTCTTCAAACTAATAATCCAAGGGAAGAGAGTAGCAAGGTCCACTACTTGTCCAAGCTCAGCTCTAGACAACATAGAAAGATGCTAGTTCTACTAATTGTCTAATTATAGGCATGGAGAAATGATAGAAGGTTGACCACTTGTCCAACCTATCATCTCTAGTAAGATGGGAGGTTTGGCCTTAAGATTCACCATGTAACCAACCTATACATCATTGTATTATGAAGAGTAAAAAAGCAAAGCTCCACTTGTCCAAGCTAGTTCTAAAATCCACATGGAGATAAGCAAGCTCCACCATTTGTCGAATCTCTCTTCCATTAAAACATGAAAAAACTCATCTATGTTGTACAGGGGGACTTTTTTCCAAGGTCCACCACTTGTCCAAGCTAGGATCCCTAGTAGCACGAGTGGTTTGGTCTCAAGATACACCACTTGTACACTCTATGTCATTATATTAAGAAGAACTATGTATTAAGGTCCACCACTTGTCCAACCTATAAGGTTATATTAAATGGTATCCTTTCTCACCACTTGAAATGCCCATGATATGTTTTACACGGGGGTTTCATTCCAAGGTCCACCACTTGTCCAAGCTAACTCTATTCAAACATAGAGAGAAGCAAAGGTCCACCACTTGTCCAAGCTAACTCTATTCAAACATAGAGAGAAGCAAAGGTTCACCACTTGTCAAAGCTAGGCTCCGTTGAAGTATGGAGAGAAGTAACTCCATCATTTTTCCAAGATAGGTGCCATTCAAACATGGAAAGAATCAAGATCTACCATGTCTCCGAGATTCTAGGCTCATTGAAACACCCTAAAACCATGATATTTTGTACATGGGGTGTTTACATTCAAGGTCTACCACTTCTCTAACGTATTATACCTAGTAGCATGAGTGATTTGGTCTTAAGATTCACCACTTATCCACTCTATGTCATTATATTAAGAATAACTGGGTGTTAAGGTCCACCACTTGTCCAACCTATAAGGGTATATCTTAAATGGTATCCTTCACCACTTGTCAAGGTCCATCACCACTTTTCCAACCTATAAGGTTATATCTTGAATGATATTTTTCCTCATCACTTGTAATGTCCATGCTATGTTTTACAAAGGGGTTTTGTTCCAAGACCACCACTTGTCCAAGCTAACTCCATTAAAACATAGAGAAGAGAGAATTGCAAGAGGTCCACCATTGTCCAACCTTATTTCCTAAGTAGAAGAGGTTTTTAGGGTTTGGAGTCTCAAGATTCACCACTTGTACACTCTATGTCATTATATTAAGAAGAAATATGTGTTAAAGTCCACCACTTGTCCAGCCTATAAGGTTATATTTTAAATAGTATCCTTTCTCACCACTTGAAATGCCCATGATATGTTTTACATGGGGGTTTCATTCCAAGGTCCACCACTTGTCCAAGCTAACTCTATTAAAACATATAGAGAAAGAAAGGTCCACCACTTGTCCAAGCTAGGCTCATTGAAACATGGAGAGAAGGAACCTCCACTGTTTCTCCTAGATAGGCTCCATTGAAACATGGAGAGAAATAAGCTCCACCATGTCTCCAAGTTGCTAGGCTCCATTGAAATACCCAATACATAATTTTTTGTACATGGGGGGTTTACATTCAAGGTTCACCACTTGTCCAACCTATTATCCCTAGTAGGTTTGGTCTCATGATTCACCACTTGTCCACTCTATGTCATTATATTAAGAGGAATTAGGTGTTAAGGTCCACCACTTGTTACCAACCTATAATGTTATAGCTTGAATGGTATTTTTTCTCACCACTTGTAATGCCCATGACATGATTTACATGGGGGTTTTGTTCCAAGGTACACCACTTATCCAAGATAAATCTATTGAAACATAGAGAGAAACAAAGGTCCACCACTTTTCCAAGCTAGGCTGCATTGAAACATGGACCTTAATACCAAATTATTTCTAGTAGCATGAGTGATATTTTGTACATGGGGCGTTTACATTCAAGGTCCACCACTTGTCCAACCTATTTCCCTAGTAGGTTTGGTCCCAATTTCACCACTTATCCACTCTATGTCATTATATTAAGAATAATTGGGTGTTAAGGTCCACCACTTGTCCAACCTATAAGGTTATATATTGAATGGTATTTTTTCTCACCACTTGTAATGCCCATGATATGTTTTACATGGGGTTTTTGTTCCAAGGTCCACCACTTTTCCAAGATAACTCTATTTAAACATAGAGAGAAACAAAGGTCCACCACTTGTCCAAGCTAGGCTCCATTGAAACATGGAGAGAATGATGCTGCACCATTTATCCAAGATAGGCTGCATTGAAACATGGAGAGAAGCAAGCTTTACCATGTTTCCAAGCTAGGATCCATTGAAACACTCTAGGGGGTTTTATTTCAAGGCCCACCACTTGTTTAACCTATTATCCCTAGTAGCATGAGTGGTTTGGTTTCAAGATTCACCACTTGTACACTCTATGTCATTATATTGTGTTAAGGTCCACCACTTGTCCAACCTATAAGGTTATATCTTAAATGGTATCCTTTCTCGCCACTTGAAATGCCCATGATATGTTTTACATGGGAGTTTCATTCCAAGATCCACCACTTGTCCAAGCTAACCATATTCAAACATAGAGAGAAACAAAGGTCCACGACTTGTCCAAGCTAGGCTCCATTGAAACATGGAGAGAAGGAACCTCCACCATTTCTCCTAGATAGGCTCCATTAAAACATGGAGAGAAGTAAGTTCCACCATGTCTCCAAGATGCTAGGCTCCATTGAAATACGCAAAACCCATGATATTTTGTACATGGGTGATTTACATTCAAGGTCAACCATTTCTCCAACCTATTATCCCTAGTAGGTTTGGTCTCACAATTCACCACTTTTCCACTATATGTCATTATAATAAGAGGAATTGGGTGCTAAGGTCCACCACTTGTCCAGCCTATAAGGTTATACCTTGAATGGTATTTTTCTCACCACTTGTAATGCCCATGACATGCTTTACATGGGGGTTTTGTTCCAAGGTTCACCACTTGTCCAAGAAAATTCTATTGAAACATAGAGAGAAACAAAGGTCCACCACTTTTCCAAGCTAGGCTCCATTGAAACATGGACCTTAATACCAAATTATTCCTAGTAGCATGAGTAATATTTTGTACATGGGGGGTTTGCATTCAAGGTCCACCACTTGTCCAACGTACTTTTCCTAGTAGGTTTGGTCGCAAGATTCACCACTTGTCCACTCTATCATTATATTAATAATAATTGGGTGTTAAGGTCCACCACTTTTCAACCTATAAGGTTATATATTGAATGGTATTTTTTCTCACACTTGTAATGTCCATGATATGTTTTACATGGGGATTTTGTTCCAAGGTCCACCACTTGTCCAAGCTAAATCTGTTCAAACATAGAGAGAAACAAACATGCACCACTTGTCCAAGGTAGGCTCCATTGAAACATGGAGAGAATGATGCTCCACCATTTATCCAAGATAGACTCCATTGAAAACATGGAGAGAAGTAAGCTCCACCATGTTTCCAAGATGCTAGAGTCCATTGAAATACCCAAAACCCTGATACTTTGTACATGGGGGGTTTACATTCAAGGTCCACCACTTGTCCAACCTATTATCCCTAGTAGCATGAGTGGCTTGGTCTCAGGATTCACCACTTGTCCACTCTATATCATTATATAAGAAAAATTGGGTTTCCATATCTAAATGGATCTTTGCTTGGATAAGTGGTAGACCTTGAGACCTAAATACCCATTCTACACTAGAGCATTGGTTAAGCCTTATACACTTCAAGCATACCTTTAACAACAAGTAGTAGTTATTAGTTGACTTAAGTCTAGTTGAACTCCATGGTATTGAGACTAAGAGAGAGTGTAGCATAAAAAAGAGTCAGGATTTTAATTTGACTTTCTTTCTATTAATGAGTAGATCATAGATGGATTTTGGTATCTAATAAAACCTTAGGGTAGACAATGTAAAACTCATGTCTATTGTTGTGTTTGCATTAAGTGTTCTTGTTCTTTAATTTCAGAACCATTACAGAAAAATGGATTGGCTATATGCTGGCATAATTGAAGAAGAAAACTATTGAATTACCATCCAACTCCTCCAAGACCTTGTCCAAGGAATGAATCACCTCCTTATCACCTACCACTTGCTTTCAAGGACATCAAAAGAGTACTTATCTTGGATCTAGAGGGGTTACTTCTCAAGACAGTTGAAATGAAACATGGAGATTCTATGCCATCTTGGGCTCAACACATGCGACTTGTGGAGGACAAAGATGAAGTTTATCATGTGGTGCGACCAGACGCACAAAGTTTTTTGGATTTTTGTGCTGAATACTTTGAGCTATGGATATGGAGTTGCTATAACTTAACAAGGGTGCAACGCATCACACAAAAGTGTTTTCCTGAGCAGTATACCAAGTTCAAGGTGTTTATGAGTAACAAAAATTGCCAAAATCCAAATATCATGTTAGGATTTACAAGGGTTTATCACAAAAATCTGAGTGATATTTGGAAGATATTTGAGGATTTGGATGCAAACAATACCTTAATTTTTGATGACACTCCATATAGGGTGATGTGGAACATGCCAGGGACATATCTTATATTTCCAAAGATGTGGAGGCAAACTTCCGAGCAACTTCAAAACTTCTTGCAGAGAACCATAATTCCATGGTTGGTAGGATGGTTGTATGCAAGAGATAAGAGAGTCTATACATACAACACAATTGTAAATCAGTATAGTGATTCTGAGACAAATTATGTCCTTGGTGTGTACTTGTCAACACGAAAGCATTGAATAAATATGGCTATAAGATGCTTTTTTTATTCTAGTGTGTATCTTTCAACATTTGTATAATTTGATATAGTCTTTTTTTTTTTATAAAAGGTGTGTCAATTTTATGAACACTTGAATGGAGTGCACCCTACTCTAAGGGGACTTCAATGTACTATTGGAGTGCATCCTATTGTAAGGGGACTCTGATGTATTGCTAGAGTGCACCCAAATTTTTGGGGACTCATTTTTTATTTGATTGGGGCCTATGTTGGGTCATATAGTAAAAGAAATTCATTTTTTGTCAATTCATATCGAGGTTGCATTTATTTGGAACTATGAAAGAATTGATGTTTGATGTCAAAATAAAACTTGTAAGTGTGGATCAGAGAATTCATGGACTTTAAATATGTGAGAGGGATCTTTTTCTTGGGCACAAATGTTTGCTTCAAGAATTTTGTCATTACATACTTTATGTGAAAGAGTTTTAGAACCTAAAAGACTTTGAAAAACAAACTATGGAATCTAAGTGCATGTATTCTTGAATGGCTTGAAAGTTGATGTATACATGCATGTCGCCTTGATGAAGATTTAGATCTGACAAGATGGAAAGATATAATTCTTGGACGTTACCTTTGTCAATTTGGTAATAACATATTTAACTTTCTTTTAATATGGGTGGAAATATATTATTATGTGCATTTGGAAAATATATTATTATGTGCATATTTAACTTTCTTTTAATATGGGTGGAAAAATATATTATTATGTGCATTTGGAACCTAATTGCTTGACCTTCAAACCAAGATTCCTATGTTATTTTTTCATATACTTTTTTATACTGAATTAAGATTGTGGATGCAAGGTCCACCACTTGTTCAAGCTAGATCTAAGAAAGTATATATTGAGTCTTCAAACTAGTAAACCAAGGGAAGAGAGAAGCAGGGTCCATCACTTGTCCAAGCTCATCTCTAGACAACATAGAGAGATGTTATGTCTACTAATTGTCCAATATAGTCATGGAGAAATGATAGAAGGTTGATCCACTTGTCCAACCTATCATCTCTAGTAAAATGGGAGGTTTGGCCTTAAGATTCACCATGTAACCAACATATACTTCATTGTATTATGAAGAGTAGAAAAGAAAAGCTCCACCACTTGTCTAAGGTAGTTCCAAAATCAACATGGAGAGAAGAAAGCTTCACCATTTGTCCAAGATAGGTTCCATTAAAACATGGAAAACTCATATATGTTGTACATGGAAGCTTTTTTCCAAGGTCCACCACTTGTCCAAGCTAGGATCCATTAAAACATGGATAGAAACAAGGCTCCACAACTCGTCCAACCTTTATAGCTGCGAAGTGTACCGGTTGTCTAAACTAGGCATGGGAAAATAATAGAAGGTCCACCACTTATCCAATATATTATCTCTAATAGCATGGGAGGTTTGGTCTCAAGATTTAGGAATTGGCTGACCTGTATTTCATTGTATTATGATGAATTTGGTTTTAAAGTCAACTACTTATCCAAGCTATAAGTTTATATCTTGAATGGTATTCCTTCCCATCACTTAGAAAACCAATGATATGTTGTACATGGGAGGGTTTGTTACAAGGTCCACCACTTGTCCAAGCTAGTTTCATTGAAACATGGATGAAGACAAGCTCCACCATTTGTTAAAGCTAGACTCCATTGAAATCTAGAAAATCCATTCTATGTTGTACATGGGTTTTTGTTTTAAGGTCCAACACTTGTCCAAGCTAAGATCCATTGAAACATGGAGTAGAGAAACACTCCACCACTTGTCCAAGCTAGGCAACATTGATAGTAGTTGGTTTATTTTGAAGATCCACCACGTGTCTAAGCTAACTCTATTGAAACATAGAGAGAAGCAAAGGTCCACCAACTGTTCAAGCTAGGCTCCATTGAAACATGGACAGAAGCAAGCTCCACCATTTCTCCAAGATAGACTCCATTGAAACATGGAGAGAATCAAAGGTCCACCATTTCTCCAAGCCAAGATCTAGTTGTCCAACCTATAAGGTTATATCTTAAATGGTAATCTTTCTAATCACTTGGAATACCCATGATATGTTTTACATGGGGGTTTTGTTCCAAGATCACCACTTGTCCAAGCTAACTCTATTGAAACATAGAGAGAAGCAAAGGTCCACCACTTGTCCAAGCTAGTCTCCATTGAAACAAGGAGAGAAGCAAGCTCCATCATTTCTCCAAGATAGGCTAGCATGGATAAGTGCACCTTGAAACCAACCTTCCTATGAGGCAATAGAGCATATGCTACATATTTTATGTATGCCCCATGCCTCAAATTAAGAAGTTATAGATTAGAAGTGGACCTTGCTTAAATGTCACATGCAATAAATTAAGGAAAAATAGCCAAGTGGATTGTATTCCTCAATGGATCCTTGCTTTCACAAGTTGTGAACCTTGAGTCACTTTTACATTAACTTGGACAAGTGGTGGACCTAGAAACCAAGCTCTCCATGTTGAGATAAGTTGTAGGTAGGACAGTAGAACATAGACAACGATAATGGATGCAATATACTCCTCTCCTAATAATCCAATTGATTGAAACCATGATATTTTAGTTGTTTTCATTGTGTATTGTATGTGCATAAAGTGGAATGAGACCTTAAGAAAACTCAAATTTTTGACAAAATCTCTATATTTTATACATGATATATTGAAAGTTGTCCAACCTGGGAATTGGGATTTTCCCACTTTACCTAATATGTTCTTGTGTCATTGCAGGTATCATTAGAAAAGATGGTTCAAAACAAAACAAAGTTATGGGATGACTTCTTGGATGGTGCCTTGTGGGCATATTGAACCAGCAATAGGGAGGCAATAGAGTTCATGCCATCTCACTTGGTGTATGGTCAAGAGGCGTTGCAACCTGTCGAGCTTAACATCCCAACAATACGACTTCATGGAAAAGGTGCAAAAGATGATCAAGAGGTCTGGATTAATCTACTTCTTACATTAGTGGAGCTTGAGTGGAAAAGAGAAGTAGCCTATGAGTGCTACAAGAGGAAAGCTATATAAGCAAAAGAAAATCTTGACAAGAAACTGAAGGACAAATGCATCAAGGAAGGATATCTTGTGCTAAGGTATGATAATTAACTTAATAATTGTTTTGATGCCAAGTTTGACTAGATGGCAGGGGCCATACATACTCAATAAGGCTTTCAATTCAAGTTACTATTAGCTTATGGACTTGAATGGTAAAGAGCACTCTAGGAAGGTAAACGGGTATCGCTTGAAGCCCTATTTGAGTCGCTTTCTACCAAAGGATCTACCAAAGATCTATCAAAGAGAGACTATCTCATGTAAGTTTTGTTGCATGAGGCATGAGTGTGACAAGATGCCACACAATGATCATGTGAAGGGATTAGAGATCATAGAAGACTCAGAAGCACTCTCTTTGGAAAATATGCTTTATGATGGTACATGAATGTACCATCATCTTGAGGGAGGGATAATGATAGCCATTTTTTGGCTCCCTACAATTTCCATAGTGATCTAGCTTACTCTACCAAAATCACCCAAACACTGTGGCTATCTTCACCCTTCAACTCTAGATAGGCGTGTGTGAGTTAGGGGACTTTCCCCATATCGCCTTAAAACCCTCACTTAGATAGTCACTAGGTTAGTTGAGCCAAAAAAATAAATGAAAATAAAATCCAAAGTATATCATGGCCCCTTTTGTGTATAAGTATTTCATTGTATATAGCACCTAAATACAGGGATTTTTATTATAATTATTTTGGTATTTATTTCAATATTTTTGTGTAGGTGTACGTGATTTGCCTATGTATGCTATGTACATTGACTCACCATTACCACAATTTTTCTTACCATTTTTTATACTCTTTATTTCATATAGAAATGTTTTCATGCAAGCTTCTCTTATTTTTGGGTGATAATCCACTCCAAGGAAAAACCTCAAAAATACCTTTCAGTATCAGTCATTACCCTTTCACTAAATTCCTATTTTCTAATGGTATTTTTTCTTATCTCCTGTAAATAAATATACTTCAATAAAAACAAATGACGGTCCCCTCATTTAAATTCTTATATTTTTATATATCTATTTTTTCCATTTTATATTTATATATAGCTGACACTATTCTAGATTCCACCAATTGTTTATATACTAACCTGTTTTTTTCATCATATCCATATATTATATTTATGCATAATCCACAACCATGCATATTTCCAAACCCATAAGAATCAATAAGTGCATGCTCTCATGCAAGGAGGGACTCACCTTTGGAGCCATATGCAAATTCAACAAAAAGGGGGGCCACTAAAGACTTTTTTGTGAAGAAAACTAGGTATTTTGGTGGGATCTTTAATATCCATCTCCACTCCAAATTTGAAGCAATAGTCAAAAGAGAAAATATGGACCAAGAGCTAAATAGTCACCTCAAAATTTGTGATAATTTTTGGAGCAATCACCAGTGAGATAGGATTTTTTGAGTGGACCCCAGTCTACCCACTTTTCTCACAAAGTAACCCATACTCTTCTCTCACCTCCTTTCCTATTATCATACATAAACACACACACTCTCATTCCTCTCCATCCTTTGCTCAAATCTACAACTTTCATGGCTCCTTTCATATTCTTCACCATTCCCATCTCTGCCTTTCTCCATAGCTCAAAATTATCATCTTTATACACATATAGATCAATTTCTCTCTCTAGAATCAAATTCCTATTACCATAACCTCTTCATCCTTTTACAAGAAGAGAAAAAATCAGCAAATAACCAATCTCAAGCTCTACGAAAGCAGGATTTTGGTCATGGATAATTGAGAGGTCTCCCAGACCCTAAGACAATGTGTGTGTGTTGGCATTGTTTAGCATTCACTAAGCATTGAGTTAGTTTTATACAAGCTCTACAATAGCATCAGAACCAACCATCTCCACTTGCAAGTCACAAACTAGGTATTACGCAAGTTCCATTTCTCTCTCTCTTTCCTTTGCTCCATTTGGTGTGTCTTTGTGTGAGATTGTTTGTGTGCATTTTGTTGCAACTCCTCTTGGTTGTGACAAAATATCTCTTGCGTCCTAGTTCGCTTCCCATAACTAGGTGGTGCCCCTATCTTGTTTGGGTTTTGGCTGTGGGTTTGTTTTTGTGTTGTGCTTGTGATTCTGCAACCCCAATTGAGCAGCACGGGAGCCTTGAGGGGTGTTTAGAGGTTGCCTCTCTTGTTGCCTGCCCCGGACCACCTTAACGTATACGATGAATGAGCATAATTGTGTCAAGAAGACCATAAATATTAAAAGAGGGCGCTTTACGGTAACTTATTGCAAAATTAACAATTAATCCTAAGATAAATCTTCAAATAACATATATATTTTTGAAAATTTAAAGCATACCTATAATACTTAAAAACTCATGTCGAAGTGTGACGTAGTCTCCACTCCCAAGATGTGACACTCCAAGAGACTCCAAATGTGCTCTGGATGCATCTCTCTGCTACTGAAATCTCTGAGGATTGTCTTGTGTCTCTCATGATATCCCCATCCACTTCTCTACATCCAACCATGTCGGCTTTGGACTACCATCCTCAAGTACATGTCTCTCGCCTCTGACCAATGGTGTGACATTGTGGCAATCACCGTGCTCAAAATTCAATCATTTGAGATTGGATAGTACCCCTCTGCCAGCATGTACTCTCTATGAATGGACTCAATGGTGTAACTCTTTCTTTCATCATCTTGATTATCCCAAAAAAAATTGAGCAGAGCTACCAAATCCTCTCTTGCATGGCCTTTTTGACCCTATCCACCACAATAGCCCCATCCTTTCTCTTGTACACCTTGCTAGGATCATTCTCATGCGATCCACAAGGTGTACGTGGTGTGCCAATCGGTGAACTATCTACTAAAGAGAGTGGTCTCTCGGTGGTGTGGATGCATCAATAGAACCACTAACACAACAACCACCACCTCTAGAACGACACCTACCTCGTCTCAAAGATGAACTAACCATCGGTGTAGGGGGACACACTTGACTTAGGTGTAGGGCCGATCGGTGTAGGGGGCACAATAGGGCCTAGCTATAGGGGGGTCAGTACTAGGTCTAGAGGAACTAGAAATCCCAAAGGTTCTGTGCATAAGTAACCTACTCTCGTGTGAACTCTGACAAAAAGGAGCCGATCTTCTTGGGTGATCACAGGCCGGCCGGAGTGACATGAAAAGTAAAACTAGGAGAGTATGTATCGTCGTCATTGGCCATGGCTACAGATACACAAATAACACAGATACAATATGTTATTTTACAAAAGAACTAACAAAGCTGCAACATAACTCATTAAATCTATCCAGTATTGTAGACTAACTAAAAGAGTTTTACAAAAGAGTCCTAGCAAAAATCAATAGTCAATCTCTCATCTTCTATGAGAGTTGATGCACCAAAGATGTCTACCTCAATCTATACTTCTGCATCTTTGTTATCAAACTTCAGTATTTATTTGACAGCTCATTTCTAGTTCAGGCATCTGCTCACCACTGACATCCAGCTCAAAATCCAAAGTTACATCATCCGTCGGCCGTGCACTTTGTTCACGAAGCTCTTAGACCTCAACTTCCAATCCTTCACACACTTGCTTGCTCCATAAAGCTACTTAAACAACATAGGGCCAACGCGATTTAGAAAGATCTTTTTCATCATTCTCTCTTCATAGTGGATCTATTGTCAACACAACTTGTTCATAATGCTGCGGAAGTACGAATGTGTCCCGCACATCTATCAACACCCACTTAGAGTTCACTTGAATCAATTCACTCTTATCTTTGCACACAGATGTATTAGGGCCACTGGTAATAACTTTGAACCACTTGACATCAAAGATAAAAATATCAAACTTCCTAAAGCTAATCTTCAAGATGTCTTGGATGTAGCCAAAGTATTCAAGATGGCTAATCTCTGTGTTCTCATCCATGGAACTATTTCTACTTTCTTGGATGAAGCTTGACCTAACATCACTGTGGAAGGTGACCCTTTATTCGTCTATCTGTTGCACTCTAAAGTGTCTCCCATCCGACCCCAAAGCTCCATATTTGTGATACTGCAGTCACAAAATTGAAACAAACTTAAAGTAACTAAAGTTATGTGATCTTGTGGACCTGAAAAAGGAGGTTATTGTTGGAGTTATATATGGCTCACTCTACTCAACTTGGTCTCACATATGTATTTGTATCTTGTCCTCAGTATGAATCAGTCTTTGGGAGCGTACATGGTGTGTCTCTTGTCTTGTCCCTCTCTCTCTCTCTCTCTCTCTCTCTCTCTCTCTCTCTCTCTCTCTCTCTCTCTCTCTCTCTCTCTACAAGAGGTTGTGTGCTCTTGTGATGTTGTTAGCGACGGAAATACATTGGGTTTTTATAACCCCCGTCGGCGTCGCTAAGACCGTCGCTAACAACTTCAATATGGGAACGTCGCTATAACGGTCGCTATATGGGTCGCTATAAACGTTACTATATAGTGATGCCTATAGCGATGATTATAGCGACGTTTTGCATGCCATCTATAGCCACGTTTATAGCAACACTGCAGAGCCTTATATAGTGACGGTCATAAGGATGCCTGAGAGGAAAAATGTTTGGTGGCAGGGCATTGAATGCCTTGCCACCCATCAACCATATTGAATATTGATTCACCTTTGAAAAAAAGTGCAAAGGTAGATATAGACCCAAAATAGTCACCCACAAGATAATATAACCATTAACTCCATCATCCATAGTGCGTATTGTTTGCAAAATAAAGATACAAAACTGACAAGCATAAATTGATGAAAGTAAATCAATGACAATTGTACACATCATAGGAAAAATCACTTGATTGTTAAACTTTGCAATTGTAATAGTTACAACACCATTGTCATTATTGAAAAAATATACATGGTTTTCAAAAAGACGTATAAAAGTCGTCTCATAATACATAAGCTATGAAAAGAAGAAACTAATGCTATCTAGATACGGCTAGACTGACGTCGTCTAATCAGATGTCTCATCGCATCCAAGTGGCGTATCTGTCGGATTCTGCAAAAAAAAACAATAAGACAGCTTTCTGTAAGTATAAACATATAGTGACGTTTATAAAACAACACAACAAATAGAAAAGAGTAAACCCTAATACTAACCATGCCACTACGAGAACTCAGAATGTCCATCAGGGCGTTTAAGCCCTTCCTGTCTGTGTACTCGCGCTCTTACGGTGTGGGATCACGTCCTGTCATCGACCACTGTCAAAACATACAAAGAATCCATTATGTTAGAATTTAAAAACCCATAAACCCTAAACTATCAAATATAAAGAGCAATGCCAGAACACTTACAAAATTGGCCTCAAATGATGCCCACCCGCCGCTCCCCAAGTGGTGCGAGATCACTGCCTCTACTCGCGCTCTCGCTACCTCCTTTTGTTGCTTCCACTTGTCGAGATTCCCGCGTGTTGCTTTCTTCGCATTCTTCCAATCTTCTTTGGCCAGCCAATCTGGTCTTTTCCATCCATGCTTGATTGCTTTTTGGACTTTGAAACGCTTGTGCTTGTAGTATTCGCGCATTCGAGCCTTCATCAGTTCTTCATTGAAGCGCTCATCCCGTGTTAGAACGGGAAACTCGTCATGAAGCATGCTGATGACTCTGTCTTTTAAATCACTCAATACTTCACTCCAGGTGTTTAGTATGTAGTGTCTAAACACCTGAGAGCTAGGTCCACATGTGACACATGCTCTGTATTCGCTTGTTTGAAGCCCTGCATGTATACACATGATAATAGATAAGCTTGAGAAAAACCAAGATTTACAGTGTTTGAGTGAGGAGTGTAAATCAATTGAGCATTCTGTTAGTCCGGGATAGTCATGCATGGTCTACATTAGAATGCCTCTGATCAAAGCATTATGCCAATCCACAATTGTTGTAGCTCTTCCAATAGTGGACGAAGATACACATCCATATTCTTCACTTTATATCGCCTTGGCACAATCAAGCTTAGCCATAGGTGCCCCTTCTTCGTAGTCAACCACGGGGGAATGTTGTAGTTGACAATGAAAACGGGCCATACACTGTAAGATGTTGATCTTTAACCAAATGGATTTACGCCATCCATAGCCAAGCCTAAGCGCAAATTTCGAGCTTCCCTGGAAAAATCCGACCATGTTTCATCTATATGTTTCCAGGCTGCACAATCTGCAGGAATCCGTAGCACACCATCCAAAGATTTATTCTCTTCATGCCATGATGCTAGGGCGGCCATGGACTTACCTTCGAAGAAATGCTTGATGCAAGGAAGCAGAGGAAAATGCCGCAAAACCTTTTGCGGAATTTTTGTTCCATGGAGATCCGCTCGATATCTCTCGGAATCACATTTCGGACACTTCTCCATGTCTATGTATTCCCCTTTGAAAAGAATGCAGTCATTAGGACAAGCGTGGATCGAATTGTAATCCATCCCCAAGTTTTGCAAAATCTTTCTTGCTTCCTCTCGGGAATCTGGCATCGCATTATCAGCTGGCAGTATGTGCTCTTTGAGCAATCAACACAACATAAAAATACGGTACAATTGTGTAAAAATCTATCAGATCATTATACATCTAGAGTTTTATTAAAGTAAACTAATTGTAATAGATCACCTGAAAAGCGTTGTGACACTAGTGTCACTCCATCCAAACTTTGCCTGCATGTTGAGAAGGACCAGGAGCGCTTTCAATCTAGACACACGTGCTCCATTATACAATGGCGTATCAGATTCACTTTTCATATCATCATAGATAAGCCTTTTTGAATCCATGATCATCTTGATCATTTCATCAATCTCGGGCTCAAACATTGCCTCGTTGGGAATGTGGTCTGCATGATCATCCCCCGAGTTGTCAGAGGCTACATCTTGTGGCCTCACATATGCTGCTTGACCAAAGTTCCTGCGAACACGTCTATTGGGTTGCAAGATTGTTGCCTGTTGGCCAGCGTTAGAGTCCGATGAGTTATAATTGGCAACAACTCAATCTATAATAGATGGATCAAACTCGCCAAATTCGCGAACGTGATGCAAAGAAATGCGTCTTATCCGTTGCACAGCATGCTTGCATTGATTACAAGGACATAAGATCCTCGTTGAGAGATAGGTGTTTCGATTGGACGGCCCAACATCCTCGTCACTACTCATAATGAGGGTAAAAATCCTATAACCTGGAGAAAAAATTTAATCTTCTATTGGAATTCTTCGTCTTATCTCTCTCTCTCTCTCTCTCTCTCTCTCTTTGTTCACACTGTAAACTATCTCACATTCTCTAGTCATGTCCAATCCCCGCACACCTCGGTCTAGAGGTGCACGGAGATCAGAACCACCGGGTTATAATCTTGTCTTTATTGGTCAATGCCTACATTTGTAAGTATAAGAAATCTACACACACACATCTACATGATAGTGCATGTAGTGGACAAAACCCCTTTGCCTCTTCACTAGCTGTAGCATCTTAACATCTTTTAAAAGTAGATCTTTGTTTGTAGCATGTAGGTACACCATTCTTGAAATGTAGCGTATGCCTGATCGAAGCACTTAATTCTTACTCTAGATTTGACGGGATGTGGTGTGTGTGTGTGAGAGAGAGAGAGAGAGAGAGACCCTTGGAATTGTCATCGTGCATCACTAATTTTTGTGTAGGCTCAATTTTCTCTTCCATTGGCTGATCATGAAGGCTTATTGTATGGTAGCAGCAGTCGAACATGCAGGTGGAATTGCTACTCCGCATGGACTGTCGAGGCTGTGAGCGCAAGAAATTTCTCATGTAGGAAAACGGAGTCTTTTTCAATATTTTTCATATGAGCAAGTGTTTTTCATACAATGCTTACCATCATGAGCACACCTTCATTGACATGCACTAAAATCTAACCTAAATCTAAAAAAAGCTAGTCCATTGAACATAAATCTAGATCTAATTTAATCTTCAACTCAAAATAACCTAAATCTAATTTAATATAACGTAAATCTAAATCTAACGTAAATAAACCTAAATCTAATCTAACGTAAGTCTACATCTAACCTAATCTTTAACGTCTCTTAGGATAGTTTCCTACGATGTCAAAACTCTCTTCTCTCGTGTGTGTGTGTGTGTGTGTGTGTGTGTGTGTGCGCGCGCGCTTGTGTATTCCAATAAAAAGAGGAAAATGGTATAACCTTTCTATCACCCAAGTGTGGTAGATTGGTTATGCCATTTCCCTCTTGAATAAGAGGTCTTGAGTTCAACTCCTCGTCGGCTAGATCTTTAAGGTCTCTTGAATTAGTTTCCTATGACGTTAAATTAAACTCTCTTCTTCTTGGATGTGTGTGTGTGGGTGTGTGTGCACGCCAATAAAAGGAGGAAAATGGTATAAATTTTCTATCGCCCAAGTGTGATAGATTGGTTATGCCATTTCCCTCATGAATAACAGGTCTTGAGTTCAACTCCTCATCGACTAGATCTTTAGAGTCTCTTGGGATATTTTCCTACGACGTTAAGACTCTCTTCTTCTTCTTCTCTCTCTCTCTCTCTCTTTGTTTTATATCTTTCTCTCTCTCTCTCTCCCTCTTTTTCTCTTTCAATGTGTGTGTGTGCATTCTTTGTTTATGCATGTGTGGTGCGTTTTTTGTTTATGCATGTTCTCTCTCTCTCTCTCTCTCTCTCTGGCGAGGAGTGTCATCGACTTTGCACCTTATGCCCTCGTCAAGTGCGACAGAGTGAGTACCACACACTACTTGAGTGCTCAGCTTTTGACCACATTAGGTCCTCTTTTCCCCATATATTCAGCCATGAGCTCTCCCTACATACCTTCCTCTCCCAACCACGATGTGGACTCTCTATTGCGACGCTCATTTCAGCCATTTTTGAGCATCGAGAGTCACTTATGAACTCCACTCACACCACGTGACATGTTCATTTGGTCCCATAGGTCATATTTGACCTCCCAGGACGATAATAGAACTATCTATCTATCTATCTATCTATCTCTCTCTCTCTCTCTCTCTAAACACAATGTATGTGTGTGTGTGTGAGAGAGAGAGAGAGAGAGGGAGAGAGAGAGGGGAAGGGAACATGAGAGTGAGGAGAGGGAAGGAGCATACCTGGCTCTCCTCCCTCTCCTTGTGTGTGTGTGTGTGTGAAGAAGAAAGAGAGAGAGAGAGGGAGAGCGCGGGTTACCTTTGCTTGCTTGAGCGTGCACCAGAAACTCAGATCTGAGATCTGAGTTTTCGGACCCTCTTGGTTATTTTTTTATCCCTGTCGTCGGCACCGCTATAGGCATGACTATGGGCGTCCATATGTGCATCGCTAAGTTATAAGTAACTTAGCGATGCCCATAGCGACGCCGTGGGTTTTCACATTTCATCATCGCACTACGAGCATCACTGATATTAAGTAGCTCTTGTAGTGTCTTTCTCTCTGTACATCTCTACATGATATCACAGCGGTAACAATCACATGTATGTGTATGCGATTTGCATGTAAGATTTATAATTACTACAAATCTTATTTTGAGGAGTTATCCTTGTTAATTGTGGTTGTTTTAAGTTAATATCGTGTTCTCTATCATACTAACATGCCCAACAATCATCTTCAGTATGGCCATTTTTGTTGCAGTAAGAACATTGCTTCTTAGGAAATTTGAGACTAAAGAAAATATTACCGCGATGGCCATCTCTGTGGTTGCCTCATTGAAATGGGCACCTTTGAGCATAAAAATCATGTTCCATCTATTGTAACTCAGTCTCCTCTTGTGAAATCATAGTTGTATCATGACCAGCATTACGTCGTTCTTCACGTTGAGAGTATTCACTTTAAGATATGCAGGCTTGGTCTAAATCGAGACCATCTTTATTAGAAAGAATGGTAACAATTTTATCACAAGAAGAGTCCTTCACCGTGCCAAGGAGAAGTGTAATCAGTTGTTTTTGTGGAGCACGATCACCGACAACAACAAGTTGATTAATAATGGATTTGAAAGACTCAATATGTTATGTCATGGCAGTACCAGCTTCATATTGTAACTTGTTAAGCCAACCTCTCAAATAATGTATTTTTGTAACAAATTTCTTTTGAAAGTTTTCAATAAGGTACTTCCATACATCATGGGAAGTAGTCAATTCATACACATCAAGCAAAAGGGAATCAATAAGAGAAAAAATAATATACTAAAAAACTGCTTTATCACGTCGTTGTCAATCCATATACACAACATGCCAGTCTTCAAATACAGGTCCTTTAGTGAGATAAGCACATTGTCATGATCCGTATCAACGGACAGAGGTGGACATGCATAATTTCCAAGGAAAATATTAGAGAGTATATCGCCTTCAAGAATTAACAACATCTTTGCTTTCCAACCTCGAAATCCTTGGCCTTGGAAAGGAGGAACAGAACACTGGCCAGAAGGAAAACCATTGACAAGAATAGTCATAGCCATATCTTGTTGTGAGAAGAATATGACAAGTTCAAGGCATGTTTAGTTGCAAAAGGTTACTTCCAAGCTGTTGGTGTTGATTATCAAGAGACCTTTTCACCAGTTGTTCGGATTACAAGTATTCGAGTTTTGTTGGCATTTCCTGTTCAATTTGATCTATAATCTCATCAAATGGATGTGCAAACTACTTTTTTGAATGGTGATTTGGAAGAAGAAATTTATATGGAACATCCAAAAGGGTTTGTTATTCTAGGTAAAGAAGACCTTGTTGCTCAACTCCATAAGGCACTATATGGTCTCAAACAAGCTTCACGAGCCTCGTATACAAAATTTGATCTTTTTCTCACCTATAATTAAGGATTCTTCTTTTGCTCTTAAGACCCCAACTTATACATAAAGCACAAAGGTAGCAGTTTTGTGATTCTTGCTCTTTATGTAGATAATACCATCTTTGTTTCCAATGATTTCAAATTTCTTCAACAAGTGAAAAAGTTATTGTCTTGTGCATTTGATATGATGGATCTGGGAGAGATTCACTCATGTCTTGGCATTCAGATTCAAAGGAACCGCACAAAAGGTATTGTATTCCTTCGACAGTCAAAGTTTATTACAGATACTATTTTAAAAATCTGGTATGGAATCTGCACATTCAGACAACACACCTTGTCTTGTGAGTTCTACAAAAAACACTTCTGACAATTGTGGTCAACTTGTCACAAATCAACCTTATGCTAACTTGATTGGATGTATTCATTTTGTTGGCATAAACACTCGCCCTGATATTTTGTTTGTTGCTAATTATCTGGGACAACATCTTGGACGTCCTTTTCTTAAGCATTGATCTACAACAAAGTGTGTATTGAAATACTTAAAAGGCAACACAGATTTTGATTTGTTCTATCGACAAAAATTGACATTGGATTCTATGCAATCTCTTTCTCTTTTGGGTTACACAGATGTAGACTGGGCAACCTCACATTTATCTTTGCGATTACTAGTGTAAATTGATTCTTTATAAATGGATGTCTTGTTTCTTGGACTAGCAAGAAACAACAATGTGTTGCAGTTTCTACAACTGAGTCAGAATATGTTGCGGCATCACTTGCAACTCATGAGCTAATCTAGCTTCGACAAATGCTCGTTGATATTGGTCACTCTTCTCTTTCTAGCACACCCTTGTGGTGTGACAACCAAAGTGCTATTAGTCTTGCAAAAGACTATGCTCAACATAACAAGTCAAAGCACATTGATGTCCATTATCATTATGTTAGCTATGAAGTATGAAAAGGCACCATAATGGTTGCAGATTGTCCAAGTGACCAGAGGATTGTAGACATTCTTACCAAATGCCTCAATGAGTCACGTTTCATCCTCTTGCGCTCAGATCTTGGAGCTGCTTCGGCCTCACTCTTTTTAGATTAGCTTCTCTGCTATTGTGATAGATTTGTACTTATGACATTGTAAGCCTATAGGTACCATGCACTATGCACACTCCACACTTGCACAATGTGTTCTCTGAGTCACTTGTATATTTCTACATAGATACACAATTCACTTTCACATCATCGTCATTGGCTCATATTTTCACATTGTATGGGGCTTTGGGTTTTTCCCTTGAACTCTCCAAGGGTTTTTCCATCCAAAGATAGAGACCTTTGTTTTAACTATAAATGGCTCACTCTACTCAACTTGGTATTGCTTGTATGTTTGTATCTTGTCCTCAATATGAATCAATCTTTGAGAGAGTACATGGTGTGTCTCTTGTCTCGTCTCTCTCTCTCTTTCTCCCTACATCTCAATAGTTGTGAGAGTTTACATGCCAATCACAACCCCTTGACATCTTCTCTTCCTCTTGAGTAATCAACACTCGGTTCATCTTTTCCTCTGAGATTGTCTCATCTAGCCACCACCCATTTGGAAAGTCACACAATTTTTGAAGATGATCTAGAAAAGGAAGGTTTCTAGTGGCATGATTGCGTTGACTTGAAGCGATCAGTCAAGCATTGCTACTTTTCCCCTTTGTACCTCTCTAGCCACTTTTGCATACTTTCTGAGTTGAGAACTTAGAAGGAAAAATTTCATAACCTTTTCTCGCATTTAGATATCCCTCTTCCGAATGATGCCTTGTCCTTGCAGCTCATCCCCTATGACCTTGATGTTGACCTTAGTAGTCCACATGCGAGGCATCTTTGGATCAATTGAGCCCAAAAATTTACCGATCAGAACAAGAGACTCTTGCACAAGCCATTCTTTGGCCATGCTAACCTCAGGGAGAGCCCTTTGACAAACGAACCCCTTTAAACACTTCATGAATCTCTCCAAGATGAACATCCAACTGCTATGGACTACCCCAAAAATTGCAAATTCATAGACCAGATGCACAAGTAGATGCATTAGAATGGTAAGAATGTTTGTTCGAAAGTACTTCTCTACCATATACACTGCTTCAATAGCAGTTAAGCGTGTTGCATGGATGTTGTCTTTTCTTATCTCTTTTGAACTTATCCA
Source organism: Adiantum capillus-veneris (assembly GCF_014529385.1). Lineage (NCBI taxonomy): Eukaryota > Viridiplantae > Streptophyta > Polypodiopsida > Polypodiales > Pteridaceae > Adiantum > Adiantum capillus-veneris. The sequence goes on along the minus strand of NC_140954.1, from coordinate 106,776,854 downwards.
ACGTACCAACTCACTGATTTTATAGATTATTCTTCTAATGACATTTGTCAGAGAATACTTTATGGAAATTGGTAAGATAAAGTGAAAAAATTTGTGTCAATCGTGAGTATTCACCACTAAGATTTTCATCTTTAGTAGAAACCATTTGCAAACATCGCATGCACCCAGTGGGAGTCTTGCAAGAAGATATAGTTTTATTCACTTGTCGCTCTTCTACAATACTCAAAACGCATGGACCTTTTGGTATCACACTTTCCATTGGGTTTAAGTCGAGGCCACATCTTCGGAATTCAATCCACAAACTATCAGTAGGTCATCGTTTTGGGCCTTTCTATCCCTTTTTCTAGTGATGGTTTCCATATAATCTGCCCCACATTCTTGAAGATGTGCATTGGATCAAGAAGATGATTAATCATTAGGTCACTCCAATACGAGAGTTCATGGAAAATAAAAAGTCTTTTCATAATGGGTGGCAAGAAATCTCCCCTCTCTAGCCACATGTTTTTCCAGTCGCTCTCTTTCAATGGATGCATATCATGTTTGCATATGTTTGGTCCACATAGCTCATGTCCTTTAGGAAAAAATCTCCCATGCTCCTTGTAAATTATCTTGCTTAAATGATTTTGGACGTGCATGAATGCCCGAGTAACTCAAGCCTGAAAAATCATAAAATTAAAATATAAAAGCGTTGGCATAGCCAAGAATACCATATATCTAAGGGTTTCAAAGATACTTACCTGATTACTCACTGAAGCCTAACCAATGGTGCATGGTCCACATGAGAATGCCTTGCACATGTACATTTCATTGTCCAATTTGTTGGGACATATCAACCACATTGACCCCTCTCCACAATATTTGGAGCTCTTCTACAAGTGGTGCTAGATAGAAGTCCATGTTCTTTGCTTTGTACTTTCCTAGGACAATCAGTGACAATAACAAATGGCCTTTCTTGATAGGTATCCATGGTGGAAGATTATAATTAACCAAGCAAATAGGCCACGTGCTCCATGACTCATCACTTAGGGTTGAAACACGTTGGCCATAAGAATTTGCAATCTCTCCCTCTCCCCCTTCCCTTCCCTCTCCTTTCCTTCCTTTTCTTGAAAAGTCTCACACATTGTCAGAGTGCACGACTCTTCGGGGTCAACCGAGAAAGCATCAAGATTTTGGTTGTAGATGGATAGTCAGTATAGACTCAAGCCAAGGGAAACCAGTGCAGTTAGGGCGGATTTTAGTGTTAACAAGGAGACATAGAGCTGCTTAGAGAGCAATCATAGAAGGAAAGTGAGCACTTTAGGCCCATGCACTCATACAATACCTGACCCTTCAGGCTCAAATTTGAAAACTATCTCGGCTTCAAACTGTCACAATTGTCACATCATGGCTCCAATTGATGAGCCATAAAGACAAGCATGGAGAGCAAGTCCAACACTACAAATTTGGCGTATAAAATCACATTTTGGCAGCATCACTTATAACTCCTCTGGTAGAAAGCAGCTCCATTTCTAGACACCAAAACCCACATTTAGCATATATCTCAATCCTCTTGCTAACATAACAACAGTTAACATAGTTCATAAGTTTGGGAAAAACTCAAAAAAGTATGCAGATTTGTATCTTTCACACCATGCCCACAAAGCAGCACAACATCCACTCCCTCTAAACCTGCACATCCTCCGGTATGTGACAACTATTATTGCAAACTATAAGGAGAAACCTATAAACGCATAAGTACTTACCCACTGTGAGAGAATTCTTTGAAAAACTTTGCAACATGTGGCCTTACTAGAATATACCCTCCCCCAAAATCATAGAGAAAACACAAGAATTTCCCAGCAATAGAGCATAAGCATGAATTAACAAATAAACCATCATGAACCCCACTTGGGTCATATGGTATATAAGTCAATCTTCCCAAACCATGCACATATCCATCTATACCCGGATCAAATGGCACATTAATCGATTTCCCCAAACCATGCATATAATTGTTTCCTCCTGGATCAAAAGCTAGCTCAACATCCCTTACATCACAAGGTAACAAATTATCCCATACAACAACATGTATTACTAGATACTTCCATATCATTTGTGCATCTGGCTTTGAAAGGACAAGAGTAATGTGTGTGCTAGTCTCCACCCAACCATGCTATCTTATAGCCTCCCCCTAGCATACACATTGTCCAGTCGTGCTGATGGCCTTGCTCGTAGGACCCATGTCTTTACATTACACCCACTTGGAGAATCAGTTTCGTCCTCGAAAACAAAGATAGGAAAACATTCCTTAAGTGTGAAAACATTCTCCTATGTAGAACCTTCTTCAGGTTTGACCCAAACCATGCATATAATTGTTTCCTCCTGAATCAAAATCTAGCTCAACATCCCTTACATCATAGGGTAAGAGAAAATCCTATACAACAACATGTATCACTAGATACTGCCATATCCCTTGTGCAATTGGATCTGAAAGGACAAGAGTTATGCGTGTGCTAGTCTCCACCCAACCATGCTATCTTGTAACATCCCCCTAGCACACACACTGTCCAGCCGTGCTTGTGGCCTTGCCCGTAGGACCCATGTCTTTACATTACCCCCCCTTGGAGAATCAGTTCCATCCCTTGAAAATGAACGTAGAAAAACATTTCTTAAGTGTGAAAACATTCTCCTATGTAGAACCTTCTTCAGGTCTATCCATCTAGTTTACCAACATCTGCTGTCTGACATGATGTCTAGTGTAAAGTGAATGAGAATCCAAAATATTTTCGGGCTCATGAGGGATGGTTGGTGGTTCTATAAGGTCAACTAACACACCCGTGTCAATGACATTATCATTTGGTCCTAGCTATTTTTGTAAACGACTAACATGAAAAACAAGATGAACTCGTGAGTGATCTGGAAGAGCTAACATATAGGCCAAGTGTCTGAGTCCTTTGGCACACATAATATACCCTTGTGGAGTCAGTAGCTATCATTAATGAAAAAATTATTCCATTGTTTAAGCTCTTCGTGAGTAGGGGTGGATGTCTGTTGTTAAAGTTTTTATATGTGTGTGTAGAGACATGTGAGTGTGAGGGATCTCTTCTTAAAACTGCACTCCACACTTTAGCATATGATTGATCTTGTGCACACTTGCCATGTAATGACTCCAAAAATTCACTCTTTATTTTTGCTAAAGCAAGTGAATTAATTTGAGGAATCTAACTTAGTGCATCCACTACTACATTATATCACCCCTTGTGATATCGTAAATCATAATCTTGAAGAATCTCTACCCATCTAGATTTACGGCCCTTCAAGTCCGTTTAAGTAGTAAAGTATTTTGGGTCAAAAACTACTTCAAACTTTCCACCATATAAATAGTGTCGCCACTTTCATAAAGGGTGAATTACGGCATAGAGCTATCTCTCATAGACATTATAATTTGGTTGAGCTCTATAAAATTTTTTACTTTCAAAGGCTATATGTCTTCCCTCCCCATGGAGAAGTATCACACCAATTGCTTTATCACTTGTATTTGTCTCTACGACAAAAGTCTTAAGTGGGTCAATGATTGCTAGGATGGGAGCAATGGTTATATCTACCTTGAGTTGTTCAAAACTCCGTTGTTGGCCTTCTTCCCAAGAGAAGGTCTTACCTTTTGCTTTAATTTGATCCGTCATAGGAACAACAATTTTGGCATAATCATGGATATATTGTCGATAAAATCTAGCCATGCCTAAGAAGATTTCAAGCTCCTCAACTGTGTTGGGATGTGGCCATCTAAGAATGGCAGCGACCTTTTTAGTGTCCATCTTGAATCCAGAATAAGAGATCACATGATTGAGATAATGTTTCTGTGTTTTAAAGAAATCGCACTTTCTTTGCTTAGCAAACATAGCATGATTTTGTAGCTGTTCGAACACTAATCGTAAGCGTTCTATGTGTTCATTTTCAGTTTTATTGTAAATGAGAATGTCATCAAGGTAAACCACAACAAATTTTCCAAGATAGGGACGTAAGACACTATCCATGAGTGTCATAAATGTAATTGGAGCATTGGTAAAACCAAAAGGCATAACCAAAAATTCAAAATACCCAAACCGTGTTCTAAAGGCAGTTTTAGAGATATCCTTTAAAAGGATATGCTCTTAGTGGTATCCTGAATGAAGATTTATCTTTGTGAAGTATCTTGCCCCATGGAGTTGATCAAATAACTCATTCACTCAAGGTAGAGGATACTTGTTCTTGATGGTTATGGCGTTTAATCCGTGATAATGTACACACACATGTGCATAGTATCATCTTTCTTTTCTACCAATAGAATTGTTGATGCCCAAGACAAAGTGCTAGGTCTAATGAAACCACGGGCGAGGGAGTCTGCCAACTGACTCTCAACCTCCTTGGCCTCACTAGCACTCATATGATAAGGTGGTTTACACACTGGCTTAGTTCTTGGAATGACATCTATGCCATGTTGCACATCATGTGTCGAAGGTAAAGCTGGCGGTAATTCTCATGTTAAACTGGTCATTTAATATGGGGAAGTACCAAGGGAGAAAAATCTAGAATATAGTTAAGATTGGCAGACCTGTCTTAGTAGGGATCCAAAGGAGGGAAAATAGGGATCCAAAGAGGGAGCATCTGCAAAAGAGAAATTTGCATGAATGGTGCTTCAAGGACGTTAGGGTTTAGACCATTAAGACTTCCAAAAAGATTAGGTTCCAAAATTAAATGAAATGCTCAATGCTAAAGCCTTAGGGAAATTTGGATACTTGTGGGAAGACTCAAAATTCTTCCCACATCCATATCAAGGAGGAGGCAAGCCATTTTTGTAGGGGATGAGAGAGAAACACACACACACACACACACACTCAAGGCTTCCCTTTACACAAAGGGCATAGTGGACACATGTCAGGTTCCTAATCTAGTTTCCCCCAAGGTGCATTCAAATCCTTTTGGATGGCCATAGAGGTGGAACAATGAGAATTAGGCTAGAGTAAATTTATTTTAATTCATTTAAGAACACTTGATAAAATAACCAATAGAAATTAAGCTCTCTAGAATACTATTGGACAGTCTACCAAGGGGTCCAATGAGCATTCAGTAGCCCAATGGCTTGCCTGATTCCTATTGGCCAAAAGACTAAGAGGTCCAATAAGAGTTTAATTGAATTATTTAAATACTTAAATCTCTCACAAAAGGGGAAAGGGGGACACATTTCACAAGACTAGCAATTATGCTTCTAATTTCATATAAGCTAAGCTTGGCATGAGCCAATGAGGGGCGAGCAAGAGGAAACAGCAAGAGGTGTCAACCAAGAGAGATAGGGGGCTGATTTTCTCTAAGAATTATCACACACACTCACAAAAACTCGTGTGTGAAGTAAAGAAGACTATCTCCTTCTCAAGATTTAATGGAAAGCTCATGATCTACCCCAGGCTTGTGAGAAGCGAGGCCTACACCACCAACTCTCGTCTTTGTGATGCAAATCCAACCAAGAGCCAAGCTCCAATGCATGCTCATCTTCTCTACCATGCTAGTTACCAAGCTATGATAAGCTATTGCGAGTGATTATGTGAGAAGAAATACTTCTTTCTCATAAGATTCCTCTTGATCTACTCTCATACCTTCCTAGTTGTCACCATCTTTGAAGGTGTGTGAGGTCTTGGGTCTGAGACCGTGACGGAATTAATGTTATGTTTTCAAGTGTAAGCTTGGTGCTAAAAGCTTCCATCTTCATTGCGCCAGCAAGTTATTGAAGGAACACAAAGTATTGTATTGTAAAATCTCCCTTCATGGGGGAAACCTATAATACAAACCCTTTTGGAGGGGGGACCGGCTCCATGTAAATCCAATCCTCAAGTGTTGTCAATAGCTTAATTTCTCTCTCTTTCTGAAGTATTGTTCATGCCTATCTAACTAGGTGTTATGCTTTTGTTTCTCTCTCCATTCAAGTACTCTTGCTATGCTCATTAGGAATCTACTCTTAATGAAATGCTCACTATGTCTAAGTTATTTTCCACTATACACAAGTTACTAGACCATTAAATGTTTCATGGTATGACAAGCAGGTTATGGTTATGGTTTTGCAAATACAGTTTGGCAATCATGTTATGGTTATACCTGCTGTTTTCAAATCATGTTTTAATTATGGTTAGAAAATCTTCATGTCCTTCCGCCTATGGTTTGGGAGTGGAAGTTATGATTATGCTTTTGGAAACTTGTCATGTTTAAGATTTTGTTATGCTTTACAATTTTTCTCATCTATACTTACTCGCTCTGTCTAGATATTTTTTTCAGGTTTTGTCATCCATACATGTATCGATATACGCGTTCTAATGCACCTTGGAAAGGTGTCGATATAGGAAAATTATTTTTCGACACCTATTATAGTGCTATTATTGGTGTAAACTTCATTGCGTATTTTGATGGAAAATATATTGGTATCTATATCAATGATACAATGCCGATGCTTATTTTGATGCTTATACTAGGGCTTTTTACTTTTAAAACTATATTTGAGTCGTCAGTATCAATGTCGATGTTTCCGCGGTGTATTGTAGTGAATACCAAGGTGACTTGGGGGGTTCACTATGTGTAAACCATCTGTACAACGTGTGTTCAAAGAGTATTTAAAAAAACCCTTATCTGTGAATCTTGAACTAATAAAACAACCCCTCTTCCTTTATGTTTTTTTACAAAGTGCAATATAAAAACCCCTTATTTAAATATAATTATGTAAATTTACCCAGAATTTTTGACTTAAAAAACCCCTCTTGCTGAACTCTCATGGTATACTTACATACATAGAGGTGGACCCCCCGAGCAAGGTGATAACAAATAGTTTTGTCTCAGGGATGATAATGCGCAAGTTTAGTAAAAGTAAAACTTCAACGTTGTCGTGCCGCTTTGCGGGCACGGGTTGAAAAATACGAATCTGCATACATTTTTGAGGTTTTGCCAAACTTATGAACAATGTTAACAGTTGTTATGTTAGCAAGAGGACTGAGATATATGCTTAATGTGGGTTTCGGTGCCTAGAAATGGAGTTGTTTCTTGCATGACGGGTTGTAAGTGATGCTACCAAAATGTGATTCTATAAGACAAATTTGTAGTGTTGGACGTGCTCTCCATGATTGTCTTTACAATTCATGAATTGGAATCATGGCGTGACAATTATGAGAGTTGGAAGTTGGGAAAGTTTCCAAATTTGAACCAGATTGGGTAGTTGCACATGAAGGGTCAGGGGTGGTACAAGTGCAAGCGCCTAAAGTGCTCACTTTGTGAAGTGTGTCAATTTAAGTTCCAGTAGTCGAGATATTGTCAATTTAAGTTTCACCGAGGGCTAGTTAGGTACCACTTTGCTTGCCTCAGTAATTGTTCCATTTGAGATTTTTTGGGGTCCATCCAAGTTTTGGAGAGCAGTAGAATAAGTGTTGGAGTATCTTGTCCGGAATGTCATCTCTTGCAGTGCATTGATAGTTGGTGGAGCCTGTGCTCACTATCATGGTGAGATATATGTCTGACATGGTGCGTGGTAATGCTTTGATATGTACTTGCAATGCTTGATTGATACGCGATCCAATGTTTTGCAACCCAATGCCTTGGGTGATAATATAGGCTGAAAGTGGTGCCTTATAGAATCACATAAATTTTTTGATAAGATTTTAATTCAAAAATGTCATCTCTTGGGGCAATCTTGGTGTTAAGATTCCATTATGGCTATGTCAAGGAAGTTTCGGGTAGTTTTATGGATAACAAAACTCGCGACGACATTGTGAGTTAAGGGTTGTTGAAAACCAAGTTGGTGCTAGTAATGCCTTAATCGATGTGCATGCCACATGTGCAGGTGACTTTATGGATCAAAGGGGCGAATGGCCACCCATGCCAATTAAAACAAGAGGGAATAAAGAGCAAAAAGTGTCCAAATAGGGAACGAGGCGTAGACACAGAGATAGAGGCTTGCGCCGCGGGTTGTAGGGAGCTCAGATGAATGTGAGCATGAAACAAAAGGTACTTAGCTCGCCATAATGTCCATGTTTGGCCCTGCTTTTGGCAATTTTTGTGCAATTCAACATCCAGCCTGCTACATCATTGTATGCGTTCCCACACAGTGACGGTGACACCACTGCAAAAACACGAAGAGGGGTTATTTTAAAGGGGATTTTTTGCAGACACCCATAGCCATGGAAATCAAGTAGTGCAAAGGAGACACGTTCTACAAGTTGAAGAGCGGGGAGAAAAAATCTACTGAATAGAGACAAAAGGGAAAACTTTGGGAGCCAAGGAGAAAAGGAAGAGGGCAGGGTGGGGTTTGCTTCGCGATTACAGATTGCTTCCATTGGGTTGGGGATCTCCGATTGGTTTTTCAAATCAACAGGCATAGCTAGGATGGATGGAGTATGCAACCAATTTGTGTAACAAGGTTTTACATATCAATTTATTGGAAGTGTCTTTGATTGGGAGCATCAATTGAGTGTTGATAATTGGTTTTAATTTATTTTTCACTGCTAATTGTGTTTTGGCTAACTACACTAGTTTCCCCAAGGCTATACTGACTATCCATCTACAGACAAAAGCCCGGTGCTTTCTCGGTCATATGTGCATGGGGAACAAAGGGCCAAATAGCGCCCAAAGACAAAAATCCACCCATGCCAATTAAAACAAGGGGGATTTTATAACGGAAATAAGGAGGAGAAAGACGGCAAGCACGGAAGGAGGAGTAGGTAGAGAGAGAGAGAGGCTTGGGCTGTAGGGAGCTCGAATGAGTGTGAACATGAAATGAAAGGTGCTCAGCTTGCCATGAAGCCCGTGTTTGGCCCTTCTCTCACACATCATCGTATGCGTTCCCACAGAGTGATGGAAGAATCACTGCTAAAAGTAGGAAGAGGGGCTATTTTAAAGGGGATTCTTTGCATGAAGAAATAAGAGGGGAAGGGGTGGGCATGAAGCAAAGGTGGAGGAGAATGTGAAGAGAAGAGAGGTCATGGGGCATATCCACTCTTAGCTAAGCAAGGGAAGGAGGAAGGGGAAAGACGAATCTCTCTAAATCTTGCAAGGTTTAGCAGAGAGGAAGCTTCTCTCTCTCTCTCTCTCTCTCTCTCTCTCTCTCTCTCTCTCTCTCTCGACGTTGAAGCAACAAAGGAGGAGATCTTCGATGACGAGAGCAATGTTGGTCTTTGGAGGTAGGGGAAGAAGGAAGAAAAAGAGCCCATGATCAAGAGCTTGGAGAGGGAGAAAGTGTGGCATGAGAAGGAGGTCTGTGAAAATAGTGGTAGGATCCAATCTCTCGACCCCTCTCGACTATGCAAAGGGAGGGAGAAGATAGCAAAGGGAGGTGAGGCGTCCATAGCCATGGAAATCAAGCTGTGCGAAGGAGATGCATTCTGCAAGTTGAAGAGTGGGAAGAAAAATATTGATCGAATAGAGACAGAAGGGAAAATTTTGGGAAACAACGCGAAAAGAAACGGTGCAAGGCGGGGTTTGCTTGGCGATTACATATTGCTTCCATCGGGTTGAGGATTTTGATTGGGTTTGCAAATCAACAGGCATATCGGCGATGGAGTATGCAACCAATTTGTAACAGGGTTTCATATATATATATTTATTAGAAGCGTCTTTTTATTGCCATTGTCAATTGAGTGTTGATAATTGGATTTAATTTATTTTTCGCTGGTATTTGTAATTGAGTCATGATTTTATTTCGAGTTTTGTCTGTAATCATCTCTATATGTTCTTACTTAAACAAAATCACTCTTAACTGCACTTGTTCCCGTTGCTTTGCACCTTGACTGCTTCTCATCATCTCTTTATCTTCTTACTAACACAAAATTGCTCCTAACTGCAGCTGTTTGCCTTGGTTTGCACCTTGGCTGCTTGTCCGTCTACAGCTTGAAGCCCGAAGCTTTCCCGATCGACCTTGGAGAGACGTGCACTCTAATAAATTTGGTGAACCCAACGCAAACTTGACAAGGGTAGATGGAGTCTGTCATGACGACAGCAGTATCCAAGTCGTGCAAAATATGAACCAACATTTTGGTGTCAATTTCAAAATTGAGAATCAAGAATTGCACCACTCTGCAAAAAGTGAATTGGGTGGATTTAAACAATAGGATAACACCCAAAAAAATTCAAGTATCGGAGCGAGTAATGGAAAACAGAGAATTTGAAGCGTCAGATAACTCGAAACAAGAGATGTCTGATGTAGATGGCTGAGACATTTTCACTATGTGGGAACCGGCTCCTATGAGACGGGTAGTGGATCAGTCAGTAATTACTACGGTGTTACCATGGTAAACCCAAGGCATATTAATAGGGTCCATTACATTGTAATCGGGTTGGCAATTATTGGCAGTTGTTGTCGACAATTACGGGGTCATTTGTCGGCTGTACTCTGTTCATCTTTTGGTTCATAAGCCACATCATCTTCATTGTAATACTTCATCTATAATTCCAATTACAGTAGTGCAGTATATTCCAGTTATACCTACTCTGTACTCAGTTACTCTGAATCTAAATCTGAATCTGAATCTAAATATCATTCTCAGTACTTAGTCTGGTTCTTATTCCAATAGAAGTATTCTAGTCCAGTTTCTATTCCTTTGTCTAGTCTACTGTCTGAACTAATATATCACTAGTAGCTGTAAGCTTCTAACACTGGAATTAGCTATCTCAAGAGATCAGCTCCAATTCCATTTCGGAGATCACGATGGCTAGAGCTGAAGCTCGTTGAGTGAAACATTATTCTCTCAGTTGGAAGTTCTCAGCTACAGCAATGGAACCCAAAACCAGTCGAGGCCGGAAACCACCCATCCGTGTTGATCCTATTCCTAAGGAGTCGGGAAGAGAATCTGACCCTAAGCATGAGAGGGTGACTGACACTGAGGCCCATGAGGAGCACAGTCAGGCTGATGAGACGCATGACTTACTACATTCCAATCACTCTAGACACAGACGGGCAGACAGGGAAGCACGTAAGGCCAAAAGTTATCGGTCCAGGCAGGGCGATGAGGGTACCAAAGGTAGTAAAGGCAGTCGCCACACTTCCAGTAGATAGGCTAGAGAGTACACTGACACAGAGACAAAAACAGATATTGATTGGGATGTAGATACTGACAACTATAAAAAGACTCCTAAGTGCCGTTTAGACTCTAAGAAGAGAAGCGGCAGGACGAACGATAATCGTCATGATTACACATCCTCACTAAAAATCTCTTTTCTAGTATTCAAAGAGGGCAAGAAGGATGATCTGGATGTTCACATCCAGGATTTTGAGCAGTATGGAGAGCTGAAGAATATTGATGAGGATGACTGGGGTGAATACTTTCCGCACACATTGAAGGATGCAGCGAGAAAGTGGTACTACCATTACCCCGCTTGTCAGCTTAAATCCTATAATAAACTACTTAAAGCCTTCAGACTGGAGTATTTCGACAACATAGGTGAAGAAGATATTCTTTGTAAACTAGATAAGATCAAGCAGAGGAATTTGTCAGTTTGAAGCTATGTGGAGAAAATCAAGGCGTTGACAAGGCACTTGCAGGAACCACCGTCAGAAAAGCGACTGCGTGCATGGTTCCTAAATGGATTTCGTAGCAAGAAGCTTAGAGAGCAAGAGGTACCAGCACCAACAAAGAAATTCAATGATCTGGTACAACTAGCACTATAGCTGGAACAATAGGCTAAGAAGGAAAAGATCCATAAGAAGAGAACATCCAGTAGCAATAGTTCTTCTATTGAGAACTATGATTCCAACGAAGTTTCCAGCAGTTTTGAGAGTAGCTCCAATGAGAGGTCCAAGGATAAGTCAAAGAAGGGGTCCTAGACAAAGAAGATTAAAGAGATGGCTAGGAAGATTGCTGGGATTATCCAGACCAGACAACCAGTGGGAAAAATGGAGACTTGGTGTTCAAAATACAAATCCAAGGACCAGGTTTCCAGCGAGTGCCCACAGTGTACTTATTGTAAAGACTTTGGCCATTTATGAAATAATTGTGGTATTAGGATTCATCATTTCAAGAAGGGCAAAGACTTGTTAGTAGTAGCATATACTGAACCAGTAAGAGTGGAAACCACCATAGCTTCTCAATAGGAGAAACCAAGTACCAGTGGTACTGGTCCAGGGCATGGCAGATACCAAGCGGGTACTGGCCAAGGCCGAGGGCATGGTAACTTTGAGAGCCAGAGTTTGAATTTCTATACTTGTGGAAAGTATGGGCATTTTGCGGCTCAATGTCCAGAAACACCTGCACCTGTTGCTACTGAGGCAAAGGCACCAGAGCTAGTTCCAGTACGGGCAGTAACATGGAGCAAAGGAGTAGTAATTGAAGAAATTCTAGAGATTCCAAAAAAACCAGTCACTACTGAAAGTATCAAATGGGCTCAACAGAGAGAGGTATGGAAGGCCAAGGGTAAAGAGAAGGTGGTTGATAAATGGTAGGAGCAGAGAGAACTAGCGGTGAAAATCACGGAGGATTTAGCCAAGAAGCTGCCAGAGCAGCCAGAAAGTTCTGAAGCACGAGTCATTCAGAAGATACCAACCCAATCTATTGAGAAAGATCAGCCAAATCCTGGCATACTTGAGACCATGTTGGCTGCAGTACAAGGAATGATTGGAGAATTGGGAGTTGATAGAAGAACTGGAAGCACTACAAGGGAGGAATGGCATTGTGAAGATACGACCAGTTCTTCGAGCTCCGAAAACCAGTCTGATCAGGAGAAAGAAGAAATCCATGTTAAGATCTGTGATAGAATTCAGAAACTCACTGTGGAGTTGGAAGATATCAGAAGAACTTTGCCTGAGGTGGCAAAATTCATCAAATAGTGAAGGAAAGCTGAAGCGGAGGCCATAACAGTTGATTTGACGACTATTCGAGATGATGAAGTATCGCTCATTCAGGTGGATTACAAGGTTCAAAAGAAATGGGAACCACTTTCAAGTGTCATCCTAGATGGAGGAGCAGGAGTAAATATCATGGGAGTACATCTCCAACTAAGGATGGGCATCACAAATCTAAAGCCAACACCATTTAAAGTGAGAATTGCACATCACATAGTAGTACAAGCTACTAGTATGATTGAAAATATGCAGGGAAAAATTTAAAGATAGCTTTCTAGTTCTTGATGTACAAGGGGCATATGGAATGCTGTTAGGATGCCCATGATTGAGAACAACACATGCTGTTCACGACTATGAAAATCAAACCCTAACTATAGAAGGGGCCAGTGGAAGAATTCAGATCCAGACGAACAATACTAGGAACTGGAGAAAAGAGCTGAGGCCTAAGGAATTATGTTAGAAGTACAACGCAAAGAAGATTGAACGAATGTTAGCAGCTCTAAACATATTTCCTCTAGCAAAAATGGACTTGAATGCGGCTTTACTAAACAAAGAGCAGGCCGACAAGCAGAAAAATAAATTCCCAGACCAGTTTACTGAAATCAATACAAGAGAAAGATCAGTTCAGTTAACTGGGAGGCTAGAAGAATCAGCTGAAACTAGCATGGCAGATGAGCCAGTGTATTCTGGAGAGCACACAGTGAATCATAATGATGATTCAGAACTTAACGGGACATCTTGGGATTATGCTGAGGAATCGACCAAGAGAAAAGGTGGTGGGCTTAATTGGTTGCTTCCAGACGACCAAGAAGTTGAATAATGGAACCTAGGCTCTGTGGATAGTCCTAGGATGATCAAGGTTAGTAAGAATGTCAATCCTACAATGAAGGAAAAGGCACACAAGATGTTCTAGAACTACAAAGACGTACTTGCCTGGGAACACACAGACCTGAAAGGGGTGGATCCCAAAGTATGCCAGCACAGGATACTGTTGAAGCCAGATGCTCGTCCAGTAAGACTGCAAAGATACCGAATGAACCCCAACTATGCTAAGAAGGTCAAGGAGGAGATCGAAAATATTGTGAAGGCTGGGTTCATCACAAAAGTGGCCAGTAGCGATTGGCTATTTCCTATAGTAGTAGTTCCCAAGAAGAATGGGAAATTGAGAGTCTGTGTTGACTATAGGAAACTCAACACCCAAACTATCAAAGATCCATTTCCATTGCCTTTTGTTGACATGTTGCTTAATGAGATTGCAAGATACAAAATGTATAGTTTTATGGACAGTTACAATGGCTATAACCAGTTACAGATCGCTCTTGAGGATAGAGCGAAGATCACTTTCATCACAGAGTGGGGAGCTTTCATGTATCTGGTGATGCCCTTCGGTCTATGCAATGCACCAACTACTTTTCAGTGGTGTATGATGGAAATGTTCAATGAGTTTCTTCATCGGTTCCTCGCCATCTTCATGGATGATTTTACTGTATATTCATATGAGTAACAACGCTTACTATTCTTGGAAATGGTTTTCAAACACTGTCAGGAGAAGCAGATTTGTCTGAATCCATTTAAATCCGTTTTCCTAGTTTGGAAGGGACAACTAGTACTGGGACATGTAGTATCACACAATGGAATAGAAATGGCCAACGACAAAATCTAGTGTGTTCAGCAAGCCAAAGCACCCAAAAATGCATCCGAGTTAATCTCTTTCTTTGGTTATATTAACTTCTACAGAAGGTTTGTGCATAAGTTTGCCTCTCAAGCTGTACCATTATATGAGCTCACAAAGAAGACCATTAAGTTCAATTGGAGTGCTGAGTGTGAGGAAAGATTTTAGAACCTCAAAAAGGCTATTATCAGTAAACCAGTCCTCAAGAAACCCAATTGGGATGTTATCTTCCATGTACATGTGGACACTTCGGGACTGACTATTGGCTCCGCTAGATGGAAGGACTAAATATCCTATTTATTTTGCCACTCCTCACAGATTTAGTCAGGCTGAACAAGGTTATACAACCACTGAACGAAGCCCTCAAAATGGTTTTCAGTGCTACAAAGTTCAAGCATTACCTGCTAGGCAAACTGTTTCATTTCTATGTGGATCATCAGACTCTTTTGTTCTTGATTAATAAAGTCATTATTCAAGGCATGCTAATACGGTGGATGATGTTCCTCATGGAGTTTGAATTTTGGATTTTTCATAAGCCTGTAAAGAATCACTTTTGCGCTGATTTTCTATCCAGGAGTACAGAGGATTATTCAAAAGCATCCTTGAGGGACGAACCAGTGGATGTTGAATTATTTCAGTTGGAATCAAGAGAATCAGTGGACCCTTAATGGTATGATGTTTATCAGTTTCTTTCTCAGGGTGCTTTCCGAGATGACTGGAAGCAGAACTAGAAGAAGGCTTTGGTCATCAAGATCTTGAAGTTTACCATCATCGGGGCTCACTCTATCGATTAGGTGTTGATGGTATTCTTCCGCGTTGTGTGCCTATGGAAGGGAGAATGCAAGTCATCTTAGAGGCACATAATGGCGAATCTTGTGGACATTTTTCCAATGAGGTTACCTACAAGAAGATTCTATAGGCTGGTTTATGGTGGCAAACATTGATAGCTGATGTTATAATTTTTTGCAAAACGTGTGACCTATGCCAAAGAATGGGTAGACCTACAGCTGCAGACATGACTCCTTTAACGCCACTACAACCACTGGGTGTTTTCATGAAATGGGGCTTGGATTTTATGGGACCTTTTAAGAAGGTTACCCCTATGAAGAATAAATATATAGTGATGGCTACTTGCTATGTCACTAAGTGGGTAGAAGCTAAGGCTCTTCCTGACAACACAACCACATCTACTACAAGATTTCTATTTGAGAATATTGTCTGTCACTATGGATGTCCTCTGGAGATTGTATCGGACCAAGGGACACATTTTATCAATGACACCATGGAGATTCTATTGGATATTCTTTTAGTCAAGCATCATAAATCTACCCCTTATTATCCCAGATGCAATGGACAAGCTAAAAGTAGTAACAAGAAAATTAAGACTATTCTCACTAAGGTTGTGCAGAAGAAGCCAGACCAATGGGATTTGAAGCTCTAGACTGCTTTATGGGCGTATAGGACAACTTACAAGGTCAATACAGGATTGACACCATTCAGAATGGTGTATAGCACTGAAGCTGTTGTTTCTATGGATTTTGTTATCCCAAGTCTCAAAATGGTTGTGGAATATGGGTTAGACTCACTACAAGAGGCTATTCATATTAGCGACGCTCACACAGCGACGCTCAAAAAAAAAAATTCCCGGCGTCGCTATGAGCGTCGCAAATTTACAAGTAAATTTGCGACGCTCTTAGCGACGCCGACTGGGCTAAAAAAAATAACAGAGAGCGCCCAAAAACTCAGATCTCAGATCTGAGTTTTTCGGCGCCCTGAGGCAAGGAGCAGGTGACGCTCTCCCTCTCTCTCTCTCTCTCTCTCTCTCTCTCTTTCTTCTCCACACACACACACACACACACACACGAGGAGAGGAAGGAGAGCCAGGTATGCTCCTTCCCTCTCCTCACTCTCATGTTCCCTTCCCCTCTTTCTCTCTCCCTCTCTCTCTCTCTCTCACACACACACACACACACATAGTGTTTTTGAGAGAGAGAGAGAGAGAGAGAGAGAGAGAGAGAGAGAGAGAGAGAGAGAGTACAAACATAAACAAAAACGCACACACACATACATAAACAAAGAATTCACACACACATTGAGAGAGGAAAAGAGAGAGAGAGCATGCATAAACAAAAAACGCACACATTGAGAGAGGAAAAGAGAGAGAACATGCATAAACAAAAAACGCACACATTGAGAGAGGAAAAGAGAGAGAAAACATGCATAAACAAAAAAACGCACACACATTGAGAGAGAAAGAGAGAGAAACTAATTTAACGTCGTAGGAAACTAATTAAAATTAAAAGACCTAAAGATCTAGCCGACGAGGAGTTGAACTCAAGACCTATTATTCAAGAGGGAAATGGCATAACCAATGTATCATACTTGGCATGGGTGATAGAAAGGTTATACCATTTATCTCTTTTTATTGGCACACACATCCACACACGCGCACACACACAAGAAGAAGAGAGTTATAACGTCGTAGGAAACTATCCTAAAAGACATTAAAGATTAGGTTAGATGTAGACTTACGTTAAATTAGATTTAGGTTTATTTAAGTTAAATTAGATTAGATTTAGGTTTATTTTTAGTTAGATTTACGTTTATTTACGCTAGATTTAGATTTATGTTATATTAGATTAGATTTAGGTCTCCATAGACTGTGATGCCTACATGAAGCGGGTGAAGAAAGCCCTCAATGGAATATAGGGTATTGCTGCCTTCACTCATGGTGGGCTCCGTCGATCCAAAAGTACTGGTGAAATGTCTTCAGAAGATAGGGAAGAAGGTGGATCTTCAGGGCGGCAAGAGTCACTACATCCCCGACAATGACCATCTAGACAACCTCTAGTCATTCAACAACAACTTCAAAGTTAGTAACAAGAGCAAGAACGGTCCAAAGGGCCAATTGCTGTCGTCAGATGTGGATGGAGATGAGGCAGCGTCACCGCCGGAAGTTAACTCTCATATCTTTAGTGATGAGAATGCCAACTCTTGCCGAGTTATGTGAAAAATTATGTGTTAAATCAGTTTTAAGATTCTTATAATCCCTATTAGTTTAGTTCTTTGTTTTTAATATAACATAATTTACGTTAGATTTAGATTTATGTTATATTAGATTAGACTTAGGTTTAATTAGGTTTACCCACACACACACACAAGAAGAAGAGAGTTTTAACGTCGTAGGAAACTATCCCAAAAGACGTTAAAGATTAGGTTAGATGTAGACTTACGTTAAATTAGATTTAGGTTTATTTTTAGTTAGATTTACGTTTATTTAGATTTCCCCTCTTTACGTTAGATCGAGTCCACGCAAGAATTACTTACGGTTTAGGGTTTAGAGTTAGAGGAACAATGAAAAGATCTACTGTGAAAAGATGTTAAGATGCTGTGAAGTTCTACAGCTAGAGAAGAGGCAAAGGGGTTTTGTCCACTACATGCAGTATCATGTAGACGTGGGTCTGTAGATTTCTTGTACCCACAAATATAGGTATTGACCAATAAAGACGAGATTATAACCCGGTGGTTCTGATCTCCGTGCACCTCTAGAACGAGGTGTGCGGGGATTGGACATGACTAGAGAATGTGAGGTAGAGAGAGAGAGAGAGAGAGAGAGAGAGAGAGAGAGAGAGAGAGAGAGAGAGAGAGATAAGACGAAGAATGCCAATAGAATATTAAATTTGTTGTCCACGTTATAAGATTTTTATCCTCATTATGAGTAGTGACGAGGATGTGGGACCGTCCAACCGAAACACCTATCTCTCAACGAGGGTCTTATGTCCTTGTAATCAATGCAAGCATGCTGTGCGACGGACAAGACGTATTTCTTTGCAGTAGGTTCGCGAATTTGGCAAGTTCGATCCATCTATTATAGATCGAGTTGTTGCCAATTATAACTCGTCGGACTTTGACGCTGGCCAACAAGCAGCAATCTTGCAACCCAATAGACGTGTTCGCAGGCGCTTTGGTCAAGCAGCATATGTGAGGCCACAAGATGTAGCCTCTGACAGCTCGGGGGATGATCATGCAGAGCACATTCCCAACGAGGCAATGTTTGAGCCCGAGATTGATGAAATGATCGAGACGATCATGGATTCAGAAAGGCTTATCTATGATGATATGAAAAGTGAAGCCGATACGCCATTGTATAATGGAGCACTATGTCTAGATTGAAAGCACTCCTGGTTCTTCTCAACATGCTGGCAAAGTTTGGATGGAGTGACACTAGCGTCACAGCGCTTTTCAGGTGATCTATTACAATTAGTTTACTTTAATAAAACTCTAAATGTAAAATGATCTGGTAGATTTTTACACGACTGTATCGTATTTTTATGTTGTGTAGATTGCTTAAAGAGCACATACTACCAGCTGACAATGTGATGCCAGATTCCCGAGATGAAGCAAGAAAGATTTTGCGAAACTTGGGGATGGATTACAATTCTATCCACGCTTGTCCTAATGACTGCATTCTTTTCAGAGGGGAATACATAGACATGGAGAAGTGTCCGAAATGTGATTCCGAAAGATATCGAGTAGATCTCCACGGGACAAAAATTCCACAAAAGGTTTTGCGACATTTTCCTCTGCTTCCTCGCATCAAGCATTTCTTCGAATGTAAGTCCATGGCCGCCCTAGCATCATGGCATGAGGAGAATAAATCTTCGGATGGTGTGCTACGAATTCCTGCAGATTGCGCAGCCTGGAAACATATAGATGGAACATGGTCGGATTTTGCCAGGGAAGCTCGAAATTTGCGCTTAGGCCTGGCTATGGATGGCGTAAATCCATTTGGTCAAAGATCAACATCTTACAGTGTATGGGCCGTTGTCATCGTCAACTACAACATTCCCCCGTGGTTGACTACGAAGAAGGGGCACCTATGGCTAAGCTTGATTGTGCCAGGGCGATATAAAGTGGAGAATATGGATGTGTATCTTCGTCCACTATTGGAAGAGCTACAACAATTGTGGATTGGCATAGAGGTGGTGGATATGAGCCGACACACAGGACGACGGAATGCTTTGATCAGAGGCATTCTAATGTGGACCATGCATGACTATCCCGGGCTAACAGAATGCTCAGGTGATCTATTGACACTCCTCACTCAGACACTGTAAATCTTGTTTTTTCCCATAGTTGATCTATTATCATGTGTATACATGCAGGGCTTCAAACAAGCGGATACAGAGCATGTGTCACATGTGGACCTAGACTGAATGCACGTAGGGCGCCCTCACTGAAGAAGCAAATCTACGAAGGTCATCAAGTGTATCTTCTAGAGAATCATGTGTTACGCGATGGCTTTTTGGGAAGAGAGCCACCAAGGATGTCTACACAAGCATGGTTAGAGTAGAAGGAGATGTGCGATGACGAATTGCCTCCAGGGATGAAGAGACTATCTCTATGGTACGAGTTACCATACTGGCCCCGACTCATGATCAATCACTTGCTCGATCCAATGCACATATTCAAGAATGTGGGTAATCTACTATGGGACCATCTGACCGGCAAGAAAGATACTTTGGGAGCCAGAGTTGACCTTAGAAATGTGGATCGTATGGAGCAATATTGGCCGCAAACAGCATCTGATGGATCGATAAAACTCCCTAAAGCACCATGGATTTTCACAGGAGCCCAAGAACGCAAAGTAAAAGAGACCATTCGATCTTTGCGGACCCCCACTGGCGTAATGCACTCGCTCCGAACGTGTTTTACTAAAGAAGGAAAGCTTACCGGTTTGAAGTCACACGATTGGCATAAAATGTGTCAGGTACGTTCATAGTGGACTTTAATATCATTGCATAAAATGTGGACTTTAATATCATTGCTGCACATACTTTACATTTTATTTTACCGGTTGCCATTGAGGGATGTTTGTCTCTCAACATCCGTAACACAATCTACAAACTTGCAAAGCTGGTGCAATGGATCTCACAAAAGGAGATCAACGTAGACTCCATACCATTCGCCAAACTAAATGCTGTGGAGCTTGTGTGCATGTTTGAGAAACATTTTCCTACTACCATGCTAACCATTTAGGTGCATCTTCTTGTTCACATAGTTGATGAGGTGGAAATAGCTGGCACAGTTCATTCCAGATGGATGTTCTTCTTAGACGTTTCATGAAAACGCTTAAGGGATATGTGCGTCAAAAGGCACGTCCGGAGGGTAGCATGGCAGAAGGTTGGTTGGTATCAGAGTCCCTAGTGTACATTGGAGAGTGGCTAGACGGATTTGATAAAGCCCGGGACACGCTATGGCGAACCATAGATGATGAGCGCATATCTGGGGTTGTCATGTGCAATCTCGGTGTTGAGAAGAAGATGACGGAAGATCTAGAGGCTAAAATCAACCGATTTTGCATGCTTCACAATCCAGTGATGCAAAAGTGGATTTCACAATATGAGGATGCAAAGCAAGAGCGACAAAGGGCACGAATCGAGTGGAGACGGGGAAGACGACCACCGATGCACTATCCGACGGTTCTGGAGAGCCTACCAACATTCATGAGCTTAAGATGGTTGCACAACCAATTGAAAAGCGCACAACAATGCGGTGACGAAGTGACTGAGGAAGAGTGGGAGTACTCTCGGGGTTGCGCGACCAAGGTAAGTTTGCAATGTACGACTAGCTAATGACTTTATTTCTAAACGTTTGAACGGCCACTCATAATCTTTGTTCGTTGTAGTATAAGTCATACACAACAGCATGGTGTAAAGGTCGACATTTTAGGGTAGAACGGATCGACAAAAAGCATTTTACTCAAGATTGTGGAATCATGGCAAAATTTGAACCGTCTAGTCGACGACGTTCCTCTGATGCAGATCCTGTGGTGGAGGAACTCACTTACTTCGGCACGCTACAAGAGATTTTGAGGATCGATTACAGAGGATTTTTTGTCGACTTGTTCGACGTGCAATGGTTCAAGATAATCATGGAGGGTCGCAACGCTACTATGCGTAGAGGAGAGTCTGGTTTTCTTGAGGTGGATTCTACTAAGAAATGGACTGACCTAAGAGACACTTTCGTACTACCCGTGCATTGTGAACAAGTAAGTATGTAAATAGTTAACATCCCCCTTTTACAAGTTATATATGTGCTTGAAAGCTCTCATGTAAGTTATGTGGCTCTGGCAGGTAATATTTCATCCTACAAAGTCTACATCAAACTGGTGGTACGTCATAGAGGTAGCCCCTCGTAGTGCAAGGACGTATGAAGGCTACCATGTGCCAATCACAACGGCATCAATGGAGGAGATCAGAGAAGATGCTCAATCAGAAGCCGCTGCGGTGGTGCCAGATGAGCATCAAGATGCTACTACTCTATATGGGGTGCATGCAGAGGAGCTACAAAATGAAACAGAGGATATGTGTTTAAACGGAGAGCTCTATATAGATATAGGAAGTTATGCTGAGTTATGCGAGGATGAGAGAGAGATCTCTTAAAGCCACAAATATTGTATTTGAACAATTTTGCTCCATGTTGTAAAAGCTCTGGCTCTCTAAGTACCTTCCATGGTGTATAACGCTCTTTTCTACTCGCGCTCACATCTTTTGATTGAAAATTCTGAGTTTTCGACTTGCCTCTTCTATCACTCAATTCATTGCGTCATTGTATTTATATGCGTCATTACGTCATTGTATTTAATGGTCTTTGCGTCATTGTCTACTCTATTCATTCAATATTAAGTTTAAATATTCGTGTGTTTAATGCAGGTATGGATGATGAGGAGTTTCTTTCTTCTTTGTCACCGCAGCAGAGAAAGTGGTACGTGGAGCGTCATCGCTCTGGCGCATCATCGCGCGTTCCTACTCCATCCGCATCTCCCTCTCTTTCGGAGCATTCGGCGAGCTCCGAAGCTTCGGTGTCGACGAGACGATCTTCACACTCGTCTAGACACCGGCGCTCTAGTGGTGGCGGTGGCGGTTGTTGTGGGGATTCCGCCGCGGATGCCTCCACACCGCCTCGTGTTCGACGAGGCTCTTTACCCTCCCCTTCTTTGCCCGCTCCCACACCAGCCACAACATCGCCATCTACGCCAGGTTTTGCGTGGCTGACTGTTCCTAGCAGCTACACACCTCTACCTACTCCGCCAGGAGCCACCCCACTCGACACTCCTCGCTTCGGGGCCTAGACGCCGGTGGAGACACCTGACGTCCGTACCCCCATCGACACGCCGCTAGAGACCCCTGCCGGGACACCCAGGTTCACGCGTCACCGGCCAGAGGGCTTGCCTTACTCCGTCGACTTCAGCGGCGGCATCATCATGGATGATGATGGCAAGAAGGTGATTTCGCGCATGCGTGGTCTTTTCTCTCAGCTGTTTAGACACTATATACTAAACAAATGGAGTGAAGTACCAATTGATTTAAAAGATAGAGTCATCAACATACTTCATGATGAGTTTCCCGTTCCAACACGGGATCAACGCTTCAATGAAGACCTGATGAAGATTCGAATGCGCGAATATTGCAAACACAAGCGTTCTGAAGTGCAAAAAGCAATCAAGCATGGGTGGAACAGGCCATTTGGCTGACCAAAGAAGATTGGAAGAATGCGAAGAAAGCAGCGCGCTAGAATCCCGACAAGTGGAAGCAACAAAAGGATGCAGCCAGAGCGCGAGTAGAGGCAGGAAGCTCGCACCACTTGGGGAGCGGTGGATGGGCATCATTTGAGGCCGATTTTGTAAGTGTTTTTTCATTGCTCTTTATGTTCGATAGTTTAGGGTTTATGAGTTTTTTAATTCTAACATAATGAAATCTTTGTATGTTTTGACAGTGGTCGATGACAGGACGTGATCCCACACCGTACGAGCATGAGTACGCAAGCAAGAAGGGCTTAAACGCCCTGATGGACATTCTCAGTTCTCGCGGCGGCATGGTTAGTATTAGGGTTTACTCTTTTCTATTTTTTGTATTGTTTTATAAATGTCGTTATATGTTTATACTTACTGAAAGCTGTCTTATTGTCTTTTTTTGTAGAATCCAATAGATACGCCGCTTGGACGCGATGAGACGTCTAACTAGACGACGTCAGTTTAGCCGTAGCTAGATAGCATTAGTTTAGGGTTTCTCATAGCTTATGTATCATGAGACAGATTTTATACGTCTTTTTGAACCATGTATATTATTACATTTGTCACCGCAGTTCATTTTGCCAATCAATTCTTTATGCCTATGATGTTGTACAATTGTCATTATTACATTTGCCAATCAATTCATTTTGCCTATGATGTGTACAATTGTCAATTTTACGCTTGTCAATTTTGCAAACAATGCGTCTTGTGGGTGACTATTTTGGGTCTATTATCTACCCTTGCACTTTTTTTTAAAAGTGAATCAAGTATGCCCTGTCACCAAAAAAAAATTCTCTCGGGCGTTGCTATAACCGTCGCTATTTATGGCTCTGGAGCGTCGCTATAAGCGTCGCTATAGACTTGTGTGTAAACGTCTCCATAACCGTCGCTATGAGCGTCGCTATGAGCGTCTCTATATAGCGACGCTTATAGAGACGCATATAGCGACGCCTATAGCGTTGCATATAGCGACGCTCTCGTAGCGACGCTATTAGCGACGCCGGGGGTTATAAAAACCCAGTGTATTTCCGTCGCTAACAGCGTCACAAGAGCACACAACCTCTTGTAGTGACTTCAATCACAATCTGAAAAAGCACCTGGATGAGCTTACCCAGTTAGATAAACTTAGGCAACGGGCTATGCTGGAACAAGAGATTGTTCAGAAACGAAGGAAGCACTGGCATGATCGCAGAATTAAGGTCCATGAGTTTCAGAAAGGGGATCTGGTGCTCCTCTATCAGTCTAGATTGGGTCCTAAGAAGCCAAACCCTAAGATTGTATGGGCAAGACCATTTGATGTAGACTGGGTTTTCTCCAATGGAACGATAACATTAAAAGACTTATCTGGATTACTGCTGCCAGGGATGTATAATGGCGCGAGGATCAAGCTCTACTATTCTGAAGGTAGAGAGACTGTCCAGAAACAAGGTAATGGGGGGATGGGAACTGAAGATCAAGAGATACCAGAATCAAATATTATTGGGCTTTTTCATGTGCAGCAAGTTCCATTTTCAGAACTAATGCCAGTGAGACCAAGCCCGACGGGTACTAGGACCCAGTACCAGTGCGATCAAGCCAGACTGGGACCCAACCCAGTATCAGTGGGAACACATTTATCAAACTTTAAGCGCCCAACGGTCAGATGGAACTCCAGTAGTAATCATTTCAAGGATGAGTAGAAGTCTTTTCCAATGCATGTTTGCCACGATAGCAACAACGCACAAAAGTCTAGGAACGGCAAGTGGTGGAGCTTTTATGGTGTGAGCGCGTATAACAGTAAGAAGAGTCGGCATTTTTTCTTACAAATACCGTACGCGACGATTCCCTCCTATTGTCCATTCGCCATTGCCAAGCTCTGAGGTATCTTCGCTACAGTCGCAGACCTCGTCTTCTAAGGAGACAATGGACTGTCATCTAGCTTTGCCAGCAACACCTGGGTACGACTTTGAAGCATCAAGTAATTCTTCCTCTTTCTCACGTGTTTCGTCATCTTCAGAGTGTATGGGTAAGATGCAGGACTCTCTCAATGAAACCCAAGCTATTGTCAATGCTGCAAAGGCAAGCATTCCCCTCATTCCTTACAACAAGATTTAGTGTTATGTGCTCATTGACCAAGCTATGGCTCTGCTGCAACTGTGGGATTTATATGTGGTTCTGCAAGCCACAAGATTTGACTTTGACACAACCATCATCAAGCAGGTTCTAGAATCTTTCAATACTGAAGATGGCAGTGCTATGGTATATGGCAAGAAGGTGTCTGTCACACCAGATAACATAGCTTTTTCATTTCATATGCCAAATGAGCCCAAGCCGTCTGTAGAAACTCCACAGCAAATCACCACAGTCTTGAAGGAGGATGATGCTGCCAAGAAAAAAAGTAAAGCCAGTGGTCAAGGGATTCCAGTGGCCAAACTAGAAGCTCTCGCTGCTTATAGGTTTGTAGCTGAAGCTGTCAGTCTTAAGAATAATCCAACATATGTGTCATAGAAGGTTTGCTATGGTGCTAGCAAAGACATTGGATTCAAAAGTTTCTATCAACCTTTGTTAGATCTTGTCAAATAATGTGCTTCAGCAAACTGCCAAGTTGAAATCCCAGAGTGTATTTAAAGCTTGGTATGTTTGGTAATTTTTGTATTGGGCAACTGCTCCAGATGCCCATGACCAGGTAAGAATGGCTTGGAGTGAGAAGCCAGTTCCAATGTCAAAAAACATCAATTTGTCTTCGGATGAAGAATCAATGGACAGTCAGACCACTCCAACTGGACTGATAGGAAGGCTAGCCAAGATGAATCTGGCACCTCAAAGAAACTGGAGTCGAGTCAAAACAGGGACTACTGAAAAGACTCTAGTTATCCAGGCTGACAAACAAACTGCTCAGACCACTAAAGTCAACTAGTCAGTAGGACAGATTACAGTCACTACCAGTACTGTAAAGATCAGGCAAAAGTGACTACTTCTGAAAAGTCAGCAGAATAGTTGGATAAGGGCAAAGGTCCAGCATCTCCAACCCTACTGGGTGGCGTCTCCATCCCAAACAATGAAGAAGCTCTGCACATGATAAAGAAGGATAGGTTGCAGCAACTGCAGACCCATCCACTTAAAGGGCGTATCTTTCTACAAAAATCTAATTATGTTGGTTTACCCTATATGGCTCCTGTTACAGTGTATGAGCCAACTGATTCTAACCCAGCAACAGTCAATGATGGATGTTCAGTCCTTATCTAGTCCTCATGGAACTCTATTGTCAACTGTATGGGAAAAATACTGGACGCTGCAGAATCAGAAGATGAACTGAATAAGGTTAAAGCTGAATTGAACCTGAAGCTGAAGACTAGATTGATAAGCTGAAGGAATCAAGAGAAAACCACAATCTGTGCCACAAGCTACTTGAAGCTCATTCAGAGAGATCCATTAAGATACTGGAAAGTAAGCTAGCTAGGGTGGAGTCTGCTATGCAGATTATGAAGGAAGAAAAGGATGAAGCATAGAGAGCTGCAGATCGATTCGAAACGATGCTGAGAATGAAGAGAGTTGACTTCAACTCCTTGCTGCTTAGTCATAAAGCTCTGAAGAATACCCTCACTGAAAGATATATTTATAGTAACTTGGCTGAAATTTTAAATCCATCAGGCAATGCTGTTTTTGATCTGGATAACTTGAAGTCTCTTATACAGACCATGCAGAGTGACTTTCAGGACAAAGTTGCTGAATATAATAATGCTCTGGCAAATCAAGCCATCCTAGATTATATTGAGCAGCAGACTTCCCTTGAATAAGAAGAAGAAGGTAAGGAAGAAGAAGTAGTTAAGGAGGAGGATGAACACGGCGAAGGGCATACTAATGATGATGATGATGATGATGATGCCTCTCCTCCATCTCCACCTCCAAGACCTGGTACTGGTGGCACAGGGACAACTAAAGGGAATCAGTTACAGTCAGACCAGCCAGACCACTATGAAGGGCAGAAGTCAGGCAATCAGCAGCCAAAAGAACAACGACCTAGTAACATTGGGCATCCACCAACAAACCAATCCCGACACAATTGGGAGGATAAAGGGAAAAGTAAAGTTATGGCTGAGGGACCGACAGCTAATGAGCAGCATTCATTACAACTTATCACACTAAATAGGAGATTGAGACATCAGCAGGATCCCATAACCAGGCAATATCTGGAGGATGATGATCTCCTATCTGATCTGGAACGCTTTCAGCGACTGTATGTCGGAGCCAGGGAAATGGTTGAGCACTAGAAATCAGTTGCTTTTCATGATCAAGAGACCTGCCATTTACCTGCGCATCCCACCACAATCCAGTTGTTGGAAAGGGTGCCGAATGGATAATCACTACTGAAGAGAGAGTGACCAATCCACACTAGCAATGACAGTCTACTGTAGATTATCAATCTCTGGCTATAGAATTAGAACTTCTACTGGGAAACAAGCCAACATACAAATGTATGAAGGATGTCAAAAATCTATTGAAAGAGGTTTTGGTGTAGATGCAAATTGCTAGAGGAGTTTTGGATCAAAGGGTGCGGGCCATTATCAAAGATCAGACGGCCACCAGCAAAGGACCTCAGACTAGAGTGTCAGTTGGAAAACAAGAAACTGCTCTCCGGAAACTGTTTCAGCTAGTGAGAGTAACCAGAAAAATGATGCAGCAAGAGAACCGGGATGTTCTCAACTTCTTAGAATTTGTGTATGATTCCCCAGTTCTCTTGTATGCTTTACCAGCAAGAGAGACAGAATTACCAAGATTTTTTCAGCACTTTACCCTCAACATCCAGTACCAGTTGATCACCTTACATTTCAAGATTATTGATGACCTCCAGGATTGGTATAAGCGATCGACTATGGAATGGAAAACTTGGCAAACACTGTTCAACGATGCTCTCGAACTAAATGATATTCAAGAGCTGAAACAAGAGGTGCACAGGATCAGACTGTGTATGGGTCAGTGGAAGATTCAAATCAAAGGCCTCACCAAGATCACCAATCAGTTGCTGCAACTTACTGTTGAGTCCTCTAAACTACCTGAAAAGGATATTGCGGCTAAACCAGGCCTAGGACCGCAGTATAGAGAGATGGCGGAGATTATTTTTGAAGCTCAGGTCAAAACCAATCAGCCTCTCCTAGAAGGATGGATCCATACAGCTTTGCATTGTCACAAATTGGCCAGAACTAGGATCACCAAAGGCAGACACACGCTCCATGATCCTTACACCAAGACTTATCATTCTCTTACACCTTATGAAGTGGAGATGACCACAAAAAGGTGGGATCAGCTTGAGCAGGAAACCATTTACAGACTTATCCAGAAGGAGAATGCTGGCACTGGGACTTCTCAGACGCAATCTAGGCCAAAGGGTAAACGAAAGCTGGTTCAGTGGAAGGATACTAGGTAGTTCAATCTCCAAATTCAGTCGAGGGCTTTTACTTCTCAGCTGGAAGGTTGATATCAGTCTGTGTAGATGATGAGAGCTCTACACTGGCCTTTTCAGCTGCCTCTCTATCATTGGTCAAATCCGGTCTCCAGAATAAGAATCAGATGGTAGATTTTTTCTCTTCAAACCAGAATCAGACAGGGGAGATTCTTTTCAAAAAATTTGGAATCTTGCCAAAATTCGAGAAAGGAGGGAAGGATGTAGATGGCTGAGAGAGTTTCACTATGTGGGAACGGCTCCTATGAGACAGACAATGGATCAGTCAGTAATTACTATGGTAATTACCATGGTGAACCCAAGGCATATAAATAGGGCCCATTACATTGTAATCAGGTTGGCAATTATTGGCAATTGTTGTCAATAGTTATGGGGTCATTTGTTTGCTGTACTCTGTTCGTCTTTTGGTTAATAAGCCACACCATCTTCATTGTAATCCTTCATCTGTAATTCCAATGATAGTAGTGCAGTATATTCCAGTTATACCTACTCTCTACTCAGTTATTCTGAATCTGAATCTGAATATGAATATCATTCTCAGTACTTAGTCTGGTTCTTATTCCAGTAGAAGTATTCCAGTTCAGTTTCTATTCCTTTGTGCAGTCTACTGTGTGAACTAATACATCACTAGTAGCTGCAAGCTTCTAACACTGGAATTAGCTATCTCAAGAGATCAGCTCCAATTCCATTGCAGTACTTGGCCCTTGAAAATGCCAAATGCTCAACTTTTTATCAATAGGGGATTTTTGACAGTTATGATCCAGTAGGATAATTGGCGTGATATGACGAGGAGCTAGAGCTGCATGGGGTGCCAAAAGAGAACAAGATTCTAGACAGGTTTGTGATCCCAGATTTTATGGAGAGAGTCCAAGAGCTTCAGAAGAAAAATTTGCATAGCTGGATCAAGTTTAAAGATGTTGTCATCCGAGAACAATGGGATCCAAGCATGTATAAAGATGATGAGGCATGGTGATGATTTAGAGGGGGTACAGACTCCTTCTTTATCAAGATTTTGTGATACATAGCTCTCAATATGGGAAAGTGATTGTGAACTTGATGATGCTTGTTCAGAGGGGGTACATAATGAATTTCAATTTTTTGGTGCTCCATATGATTAGGTTCATTGTGCCGATGATATAGACAGGGACTTAGATGAAATTTTCAATATGCATGTTGAGCTTTATGCTATAGAAGTACAAATATATTTAAATGAGGGGGAGAAACGTTATGAGCAGTCTACAATATATGTGGCTCGTATGTATGCCAGATGTAGAATGCCTAGTTTGCAGCTTGAGATATGTAGAGTGGAAGATTCTTCTAAAGCGGCAGGCATAGAGATTATGTTCTTATTGGATAAATCTATGTAGGCTTCTAAATTATGCATGCAAAGGGTATTGAGAAATTTGGTTTCATGCATAAGCACGTTTATCCAGTTGTGGTTGATGATGACCTTATGCAGTTGTTGAATGATGCTCTATTTGGTTTTGGGCATATGAAAACTAGGGAAATGTTTTGTGATGCATCTCGGGAGGACGATGAAGATGATTATTCTAGAGACTTGATGTCTCAAGGTATGGATGATCGGAATTTTGATTCTAGAGGGGGTGAAAATGAATTACCAATCTTCCCACCTGTGATTGATGATCAACAATTGGATGGGCGTATAGGGACATGGGTCCTACAAGCTAACCATACCCTTCTCAACTAACTCATGCATTTGCTGCATCCTTTTTTTGAGCTTAAGAAACTCTATAAGCAGGTTTATTAGGTGGTGAACTTCCTGGAACAAGTTCAATTGCATGGTCATCATTGCCTCGCTTAGGAGGTGATTCACAAGGGATGTTGTCAATAAAAACATCTTGAATTCCCTTGAGAAAATTGGATAATTCTAATTCCTTGTGATTGTTTATATTTTATTTTGAGAAAGCAGTAGGTTCGTTTTGAGAATCTTTAACAAAAATCATGTACATGAAAATAGAGATCATTATTGACTTATTGAAATCTTGCTTATGTACAATGGGTATGATGTTACCCAACTCCTTAGCATCTATGTACATATCTTTGTCCATGAACCTAAAGTAGATTTTCCTTTCAGGGAATTTAACATTGGCACCCATGCAATTAAACCATGGTGCCCCTAATATTACATCCTCGTGCTTGAGAAGAGAGTTAAAGAAATCTCGCTTGTCCTCATAGCTTTGGGCATGGAGCCTCAATTTCCCAACTAAGGGAGTGACGGAGGCTTCTTGCCCCTTGAATGCACCATTGGCAAGTAAGACATCTCCCATCTCATAGGCTTGGATGCCTAACTTGGTAGCCAACTCGGTGGATATGAGCTTGTGAGTAGAACCAAGGTCAAAGAGAATGAAAGCATCATGTTCTCTTACCTTTCCCCAAGCATGGCATAGAGGAGATCCTTTGTGGTGAGAATTCTCTTCTTAGATTTTGACCAAGGTAGCTTGAGGAGGCTCGTTTCGTGTATTCTTGTGGGGACAAGAACGATAGGCATGCCCTTGCGTCCTGCACTTGAAACAACAGTTATCTTTACGATAACACTCTAGCTCTTAAGGAGAGAGCTTATTTTTTCCTTTATAAACTATTGGGGTATATAGCCCAATGTGGTCGCCCAAGTAAGTGGGCGGGCCGCCAGATATGTACACATGTTCTTTTGTAAAAACCTAATAAGAACTCACTATGATCTACACATTACAGTAGAGCGAGTTCACCATATCGTTGTGCTCTTCTTCTCGCACTCTCTCTCGCGTCGCACTTCTGCTTGTACTCCTTCAACTGGTATCAGAGCTCAGATCGAGGCTCGGGGCAGCACTGCAGGAGGCTAGAGTCACCAGCTCAGATTGGAGTGAAGTTCTCAGAATTTCATTCTGAGGTCATCTCAGCCACCGTTCGGCTTCGACAAAGGTCTGCGCAGGCCATTTTCGACTACGTGGTCTCGACGGGTGCAGATCCGACTCTGCAAATTTGGGGTTTTCGGCCTACAACTACAGGTGCTGAGGATATCGACACTCCGAGAGTGTTGATTTGTGGCTGTCTACACATCGAAGGACGGCTCACAGTTCTTGGAGGCGTGTCACATACGACACGGACACATCTACACACAGACTGTAGGCGACATCCACTAGTTCATCAGGTAGCTTGTGTTTGCTGCTTGATATTCCAGATTTCATCCTGACATTGTAGGTACTTCCACATGGGATGTATTGTCAGAGATGATGTATGTCTGTTGAGGGTTTGCTGGCTGTGAGTCACGCAGCAAACAACCGCCGCAGCGGTTACAGTATACAGTGGGAAATTTGTGGATGTATGACTTTGTGGGAAGTCTATGTACTATCAGATTTACTGCAGCCTTTGTTGAGGGTCGAGTGAGGTTTTATTGAGCTGGGGGATTCTTGAATGTTGAGATCCTTTCGGTGATACAGGTCTTGGAGCGATCCCTCGAGCACCCTTAGATAGGCAGCTAGGATGTATTGACTGTGAGTTAGACAGTTGGGATTGCATCTTTACTTTACTACCGTTGAGGCATTGTCGCAGTCTATGCTTACAGGACAGTGACAGGACAGTGAGAGATAGTTCAGGTGCAGGACAGGTTTATCCGCAGCTTACAGTGTCAGAGAGATAGTGTTTTTTCAGCTGTTTTTTGGTCTGTTTTTTGAGTACACCAGAGCCATTTTACAAAGGAGACTCTGCCAAAATTTATGCAGAATCTGAAGCTTTCTTGGTTCATTTGACAGGTTGATATTGGTTCAGAGGTCAGTTTACAGGGGAAACTCTGCCGAACTTTTCCCAGGAAAGTAAACTACTGTGAAGCGTAGCTATGGCTGTGGATCACAGGACACTGCTCTTTACAATATCAAGAAGCTGGATGGAACCAATTTCCCATTGTGGAAGAAGCAGATTTGGAACGTGTTGGTACAAAAGAAACAGATAAAACCTATAAAGCTCAAAGGGATAAAACCAGAAGATATGGACGAAGATGAATGGAGCGAAATGGATGAATTGGCACTTTCTACCATTATGCTGACTTTGGCAGAAAGCGTTTACTTCAATGTAGCAGACGAGATGTCGGCTTATCAAGCATGGTTAAAGCTGAGTGATCTTTATGAGAAGCAGAGTGCAGCTTCATAGGTATACTGGATTAAGAAGCTTGTTGACTTGAAGATGAAAGAAGGGACACCTATGTCCAATCATCTGAATGAATTCAACACAATCTATAGTCAGTTGTCAGCTCAAGGTGTCAAGTTTGATGAACCTGTTAGAGCTATGTTCCTGTTGATCACATTGCCGGAAAGTTGGGACACTTTTCGCACAGCTTTGAGTAATTCTGCACCTCTAGATGGTTTGAACATAGCAGGTGTAGAAGGAAGTCTGCTTACTGAAGAAACCAATAGAAAGACAATGGACAAAGGCAAAGGAACAGCCTTAGTTGTCAGGGGAAGGACCAAAGAAAAGTACAAAGGTGGAAAGAGGAATCAGTCTCGTAGCAAGTCCTGGAGTGCTAAAGGCAAGAGTGACATAGAATGCTACCATTGTGGCAAGATGGGTCACATGAAAAGAGACTGCAGAGAATGGAAAGCAGAAAAAGTCAAAGAGAAAGCTGAAGACCATGGTGAGAAGAACAAGTCCTAAGTGAAGATTCAAGAAATAAATGGGACAAACACTGTTGCAGAGGATGACAGTCTAGTGTCAGGAGACATCTAATTCTTTAAGAATACAATGGACTCAGCTCTTCTTATAGCATCTGATGGAAATGCACTGAGTGACTGGATTATAGACTCAGGGGCATCACTTCATGTGTCTCCAAACAAGGAGTGGTTTACCTCTTATGTGACCACTAAAGATCATGTTCGGCTAGGCAATGGGAAGACATGTGAGATCTTAGGCGTTGGAGATGTTCAATTGAAGTTTCAGAATGGCTCTTCTTTCACGCTGAAGAATGTGAGACATGTTCCCGCAATTACAAAGAGCTTGATCAGCATAGG
Organism: Adiantum capillus-veneris; assembly: GCF_014529385.1. NCBI lineage: Eukaryota > Viridiplantae > Streptophyta > Polypodiopsida > Polypodiales > Pteridaceae > Adiantum > Adiantum capillus-veneris. The sequence goes on along the minus strand of NC_140954.1, from coordinate 106,743,350 downwards.
TTTACTTGATCATGTTGGCTACGTCACCACTTTTGGACAGAACATGTGGAAGATATCCAAGGGTTCTATGACAGTAGCACATGGAGTAAAGTCTGGAGGACTTTACATGATTTATGTATCAAATGTCTCTAAAAATGTAATCAATGTAACCGAGCAGTAGAACGTTTCTTTGTGGCATAGCCGGTTAGGACATATGTCCAAGAAGGGAATGGAAATCTTGTCTCGTTCTGGTTATTTGCCTGGCTTTTCATTTAATGATTTTGAATTCTGTGAACACTATCTGTATGGTAAGCAAACACAGCAGCCACATAAGCATAGAAGCAGTAGAAGAGATACACAGTTGGCACTTGTTCATAGTGATTTGTGTGGACCTATGCCTAACCTATCTCTAGAGGGAGCTTCTTACTTTATGACATTTATAGATGATTACTCGAGGAAATTATGGGTTTACTTTCTCAAGCACAAGGATGAAGGATTTAGTGTTTTCAAAACGTTTGTGACACTTGTGGAGAATCAGAGTGGCAAGAAGCTTAAATGCTTACGCACTGACAATGGTGGAGAGTATGTTTCAAAGGCCTTTCAGGACTTTTGTGAGTCAAAAGGTATAAAACGTGAACTTACTGCTCCTTACAATCCTCCTCAAAATGGTGTTGCTGAGAGGATGAATAGGACCATACAAGAGAAGGTCAGAAGTATGTTGTCTAATGCACAGCTGCCAAATGGGTTTTGGGCTGAAGCTGTATCAACAGCTGTTCATCTTGTAAATAGATCTCCTAGCAAGGTTTTGCAGAAGGATTCAGTGCCAGAGATGGTATGGTCAGGCAAAATGCCCTCACACAAGCATCTCAGAGTCTTTGGCTGTGAGGCATATACTCACGTTCCAAAGGAATTTAGGAACAAACTTGAGCCAAAGAGTAGAAAGTGCATCTTTCTAGGCTATGGTAATTCTGGTGAGATGGGGTACAGACTTTGGGATCCCGAATCCAGAATGGTTGTCCGCAGCAATGATGTTCACTTTAATGAATCCAAATATCATTCTAAACCAGAGAGGGTTGAGGAGATTAGAAGAGTTGTCTTCCAAGAAGATGGACCTGCACGTGCAAGACAAAATGTCAGGGCTCCAGGGGAGCAAGGACAGGATAGAGTGGAACCACAGGTTGTGGCTGAGCCTAAGACACCTATTGTGCGTAGATCTGGACGTGTCACGCGACCTCCTAATAGGTTTGTTCCATCTATGAACTATGTCATGTTGACTGATTGCAATGAGCCTTCATGTTACAAGGAAGCAGTGCAAATGAAGGACTCCGGGAATTGGCAATTGGCCATGCAGTCAGAGATGACAGCTCTGCATAAAAACAAGACATGGAAGCTAGTTAAATTACCACAGGGCAAAAAGGCTCTACCTTGTAAATGGGTTTACAGGTATAAGATCACCGCTCATGATAGTCAGCCAAAGTACAAAGCAAGGCTTGTTGCCAAGGGCTTTAAGCAAGAACAAGGCATTGACTTTGATGAATTCTTCTCTCCGGTGGTCAAGATGACTACATTGAGATGCTTTCTTGCATTGGTTGCCATATTAGATTTGGTGTTGCACCGAATGGATGTCAAGATAGCGTTCTTGCATGGTTATTTAGATGTGGAAATTTACATGCAGCAGCCAGAAGGGTTTGTTGAGAAAGGCAAGGAAGATTGGGTATGCCAGTTGTTAAAGAGTCTTTATGGCTTAAAACAATCACCGAGGGCATGGTACCATAAATTCCACAAGTTTATGCTTTCTCAAGGCTACAAACGTAGTGAGTTCGATCACTGTCTATATACAAAGAAGGCTAAGGATGGTAGTTGGCTGATCCTTATTTTGTATGTGGATGACATGTTGATTGCTGGCAAGCACTTGGAAGAAATTTCAGCTTTGAAGTCAAAGATGGCAAAATCATTTGACATGAAAGACATGGGTGAGGCCAGTCATATACTTGGTATGCGCATTGAGAGAGACAGATCAAAGAAGTTGATTTGGTTATCTCAAACAGAGTATATTGACAAGGTTTTGCAACGTTTCAATATGGAGAAGGGAAAGGCACTGAGTGTTCCATTGCCACCATATGTGAAACTTAGCAAACAAGATTGTCCTGTGTCTGAGGAAGAACAGGATGAAATGGATAAGATTCCATATGCGTCTGCAGTGGGTAGTTTGATGTATGCAATGATTGCTACTCGCCCAGACATTGCATTTGTAGTGGGAGTAGTAAGTCGATACATGTCAAACCCAGGCAAGAAACATTGGGAGGCAGTGAAAGGAATATTGAGATACCTGAAACCTACAAAGAGTATGCGTATATGCTATGGGAGTCAGGAGCTAAGTGTAAAGGGTTTTACAGACTCAGATTATGCAGATGACTTAGATAACCGAAGGTCTACGTCAGGGTATGTCTTTACATTGGCTAGTGGAGCAGCATCATGGCGTTCTAGATTACAAGACTGTGTTACTCAGTCTACTACAGAGGCTGAATATGTTGCAGCATCAGAGGCATGCAAAGAATCAATTTGTCTTAATCGACTAGTAACAGATTTGGGAATCAAAGAAGAGATGCCTGTGTTATATTGTGATAGTCAAAGTGCTATACAATTGGCTCGCAATTCAGTATATCACTCAAAGACAAAGCATGTGGATGTGAAGTATCATTTCATCAGGGAAATGCTCGAGGATAAGCAACTTCAGCTTGTCAAAGTTCACACCACAGAAAATCCTGCTGATCTACTTACAAAAGGACTTCCCTCAGAGAGGTTTGCGCATTTTCGCAAGCAGTTAGGTGTAGGGTAGTACATCACTTCTCTACATCTCTTGTATAGTAGCTTCTCTCACACTTAAAGTACCACATTGGACTTTAAGTGGGAGGTTGTTGGGGTATAAAGCCCAATGTGGTCGCCCAGGTAAGTGGGCGGGCCGCCAGGTATGTACACATGTTTTTGTGTAAAAACCTAATAAGAACTCACTATGCTCTACACATTACAGTAGAGCGAGTTCACCATATCGTCGTGCTCTTCTTCTCGCACTCTCTCTTGCGTCGCACCTCCGCTCGTACTCCTTCATAAACTCCCTTCTCATTAGATTTATTGTTGTTGGCGTTGCCTTTAGGAGACTTTTGGTCATTGTCCTTCCCCCTAGGCTCCTTACGGTCCTTGTTTCTCATTGGCTTAGGATTTCTCTTAGCCCCTTGTTGACAATGGATTTGTGAAGCCACCGTGGTATGGTGTATGACCACAAATATGGTGCGTGGCCTTTGGGAGTTGCCATACTTTGCCATATCTTTAGTTAAGCCCGCACAAAATTGTTGTTTTTTCTCTCCAAAATCCATCTTTCTGAAGGTAGTTACTTTGAGATGTAAATTCCAAAACTTGTCTACATATTTGTGAATAGATTTGTAGGGAGAGAGATTCAAGCTTCGCCATTCGGTGAGTACTTTGTCTTTGGCATTGGTAGTTAAAAATTGATTCATGCTAGAAGGTCTTAAAGCTTTCCATGTTCGTGGAGCTTCACCGTTTGCTCGTAGGCTAGACCACCATTGCCTGGCGGACTTTTGAAAATGCATAGATACATGGCGTAGATTAGAGGACTCTGTGAAGCCCTCATCTCCAAACGCCGCATCGAATTGTTGGATGAAGGAAAAGACTTTGTCTGTAGCACCAAAGGTACCATCGTAGGTAAAGAAAGAGATGTTCTTTTCTCCCTCTTTGAACTTTTTGAGCTTGGATGACCTCTTCCATGCAACATAGGATTTCCTATGGCCTCTTCTTTTTAGGTGTTTCAAGAGCTGCACCACCACTTTCTTCAGAAGAAGAAAGAAGAGTATGAGGAGGATCGAGAAGAGGGTGACCTCTTTCTCTCCTTCTCTTCCCTTGTTCCTCCTTGTCTGCACTAGCACTTTCTTCATAAGCGGAAGAGAATGAAGAAGATGGAGAAGAGGGTGACCTCTTTCTTGCCTTTTTCTTCTCTCATTTTCTCTCGTCCCTCTTTGAATTATGGTGTAGAGAAGTATGCAATGGTCTTCTTCATTTAGGGGGTGTTTGAGAGCGTTTTACCCACCGTATTTGTGGAGCCATCTCTGTCAAGGTGGTAGGAGACTCACTTCTTTCTCGTTCTTTCAGTGGGGGCTCTACCATTAAAACTTGAGTTCTCCTTTGGGAAGGAGATGCATTGTCAAGTAGTATATTTTTGCGACCTTGCTACGGATCCTCTTCTTCTTCCCTTGTCAAAGAGAGGCCTCTTTTGGAAGTCTCACAAGGAGTCTTCCTAGGTACTCTCTCTTATTGGTGGGGAGTTTGGAGAATCCCATGAGTACGTAGTTGCCGTTGCACTTCATCTTGGAGGGATGGATTGCCCATGGCTTGTTGAAGCCTAGTAACAAGGTAATTCACAAGCATAGGGGCATCATTAGTAGCCTCTTCATTAGCAAAATCAAAGCTATCAACATTAATTTCACTCTCTTTACTATTTTTATCCATTCTAGCAAATTTTAGGTGTAAAATGCTTAAGTGTAATTTGGCACTTCAATCCCTAGTTGCTACTCTTCTTAACCCTTAGAAAAGCACTCAACCTCCTGTACCCGTGGCTCGAATATCATTAATTGCAAGGAATAGAAGAGAGGGTCTTTCACCACAAAAACAACACCGGCTCCTATCAAGCTTCTAATAGCTCAATAGTGGTTAAAATGTAGCAATCACAGTAGAAATCCACTATTAAGACCATATCTCTTGACGATGATGCCCTGTTATCTACACAAAGCAGGCGCACTGCAAGGCTGAAAAATCTCTATTCTACTTACTCAAATGCAATTAATAATACCAACCATTTATAGTTAGCTTGAGGACCTCTCTTATTGATCAAGAAAAAAGAAACCAATAGCTCTGATACCAATGTAACATTTAATGGTCTAGTAACTTGTGTATAGTGGAAAATAAGACATAGTGAGCATTTATAGATTCCTAACAAGCATAGAAAGAGTGCTTGGGTGGAGAGAGCAATAAAATCATAACACCTAGTTAGATAGGCATGAACAATACTTCAGAAAGTGAGATAAATTAAGCTATTGACAACAGTTGAGGACCGGATTTACATGGAGCCGGTCCCCCGTCCAAAAGGCTTTGTATTATAGGTTTCCCTCTTGAAGGGAGACATTTTACAATACAATACTTTGTGTTCCTTCAATAACTTGCTGGGGCAATGAATATGGAATCTTCAACCACCAAGCTTACACTTGAAAACACAACATCAATTCCCTCACGGTCTCAGACCCAAGACCTCACACACCTTCAAAGATGGTGAGAGCTAGCAGGGTAAGAGAGTAGATCGAGAGGATAAAGAAGTATTCTTATGAGAAACAAGTATTTCTCCTCACATAATCACTCTTAGCATAGCTTAGTAACTAGCATGGTAGAGGAGATGAGCATGCATTGGAGCTTGGATATTGGTTGTATTTGCATCACAAAGACAAGAGTTGTCGGTGTACACCTCCCTTCTCACAAGCTTGGAGTCAATGACGAGCTTTCCATTAAAGCTTGAGAAGGAGATAGTCTTCTTTACTTCACACATGAGTTTGTGTGAGTGTGTGTGTGTGATAATGCCTTGCAAAATCAGCCCCCTCTCTCTCTTGGTCGACCCCTCTTGCTATTTCCTCTTGCTGGCCCCTCATTGGCTCATAACAAGCTTAGCCAATAGAAAAAGCATAATTTCTAGACATGTGACATGTGTCCCCCTTTCCCCTTTTGCGAGAGCTTTAGGTATTTAAATAATTCAATTAAACTCTCATCGGACCTCTTAGCCTTCTAGCAATAGGAATTAGGCAAGCCATTGGGCTGTTGAATGCTCATTGGACCCCTTCGTAGACTGTCCAATAGTCTTCTAGAGAGCTTAATTTCTATTGGTTATTTTATCAAGTGTTCTTAAATGAATTAAACTAAATTTAGTCTAGCCTAATTCTCATTGGTCCACCTCTATGGCCATCCAAAAGGATTTGAATGCACCTTGGGGGAAACTGGATTAGGAACCTGACATGTGTCCACTATGCCCATTGTGTAAAGGGAAGCCTTGAGTGTGTGTGTGTGTTTCTCTCTCATCCCCTACAAAAATGGCTTGCCCCCTCCTTGATAGGGATGTGGGAAGACTTTTGAGTCTTTCCACCAGCATCCAAATTTTCCTAAGGCTTGACCATTGACCATTTCATTTAATTTTGGAACCTAAGATTTTTGGAAGTCTTAATGGGATAAACCCTAAGGTAATTGAAGCACCATTCATTGCACATTGCTCTTTTGTAGATGGTCCCTCTTTGGATCCCTATTTTCCATCTCTTGGATCCCTACTGAGACCAGTCTGCCAGCCTTACTAATATTCTAGCTTTTTCTCCCTTGGTACTTTCCCATATTAAATGATCAATTTAACATGAGAAAATCATTTAGGAGGATTAGATATTGTTAACCCTCACGGCTCACGGACACCCTATTACCTATGACGGACATTGTAACCTATGGCGGACATTGTATTATTTATTTGGTAGAGTCAGGTACCGGGCTTGTCAGTCCTATAGGAAAAGGGTAAGAGTGATCGCCGATGAGAGGCGCACTCTAACTGGGACATTCAAGGGATTAGTTGGCTAAGCATGGGCGCCCAAGTGTGTATGGGGTGAGCTCATATAAAAGTCAACTAAACCTAAAATTCACTTATTCTCTTATTTGTGCAATGCAAGAAAGGTGCTCTTGCTCCATCTCCTTGTGTACTAGTGTGTGTGTGTGTACTTGAGAGAGAGAGTGTGTGTGTGTGTGATCGAGCATTGCGGCAGCACGACGGCGGTGAAGCAGTTGAGCGTGACGTAGCGGCGTCTCCTTCTTCTGCGCGGCGAGGAATCCTCCACGGCAGGAGCATAGAGCGGTGAGTGACACACCATTGCCCTCTTTTGAGCTTACTAGTTAAGCTAGTTGTGTGCTTGGAGCCGTCTGTGGATCGCACACCGTGTTAGGCAAGTCCCTTGCTTCGACAGTGCGGCAAGGAGCGCACATTTTTGGCGCCGCTGCCGGGGAATCGCCCTGCACTAAGCTCAAGAGGCACTTTGTGCTTCTTCTATGAGTTGTTTGTAGTAGGAAAGAAGAGGAAGAGGAAGAGGAATGAGTTATTTTTATGAAAGTTGTTAATTTCTGTATTGTCTGCAAGTTCTGTGATTTCTGCATAATCTTGTGTTTTCTATTTGCACACAGTCTTTGCACAATTAGTAGTCGTTAGCTTATTTGCAGTGAATGAGTAAGTAGGTAGACAATTAGCAATTTCTGTTGGAACACAGTCTGTACACAGTTTTTTGTTAAGGTTTGCCTGTACACAGTCTTTGCACAGTAAGGTAGTGAGAGAGAAAGTAGGTGGACAGTTAGATCACTGTCAGTAAGCAGTTAGCAGAGTGGTTAACAGATTAGTTAGTGGTTAGCAGCACTGTTAGTAAGTAGATAAGGTAGTGAGCTGTGAGCTGTTGATAGAGAGGTTAGGTAGGTGTTGACAGTGTGTGTGGCCAAGAAAGGGTCACCTAAAACACGCGCGGTCGTCGCCAAAAAAAAATAAAAATAAAAATAAAAATAAATAATAATAATAATAAATAAATTATTAAAATTTTTTTGTAAAAAATCCAAAAATATTTAAGCGTGAGTGATTGGGGGGCTAAACTAAAATTTTGATCGGGATCGGTTCCCCAAGCCCAAGCCCAAGCCTAGGCCCAGGCCTCAGTCCTCAGTCTTATGATATATACTAGACTCACTCTTATATATATACCCTACCCCCTCAAGAAGGAATGAGAGCATGTGGGGCAAGTCCTCCACTCTCCTCCCTTCTCTTCCCACTTGCACCCTTAGACTTTCTAATTTGAGCCTAGTTCCCTACTAGAAATTGACGGTTTTAGGGATTCCCAGGGCATAAAGTGACCAAATGGAGGGCTGTAAAGCACGGCACGTCCCTCTGACCGAGACGCTCGTTTTGAGCTATCATACGTTCTATTCTATAGCTGGGTTAGAAAAAAAAGGACCAAAAAATAAAAAAAAATTTAAGAAAAGACTTGGGTTGCAAAACACCCAAAAATACTAGGTGAGCAGCCTTCACGGGCACTCACTAACACTTCTAGGGGATCAAATTTATATGAACCTACGCTCTGGACGAGTCTTAGAGAACGAGCATATTGGTAGTGCCTCCACTTACACGGGCACCCATTATTCCTCCACCCTAGGTTCTGGACCTTCGGCCGGGACTCAAGGTAGCGCGACCCAAGATCCTCATATCGCGTCTAGTGATTCTTCCTCTGACTACGAAGTCATGGAGGGGTATCCTACACCAAAACCTGATAGTTCAAGTCAAGACATGCATGCCATGGGCCCACGGCCCGGGTCCAGCGTGTTTAGCCGCTTAAAATAGACCCTTAGTAGAGCTACTCGCTCCGAACATACGGTGAATGAAATAAATGAAGGGAGTGGGGAAGTAAATTAGTCATTCATGCCTAAAATAGACCCTATGCTTCTTGAGAGTTTGCATGTGAATGTTCCATCCACTGCACCTCATGATCCTTTAGGACTATCTCCCTCTGAGGTTGTACTACCCGATGGTAGGAGTCTTGCCGAAGTACAAGAGATCGAACGCTATATGCAAGCAACAAGGGAGAGGGAAATTGAGAACCTACGAAGGCTAGAACAAAGTTGAGCCCTAAAAGCAAAGGCTCCTATGAAAACAATCATGCCAGCTGAGCAACCGAGTGCTCCCAAGGTAGCAGTCAAAGAGGGACAAGCGATGGGGAGCAGTAATGCTTCCACTTCAAGGGAAACCTCCAGCACGCCAGGCCTAGATGGGATATACCTAAACAAAAATTGGGAGTATGACCTACAAGCAGAAGCTTTAACTGATCGGTACACAGGACACACCTATCATGTGGGTTGGTTAGATGTTCTACAATCCATATCGGGTGCTACTAGCATAGATGAGCAACAACAGAAAGTCTGTGATGTCCTCCATAGGATTGTCGAGTTAGAAAGACAGAACACAGGGATCAACATGCCTTCAACGGGCCTAATGAGATTCTTGGATGCGGGAAAGACCAACCAACCAACCCTATCACAAATGGAGACTCCCCCAGTGAGCCCCATTGATCCTCCATATGTTGTTTCGCCAGGAGCCTCAGTACAATCCGAGCCCACAAGTGGCAGCTTTACCTTCCCAAATCTACCTCATCTTTCTCTTAATGACACTACGGCTACCATGCATATCCTAGTGGTGAGCATGACAAGACGTACACCATGGAGTTCATTTGTTAATACTGCGCCGATGCCTAGTAGCACAGTGCCCCCAACTATACCTACATGTATGTATCAATCATGTGCACCTGTCGTACCTCAGCCTCATGTAGCTCCTACACCTCCGATTATTCCAAGAGCTTACAATCCACAATGGCATTATCCAAGCTCTTATACAAGTGGAGCCATGCCATTTAATAATAACATGCCATATCAGGCACCCCCTATGCCTAGGTCCACGCCTGTAAACTTTGGACCACCGTCTGGTACACCACCATATGAAATATGGGACCCAAGAGCCGTGTGTATGCTAAGGCCAAGGCCAACTCCCATCTCACATGTGGTTCCAGGAGCCCATACACCCATTATACCTGCTCAAATAGGAGATTTGGCAGCATTTGCTCAAACTATCGGTCGCTCTATTGCGGAAAACATGCGAAGTGCACCTCATAGAGAGCCTAGGAGCAAGGCAGTTCAAGTAGCTAAGCTCACACAGAACTTCAGTGGAGACGGAGATGCTAGAAAGCATATGGAAGTCTTTGAACATGTGTGCGATTCCTTGGAAGAGCACAATGAGCTACATAAGTGTAAGGCTTTGAGTTTGACCCTAAGCGGAAAGGCTGGAGATTGGTATAGAACCTTAAGAGTAGAAGAGAAAACGATCTACTCTACTCTTAGGAGATTGTTCTTGAAAGAGCACATACGAGAGGGAGTACTTTGGGGTGTAGCCTCTCAGATCTAGAAAGCCCAACGAGAAGAAGGTGAATCCATGAGAGACTTCATTAGTCGCCTAAATAATTTGAATTCTCGATGCAATCCAAACGAGCGATTCAACAACAACCAATTGCTCGATAGATTCATTAGGGGACTACGACATGAAAGTATCTATAATGGCCTAGTCATTAGAGGTATCACTACTTGGGAAGCAGTCACCATGAATGCAATCCAATTGGAGGATAATTTAATGATTGCAGGAGAAAAAGTGTCTGCCGAGCCACAGTCTAGTAGCTCGCAAGCGTCAGGGCATGAGCCAATGAAGATAAATCCAATCGTGAAAGAGCAAACGATATCTGAGATGACTTTGGCATATCTCACCAAGTCCATCCAAGAAAGCCTTAGGGGTAATCGTGCTCCACAAAACACTCATATGTATCCAAGAAGGGAGCAACAATGGTGCTCAATTTGCTTGGGCCCACATACTACGAGTGAATGCTCTACTTTCAGAGTAAAGTTTAACGGGACTTGTAATGCGTGTGGTAGGTATGGCCATCAAGCAAAGGATTTCCTAATGCTTAAACACATCATGGACAATAGACCGCCTATAGCTTGGGCAGACTCACCTCGAGTTCTTGCATTGATGCCTACCCCACCCATGGAGCAACAGTTGCCATTACAGCACATGGTCCTTAGAACCCAAAATGTGGTCCAAACCACACCGTTGCCACCTCCAGTGCTAGGACCGCAACCCCCTCATCCAAGAGTTGCACCTATGAACCAAATAGGTTGCGAGTCATCTAGTACTTATGTAGATTGTGAAGAGGACATAGACTCTAGTATCACCTATGGAGTTGACATGCTTGAGGAGTGTCCCATGTACTATATGGAAGACCATTGGGGACAAGTAAAACCTATATATCAAGTAGCTTCTCTTGCGGCAAGAGGCCAAAATATCAACTACACTGCTAAGAGACCACCTCTTCAATGCTACGAATGTGGTGGACCACATCGAGTAGCCGAGTGCCCCATTAGAATGCAAAAGAATGCTGCACTAATGCAAACAAGTCAAGGGAGTGCATTGGCAATGCCAATACTCACTTGTAATCGTTGTGGCATAGATCATTTGATCGCACAGTGTCCTAACAATCCAAACGCACCGAAAATCACACCATTGAACTTAATAGAGATTGTTGATGGGACACCAACAACTATAAACATAGTACCAGTAAACGCACTCACACGACCGATGCTCCAAAAACAAAATTATATTCTTGAGGAAAGAGACACGGCATCAATTGCCCAATCTCAAAAAAAGAAGAAAACACGAAGAAAGAGATCGCAAAAAGCAGCAAAGTCAGACCCCAGCTCAAAGACCAACATAGGGACTGGTGATGACCCCGTATATATGAACGACGCTAAAGAAGATTCTCATTCAGGTGAAACCATGGAGACCAAAACAACCACTAACATAGAAACCAACAAGGAAGATCTTCATGAGCCACAATGGCCAGGATCCAAAAAGAAGATAAGAACTTACCCAAACCCTACAGAGGAGATTGAGCGAGTCAAGCATTTAAGGAGTTTGGTAGAAGATACCCAAAGGGATCTAGAACCAGCACCTAGGATGATCCATATTACAGACACCGTGTTCCCTACACAACAACAACCTCACCAAGTCCATAGACCCTTGGACATACCTAGTGTCATCCAAGAAGAAAGTGACTTAAAGTCATGGGAAAGTGGGCGTACTCACTTCTTGATGGAAAGAATGTTTATAGAGGGACTACCTGATCCTATCTAAGAAATGGAGATCCCATCTTCCCCACGTCAAGGGACTCAAGGCCAAAAGGTGCCGTTAAACATTGCCAAATTGATGGATTTCATGTCTTCAGAAGTTAGAACCACCATCATGTCCAAACTATATAAAGACCCCGAGCTAGTCTCAGCTCTTTGAGCCTTCCTCAATGGAGAACTAAAGTTTGGGCTACCACAATTTGCACAGATGGATGGAGCTGTGGAGATGCCAATAGAGGAGTAACACTTAGATCCACAACCCAACCTAGATGAGAACCTTGTTATAGAAATACCTGTGAACAAGTTGGGACAATACTTTGAGGGTGATGAATCTAATGCAACTATACCAATCACTACTAAGGGATTAACTATGAAGGGAATCCTTGATGGTGGCGCTGGGGTTAGCATTGTGTCAAAAAATTGATGGGAAACTATGGGCAGACCTCACCTTGCGACCACAACCATAGTAGTGAAGATGGCCAATGGGTATATTGTTAAACCAATTGGGATGCTAGAAGATCTCAAGATCAAGGTCTTTGGACATAAAATAAGGATTACCTTTATTGTTATGGATTTCTCCAAACACACTATGGCATCGGAGATAATCTTAGGACGTCCTTTCATGAGGGAAGAAAAAATGGTGCATGACTGGTCTAAAAACCATGTCTACTTGCAGTTCCAAGATTCTGTCATTCGAGTGGATCTTGTGATGGGTCGAGCACATCCTCTAGGAAACAAGTTTATAATTGATCATAGATTTGACACCACACTTCACTCGGCCCCATTGCAGTATTGTTACACGTGTAAAGCAGACACTGATGTTGGGGAAGATTCTCCTTATATGGATGTACTACCTGGGATGACTGAGTCGGACAATGTGGATTGGGTCCACCGAGCAGCAACCATAGACACTTGGGGAAATAGGGGGACGACCTGGGTAACACCTGAGGGGGATGAAATACCACCACTTGTACCCTTAAACATGCTAGAAGCAATGCATATAGCTTCTGATGATCTACAAGATGAAAGTTTGACTGGCGTTGAAACCAGTAGCGCCTCACAAGACTATAGCGCACACGATTTGGGGTCCGAATCATTAGTTGAAATTGACTCTCAGGACGAAGAATCTGAGTTAAACCTTTGTGAAAATGTGGGGACAAACCATTCAGGGCCCATTGGTAACCTAGATGATAATCTATCCAAGGGAGCAGAAGACACAAGTAGTGATTCATGTAGTGAGTCTTCACTAGAAATCGATCGTAATCGAGAATTAAACAAGAAGAGTAAGAGATATAAGAGGCGACGATATTGAGAAAATGTGCATGCTAGAATAAAGGAAAAGAAATCTACCGCAGAATGGCTTAATTATATAGGGGCATGTGATGCTCATCGAAAGTTGGTAGATAAATGGGGTGAATACCTTCAAAGCGTTATGTGGTGTAGTCCACAACCCATTGACATCGCACAACTAGAGGCTACAGAGAAGACAAAGTTGAGCCGTATCGTAAGGAGACGACAAAATCGACAGTTAGCTCAACAACAAAAGGAATCAGAAGTTAAATCACAGTCCACAGAACAACAAGACCCCACAGACTTACACCCTGCACCTGAACATTTCAAATCCTATACCACAGAGGAACATAAGGTTGTGTATACAAAGTCCAAAGAAAAACTATCAATGGGAGCAATGGAGTCTATGATGGTCCAACGATAGTTAAGGAAATAGAGTTAGCAGACCCAGGAGAAGAGTCTAAACCTGTCTTCATTGCCCAAGATCTGACAGCGACTGAGGAGTGTGTACTTAAAGAACTCCTCAAGGAATTCAGGGATATATTTGCTTGGACATATCATGATATGAAAGGTGTTCCACCTTCCATGGTGCAGCACACAATCCCCATGAATAGCATGACTAAACCAGTTCAGCAACGACCCTACCCAATGAATCCTAAATATGCAAAGATCGTTCAAGAAGAGATTGAAAAGCTTGTGGAATGCGGATTCATATACCCTATTGAGCACTCAGAATGGGTGTCTTCAATAGTGATTGTGCCGAAGAAGAATGGGAAACTTAGAGTGTGCGTGGATCTCAAGAAGGTCAATGCCGCCACTAGGAGGGACCATTCTCCCTTGCCATATTCAGAACACGTGCTTGAAAGAGTTGCAAGGAAGGAAGCTTATAGCTTTTTAGATGGGTACTCTGGCTACAATCAAATCACAATTGCGCTGGAGGACCAAGCTAAAACATCCATTATAACCGAATTTGGAGTGTTCGCATTTTGTGTTATGGATTTTGGCTTAACCAATGCCTCGGCTACCTTTCAAAGATTAATAAACACTGCTTTTAGAGAATATTTGAGGGAGTTTTGTGAAGCTTTCTTAGATGACCTTTGTGTTTATTCCTCTTGGAAAGAACATCTATCATGCTTACGAAAAGTGTTTGAGAAGTGTAAATTGTATCGCATCTCCTTAAACCCTTTCAAATGCCAATTTTTGGTTAAACATGGAGGCATTTTAGGGCATATAGTGTCCAAAAATGGGATTTCCACAGATGAGAGAAAAATTAAAGCCATTGCTGAATTGCCACCACCTACAAACTATAAAGGAGTGCAAAGGTTCATGGGCCATGTTGGTTATTACCGACGGTTTATTTTAAACTTTGCCGAGATAGCTCGCCCTTTGTACAAGCTTCTTATTGAGTTCCAATGGAGTACGGAGTGTGACCATGCTTATGAGTCATTGAAAAAGACCTTGACTAGCGCTCCTATTCTACGAGTGCCCGATTGGAATGTAATTTTTCATGTGCATATTGATGCATCGAACTTTGCTATTGGGTGTGTTCCAGCTCAACCAGGAGAACATAGACTGGACTACCCCATTAGCTTTGCAAGTCGTCAGTTGAATGATGCCGAAAGAAACTACACCACTACAGAGAGAGAAGGTTTAGGTATGATTTATGCAGTGAAGAAATTTCGCTACTACCTTCTGGCCAACAAGTTTGTGTTCTATGTTGATCATCAAGCCTGGTTGTATCTAGTAAATAAACCTTGTTCCATAGGAAGAATTACACGATGAGTGTTAATTCTCCTTGAGTTTGATTTTACCATTGTGGTGAGACCTGGTAAAAGACATTTCATGGCCGATCATTTGTTAGAAGCCCACATGGGTATAGCCGGAGGATATTTCTCGGGGGAACTAACAGCTAGAAAGGTGTTGCAATCAGACTATTGGTGGCCAACCTTATTTAAGGATGCATCACTTTTTGCAAAAGGATGTGATGAATGCCAACGTTACAAGATCACTCAACAAAAGGATAGGATGCCCTTACATCCTGTTAAAGTGACTCAACCATTTGAAAAATGGGGTTTAGACTTTGTAGGCCCAATTAGTCCGGTAGCTCATAGCACTCAATCTCGATATATTATCGTTGCCACTGACTATGTGACAAAGTGGGCGGAAGCCAGGGCGACACGTAAGGCCGATGCAAGGTCAAGTGCCAAGTTTCTCTTTGAGAACATTGTTACAAGATTTGGTTGTCCCTTTGAGATTGTGAGTGACAATGGTACTCATTTTATAAATGGAGTAATAAAAGAACTCACTACCAACTTTATGATAGCTCACCATAAATCCACACCTTATTATCCACAAGCAAATGGCCAAGCTGAGAGCACCAATAAGACCTTAATATCTATCTTAACCAAAACGGTGGAAGCTCATCGCACAGATTGGGATTTAAAGCTTACATCAGCTCTATGGGCTTATCGTACTGCGTAAAAAGTTGCCATTAATTGCACACCATTCAAGATGGTGTATGGCCAAGAAGCGGTTATGCCATGGGAGTTTGTCGTTCCTAGTCTTTGAGTAGCTTCTCAAGAAGGTTGGGATGGTAACCCCTTAGTTGAGTGATTATATATCCTTGAAAGGAAAGATGAAGAGAGGCAATTAGCTATGCAAAATGCACTTGTGGAGAAAGATAGGAGGAAGAAATGGTTTGAACGTCATTTAAAGAACAAAGATATCAGTGTTGGTGATAAAGTCCTTATGTATGGAGTGCGTAACGAAAAGAAAAAGTTGAAATATGCGGGAAAAGGAGCATATAGAGTATGTGAGATCATCCCACAAGGAACCATTCGTGTGGAGACTCTTGATGGAGTTGAAACCATTGGATTCCTCAATGGGAGAAAATTTAAAAGATACTATGATCCTTTAAGCCAAGAGGAGTTGCATGCCATCCATACAAAAAAAGCAGCCAAGGCACAAATAGAATTGAAGAAGATACAAGCTCAAGCTGAGGCTAAGAAGCGACAACAACGTATAAGACGAAAACGAGAGGCTAACCTTGGAGTCACACATGCATTCCACGTTGAAATCGACGAGGATTGGTTGGACTCTGACACACCTCTACGATACCCTATTGAGCTAAACAGCACCTATGGAAAAGTGCTATATAATGCCTTATTGGACACGGGTGCTAAATATAATCTGCTATCATATGGGGTGTGGTGTCAATTAGGGAAGCCACCTCTATCTGAGAGTATTATCCAAGTCAAGGGTGTCAACAAGAAAAAAACTACGGTTTTTGGAATCTGGCACACTTCTGTCAGTTATGACAATGGGGTTGTAGCTCAAGACTTTTTGGTCATGCCTACTGGAACTATGGAGGGTAATATAAACCTAGGACGCACGTGGATGATAGCCACCAAATGCACTATTGATTCGGGGATAGGGGGTGTCACAACACAGAAACCAACTGTTAACCCTGCCATGCAAGCCATAGTCCTTGAGATATTGCCTCTTAAGGAAATAAAACCCAAAACATTGCATGTCCAAGAGGTTGAACCATATCTCCCCATAGCCCAAGTCTCTAGAACTTCAACTGATGTAGCTGAAATAAAGCTTGAGACACACAAGACCCATCCCAATATAACAAAGAAAACATACAAGTGGGTCCCTAAAGCTTCTTTAGCAACCATAGCCAATGCTAAAAGACAGCAGCCTGGTAAGAGACGTCCCATTCGCCCCAAGAAATGCAAAGAAATGTTGCGTTGGATTCCTAAAAAACTATTGGAAGCCCAAGGCTACTATGAAGGAAATGATCAAATTTGGGTGCCAAAACGTAAATTGTGCTCTTACTTGTCACCGGGCCCATGTGAGCTCAATCCTGTGGCTCCAAAAATTGAAGATCGTGGACAGGAAAAAATCACGGAATGCGACACACCTACTCCAGAGCTAGTTTGGGTACCTAAGAAAGAACGATTTGTTCCACCTAGCTCAAGAACAGGGAAAGCAAATGAAGCTTCTTGCTCTTCATGTAGTTCCTATACGGAAATAGAAGCTTCAACACAACCTCCACCTACCATTGTACATATCCATACAAGCAAGAAAGAGTTTGCACCTCCCGTTGTAGGTTCACCACCTACAACAATGTTGCAAATAAAATCATGGGAGAGTACCTTACCACCCTTGAAACTAGATGAAACACATAGGGCGATCAAAAACTATTGGTTAAAGCCTTCACCCATAACAACTTGGAACAATTGGTTTCAAAAGGTGACGACATCATTCCAAAAGGTATGATCTACCCAAGGAAGGGGGGAGTGTTTGCTGACATCCATCATTCACTTGCTTCCCTCTCAACCTTCCTCCCTGACCTCTCAATCTCCACTCCTAGGGAATGTATATATAAAGCCTTATACTAGTTCTAGCAAACAAGCAAAAAAAAGAAAAAAAAAAAGAAAAAAAAAAAGAGAGCAAGAGCGACTAGCAACGAGAGAGCACCCTATCAGATCCTACACATAAGTCTAAATTCACCATGTCACATCAAGCAACACACAAAAACATCTCATGTTTTAAAGATCTAACCAAATCTATCTGTATTCTTAGAGATGGCTAGTTCACCAGAGGCATGCGCTTCTATTTTTTATGAAAGGTACCCTTTTTCTTTTTCTCAAGTGTTCCACATCTGCTACCCTGTACTTTCTTGTGAATGGGATTTGGTAGAGAGAATTGCACGTGAGCAAAATTTTGAGGAGTTAGAATGGCTGATACGTCTATGGATAACTAGTGATCCCTACCCAGTAGCGAATGTTTCTCCGGTGGCACATGCTTATTCTTTTGCACAGGATGAGTATCCACGCATCGCGCATCGCGAGGTTCTTGATTAACACGCTTGCGCTAGAGGATGAAGAAGAAGAAATAATAGAGACCGAGGAAGACTATGGCCTCACGAAAAATGATTTCGTTTATCTAGACGATGAGGATAGAGGCCTAGCCTTAGGGTGGCCACCCGGTTTATATAATATCCTCTTTCCTTGATTCTAAAAGGGATGCCAGATAGGTAGGTTAGGGGTCTGGATTGTGTTTTGAGTTTTTTTTCTAGGAGTTTTAATTTTTTCACACTGACATGCCTCCCAGAGGTATAGTGCTTGTTTTTTGGATGTGTTAGGTAGGACTTAAATGGATCTCCATCCACATGGCTGAGGACACCTGCTTCGATGAAATGAGCAACTCCATACCTCCAGGTGTACTACTTTCCATGATTCATGTTGGTGGATATTTATAATTGCTAATAATGATTTTTCATGGTTTGTTTGAGTGCAATAGTTATGTTTGTTATCTGCCATTATAGATGTATAAATTTGTCTTTGCCTTGAGATTAGGAGACCGTGACTTTAGGTTAACTCATTTACTTGACCACTAGTCCTAGCTGATAAAATTATCTGAGTATTTGAGACCTTAGGAATATTTAAGGCATAGAGAAGCTTGCTCACTTAAACAACAAAAACACTAGTGAGAATACAAAGGAAATAGAAGCAAAAAACATAAGTGCCACAAATGAAAAATCTAATGCTGGAAGAGAAATCCTGGCTTGATTTGGTACTTCACTCACATGTATTGTCTATGGTACTAGAGCCCTGGAGGTTCCCAGTGTGGGCACTTTTCTTTGAGAAGCAAAAAGCCCCGGACATACAAAATAAGCACACACGTCAAATGATTGTGAACCAAAGTAAAAAAGAGAAAAAGAAAAAAATGAATGAAATTTACAAGACTTCCATCGAGCTTACAGTTAACATTTCAAGCTTTTGTTTGCAGTTGTGAGAGCTAGTTGGCTAATCAAAGCTAAAAAGCACAATTAGGGAATCTTGCATTTAGATAATCTTCTTAGCTTAGCTAGTACTAGAGTATTTGTTTTAATCTTAGTCATAGCTAACTAATTGATAGACTCACAGATAAGCCCAAAACTGTTGGTTATTAATTTACTCAAAGTGCGATTTATTTGTCCTTAATGGCAGTCTAACATTTCATAAATCTTGCATTTACACATTTCCACATGTACTTTACATTCCCCTCATGGTTTATGGCCATATAATACCGCTTGCTGAAACAATACTTTGCCTTGCAGATTCAAATCCAGATGCTCTACAACATGGACATAACAAGCTTCAACTCAATAGCTTCCGAGGACGGAATCTACATCAGGAAGGGGGGCATGTTAACCCTCACGGCTCACAGACACCCTATTACCTATGACGGACGTTGTAACCTACGGCGCACATTGTATTATTTAGTTGGTAGAGTCAAGTACCGGGCTTGTTGGTCCAATAGGAAAAGGGTAAGAGTGATCGCCGATGAGAGGCGCACTCTAACTGGGACATTCAAGGGATTAGTTGGCTAAGCATGGGCGCCCAAGTGTGAATGGCGTGAGCTCATATAAAAGTCAACTAAACCTAAAATTCACTTATTATCTCATTTGTGCAATGCAAGAAAGGTGCTCTTGCTCCATCTCCTTGTGTACTAGTGTGTGTGTGTGTGTACTTGAGAGAGAGAGAGAGAGAGTGTGTGTGTGTGATCGAGCATTGCGGCGGCACGACGGCGGTGAAGCGGTTGAGCGCGACGTAGCGGCGTCTCCTTCTTCTGTGCGGCGAGGAATCCTCCATGGCAGGAGCATAGAGCGGTGAGTGACACACCATTGCCCTCTTTTGAGCTTACTAGTTAAGCTAGTTGTGTGCTTGGAGCCGTCTGTGGCTCGCACACAGTGTTAGGCAATTCCCTTGCTTCGAGAGTGCGGCAAGGAGCGCACAGATATTAGTTATTATGACATACCATAACGATAGCCTGCTTGTCATACCATAACCATAAGAGCCATACTATCATTGCAAATACATATCCATAACCTAATTGCCAAACCATAACCATAACATGATTGCCATACCATCATTGCAAAACCATGATCATAACTTGATTGCCAAACCATAACCGTAACCTCTGTGACATATCATAACCATACCATGATTGCCATACCACAATTCTAGAACCATAACCATAACTTGATTTTCATACTATAATCATAATCGTAAACGAAATGCAAAACGCATAAACATAAGCGTGAAACTGTACATGTATACAATGAATGAGCACAATTGTATCAAGAAGACCATAGCTACAAAAAAAACCATATATGGAGTATGTCACCCTCATGGTAATGCCTCCTAGATGGTCTCTCCTTCCTCCTACAGCTGGGTCAAAAGGGCCACAAGTCCATTCTTGTACCCATACTTCTCCTCTCGACGTGTGAGAGGGCTCTTCACGGTAACTTTTTGCAAAATTAACAATTGATCATAAGATAAATCTTCAAATAGTATATACATTTTTGACAATTTACATCATACGTATAATACTTACAAACTCATATCAAAGTATTTTGTAGCTCCCACTCCCAAGATGTGATGCTCCACCAAACTCCAAACATGCTCTAGCTGCATCTCTCTGCTGTTGAAATCTCTGAGGATTGTTTTCTATCTCTTGTGAAATCCCCACCCACTCTTCTGCATCCAGCCATGCCAAATTTGGATTTCCATCCTTGTACATGTTTCTCACCTCTGACCGATGGTGTGAAATTATGGCAATCACCACACTCAAAATACAATCATTTTCGACTCGATTGTACCCGTCTGCCGTCTTGTACTCTCTGTGAATGGCCTTGACGATGTAATTCTTCTTTCATTATGTTGATTATCCAAAATCTCCATCACAAAATGGCCAAACTTGATTGAATAGAGCTGCCAAATCCTCTATCACATGGCCTTTTAGACCCTATTTGCCACAACAATCCCATCCCTACTCTTCTACACCTTGCTAGGATCATGCTTGTGTGATCCCCAAGGTGTACATGTTGTGCCAATTGATGAACTATCTATTGAAGAGAGTGGTGGATGCTCTCTCGATGGTATGGATGCATCATATGATTAAACAGTAGGTCACTCCAATACGGGATCTCATGGAAAATAGAAAGTCACGTCATGCCAGGTGGCATGAAATCTCCCCTTTCTAGCCAAATGTTTTTCCAATCGCTCTCTTTTAGTGGATGCATATCATGTTTGCATACGTTTGGTCCACATAGCTCATGTCCTTCATGCAAAAATCTATTATGCTCCTTGTAAATTGTCTAGTTCAAATGATCAGAGTGGCAGAAATTTCAGGGATTTAATATTTACGTAATTACCAAAATATTTGTGTAATTACAAGGTCTTGTTGACATATTTACATACATAGTTAACATGATCACAAACAAGCCGGTTCAGAGCAACCTAGAAACCCACAAAAAGCCTGCCAGGCTTTTGCGTTTTCTCGATGGGCCCCACCGGGCTTCTGCAATTTCCCTACAGGTCCTCCGAGAAAACGGTAAGGCCCGACGGGCTGCAGCTTAATATCATAGAGGGCCCAAATCGGGCACGTTCGGTGTTTTTTGTTGAGACACACACACACACACATAGAGAGAGAGAGAGAGAGAGAGAGAGAGAGAGAGAGAGAGAGAGAGAGAGAGAGAGAGAGAGAGAGAGAGAGAGAGAGAGAGAGAGAGAGAGAGAGAGAGAGAGAGATGACCATCTTTGTAGGTACGTTGAGAGGAGAGAGGGGTTCGTGAGAGAGAGAGACAAAGAGAGAGATCAATGACTAACTTCGTTGTGGAGCTACGTAGTGTTGCCACAATTATAATGACTACTTGCACGCAAAAAACAGACATCATTTGATACACTTACAACCACAAATAGCTCATAGATGCGTTAACACATGTGCTCCAATTTACAAGGAATGCTTGGCATTGTTATGTAGCTCTCTCCGAGCCAATTGTGATGGTGCAGTTGAATCTCCAATGCAACAAGGAGGCAAGAAGTAGCATTAGGATGAAGTGCCATTGCACCCTGGCTTCTACAAGTAGAATAACTACTCATGATGTTTTTAACCATAATCCGCATCATATCATAACTATCAAAAAATAAGACTTTGATATGGGAAATTGAGTTATGTCGTGTTGTTGACCCATGGGTCAATACTCCCCCCCTCCGAATGCATGTCCTCTCTGACATCACCTCATTGTCAATGTCGGTGCGGTCTTTGTTGTTGTTGTTTTTCTTTCTTGTGATTTATGTACTTCATATCCATCTATTGTTGTCATTATAGGGCTATTGCTAGATCTAAATTCAAAAAGAAGCCAATCTCGTTCAGCTTGACTCTTATCATCATGGATAGATAAAGCAACAAATTCATCCATTGGAAGTTGTTTAGTAACTTGATCACAACCTCTTTTTGTTTCCATAAATATGATCACTTTACTTCCGTCCATCATTTATTTCTCATTCTGAAGCGAATGATGGATGGAAGTAAAGTGATCATATTTATGGAAACAAAAAGAGGTTGTGATCAAGTTACTAAACAACTTCCAATGGATGAAATACAATCGTTTTGATTTGAGATTCAAAACCGATGTTTGCTAGGGGCTTTTTAATTCTTTGCCTTCTTCGTATTACTGGTGCTGACATTTTTCTCCATTGCTTTCAATTTAATACTGTAGACATAAGAACTAGATGTTCAGTTAAAAAAAAGTAAAAAAAATTCAATATATTAAAAAAACAATTACTAAGAAAGCAATCAAATCTACATAATATGAAATTTGCAATGAACTCTAGTCAATTCCACATATCGACCACGTATGTTCTGAGAG
The DNA here is from genome assembly GCF_014529385.1 of Adiantum capillus-veneris. NCBI lineage: Eukaryota > Viridiplantae > Streptophyta > Polypodiopsida > Polypodiales > Pteridaceae > Adiantum > Adiantum capillus-veneris. The sequence goes on along the minus strand of NC_140954.1, from coordinate 106,720,540 downwards.
AACATACACATTGCAATGCACTCTGTACATGGCATTATGGAAACAAAAATAATATGAAATTGTCAATGCAATTATAAATATAATGATTAGTTATATATCCTCTGCCATCTGAAAACAATAAGACACAACTATTTTCACATGCTACAAAGAATCATCAACATCTACATTGAAATGATGATAATTATTTTCAAAACACACATGAAAGAAATAATGTCAATGATTGACCATCTCATGCACTAACAATATTTTAAATATAATACATAATTCACTCCCTATATAAACCAATACATAAAACAAGGCAATGAAATATTCAATACAATTACACAATTGAGGACTACTTGTACCCAATCAAGGATTGTAGCCCCCTTATGCATCCAATTCAATATATAAAAGCTAATTTCACCCAATTAAGGATTATAGCTCTCATATTGTGCAGTGGAAATGTATATCAATTCAAATCTATGATGGTGAAAAATGCAATACTTCAAGGATCTTTATATACCCAGTACACTAGTATAGGGTATCCAACCCTTGACTATCAACTCGTTATTTAAATATGCTCATCTTCTAAAACCAACTACAACCCTTTTATGGACCAATGGCTTCGTCACAATGAGCATGAATCTCCAAATTCTCAATTGTTTTGCTTTAGTACCTTTATGTTCGGTGAGGGATTTAAATATTTTAGAAGTGGTTACCGAATTAAGAATCACGTTCGGCCCAAGAAAAGGACATGTGACTCTGTAACCTTAAGTCAATTCACAGTGAGATGACTATACCCGGCACTCGGATATAATCCCCAGGGATTTGCCTAGTTAAAATGCCAAAGTAAGAAGAGGTTTACTATATACAGTACGGCCCGCTGAGCTTTCCAATTTTCCCGGCGGGCCCGCTCGTAAATCACTACAGCTCGGCGGGCCCCTTCGGGAAAATGAAAAAACCCGACGGGCCTACCGGCTCTATTGGTTTTTGCAGATCACCATCAAGATCACGTTAACAATTAACGTGATCACGTGATTTTCTTGTGTAAATACTAGAGTTATTAACGTAATCACACGATCGTGATTATGTCAATAAGAATCCCTGTGCAGAATCCAAGTCAAGGATCACAATACGGACATGCATTATCGCCTGAATAAGTAGAACCTTAAAAATTATAAAATTAAGATGTAAAAGTGTTTGCATAGCCAAGAATAGCATATATGTGAGGGTTTCAAAGATACTTATCTGAACACTGGCCGAAGCCTGGCCAATCGTGCATGGTCCACATGAGAATGCCTTGCATATGTACATTTTGTCGTCCAATTAGTTGGCACATATCAACAACATTGATCCCTGTCCACAATATTTGGATCTCTTCTATAAGTGGTGCCAAAAATGCTTTGTTTGGTGGACACAACGGACTGACACGTAAAAGGAAGATGTACACCAAACCTTGTTGTAGTTGCTCATTTTTTCAAAAGAAGCGATGTAATTCTGCTATTGAGGATTATCAGTTGTAATATATTTTGTCATTCCCTCTTAGCCTCTCTGAGCCTACACCCCGAGGAGGTCACCTAATAAAAATGTAACCTATCACATGAGTTCAACAGAAGCGTATTTAAATTTCTTAAAACTCACAGAAATATATATACAGAAGGATATTATTTACTCAAATTTGAAAAAAAAATATAGATTTTAAAAGAAAAGGGTACATTATATTCTTAACAAAATTCACACACGTGATATGGTAGTTTTACACATAATGAACCCCCCCAGGCCTACACCCATTGTAAGTGGCCAAATGGCTCTGGGAAAGTCCCCTTAGCTCTTAAGTCAAAACCGTCATTTTTGAAAAACACATGATCATTAGCTTTGAGAAGAATTGGACGTCGACTGTGAGAGCTTCTTGCTGCTACAGCTTGTAATCTTCTATTCTCCTTGTCTGGTAATCAAAATTCAATTCCCAATAGCACATTGTGTTCTATGTCTCTTACTCTACAATCTAAGTGTAATCATTCTCAATTCTGTTGTGGTTTGTGACGTCTTGTTTGTGAGCTCAATGCATTGATTTGAGGTTCTAAATGGGGTTTTTTTTAATGCTTTGACCTTGGATAAGTGTTTCTATGCTTCAGGGACCTTTCCATGTAGTTTTTTTTCAGTTTTTTGCCCATTTTTATGACGGATCATGATTTATGTACCTTCCCAGATGGCTGCAAAACCTAGTAGGATTGTTCCCCTAGGTGTTTTAATACTTCTCCTTAAGTTTTGTTGCATTCTAAATTCATTTGGAGAGATCGGACATAGACTGATTTTCTCACTAGGAAGTGGTTGATTTGCTTTCTTCGTAATATGCATAGCCCTTTGAGTTCACTTTGGTGAGATCGACACTCTCATTAAGTCTCCGTGCCCCATCTCGAGTCGCTTCCTTGCATATTGACATTATATTAGTACAAAAAGCTATGTTGCAGACGTCCATCGGGATGACCCGCTAACATTGTTGTCGCTATCAAAGAAGTCGATCCTTAGGTGGTGAGTGACTCAATTGTACAAAAGATCCCTTCCAAATCTTTTGACACCCATTTCGTTTACACATAGACAATAAAGGAGCTAGACGTAGGCTTAGTGCTTAGTAGAGACTGGAGTCCGAGACTAGCCAGTGCTACTCCTTTTATGAGCAAAGAAAGCTGTGAGTGAAGTACAAAAGAGAATTTTGTTCTTTAATTTTCCCATGCTTGGAAAGGATTGTTTGACCATACGCTTTGTCGTCATTTTTGTATTGTTAAATTCGTTTATGTTTGTGTACCTATTTCCATTTATAGGAGTAGGTTAAGTAACAAGTTCCACCATCAATTGGTGCCAAAATGATCAGGTTAAAAATTGTCCAAAACCTTATTTTGGTGCCGAGGACCATAACTCTAGGACCATAACTCTGAAAAGTTATAAAATTGATGGACAGAGCTTCAATGCTAAATTAAACCCAACAAAACTTGGAAAAAGGGATATACAAGCTTGCTAGAGACAGACTGTGCACATTTCTTCCAGCTTGTCTATCGAACATGTATCGCGATCCATGTACCTTTTAGGCCAAGTGAGTAGAATTTTTTTTCTTTTCTTAGAAGAGACTCGCAAAGAGTAGAACCTTGAATTTGTCTAGATGTAGAGTGCTAAAAAGAACATCCAAATCAAGAAATTGGGTTAAGTAGAGAAGAACCTTAAAAATTGAGAAAATGTGGGAGAATTGAATTTTTATTTGTCCAAATTCAAAAAGGGGTGAGAATTGGGTTCAACTAAAAGCAGAGAACTAGTAGGACAAAAAATCGTGATCAAATGTCTCCGACCCCGAGCTAAAATAGCACCATTGTACCATGAAATGAACATAATGAAAAAAGTTACTATTTTTAGCAGTTTTTCGAATTCTGTGAGTGCCATGATGTTTAGAATTTTTCAAAGCTTCGAAATGTGAATTAAACTAATTTTTGTGAAAAATTTCCAAAAACAGTAAGTTTTTGGTCATCCGATCTGTCTAGTTTTGACCATCTCAAAAAACTGCACCCGTACCCCGAATTTGAAAAAAATGCCTTTTCGGACCCCGAGGGCTGCTAAATATGGCAGGTACTCAGACCAGTACGCCTTAGTTAGAGCTTAGTATAGCAATTTACGGCATTAAATTCCAACTCGTATGGGCCGTTTTAGCCTAAAACCAATTTTTCCTAAAGTTGTGCGGGGAGGCACCGGCGCTCGACGCTGTGTGGGAGCAGGTTCCATGCCACTCTGAGCCATCTTTAGCAGCTAGGGGGCACCCTCTTGCCTTGTGGGAGTTGTAGGGGAGTTTCCAAGCTAGAGAGTGGGTGTGAGAGCCAGTTAAACTGACCAACTAGACACTTGGTGGGAAGGCAACTAGACTTGCCAATGCATTAACTGAGTGCTCACTCAGATGCTTATAGCAACCCAGATCGATTTTCAGCCTTGAGGAGCCTATTTAAAGGTGCGCTCACACACGCACACACACACATATGCTCACACACACACACCTACACACACCTTGGGAAGGTGCTGCCGGCACACACAATTTTTGAAGTAGAAGCAAGGAGGGAGGTGCTGCCGAAATTCTCATCTTGAGAACTCATTTGGATCGGAACATCAAGAGGATTCTCAGCCCCTAGTCACGATAATCATGGTTTAATTCCTCCTCTTCTTAATTCTCTTCATTATTCTCCAAATTCCTCGTCTACTATGCTTAATCCTAGCTATAATTCCCAATAGCTGCTCTCTAGGTTTACATAGCTATACTCCATTGCATAATCATCATTCAATTAGCTAATTTATGCAACCATTCATCACTTTTAATCAATGATTAATACATGATTAGGAGAGATTTCTCTCTCTAGGCAGCATAGTAGTTAATTGTCAAGCCGATAATGATGTAGATCTGATGAAATTATTTCTTTTACCACTCAGTATGGAAAAGCCTAGGTTCATTTGAGAAGAGTGCTATAGTAACGAGTTTTATACCATTGGATAGGCACCGCCTGCTGCTCTCTACTCGGCAGTGCAAGAGAAGAAGCTCCTCCTTAAACAAGCCCAGCCTCCACTCTTTAAGGGCGAGGGGGCAAATGTGGAGAGAGATGCGGAAGTGTGGATGGAAGCAATGGATGATTACTTTGAAGCTGCGGGAACCCAACCCGTTGTCAGGAGTTTTTTGGAGCAAGGGATTGCGCATATGTACATATCCATGCATGGTGCATGAAATAAAGGTTTGCCCATTTTCCAGAGCCAGGTGGTTACGGGCCCACATGTGTACAGGTAGGACAGCATGTACATAGTGCATCGATTTTCACTATTACCAGTACCAGTGTGTTTTTTCTACAATAAGGAGGAGTTGGTAGCGCGTAAAAATTCTCGAGGAAGCTATCCGCGGGCCGACGACGTGAGGTCAGCAAGTGCGTCAGATGACATCTAGTGGCGTCAGGAGGGCGAACGAGGTCAATATTTGCACGCAGATGAGGACGGACACAACGTGGGTGTTTGCTTGTGAGAATTATGCAGAAAGGTCATCATGAGGACCTTTTTTTGGGGCCACTTCACGTGGTGGCGAGATGCATTATTGGAAAAAAGCTGAGTGCCAGGTGTGCGAATGATGCAAAAAGGTGACAACTATGCACTGCGAGGTCAGTTTTTGGCCTGTTCGGGGTCCGTTTGAGGTCATCTAAAAGGCCAAGGGTGCCCAACTAATAAAGCTAAGTGTGGGAACTGAAAAAAGAGAGAGAAGACCAGAAAAAACGTGGAGAAGAGAGGAGGAACAGCCGCAGGTGTGTTTTTGCTCATTTTGGAGCCTGTTTTGGCCGTAAACTGCTCATCCGAGGTCGGATTTGAGCACTTTGACATTGTAGACTGGGGTTTTGGGCCGTTCCGGACGCGATGGCGCTGTTTATTTTGCCAAATTCCTCACTCTTTTCCTGTTGTTTTTCTGTGTAAGTTCCTCCTATGAGCGAAGTTTCTGCTCTAGTTTGTGATTGTATCTGGTATCTTTTACCCATATTGTGTGAGCTGTTTGCCCCATTGGTGTTGGCCCAAGCTCATTTGTATCTAAACATCAGAAATTCTCCTCTTTTGAGCTGAGTTTTTTGGGTGTGTGTGTGTGTATGTGTGTGTCTGTGTGGAGTGGGCAAGTGGATAGTCTCTCTCCTCTCACTCCAGAGGTGTGTTCCCTGTCTCGGCCAGGTGTGTTGTCTAAGCCGAGTGGTGCCCCATAGTGTGTGTGTGTATCTTCCCAAGAGTGTGTGACGGGTCGTTATAGAGGCGCTGTGTGTGTTTTCATCCCGCTCACATTCTTTTGGCGCCCCCACTGAGGATCTTCTTCGAGTACCTTTTGCTTCGCGCTTCGAGCTTCGAGCTTCGAGCTTCGGGATTACAGGTTGCAGGTTGCAGATTACAGGTTGCAGGTTACAGATTACAGGTTACAGGAACAGGGACAGGGACAGGTACAGGTGATTCACACAGGTACAGGTAGCTGGAGTACAGTGATGTCACTTGCAGTTGTTGTGGGAATGCATCACTTGGCGCCTATTTGAGCGCATTGTCTGTTGGATTGTACGTTACTTGTGGAAACTGCCATTGTACGCCTTTGTGGAGCCATATATGGTTTTATTTGGCAGTCCCAGCCATTTCTGAGATTTGGTTTGGAAGATAGTCATTTCTGAGACTTGACTATACGCGATTTGCATTAGCTTTCGTGTGAGGGTCGATAGCGTGAGGTTTTTATTGAGCTGGGGGATTCTCAAATGTGGAGATCCTTTCGGTGATACAGGTAGCTGGAGCACCCTTTTCGTGACCTCGCCATAGGCTATGTACTAGTGAGTCCTACTTGATGCTCGGGTTCTATTGTTGACAGTTTATGCATACATAGACAGTCTATATTTTGGGTTCCTACTGCTCTACTTCTGGGGAAACTCTGTCGAAATTTTCCCAAGTTATGATGGCTGGTTTTTTGGTATTTTGAGCCATTTATGCTGTTATGCTGCTGAAATTTTGGCAAAATCAGAGGTTGAGTCAGGTGTGCCTTCTTGGGAGCTTCATGGTTGGCTTTAATGGATGATCAAAATGGCCCTCAGTTCACTCCTTTTCATTTAACGCAAAGAATTCAGATTAATGTTCATGTGTCCAGGAAGATCTTTTTCCAGCAGCGCATAGTCTTTATGTTTGGGCCAAGAAGATTGAGAGAGATCCTGGAATGTCCTTTGCCTGTTGTCATTCCGATGATCAACTATGAAAACTCATTTGATGTGCATGTGTTTGTCCTTATCTAAAGTTGAGCTCCATTGAAGTTTCTGGGGATTGGGAAGTGAAAAGTTTTGGGTTCTTGCACGTGTGTTCGAAGGGGTTCTCAAAGCATCATAATTTGGGTAGCCATGGCTTTCTCTTATCCCGAGTTTCATGGAAGAAGTGATGAAGATGTGGAAGAATTTTTGGAAAAGATGGAGGTTGTCTGCATTAGCAACCAGATTCATGACCCTACGCAAATGTTACGCCTTCTCCAAATTTGTTTGAAGAGTGATGCACGAGCTTGGTCCAAAGCATTTGAAGAGGAGTTGCGTATGGCTGATCCACCTATAAGATTGAGTTGGGACAATCTAAGGCATGGATTGGAAGTGGAGTTTGTGAAGATAGAAGACCCTGACAAAGTGTGGCAAGAAGTACAGGCTTTGGTGCAAAAGGAAGGTGAGCCAGTAGATGCATACAAACGTAAGTTTTCATTGGCATGGGAGCGAATGTGCAAGGCTTTAGCACCACAGGTACCCCCGCCTGACATGATGAAGAAGGACAGGTTCTTGGCTGGTCTTTGGGAGAATATACGTTGGAGAGTAGAGCTAAAGAAGCCTAGGACATATGAAGATGCACTAGAGGTAGCAAGGAACAAAGAGTGGAAGCTGAGGAAAATGAGCCAGTTAGGGGTGGAGTCTTTGCCAATGAGGTCTGAATTTCAGCCTATAGAGTCTTTACAAGGGCGCATGTCAGGGGTTCATCATGAACCAGTGGTTCCTGTTACTACTCAGGTTATGCCAGCAGTGGTCACTACAGCAGTGCAAGATGATGGCCTAAGGCAAGACATGAGGCAAGTGGTTGATCTGATGAAGAATCTCAGCCTAAACATGCTAGGTCAAGTGGGAAATAATCGAGGTCGAGGGCGGTTTGCAAATCATCCAGGAGGTGAAGAAAGACCTAGGAATGGTGCTGGACAAAGTAATAGTAGGTTTTGGAGGCAGACGCCCACATGTTATAATTGTGGAGAGTTGGGTCACATCAGCCCGCAATGTGATAAGCCACCAAGGATGGGGGGAGACATGTATCCATTGCCAAGACAGGTGCTAACTAGATCAAATGATTATGGCATCGAAATTAAGGGAGACGAAGGAACCAGTGGACTGACCCAGGAGGAAAAGGGAAAGACAAAAGTGCTAAGTGTAGTCACCTTGGAGAAGGCATCAAAGCTAGAGGATACATTAGTGATGCCTATTGGGAAGAGGACCACAGAGGATAAGGAAGGAAGAAGTGCCCCAGGTCCTAGTAAGAAGAAAGGAAAGAGCCATGAAGGTGAGGATGTCAAGGCCAAGAGGAAAAGGAGAGCTCGTCGAAAGTTTCATGTTTCAGATTTTCCACTAGGGGATGGGCAATTAAGCTATGACTTGAAGGAGGATCTGACGAGCAGGAAGGCAGATGTTACTTTTGGGCAGCTTATAGAGATGGTGCCTAAGCTAAAGCGACAGTGGAAGAGGATGGTTAACCCAATGGAGAAAGAGCCAGAGAGAGGTTCAGTGAAGGTGTTGGCAATGGACGAGCTACCAGACATTTGTCCAATAGTAGATGTGTGGCATAAAAGGAAAAATTTGGGACAAGGTTATGTGGATGGCGGAGCCCAAATATGCGTCATAACACACTCATGCGTTGAGAAGATGGGTCTCACAGTGGCTGGGGTGTCAGGTTTTCGGATCAGATTGGCAAACCATCAAAAAGTAAAATGCTTGGGTGTTGTAAAGAGCTTAGAAGTGGAGGCATATGATGCAAAGGCAGTGGTTGATTTTCATGTGATGCCAGCAGGGTTGGGAGCATATCCTATTATACTGGGCAGACCATGGTTACGTGCAGTGGGAGCTGTTCAAGATTGGCGACATGGTACGATTAGCCTCTATGGAAAGACAGGTACCAAGAAGCTTTATAATATGGACACAAGGAAACGATTAGAGGAGCTTTATGAAGATGAGGATGAGTCTAGTGATGAAGACTCTTCCACGGTGACAGATGAGGATAGTGATAGCACTACCAGCAGTGATGAGGATGTTGATGTTGCATTTCTTTTGATGGACAAAGAAATCCAGGAGATTGGTTTAGTCGCATTTGCGAAGGAAGTTGAAGATGAAAGTGAAGGGCCTTATGAAGTGATTGAAGGGCTGATGCAAACCAAAGTTGAGTTGTCAAAGAAGCAGGAATTAATGACGCAAATGATTAGTGGAGACCTCTCAGCTATGGAGAAGGATATATATTTGCATATGCTGGCTAGTTTTCCTGATTTGTTCATTACTTCATATGAAGAGATCAGAGGGTTCAAGGGTGAAGAGATGCATATAGAGCTGAATGAAGGTGCTAAGCCAGTGCGGCAAAGGCTAAGAAGGATGGGTCAAGAGCAAATGGAAGCCTTGCGGGTAGAGGTGGAAAAGTTATTGAAGGCAGGGTTCATAGTTCCAGTGGAGACCACAGAATGGGTGAGTCCAGTAGTAGTCAGTCCAAAGAAGGATGGGAAGTGGAGAATTTGTGTAGATTTTAAACCCTTAAACGCAGCCACTAAGAAGAACCCATATCCTCTTCCATTCATCGATCAGATCTTGGATTCAGTGGCAGGTTATGAGAGGTACAGTGTGTGTGATGGTTTTTCAGGCTATTTTCAATTGAAGATTGCTCTTAAAGACCGCACAAAGACAACTTTTATTACGCCATGGGGCTGCTATTGCTACACAGTGTTGCCGTTTGGGTTGTCAAATGGACCATCTTTCTATCAAGAAAGAGCAAATTGGGTGCTGGAACCATTCATTGGTAGTTGTGTTAAGGCTTTTATGGACGACTTCTGTGTCTATAGCAGTAGGGTTGAGCATCATGAGAAGTTGCAGATGGTATTGGCTCGATATGATGAATGTGGAGGACAACTAAATCCAAAGAAATGTCATCTAGCACAGCCAAGGGTGAAGTTATTGGGCCATATGGTGTCAGAAAATGGCATTGAGGCTGATCCAGATAAGGTGAAGTCTATTATTCTTCTTCCATCACCTATGAGTATGAAGCAATTGGCAACCTTTATACACAAAGTGAAGTACATGGCACGGTTTATTCCATTGTCTTCGCAGCTTCTTTATCCATTACAGCAAGTGGCAAAGCATGATCCATTGCAATGGGATGACAAGTGTGAAGAAGTGTTTCAAGAGGTGAAAGAGGTGTTAGGGGGGTTGTCAGCCATGCAGGCTCCTGATTGGGAGAAAGTTTTTTATGTAAATCCATCAGTGGGGGATGATGCCATTGGAGCCATGCTATTGCAAAAGGGGAAGGGCAGCCATTATATGAGGCCAGTGTATTGTGCAAGCCGAGTGAAGTTGGTAGCGGAGAGAAAGTTATCGGAAGTAGAGCTAGTGATGGCTAGTGTAATATTTGCTTGTCGACGATTTCGTCATTACTTGCTACCACGGCCTTTTGTTTTCTTGACGAGTTATGCCTTTTTGCCACAGTTAATTAATGGTATTAACATGTCAAATGTGGTGAAGAAATGGGTAATTGAGCTGCAAGAGTTTGAGTTCTCTTTTCTAGTGGAAGATAGTACAAGGGCTACCCTAGCTGATTTGTTGACCTACAAGGAGAATCCCCTTATTGTTAAGGAAGAGGTGGTGAGAAAGGTAGTTGAAGAAGTGCCACAGATCAGCAATGCACATGTGTTGTTCTTTGATGGTTCATACAGAAAGAGCCATGATGCAGCTTCAGGGGGTATAACACTTTATGATCCAGAGGGGAAGCTGTTATGCAAGAGGCGAAGCTAGTATGCAAGAGAGGGTTCAAATTGGATGCTCATAGTAACAATGAGGCTGAATATGCTACATTGGAAGCCGGATTACACATTTGTTTGAAGCATGGGGTTCGAAGGTTGAGCATAAAAGGTGATGCCTTGTTAGTGGTGAAGCAAGTGTTGGGTGTGTGGAAGAGCAAGAACACCTCATTGAAGGAAATGTGCTTCAGAATTAAAGGCCTGTTAAAAAAGTTTGAAGCATGGAGTATCAGACACATTGAACGTGCTCTAAATGGAGAGGCACATGAAGCAGCTCAAGGCATGATTGGGGAGCTATTTGTGTTGAGGACCACTTTACCTCTTTATCATGGCCGGGAAAGTTTGGCTCAAGAAGAGGAGTTTTTGCTAACAGGAATCATTCCAAAGGAGATTCAGAAGTCTAAGAAGTATGGCTTTGTGCGTAGAGCATACAGGTACAAATTGATTGGTGATGTCTTATACATGAAAGGGGCTGATCTCGTGTTGAGACGTGTACCTTGGCGGGAGGAGCTTTACAGAGTGTTGGAAGAGAATCACGAAGGCGCATGTGGTGGCCATTTTGCTCTAAAGATCACCTTGCATAAGATTTTGCAAGAGGGGTATGTATGGCCTAGTTTGCACAAGGATGTTCACCATTGGTGTAGGTCTTGCAATAGGTGTCAAGCATTTGGGAAGAGAGTGTTGAAGCCAGAGCTACGAAAAACCATTATGGCGTTTGATGTGTTTGAAAAGTGGGGGATTGATGCAATAGGCCCGTTACCTATCACAAGCAGGGGCAAAAGCTATATCTTGACGGCAGTGGACTATCTCTCTAGATGGGCAGAGGCTATAGCAGTAAAACAGATCACTGCAAAGGATGTGGCAAAATTTGTGTATGATGAAATATGTTGCAAGTTTGGGGTGCCATTAGAGCTACTTTCAGATAAGGGGCCAGGATTTAGAGCTAAACTGCTAGACTTCTTATGCACAAAGATGAAGATTAGGCACCAGCATACCACTCCTTATTACCCGCAGTGTAATGGCTTGAATGAAAGATTCAATGGTGAGTTGGTACAGATTCTTTCGAAAGTGACAGAGCACCAAGGAAAGAATTGGGATTTGGAATTGCCTAGTGCATTATGGGCTTACCGTACTTCGGTGAAGACAGGTACAGGGTTTACTCCATTTCATTTGGTGTATGGAAAGGAAGCACTATTGCCTGTGGAGGTAGAGTTGCCTGCGGTCAAGATGTTGGAGAAGTTGCTTGGGCCGCCTAGTGATGCATTCAAAGAGAGGCTCTTGCAGTTACAAGAGGTCCAGTTGGATAGGATGAGCGCTTTGGAGCATTATGGGCAGAGGCAGGATAAGGCTTTGACAAAGCTAAATGAAAAGGTCAAAAGTAAGGGTATCAAGCAACATGACTTGGTTTTGCGCTACAACAGTAAGCTGGACAACACCTTCCAAAAGAAGTTTCAAATTAAGTGGGAAGGCCCTTTCAAGGTAGTAGAGTGTTTTCCAAATGGCACATATCAGCTGGCTAACCTGGATGGTGTTCTACATAAGTCAAGGGTAAATGGATTGCGTCTTAAATTGTATCATGCTAGATTGATGATGGTGGAACAAGATGAGTTGTCGGTGGAGCAAGAAATGTTGGTGAAGGATGAGGAGACTTGTGATGCGGCGAGTCTCATATATCTCTTTGCTGCTGCTGATCATGAATGATCTAGCAGGCTAGGGGATGGGCAAATTATGTCAGGAGTTTTTTGGAGCAAGGGATTGCGCATATGTACATATCCATGCATGGTGCATGAAATAAAGGTTTGCCCATTTTCCAGAGCCAGGTGGTTACGTGGGGCCCACATGTGTACAGGTAGGACAGCATGTACATAGTGCATCGATTTTCACTATTACCAGTACCAGTGTGTTTTTTCTACAATAAGGAGGATTTGGTAGCGCGTAAAACTTCTCGAGGAAGCTATCCGCGGGCCGACGACGTGAGGTCAGCAGGTGCGTCAGATGGCATCTAGTGGCGTCAGGAGGGCGAACGAGGTCAATATTTGCACGCAGATGAGGACGGACACAACGTGGGTGTTTGCTTGTGAGAATTATGCAGAAAGGTCATCATGAGGACCTTTTTTTGGGGCCACTTCACGTGGTGGCGAGATGCATTATTGGAAAAAAGCTGAGTGCCAGGTGTGCGAATGATGCAAAAAGGTGACAACTATGCACTGCGAGGTCAGTTTTTGGCCTGTTCGGGGTCCGTTTGAGGTCATCTAAAAGGCCAAGGGTGCCCAACTAATAAAGCTAAGTGTGGGAACTGAAAAAAGAGAGAGAAGACCAGAAAAAACGTGGAGAAGAGAGGAGGAACAGCCGCAGGTGTGTTTTTGCTCATTTTGGAGCCTGTTTTGGCCGTAAACTGCTCATCCGAGGTCGGATTTGAGCACTTTGACATTGTAGACTGGGGTTTTGGGCCGTTCCGGACGCGATGGCGCTGTCCATTTTGCCAAATTCCTCACTCTTTTCCTGCTGTTTTTCTGTGTAAGTTCCTCCTATGAGCGAAGTTTCTGCTCTAGTTTGTGATTGTATCTGGTATCTTTTACCCATATTGTGTGAGCTGTTTGCCCCATTGGTGTTGGCCCAAGCTCATTTGTATCTAAACATCAGAAATTCTCCTCTTTTGAGCTGAGTTTTTTGGGTGTGTGTGTGTGTATGTGTGTGTCTGTGTGGAGTGGGCAAGTGGATAGTCTCTCTCCTCTCACTCCAGAGGTGTGTTCCCTGTCTCGGCCAGGTGTGTTGTCTAAGCCGAGTGGTGCCCCATAGTGTGTGTGTGTATCTTCCCAAGAGTGTGTGACGGGTCGTTATAGAGGCGCTGTGTGTGTTTTCATCCCGCTCACACCGTGAATCAGACCATGCTTGTGATGTTCCACTTGTCTGGGGATGCCAAGATATGGTGGAAGCAACATTGCAGGGATTTGGATATTAAGGGATCTTCCCAATCCTGGGAAGACATCAAAGGTGCAATAATGGGACGTTATTTACCACCTGCCTATAAAACCTTGAAGATGAATGAGTTCTTTTCATTTCAGCAGCTCACTTCATCTGTCGAAGAGTATTATGCAAAGTTTTTCACTCTTCAGAGATATGCTCCTAAGATGACCTTGGAACAACAGGTGGCGAGGTTCTGCCAAGGGCTAATCGACCCTTTGAATACGCGGTTGGAAGCTCTCAGGCCGACAACACTACAGGATTCCTTGTTAAGGGCCAAGCTGTTAGCTAAAGAGATTCAGAGGGATACCCAAGATAGTCAATACTATTTGTCAAAGAGGGCCAGGACAGATAACTGGAGTAACAGGCCAATCAACCCTGCATACCACCATCGTCCGATAGTAGCTACTACGACAGCTACCGAGATTCCCAATATAAAATGTTTTGAATGCCAGGAATATGGACATTACAAAAGCCGATGTCCAAAAAGGATTTCCCAAATATCCGGTGCTAATAATGTACCTCTGAACGTCAACGGGCGAGGGCAACAAAACGGAAGAGGAGGCCGAGGAAGAGGAAACATAGGACAAGGAAGCGGAGCTTTCGCCAATTCCGCAGTGATACAACCAACTGTGAGTGAAAAAGCTGATGAGAGAGCAGCTCTATATGCTGCAACTGCTAATCCTAGTGAGCAATAATTCAAGCACCAGGATCTCATCAAAGTTCAGCAGAATAAGACGCATAAAGCTAAAGACTTAATTTAGACAGAGGATATATGTACCTCAGTAGTTAGCATAAAATTTACCCAGATGTTTTCTTGAGATGAGGAAATCTCAAATTCTTCACGTTGGGGAGGATGTAAGGTCTCCGACCCCGAGCTAGAAGAGCACCATTGTACCATGAAATGAACATAATGAAAAAAGTTACTATTTTTAGCAGTTTTCCGAATTCTGTCAGTGCCATGATGTTTAGAATTTTTTAAATCTTTGAAATGTGAATTACAATAATTTTTGTGAAAAATTTCCAAAAACAGTAAGTTTTTGGTCATCCGACCCGTCCAGTTTTGACCATCTCGAAAAACTACATCCATACCCCGAATTTGAAAAAAATGCCTTTTCGGACTCCGGGGGCTACAAAATATGGCAAGTACTCGGACCAGTACGCCTTAGTTAGAGCTTAGTATAGCAATTTACGGCATTAAATTCCGACTCGTATGGGCCATTTTAGCCTAAAACCAATTTTTCCTAAAGTTGTGCGAGGAGGCACCGGGGCTCGAGGCTGTGTGGGAGCCGGTTCCAGGCCACTCTGAGCCAGCTTTAGCAGCTAGGGGGCACCCTCTTGCCTTGTGGGAGTTGTAGGCGAGTTTCCAAGCTAGAGAGGGTGTGAGAGCCAGTTAAACTGACCAACTGGACACTTGGTGGGTAGGCAACTAGACTTGCCAATGCATTAACTGAAGGCTCACTCAGATGCTTATAGAAACCGAGCTCTATTTTCAGCCTTGAGGACCCTATTTAAAGGTTTTCTCTCTCTTTCACACACACACACACATGCTCACACACACACCCAGTACACACACACACACACGTACACACACCTTGGGAAGGTGTTGCCGGCACACACAGTTTTTGAAGGAGAAGCAAGGAGGGAGGTGCTGCCGAAACTCTCATCTTGAGAACTCATTTGGATCAGAAAATCAAGAGGATTCTCAGCCCCTAATCACGGTAATCATGGTTTAATTCCTGCTCTTCTTAATTCTCTTCATTATTCTCCAAATTCCTCATCTACTATGCTTAATCCTAGCTATAATTCCCAATAGCTTCTCTCTAAGTTTACATAGCTATACTCCATTACATAATCATCATTCAATTAGCTAATTTATGCATCCATTCATCACTTTTAATCAATGATTATTACATGATTAGGAAAGATTTCTCTCTCTAGGTAGCATAGTAATTAATTGTCAAGCCGGTAATGATGTAGATCTGATGAAATTCTTTCTTTTACCACTCAATATTGTTGTAATTAAGTTAGAATCAATTTTCTCATACATTAAGATGCGATTAAGAAAAAATTAATCCATCATTGAGCCACTAATAAGAGAATTTTCTCTCACCTATGCATGCGGTAATTCTGCATCCTTCTAATTGCACTAGGAAAGTGATTGACCTTGCTTAATTCATCTCTCTTGTAATTTGATTAGTAAAATTTCAAAATCCTTAATCATCTAAGCCAAGTGATTAACTTTAGAGCCGGTTCCCATAGGGCAAGTAAAGTATTATCCATAAAATTACTATGTCTCGAAGGAAAAATCTAACCCTCTCATATAAGGGGGATTGTTCAATGATTCTAATCTATCATTTGGATTGTTATGATGCAATAGGAAAGAATGTCTGCTAGGGAAAATTTAGCTCGGCATGTTCGTCCTATTTCCAATGTTGAATTATGTTAAGTATGGAGCCTGATTTACCCTTGTAATTTTTTGTGGTAAAAGCGCACATTTGTAAGGCCCCCATTATGAGGAGAAGCCATCGTGCATGAAGGAAAATCACTCACCGGAAACCAAAATTTTCACGAACAAGAATCAGGGGCAACTTTAGGGGCCTCAAGGGCAGAGGCCCCCGAGAATTTTTTTTTCTTGCTGGAATATTCCTTTTCGCCGGAATATTATGGCCGGACGACGGCCGAAAAGTGGTCGGAAAACAACCGGTCGGTTGGCAAGGGGCCGGTAGTCAATGGCCGGTGGCCAGTGGTCGGAAGTCAATGGCCGGTGGCTGGTGGCCAAATTCAAAAGCGGACTTGTCTTCTCAAGGGTGGCCACACATGGGCAGATTGGAGGGTCCGATTTGGACTGATTCGCACAAGGGCGGCTACACATGGCTGCCTCTCATAAGAGAGGACAGCCCTTTTGGCCTATAAAAGGAGGCCAGCTCTACACACATTTCAGAGTGTGAAGTTGATGCAATAAGGTGAGTGTAAGGTGGTGAGAGTGAAGCAACGCGGGAGCTCCATTAAGGGTATAATCCCTTTGTAAACTACTTCTTGTTTTGAAGTACTACATCCATTGAGTGGCTGCTTTGCCGTGGACGTAGCCCACATTGGGTGAACCACGTATATCGTGTGTACTCTCTCTCTCTCTCTCTAGTCTATAATCTCATGTATGTAAATCTGTCTCTCTCCATTAAGTAATCTACTCAATTATCTATTTAGCTACGTCTTATTTCCTAACAACTGGTATCAGAGCAAGGTTTGCTCGTAGCTAAATTATCTCAAGGAAAGGATTCCTTGAATTGAGTGGGAGTTATGGCAGAGGAAGGGAAGCTCAAGATTGAGAAGTTCAAGGGAAAAAACTACCAACATTAGAAGATGCAGATTGAAGACTATCTCTACCAGAAGGACCTCTATTTGCCACTAGGCGGTCTTGCGAAGAAGCCCGCAACAATGGCAGATGAAGCATGGATTGTCTTCGATCGAAAGGCACTGGGAACAATCCGGTTAAGCTTGGCGTCAACGGTGGCCTTCAATGTTTCAGAGATGAAGACCACGGAGGACTTGATAAAGTCACTTGACGACTTCTACGAGAAACCATCGGCATCCAATAAGGTATTTCTTATGAATCGCTTGTTCAATCTAAAGATGGCAGAGAATGGTTCATTTGCAGAACATCTAAATGACTTTAACACAAACATAAGTCAACTTTGATCGATGAAAATCAATTTCGATGACGAAGTGCGAGCTCTCCTTATACTATCATCTCTACCGAATAGTTGGGACATCCTTGTGATGGCTATAAGTAATTCTATTTCTGGCACAAATACTCTTAAGTTTGATGATGTTGTGGGTGTTCTCCTAAGCGAGGAAATACGAAGGAGAAGCACAGGAGAATCATCAAGTGCTGCACTGTGAGTGGAAACAAGAGGAAGGCCTAAGGAAAGGTTCAAAAACCAAAAGGGTCGTGATCGCTCAAGGCGGAGCAAGTCACGCACAAAGTCAGTTCTTGAATGTTGGAACTGCGGCAAGAAGGGCCACGTCAAGAAGGATTGCTGGTCCAAGAAGAAGAAGGAGACAGAGTCTCAAGACAACAAGCCAACATCGGAGGCCAATGTGGCAGGAAAAGTAGAGCAAGATGCTCTAATTCTCTCATTAGACAATGTGTCTAATTCCTCGATAGTAGATTCCGGGGCTTCATTCCATGCAACACCACACAAGCAACATTTCCAAGACTACACCAAAGGTAATTTTGGGTATGTATACTTGGGAGATGATGAAGCTTGTGAGATTGTCGGCAAAGGTACAGTTTCTGTCAAAACTGCTAACGGAAATGAATGGAAGCTTAAAGATGTTAGGCATGTTCCTTCTCTTCGCAAAAATTTAATCTCTACAGGACAATTGGACGATGAAGGTCACAACATTGCATTCGGAAACAAACGGTGGAAGATCTCAAAGGGATCTTTGGTGGTTGACAAGGGAGAAAAAGTCGCTACACTTTACTTGTGTACTGTTAGCACGCAACCTTCAGCTTGTGCAGCAACTTTAGAAGTTGACAGTGCGGTGTGGCACTACCGACTTGGGCATATGAGTGCCAAAGGAATGCAAATCCTTCAAACAAAGAAGCTTCTACCACGTTTGAAAGAAGTGGACTTAGAGTTCTGTGAAGATTGTGTTTATGGTAAACAAAAGAGGGTAAAATTTCAAAAATCAGGAAATGAAAGAAAAAATAAAAAACTTGAGTTGGTTCATTCTGATGTTTAGGGTCCTGCAAGTACACCATCACTTGGTGGCTCATTGTACTATTCATAGACGATGCAACTAGAAAAACATGGGTTTATGTCATGAAGAATAAATCCGATGTATTTTCCATATTTCAAAGGTGGAAAGCCTTTGTGGAGAATGAAACAGGTACCAAGGTTAAATGCCTCAGATCCGACAATGGAGGCGAATATTTCAGCCAAGCTTTTGAAAGCTTTTGTGCTAGCAATGGCATTCGGAGGCAAAGGACAACCCCAAGGACACCTCAACAAAATGGGATTTCGGAAAGGATGAACAGGACAATCATGGAGCGAGCACGAAGCATGCGGCTACATGCAGGCCTACCGCTTGAGCTTTGGGCGAAAGCTGTAAGTACGTCTGTGTACTTAATCAATTGGTCACCCTCAACGGCATTGGATGGGGGAGTTCCAGAAGAGGCATGGACAGGTAAACCGGTGAATTATGCATTTCTCAAAGTATTTGGGTGTGAGGCTTTCGTGCACATAGATAGAAGCCTAAGATCAAAGGTAGATGCAAAGTCCAAAAAGTGTTTCTTCATTGGCTATGGAGAAGGTGACTTTGGGTATCGCCTATGGAATCCTGAAGATGGTAAAATCTTAAGGAGTAGGGATGTAATTTTTAACGAACAAAAAAAGTACAAAGATTACTTGGAAAGAAAACAAACAAAAGAAACAGGTGATGAGTACATGGAGCTTGAGGACGGGGAAGACTCAAGGACTGCAAACGGTGACAATGTGCAACAACGTCAACCAAATGAGAAGCCTCAACGTATTCCCCGAAGATCTACAAGAGCAAGTAGACCTCCAGAAAGGTTTGTTCCTTCCTTCAACCATCTCTTGATCTAAAATTCTGGAGAGCCGGAATCATACGAAGAAGCTATGCAACATGAATCCAAAGAAGAATGGACGAAGAGCATGCAAGTGGAGATGGACTCACTACATCGCAACCAAACATGGGAATTGGTTGAGTTACCTAAAGGTAAGCGGACACTTCAAAACAAATGGGTGTACAAGGTGAAGGAAGAAGAAGGTGGGAAGAAAAGGTACAAGTCTAGGCTTGTGGTAAAAGGGTTTTCTCAAAAGAAAGGTATTGACTTCAATGAAATATTTTCTCCTGTTGTAAAAATGAACTCAATTAGGCTTGTCTTAAGCCTTGTGGCTGCTCATGATTTAAATCTCAAGCAAATGGATGTAAATACGGCATTCCCTCACGGTGACTTAGAGGAGGAAATCTACATGCTTCAACCAAAGGGGTATGAAGTAAAAGGTAAGGAGAAAATGGTTTGCAGATTAAAGAAGAGCTTGTATGGTTTAAAGCAAGCATCAAGACAATGGTACTTGAAGTTTGATCGATGGATGTTGGATCACGGATTCACAAGATGCAACTCGGATCATTGCGTCTACACGAAGAATTTGGGAGATGGGAAGTTCATTATCCTAATGTTGTATGTTGATGACATGCTGATTGCAAGTGCTAACATGCAGGACATCAAAGACCTAAAAGATTTAGGTGCTGCAAAGAGGATACTTGGTATGAAAATATCAAGGGACAGGACGAAGAAGACAATAAATCTATCTCAAGAAGATTACATCAAGAAGGTACTAGAAAGGTTTGCAATGAAAAATGCAAAACCAGTTTCTACACCTTTGGCTGGTCATTTTAAACTAACGAAGGATATGTGTCCAAAGACACAAGAGGAGATAGCCTATATGTCTAAAGTTCCATATACCGCAGCGGTAGGTTCTCTAATGTATGCTATGGTCTGGACAAGGCCAGACATTGCACATGCAGTGGGAGTTGTGAGTAGGTTCATGGACAACCCAGGTAAAGAGCATTGGCAAGCTGTGAAGTGGATACTTAGGTATCTAAAAGGGACAACAACAAATGCTTTGTATTTTGGAGGAACTGATATTTTTCTAGAAGGGTATGCTGATGTAGATATGGCAGGTGACAAAGATACTCAAAGGAGCACTACTGGCTATGTGTTCACAGTTGGAGGCACAACAGTAAGCTGGGCTTCAAAGCTGCAGAAAGTGGTTTCACTTTCTACCATGGAAGCAGAGTATGTAGCAATGACGGAGGCAAGCAAAGAAATTCTGTGGCTTCACAGATTCTTAGAAGAGCTTGGATTCAAACAAGACAATTGTGTCTTGTATAGTGATAGCCAAAGCGCTATCCATCTTGCAAAGAACTCAACCTTTCATTCAAGGACAAAGCACATTGAGGTGAGATATCACTTCATACGCACTCTTTTGGAAGAGGGACAACTAAAGCTAGGAAAGGTGCATACAAGTGAAAATCCTGCAGACATGTTTACAAAGGTAGTCAACAAGGAGAAGTTGAGCTTTTGCTCATCTTCAATCGGCATTCAAGGATAAGAAGCCATGATGGAAAGCAGTCATAGGTTTGATTTCGAGATCAGTCTCCAAGTGGGAGATTGTTAAGTATGGAGCCTGATTTACCCTTGTAATTTTTTGTGGTAAAAGCGCACATTTGTAAGGCCCCCATTATGAGGAGAAGCCATCGTGCATGAAGGAAAATCACTCACCCGAAACCAAAATTTTCACGAACAAGAATCAGGGGCAACTTTAGGGGCCTCGGGGAATATTCCTTGCCGGAATATTATGGCCGCCGGCGGTCGGAAAGTGATCGAAAAACAACCGGTCGGTTGGCCGGTGGCCGGTGGTCGGAAGTCAATGGCCGGTGGCCGATGGCCAAATTCAATGGCCAGTGGCCGAATTCAAAAGCGGACTTGTCTTCTCAAGGGTGGCCACACATGGGCGGATTGGAGGGTCCGATTTGGACTGATTGGCACAAGGACGGCTACACATGGCTGCCTCTCATAAGAGAGGGCAGCCCTTTTGGCCTATAAAAGGAGGCCAGTTCTACACACATTTCAGAGTGTGAAGTTGATGCAATAAGGTGAGTGTGAGGTGGTGAGAGTGAAGCAAGGCGGGAGCTCCATTAAGGGTATAATCCCTTTGTAAACTACTTCTTGTTTTGAAGTACTACAGCCATTGAGTGGCTGCTTTCCCGTGGACGTAGCCCACATTGGGTGAACCACGTATATCGTGTGTACTCTCTCTCTCTCTCTCTAGTCTATAATCTCGTGTATGTAAATATGTCTCTCTCCATTAAGTAATCTACTCAATTATCTATTTAGCTACGTCTTATTTCCTAACAAATTAGTCATGAACCCCCTACTGATCACAGGGGGCAGAGTTCCTGGTTAAGGGCTCTTGAATCCACGACTATTGGTTAAGCGGTGGATAGTCATGACTTTCTTTGTATGCGATGGCAACCCACGTTTTGCTTTCTATGCGGTGGGAATGTCCATGTGGTGCTTTCTATGCGGTGGACATACCTAGTTGTATGGGCAGCTAGCGACAACGGGAGGAGTAAACTCTCGCTAGAGGGGGGATGTTGTACCTCCAGAACATTAGAATTTTAATGAATAAATTTGAGTTGAATTTTTAGTAGAATACTGTCTTGGTGCCTTTTGCAATACTGGTTGAAGGGATGTCTTAACGAACATTGTGATTCGAAATCTAATCAAGGAATGTTTATGTTGAACAATCATTGTGGTAGTAATTATGACACACAAGGAACTCTGATTGTGGGGGTGGAAAGTGGGGGCTTTGCTCAGGTTGCCAATGCCTATGAGAAGGGTGGTCCCGATTGGTTGGGAACTCTCTGTCCCATAGTGTTTAAATCGATACTAGTAATACTCATTGCCCCTAGAGCGGCGAAGTCTCAAGTGTATGTGCCTCTGAAACATGGGGAAAAAGGCACTCTAGGTTTCTCTCCTCTTGGAAGGTGGGTCTTAGGATCGCTAGATAGGATAAGTACGCTTCCCCTGTGAGGTGGAGCTAGATCTCCTTGCTAGTAGGCTCGAGCTCGACTCACTTTGTGATGAGAGATCGTCCGCTAGTTGAACCCTGAACCACTTTGTTTGCTTTCGCTATAGATCTAGTGGCCACCAGGTTCACCATCAGATCCGCTATTTGATACGGTGGGGTGGGGACCTCAGAGTGATCCATATACCTAGTAGAAATTTGTAAAGGAAATTTGGCCAATGCATTCCTGAGAACTAAGGGAACACCTTTTCCAAAAGGATCCAAAGAAAAATGTGGAAAAACCTGATCAAAATACCAAAAAATGAGTTGTTTGCAAAAAACCGCAAAGTAGACACAAAATCTTGCCTTTGACTTGGACAAAGTAGGTCAAATCTAAAAATATTTGAGGAAGAGCATCACCATACCCTCTATCACAAACTCACCAAAGGTCATGCCAAAATCTTTCGAAACATTGATTGCAATCCATGTACCTTTTTGGAATTTTGAGCTGATATTTGGCAGGTAGAAAAGTGAGAATGTTTGAAGTACTTTCTGTTGAGGAAATCTAAGGCGAGTGATGCTGGAGGGGGTTCACGACGAGATGCAGGTGCAGCAAAAAGTTGAAAGAGAGAGAGAGAGAGAGAGAGAGAGAGAGAGAGAGAGAGAGAGAGATCGACACAACTAGAAAAAAGAACAAAATTGCACGCTTCTTTTTTATTGATTTGTTTGTGTAAATAACCTTACATATTTATATAACTTTGGCCATGCAAACTGCATGCAAGACTCAAATTGTAACTGCATGCTATAGGGACAGTGCCCACGGGATTGACATACCTAACAACCGCCCCTCAAGCCCGAACTAGACATGCCGTCTCATGATACCTCGAGTTTTTGGTATACTCGACAGGCGTGAGTTTTAGGTTCTCTCACAACCAAGGATTTCTAGTGTATCCATAACCTGGTGCTAGGTGAGTAACCCCCCCCCCCCTTGAACAAATAGGGTGTAGGTCAAAAAATTAGCTTCCAAAAATAATGTTTTTGATTCACTACCAAACCTTGGGTTTAAGGTGTACCCAGTAACCTCATGAGAAGTGATAACAACAAGTTGAGAACTGACAAAATGGGAGGTCTTACCATTTATGGATGGCAGTGTCTATATCCCATATAGATTTTGATATGATGATAACTGACAAGCATGACAATGTAAAAAAGAAAGCTTTGACTGGAAAGTTTATGACAAAACAAGAGTATAACACTGAACTGGAAAAAGAAGTTGTGAAAACTTGTACTACAATCTCAAAGTAGATGTGGATGCTCAACATCTATTGATGTACCTCTTGGTTCTTGAAGGAAATCTTCTTTGAAAAGATAGTTCGACAGTTGTCGTAGTGATAGAGCTTGCTATGCATGCATTTGAATCTTGTCCAATACTCACATAGACTTAGAAAGTCAAATTTGGAATGACATATTTGAATTTTTTGAGTTATTGAATTGTCCATCTTCAAGCTTAACTGCCTTTGTACTTGCATTTTGAATGCTTGTCAAAAATACAATTGCCACCCACTAGCAAACTTAGTCTCATACGCCGAGATTGCAATACGTTGACTGATATGCCGGAAACTCGAGGTATCATGAGACAACCTCTCTAGTTCGGGCTTGAGGGGGGGGTTGCTAGGTATGTCAGGACACGGGTCATGTACCCTAAGAACTAGGCTAGGCAAGAACTACGGCCAAGGGCTGGGCTAGGCAATGTGGACAGGAGATCCGTCTAGGGCAAGGGTCTAGGAGCCCACCTATAAAGGGACGTTGGGAGGAGGATCCTGTAGAGCCTAGTTGCCTAGTTTCTTACACTGGCTCTGATACCAATATAAGAAACTAGGCAACTAGGCTCTACTGGATCCTCCTCCCAACCTCCCTTTATAGGTGGGCTCCTAGCCCCTTGCCCTAGACGGATCCCCTATCCACACTGCCTAGCCCAGCCCTTGGCCGTAGTCCTTGCCTAGCCTAGTTCTTAGGGTACAGGACCCGTGTCCTGACATTACTAGGTATGTCAAGCAAGTGGGCACTGTCCCCTATAACATGCAATTACAATTTCCGTGTTATACTTTCGTTTTGTCATAAACTTTCCAGTCAAAGCTTTTTCTTTTACATTGTCAGTTATTGTCGTGCTTGTCAGTTATCATCATATCAAAATTTGTACGGGATATAGACACTACCATCCACAAATGGTAAGACCTCCCATTTTGTCAGTTCTTAGACTGTTGTTATCGCTTCTCATGAGGTTACTGAGTACACCTTAAACCCAAGGTTTGGCAATGAACCAAAAACTCCATTTTTGGTAGCTAATTTTTTGACCTACATCCTATCTGCTCAAGGGGGGGGTTTACTCACCTAGCACCAGGTTATGGATACACCAAAAATCCTTGGTTGTGAGAGAACCTAAAACTCATGGTTGCCAAGTATACCAAAAACTCTAGGTATCATGAGACGGCCTATCTAGTTCAAGCTTGAGGGGGGGATTGTTAGGTATGTCAAGCCCGTGGGCACTGTCCCCTATAGCATGCAATTACAGTTTCAGTCTTGCATGCAATTTTGGTCTTGTAACTGCATGCTATAGGGGATAGTGCCCACGGGCTTGACATACCTAACAATCCCCCCCTCAAGCTTGAACTAGATAGGCTGTCTCATGATACATTGAGTTTCAATCTTGCATGCAGTTTTTGCATGCAAGACTGAAAGTATAACTGCATGCTATAGGGGACAGTGCCCACGGGCTTGACATACCTAACACTTTCTCCCAAACCACTCTTATAAAAAAAGGTCAAAAGGTGGGCCAAAAGGGCATAAAATAGATCAAGGGGGAAACCACTGAAACAAACCCTAAAATTGCCTTTTGATTGACCTAAAAAACTCCAAATCACACAAAAACCATATAGCTAGCATCATGAGACCAAGGACTAGCTGTGTGCCAAGTTTTAGTACATTCTAACATTGAGGTGCATGGATCACGATCCATGTTTCTCTGCGATGTTTTGATACAAAACAAGCACCATAGATAGAGAACATCACAGGGAGTCTAGTGGTCTTTTCAAAACTGAAATTGGATATAAAAAAACACAACAAAAGCCCAAAATTTCCAAGTTCTCTGGTAAAGTGTCAAAATTGACCTAATTTTCAATCTAGAGGTCCATTTTAAAAAAAATGATACCAGAGGACCTACTAATCATGCTAAATTAGCTAGTACCAAGAGAAGTCAATTTGGATTCCCAACATAGATCACGATCCATGTTGCTCATAGTCATAATAAAAGCAGAATTGGACCACACAAGAGGTAGTCCATAGGAACCTGGTGGCTTTTTCAAAATTGAAATTGAACCTTAAATTGTTGATGTTGTGAGTAAATTTGTGATGTATTGGAAAATCTAGTTAAATTTTGTCAATTGAAAGCTAGAACTAACAGGAATGACTGTAAACTCACAGCTATCAATCATTTTTTGATAGGTTGCAAGTGTTAGAGAATACTACCCAACAAGTAATATTAGAACGGGGAATACAGGATAGCTAATAAGGTAACCCGGTTTAGATTTTGCAATATCAATTCTTCATGTATTTGCGATCAGGAAGATTGTACTAGAATAGGAATCCTAGCATCATAGAAAAGGTGAGCAATCACTCAACTGAAGGTAGCATGAATCAAAGACCACTGCATCCTTTATAAGCCATTATAGAGGAAAGCCTTTCTAACACCTCATCAAAAAGATCATATAGCCTAATGACTGAAATAGCTAAGGAAACAACTTCCATGGGGGCAGGTCCCTCTTAACTTGCATCTGACATAAAATTGTAGTACTTGAAGTTTCAATTTGAAAATGTGCTTAAGACCAAAATCTATAAGGATGGAATGGACCACTACTATGCTAAGTTGGAAAATAAACCAAGCGAGTTTAGAGACCTTGTAGATGTGGATTATGACAGAGATAGATATTTCGATAGAGAGGGAGTGATGTACTTAGTGGTTCACAACCCCTTTATTGTTGACAATTGGGGGATGACTCGCACCAAGAATAAGGTAGATGAAGAGCTAGCAGATGAACCATCCAAAATGGACAAGCAAAACGTGGTTCTCAGACGCACCAACGAGACAGAGCGACTTAATACAGAAAACACTTACGTGGGGCCATATAAACTCAATAAGGAGAACAAAAACTCTATTGTAGTTTTGATGAACCCCACATCAAGGAACTGACACACCGCAAAAAACTATACGTTTTATTTTGGTGGACCACTCCACCAATACTATGTAAATTTAGAAGAGGTAAAAACCATGCCTACTCACACAAGACCAGAAACTGGGAATGTAAGTCAAGTACGGACTAGAGTGGAAGACTCTTTTAGACATCAACGGTTTCCAAACACAGGGCCTATGGGATCAACGGGGTCTAGGGATTCTATGAACATGCAAAGGGGTAGTGCGGCACTTGATGCGACTTACACAACTTGAATCCCTCCAACTATTACATGAGATCAACTTGATGAACGTACAACGGATATGATACCAATTATAGTGCCAATGGGAGATTATGAACTTAGACAGACCACACCAAGAGGACTAGGGATGGTGAGGATGGTTGTGGAGTCTAGACGCATGTGACCATCTGAAGTGGCAAAATGTGTACCCAAAACGTATAGTGGATCGGGAGATCCGTATGCTCATGTTTTGATCTTCAAACAATTGTTGAGGGTGGAACAAGTAACTAATTTCCATACTCAATATAAAAGCTTTGGGTTGACTTTAGAAGGAGCTGATTTGACATGGTTTCAATCTTTAAACAGCCTCCAATTTACAAGTATCGAGAAACTTCTCCTAGAATTCACTGAGGAATTCTCAGAGAGAGGAATTAAGCATAATACTCTCCCAAATCTATGCATTTAGACAAAAGGAGAAGAAAAAGGTGAAGGAAGCCTCGCTTCGATTCAAGCAATACATAGAAAGATGCCCTGCTAGAGAACTACCTTAGGATGAGAGACTGTTAGTCCTTTTCATAGAGGGATTGCAAAAGGACACTCTCAAAAAATACTTGCACTTAAAGTCATGTGCTGTTACATTTGAGCAAGTCACAAAAGAGGCGTTGTATCTAGTAGACAATTGCAAGACATATGGAGAGGTGAAGGAGGACACAAACCAAGGGATGAGTAGCACCTCTTCAACCACTAGTGAGTCCACAATGAAACTGGGTGGTCAAAACCCAACTGTACCGGATGTTGGATCAAATGATCGAGGAAGTGATCTGAAGGATGAACCAAGGAAATAGGACGAACCCAAACACACGACAACAGTCCACCAAAAAATGTGACACTTGTGGAGGAGATCATCCAACTCAGTGGTGAAACCTTCAATAGAGGCCAGGAGTAAATGTACCTCATGTACTAAAGTGGTGTGCTACTGAACAAAAATGTACAAACCATGAAACCCTTGAATGTTTTTATAATAGAAACTACATTAGAGAAACACAATACCGGCCACATGGAGGGCAACAATTATCCACCGTCGCCAAGACACTGATGGCGGCTTTTCACAAGCCAAGCTCCCATACCCCTCTTCTCTCGTCCCCACCCCATGAAAACCCCCTCTTAGGGAGGGAGTGATAAAAGGCATTGGAAAAAGTAAGAAAAAATAAAGTATGATTATGTAAATATATAAGAAAGGTAAAATAGGCCACCTCATGCCTGCGGGGTAGCCCATCCCCACCTTGCCTCCTTTTTCTTCACTGTTGCCCCGCCGGGTGTCCCTTTTCCTCTCCTCCACTCAAAAGGTCAACCCCCTCTCTCTTCCCCTTGTCCTTTCTCACCAATAATGCATTATAACTCACCAATAATGCACCCTAACTCACATGCAGCTTACCCTATCTTCCAAAATAGTATACCCCACCCCCTCTTTCTCTCTCCTATCATATCCCATGACCCAAATACCCCCCTCTCTCTCTAAAGGGCACCATGTCTCTTGTAGCTAAATAACCTCCCCCACACTCACACACACTCAGTTTCACTGAAAAAGGTGCCCACAGACCCATCCCCACCCGGTGGTTACCTAATTTTTCTTGTGTTCACACACATCTGCACACAGATTCACCTCTGAACACACTCCCCTCTCTCCCCTCTTGTAATTACTTTATTCTCCATGTCACCTCACATTTTTTTTCATCAACCCATCTCTCTCTCTTAGTCTCTCTCTCATGAGACTGCTGTTCTGGCACATATACACACAGCCAGACAAGTGGGGCCCGCAGTCACATGGCCTATGTAGATAATGATTTCTTCATTTCTAAATTCTAGAATTTCTCCCCCCCTCCTCCCCTATATAAAGAGCGGTCACCATCACACAAAAATACACAACATCACCAAAGAATACACTATGCACTGTGTGTGCCTCGTGCACACACACACACACCCACACCATCACCATCACCGCAATCACCATGCTTGTTTTGAGCATGACCTCTACACCCTTGGCTATGGAAGATGAAGGGCAACTAAATGAAGGATGATGGCCATAATCCTCGTGCGAGTCTTCGCCATCAACTCCCACCTATCCGCCATGTGCTCTACCACTCTCTCCCTTTTCATTCCCCTACCCTATGCTCCCCATTTCATCGCCTAATTCTCTAAATAAAGCTTGAGGTTTTGTGAGTATGTTTTCTTGCAATGTTTTGCCCATGTGAGGTGTGCGGAATCGCCACCTAGTCTTGTGTTTTGGAGTGAGCTTGTGTATGTGTGAAGGGTGTGCGGATTCGCCATCCTTTTGTGGTGCCTAAGTACTAAGCCGCTATACCCCCTCCCTCACTCTCTCTCTCTCTCTCTCTCTCTCTCTCTCTCTCTCTCTCTCACTTGATCTCAGTCCCTTTCCTCTTCATCATTACTCCCAAGCATCCATCTCTCTTGGATGAAAACTTTGTTATGGTGGTGTGTTGTTTGCGTCCTAGCCGTTGAAGCTAGGTGGTGCCCCCTGTTTGCTTTACCATGACAGGCTCGAGGCGCGCCATTCGGTCCCCGGTGTTTTAGGGGCAGTCAGGGTTCGGGGTTCGCTTTGCTCCCATCATTTGGTGCCCCCACTGAGGATCTTTTCATGAAACCCTTCAGTTTACAAGACTGAAACCCTTAAACTATTGTGAATGGATGAATGGCTAGCAGGATTTGCTAATTGGACGATAGAAGAAGAAGAGCTCCAAGCACAACTAGACGAACTCCGCATCTCCATTGAAGCTCGAGTGCCAGGCATAACGGTAATCGATTTGCAGTGGGAGAGTCAACCAACATGCCAAACCCAGTGGATATACATAGGCCAAGTGCCAAGAAGAAGAAGGAGAAGGTCGAAACCATGTCCGCAACCTACAACCAACCCACAACAACAAAATGGAAGGAGCTCTACACAATAGAGAATCAACACTATTCTACTTTGAGAATCGGGTAACTCAAGTCACCGAGGTAATTATCACAGTCAGTTTTCAAGTCGCACCTGATGCTGCAGCACAGATAACGGAAGCATTGGCTCACACTCTCACTAGAGAAACTAGGGATCTACTGAGTTTGTTTCAGGAAAGAACACCACCCTCTCCCACAAGCTTGGACAGTGACTAAGCACCTCTAAGCTTCACATGAATCGGTACAACCTACCTCAAGACAGATCACACATACCAACACGTGTACGCTCAATCAAGGTAATAATGGATTTGAAGGCTCACTACCAGCACGTTATTGACACCATGCCGGGTGGGGAGCGGTTTTTGGAGGTTCTGGCATCAGATCAACCATTTGTCTTACCTTTAGTACAAGGCAATGTACCGTTTGAAGTTTTAATCTATGTCCTAGTATAAGAGGGTATACACGCCTCCTTGTAAAGAAGAAAAAAAACTTTTGCAAGTTAAGCAGTGTGTCTTTCTAGCTCTCTCTCAGTAATCATGGCAAGTGTAGCATTTCCAACATTT
Organism: Adiantum capillus-veneris; assembly: GCF_014529385.1. Lineage (NCBI taxonomy): Eukaryota > Viridiplantae > Streptophyta > Polypodiopsida > Polypodiales > Pteridaceae > Adiantum > Adiantum capillus-veneris. Next base: position 106,690,430 of record NC_140954.1, on the reverse strand, counting down.
AAAGGAAAGAAGGGGGAGGATTTGGTAACAGACTTCCTAGATGACTTTGAAGTAGCATGTGTAGTAAGCAACAAAGATACGGATGAATCCCGAGTTAGAATCTTTAAGCATCTCATGAAGCTAGAAGATAGATCATGGTACAATGCACTTCCAGAAGCAACCAAGGATGACTGGGAACCCTTAAAAGCCGCTTTTAAGAGGCGCTTTGGGGGAGGTACCACTTCAGAAAAGTTGTGGGACAAGTTGAGAGACTTGAAGCAGGAGGGTCTTTTAAAAAAGATCAGTTCACGCATGGCTTATGGCCGCTTCTCAAGGAGAAGGTGAAAGGTAGATTCCCGGCTACGTACTAGTTAGCCGTTGAGATTGCTCGCCTTAAAGACAAGAAGCTGCGAATGAAAGCCAAAGAAACCGAGTCAACAGAATCAGGAACATCGCGTCGACCAGCAACTACGACAACCACCATTCCACCACCACCACCGGCTCTTGGGGTAAGAGATGACCAACAAGATATGTTGGCCCATATTACTGACCAACTGCAGAATTTGTCTGTCCACTTAATACAACAAGGGAGGAGTCAAGAAAGAGATCAAGACCCTAGAAGAGCACGACGACAAAACAGGGAGTATCATTGCTACAATTGCGGAGAAGACGGTTACGGTATGTACTACTGTCCCAAACCACGACAAAACTATAATAGAGGAGGTAGGAGGAACCAATTATCACCCCCTAGAGAAAGAACACCCCCACCCCGAGCACCACCCCCACCAACACAAATTCTACGTCCACCCCAGACACCACTACAAGCATCCATCCCACCTCTTCCACCAGCCCCACCACCTGATCGCCCTGTAAACATCATAAGGCTAGAAGAGAAAAAGAAAGGCATAGTAGTGGAGCCACCCAGAGCAAAGGAGAGGGACAAGGATAAGGAGAAGGTAACCTTTTTAGAACCACTTGAAGCCATGACTGTGAAAAGAGCTAGGAGGGAGAAAGCTACACAATCAGATGATTAGAGAAGCATGAGAGGAGAAACTAGCAAGAGGCCATCCAGGCCACGACGGAAATTGGGCATCACTGACTTCCAGCTAGGGGAAAGTTCTAAGCCCTATGATCTAAAATTGGATCTGGCAGAGCAAGGACCGAAGATTACATGGCCACAGCTGCTACATCTTGCACCAAAAGTAAGGCGACAATGGTCTAAAATGGTAAGTACAAGACGCTCCAAAACAAAGGTAGCCGGAGCAATTTCAGGATGCAACATGGATGACATCCTTCCGATTGTCGACGTAAACATAAAAGGAAAGAGGGTTGGAAACACCTACATTGATGGAGGTGCACAAATCTGTGTAATGAGCGAAGCTATGATGCTTCGATTAGGGATTGAGGTTGACAGGCCTTCTCCATGCAAGGCAAAGATGGAAAACAACGCAAAAGTTAAGCGTGTGGGTGTGGTAAGTGCCGTGAAAATCAAAGCTTTCAACACTGAGGTAGAGGTAGATGTTTTTGTGATGCCTACTAAAGGGGAGGGCTATCCACTAATTTTGGGAAGGCCATGGTTGATGGCCATGAAGGCAAAGCAGGACTGGGGTACTGGCCTTCTACGCATGACCGGTAAGAAAGGGGAGACAATCTACTACGACATGAGGATTGGCAAGCAGAAGCAAATGAATCTGGAAACATCGGCAGATGAAACCACTAGCGAATCTTCCAGTTCTGAGGAGGAGACCACATCCACTGACGAAAGTGACAGTTCCATTGATGTGATGGGTATCATTATGAAGGATCCACAAAGGGTAAGCACAACTGGTGATCCATCACTAAAAGGGCAACCCAATGAAGAGGAGAGCAAATCACCTGGCCTAGGAGGAAGTAGGTTGAAGGGTATGTTGTCTATGGAATTAATACTTGAGGAGAAAGATAGTTTTTTGCAAATGTTGATGGGCTTTCCTAACCTGTTCATTGACAACTATGAAAGAATCACAGGCATTACAGTGGTGGAACATCATATTAAGCTGAAGGAAGGGGTAAAACCAGTTGTGCAAAATCTACGACGACTGGGGGTCATACAAGAAAAGGCACTCTTGGCCGAGGTAAGGAAACTGCTGGAGGCGGGATTCATCTATCCTGTAGAAAACTCAGAATGGGTGTCACCCGTAGTGGTGACGCCTAAAAAGAATGGTAAGTGGAGGGTCTGTGTTGACTACAAACCACTAAATGCAGCTACAAAGAGAGACCACTTTCCTCTCCCTTTCTTGGATGAAATTCTGAATGAAGTAGCGGGTTTTGAATGCTATACCGTCTGTGATGGTTATTCTGGATACTTTCAAATACGCATAGCCTTGGAAGATCAGCTAAAAACCACTTTTATCACGCCATGGGGTTGTTTTGCATACAGGGTTATGCCATTTGGTCTCACAAATGCACCTGCCACATTCCAAAGATATGTCACATATGTTTTTCAACCGTTCTTTGGAACATCCATAAGAGTGTTCATTGATGATTTTTTTATATATAGCTCCCGTATTTCACATTTAGAAAAGGTAACTGAAGGTTTGGCCACGTTGCAGAGCCTAGGTGGGCAATTAAATGTGGATAAATGCCACATTGGGGAGAGTAAAGTCATTCTACTAGGCCATGAAATTTCAGCAAAAGGTATCAACGCCGACCCAAGTAAGGTGTCCGCACACATAGCCCTACCTTCACCAACGACCGCACGTCAACCGGTCTCTTTTCTACAGAAGGTGAGGTACTTAAGTAGATTCATACATCTACTATCACAACTTGTTCTACCACTGCAACAACTCACTCAAAGATCAACTTTCACTTGGGACGAGGAAAGCGAACATCACTACAACAAGGTAAAGGAGGTCTTAGCCACTCTGCCAACTATCTCACCACCTAAGTGGGATGAAAAATTCTATGTCACCTCAAGTGTTGGTGATGACTCATTGGGGGCTGTGCTACTCCAAAAGGATACGACGACATCTTTCATGAGGCCAATCTACTTCTCTAGTCGAATGATGACAGAAGGAGAGAAAGGTTTCACCCATGTGGAACACTTAGTCATAGCTCTTAGATTTGCAACTACAAAGTTTAGGTCATATTTGCTGCCTAAGCAATTTGTGATTCTAACCACGGATGAAATATTTCCCTATGTTGTACAACACATGGATGTGTCTGCTAGAATTACTAAATGGCTAGTTCGTCTGCAAGAGTTTGACTACACGGTACAGGTAGAAAGCACGACAACAAGTTTGGGGGGACTCATGACCTACCAAGTCTTTGAAAGGAAGGAGAAGCAATCTAAGGAAGGAGAAGTCCAATTACCTCCAGTACCACCGATGGTAGAAGGAGCATACTCTCTCTACTTTGATGGAGCCTACAAGCGAGCGTTCGACAAAGCAGCTGCAGGCATAGTGGTCTTTGATGACAAAGGGACAAAGGTATTTTTGTTGGGCCAATTGTTAGATTCACATTCTAAAAATGAAGCTGAGTATGCAGCACTAACCAAGGGTCTACAATGGTGCGTCTCGCAAGGTGTACAACGCCTTAATGTATTTGGGGATGCTCTACTTCTGGTAAGGCAAGTAAATGGAGCATGGACATGCAAGAATCCTAGTTTAAGGACTCACTTAAGTGGTGTAAAAACCTTGTTGGGTAATTTTGAAGAAGTTCAAATACACCATATCCCAAGGGCTCAAAACCAAGAAGCAGATGCCCTAGCAAGTGAAAGACTACAAGAAGTGGTGGTTGGAGCAATAAAACTAAAGCTCCCTCTATTTCAAGGAAGTGATGCCTTGCCTGACATCATGCATTTTTTGGAAACAGGGGAATGCCCATCAGATTTAACAAAGGGACAGAAGAAATGGCTGACGCGGAAGGGTAAGGACCAAATACTCAGGAAGGTCCCTCTCTCTCACGAAATCACGGGAGTAATTGCTAGCTGTCACGACGGGGTTTGTGGTGGTCACTTTGCCCTAGACATAACAAGTAGGAAAATCTTGCAGGTAGGCTTCATATGGCCTAGCCTCAACCGTGATGTACACCATTGGTGCAAAACGTGTAAGTTGTGTCAAAAGGCCAGCACTAGGTCACTTATGCCTGAACCACAGACACCTATTCTCTCATATGGCCCATTTGAAAAATGGGGTATTGATGCCATTGGGCCATTACCTAGGGCCAACTCAAGAAAATTCTACATTATCATGGGGGTCGACTACATGACTAGATGGGCAGAGGCTATAGCCACCACTAGAATCACAGCGGTAGAGGTAGCTAAATTTATCTACAAGCACATATGCTGTATGTTTGGCACACCTTTAGAGATCATCTCTGATAGAGGGCCAGGTTTCAGAGCAGACTTGGTAGGAGAATTAATGCAGAAACTGGGCATTACAAGGAGGCACTCTTCACCATATTACCCTCAATGTAATGGCCTAGTTGAAAAGGTAAATGGAATGGTTTCTAAAATTATTACCAAGCAGGTAAACAATCATCCTGGAGACTGGGATAAGTATCTACTACCAGCTTTATGGGCCTACAAAACTTCATTTCGTACCTCCTTGGGATTCACACCGTATCATCTAGTATTTGGTAAGGAAGCAATCTTGCCCATTGAAGTGCAACTACAAAGTCTCAGAGTAATGGCAAGCCAGCTTCAACAGCCCAACATGCATTTGAGAGATCACATCATCAACTTGGAAAGACTGCAGCTAGACAGAGAAGAAGCAATAAATTATTATGCAACACAAGCAGAGCATAGACGGCTTAGCTTTAACGAGCATCTCCAGAAAAAATAATTGAAGAAAGGAATTTTGGTGCTCCGCTATGACAATCACTTCGACACGCGCAAGGATAAGAAACTCCTACTCCGATGGGAAGGTCCTTTCATCGTCAGGAAAAAGTATGCCAATGGAAGCTACCAGCTTATGGAGGCTGATGGAAAACTTCATAAAACCAGGGTAAATGTATGGCGACTTAAACCTTATTTTCTTCGATTTAACCAGGCTCCACCAATTGACATTCCAGATGAGGACACACCATCAGCCGCCACCTCCGACGATAATGATCAAATAGATGAGCTAGAGACATGAATGCCTCTAGCCAAAAGGGGAGGGCTAATGATGGGGGCTTTTCACAAGCCAAGCTCCCATACCCCTCTTCTCTCGTCCCCACCCCATGAAAACTCCCTCTTAGGGAGGGAGCGATAAAAGGCATTGGAAAAAGTATGATTATGTAAATATATAAGAAAGGTAAAATAGGCCACCTCATGCCTGCGGGGTAGCCCATCCCCACCTTGCCTCCTTTTTCTTCACTGTTGCCCCGCCGGGTGTCCCTTTTCCTCTCCTCCACTCAAAAGGTCAACCCCCTCTCTCTTCCCCTTGTCCTTTCTCCTTTCTCTCTCCCCTCAAGCTACCCCACCTCTCACCAATAATGCATTATAACTCACCAATAATGCACCCTAACTCACATGCAACTTACCCTATCTTCCAAAATAGTATACCCCACCCCCTCTTTCTCTCTCCTATCATATCCCATGACCCAAATACCCCCCTCTCTCTCTAAAGGGCACCATGTCTCTTGTCTTGTAGCTAAATAACCTCCCCCACACTCACACACACTCAGTTTCACTGAAAAAGGTGCCCATAGACCCATCCCCACCCGGTGGTTACCTGATTTTTCTTGTGTTCACACACATCTACACACAGATTCACCTCTGAACACACTCCCCTCTCTCCCCTCTTATAATTACTTTATTCTCCATGTCACCTCTCACTTTTTTTCATCAACCCATCTCTCACTCTTAGTCTCTCTCTCATGAGACTGCTGTTCTGGCACATATACACACAGCCAGACAAGTGGGGCCCGCAGTCACATGGCCTATGTAGATAATGATTTCTTCATTTCTAAATTCTAGAATTTCTCCCCCCCTCCTCCCCTATATAAAGAGGGGTCACCATCACACAAAAATACACAACATCACCAAAGAACACACTATGCACTGTGTGTGCCTAGTGCACACACACACACCCACACCATCACCATCACCGCAATCACCATGCTTGTTTTGAGCATGACCTCTACACCCTTAGCTATGGAAGATGAAGGGCAACTAAATGAAGGATGATGGCCATAATCCTCGTGCGACTCTTCGCCATCAACTCCCACCTATCCGCCATGTTCTCTACCACTCTCTCCCTTCTCATTCCCCTACCCTATGCTCCCCATTTCATCGCCTAATTCTCTAAATAAAGCTTGAGGTTTTGTGAGTATGTTTTCTTGCAATGTTTTGCCCATGTGAGGTGTGCGGAATCGCCACCTAGTCTTGTGTTTTGGAGTGAGCTTGTATATGTGTGAAGGGTGTGCGGATTCGCCATCCTTTTGTGGTGCCTAAGTACTAAGCCGCTATACCCCCTCCCTCACTCTCTCTCTCTCTCTCTCTCTCTCTCTCTCACACACTTGATCTCAGTCCTTTTCCTCTTCATCATTACTCCCAAGAATCCATCTCTCTTGGATGAAAACTTTGTTATGGTGGTGTGTTGTTTGCGTCCTAGCCGCTGAAGCTAGGTGGTGCCCCCTGTTTGCTTTACCATGACAGGCTCGAGGCACGCCATTCGGTCCCCGGTGTTTTAGAGGCCGTCGGGGTTCGGGGTTCGCTTTGCTCCCGTCAACACCAAGTAGGGCCAAATAGCACAATTCAAGGGTAGGAAAAACCTCAACCTGTGTTGGGGCATCAGCCTTCTTTACCCCAAGAAAACAAGGCCATGGTAAGGAGTTCACAACCTATAGAAACACCTTCGGATTAGACTAGGGTCTAGGCCCGGGGCGGTCACTTATCAAAAGCTTCCTATATCATGTGCGTTCAAGAGGTTATTAATAATACCTCAATATACATACTATATTTACACTACATACCTATTTAAAAAACCCCCACCCCCCTCTGTATATATACAGTTTGATACATTTTGATCTTTTAATAATCCTCTCCGGTTAACTCACGTGATAGCATACACATTCTAAAAAGTGACCGCCCCGAGGGTCCAGGTAGTTTCATACCGAGAAGATTTAGACAATACCTATGAGACAGGGTTGGACGGCAATGCTTATGCTTCTGAGGAACAAATACCATGCATGGTTTTTGAAGAGATGCTAGAGCCCTCATACATAGCACAACCAGCAAAAAAATCTTTACTTGGTTGATGAAAATATGCTTATGTTCATGGCAAACCAGAACTACAAACCTAGGGGATATCCTCCTAGAATAGAGGACAACCGATGGGGACTCCACAAGCTTCTCCACCACCTGTAGGACCATGCTATCAATGTGGTGGTGATCATTGGGCAAGGAGTTTTCCACACAAAGGAGACACAAGGATAGCAGTCAGTACAACTGACAGAATGTATTTGCAAGCACCTCTGCCAAATCGTGAAGTGGAAAAACAATGGCCACATGATTTCTGCGAGCATATTAGAAATAGAAAAGATGTAAGTGAAACACTTTAGTCAGCCCCTATCACGGAGATCCACCTTGAACATGAGCTCTACCCAAATGATATCTAATCACAATATGGTGATGTAGGTGTGGATATGTTGGAAGAAAGAAAACCTGAGTCGTTGAAGATGTTACCTTCATTTATTGGCAACCATGAAACCAGATCAGAGGTAAAAAATTACCATCTCAATGGAAGGCTAATCCTAAGATAATGGATACCAAATGTCTTCATGAGCTCAGGTCATCCCCTAACCATTGTATGCTAATTCTATTAGAGTTACTGCATATAAGAACCCTTTTTTTGGGCAGAGGTGGGAAACAATTTGGAGAAAATAGGGTAGGTAATTTCGCCACCAAATATTTCTCCAAACACACTGAACAACCAAACCTCGACACAAAATAAACATGAGCCAATTCCAGTGAACAAGGTAGGAGACTATTGTCAAGGTGAGGAAGAAAATAAGGCCCTGCCTATGGAGTGCAAATATGTAAAGTCGATAGAAATATTGGATAGTGGAGCCAGAATAGCCATAGCCACCAAAGCAATGTGGAAAAAATGGGCAAAGCCTGCTCTTCAGAAAACTAGAATGAAACTTCAATTAGCGGATGGGTATTTGGAGAGACGTATTGACATTTTGGAGTAAATCATAGTAACCTCTTGTGGAATCGCTTATGAACACACACTCGCTATTGTGAATTTTGATGAGATCTGTAATTTCAATATCATATTGGGAAAACCATTTATGCATCATCTCAAAATGGTACAAGATTGGGGTTACGACTATATCAACCTAAGAAACAAGGATGTCACTACCAAAATTAGTGTCATGGACCATAGTTATAGAGATGTACAACAAAACCCTAGTGAGGAACTAAACTCTACAATTGACCAAGTGGCAAGAAGGAGAAATACCAGCTGGACTGCAAAACAAAGATCACAATTGGACAGGTGAAGCTTCTGAGGGTGGTAGTTTGAAAAAAGAGGACTGCATTCATGATAGGTCAATATAAGACGAGGCATATGTACCCGAGCCTTGTCCAGAAGAGATGTTCTAACCTTTTGAATGGCAGCAAATACTGGCCTTTCTTGATGTGTGCGTGAATGAGATGACCGTGACCAAATTCTATGATGAGGAAGGATATGATATCATTCCATTCTAGATGATGAGTGTCAATTTAAGTCCAAAATCAGAATTGAAAGTCCTTGACAGGGAAGGGGTTGCAGATTGCCGACACACGGTGGATGAGATCTCAGTAAAGGACTTGGACCAAATTGATGAAGAAGCATTCCAGGAATCTAAGGATAAGCTGCTAGAGACAACGAGCTTTCTACTAGTTCAGATCAGGTCATCAAACAGAAGGATGGGCAAGTGATCTACTATGATTGTCCAAACCAAAATCCTCTAAGACAATGTAAATATCAGAATAAACACATGAACAAACAAAACAAGAGAAAAGAATATTTAGTATCTCTGTTGACTAACAAAACACGGTACTTTACGGCTGGTTTAAGCAATCAATTTCCTTAAAGATGGGATATCAAAGAGGTACATGAAACCCAACTCAATCAAAACAAAATTGAAAAACAAGAACAAACAAAAACCACAAATGGAACGTGTTTCTGAAAAAGCAACGAAGTTGTTCAAAACTAAGTGCAAAAACAAGTACAATGAATTGAAATGAGCTTTGAAAGAAGTTTGAACAATGGAGTTGGAAACTGATGATGAATCAAACGACGATAAGCTTGATGCACCTTCCCACTACAAAAGTATACTATTCAAGATAGAAAAATTGTGTTGCAGAAACCCAAATGAGACCCAGAAGAGCCTCGAACTTAATATGGTGGGCCAAAAAAATCCAAATGCATAAACTTAGTAGAATCAGACAAGGAACCTAAACCGACATACATTGGACGGACCTCACTCAAGAGGAAGAGCAACTTCTGATAGAGACACTCATGTGGTGTAAAGATGTTTTTTCTCTGTCATACAAAGATTTGAAGGGAATAGACCCAGAGATCTGTCAACAAAGGACACCCCTTAAAAGTGATGCCAGACCACGTAGACAACGTCCTTATATGTACAATGAGATTTTTCCAAGAAAATTAAGGATGAGATTGACAAACTAAAGGATACTGTGTTTATCTACGAGATTGAACACACCAATTGGGTGTCCCCAATTGTGGTAGTATCCACAAAGCATGGAAAATTGCATGTGTGTGTAAATATCAAACAGGTAAATGATACCACCATCAGGGACAACTATCCACTGCTAATAATAGATAATGTTATTGAGAGAGTTGCGGGGAAGGAGGCCTATAGTTTTCTAGATGGGTTCTCAAGCTACAAGCAGTTAACCATCAAAGGAGAAGATCAACATAAGACATCTTTTGCAATAGAGTGGGGTATATTTTCATACAGGGTATTGCCTTTTGGCCTGACCAATGCATCTGCCACTTTTCAAAGACTAATGAGTCATGCATTAAAGGAATATCTCATACACTTTTTAGAGATATACATGGATGATCTTTGTGTTCATTCTCACCTGAGAAGTGATCACATAACACATGTAGAGAAAGTCTTCAAAAACTACAGAACTTATCGTATTTTCTTAAACCCAAAAAATTGTGTCTTCATGATAAGGCAAGGTGAAATTTTGGGCCACATTGTGTCCAGAAACAGGATTTCCAATGATCAAGAAAACATACAAATAATTGCCGCACTATCAAGACCAACAAAAATGAAATAAGTGCAAGCATTTATGGGACATTGTGGGTACTATAGGTGCTTCATATACATGTATGATGTAATAGCTAAGCTGATGTATGCCATCATTGCTAAATTTGAATGGATGGAAGAATGCAAGCAGGATTTTCACAAATTGAAGAAACAATTACTTTTTGCTCCAATTTTGCAAGCCCTCGATTGGAGAAAGATCTTTCACGTTCATGTTGATGCATCACCCTATGCCATTGGATGCATACAAGCATATCCAGGAGAGAAGAAAATGGATTTTTCCATTTGCTACTCTAGTAGGTAGCTGAACAATGCGGAGAAAAAGTATATCACTACAAAGAGAGAAGGTCTAGGAATGGTATTGATAGCCGTTTTTTCGGCTCTTTGTAATTGCCACAGTGAGTTACCTCACCCTACCAAAATCACCCAAACACTGTGGCTATCCCTACCATTTCACTGTACATAGGCATGCGTGAGTCACGGGACTTTTCCCATATCTTCTTAAAAACCCTCAGCTAGCTAGTCACTGGGCTAGGTGAGCCAAAAAAAATTAAAAAAATAAAAAAATAAAAGTATATTATGGCCTCTTTGTGTGTAAATATTTCATTGTATATATGGCCTAAATATAGGGATTTTTTATAATTATTTTGGTATTTTATTTAAATATTTCTACTTAGGTGTGTGTTTTATTAAACCTATGTACACCTTCTTTCATCCTCTTACACCATAATTTTATTTTTTTTCCAATATGTACATACTCTAACCTCATATTTTTCCTTTATACAAATCACTCCTACATTTTCACCCTCACCCTCGTGGAAACAAAAAATTGATTTCTACTCATTGGTTACTTGTATTATTTACTTGCATACATTTTCCTCTTTCACCCAAAATAATTCAAGGAGGGACCATATCATATGATTCCAATATCTTTCCATATCCATAACTCCTCCATATTTTTATTATTATTTTTACTCATTATTCTAACACCATGTGCTCATTGAGCTAAAGTCCATGAATAGTCCATACACTAGTCCCACCATGTATATATTTCTTATTTCACCAATAATCCTCCTCCATGCATGGGTGAAGGGCAACTTGAATGCTTTGTATTATAATATGACAAAGGAGGGGCTCACTCTTGGATGCATTGTAAAAATTCAACAAAGGAGGGGACCACTAAAAGACTTTTGCAGGCATAAAAAACAGGCTTTTTGGTGAGAATTTTGGCACCTATCTGCACTCCGAATTTGGAGCGATGGTCAAAAGAGCAAATGTAGCCCATGCTCTGAATAATCACCTCAAAGTTTTTCATGATTTTTGGAGCTACCAGCTGTGAGCTATGATTTTTTTAGTGGACCCCAGTTTTCCCATGCTATGCAGCCACACTCTCTCTTCTACTTTATCATTTTCCTCTTTCACACACACTTCTCCACTCATCATCCCCATCTCTCTCACCACTCCTCTCTGCACACTACTCACCTTCTCCTCAACCTTGAAGAATAAGAGAAACCATGGTGAACTCATACCTCCCACACACAATTCCATTCCAAAATTGACCACCTAGTCTCATTTTTCCTCCTCCAAATTACCCATATCTATCAAAAAACCACAAAATTCAGCCTCTTCTCTTAAAAGACAGCATCATGGTGGTTGATTACTCATCTTCAATTACCTTGTCTCTCAAGGAAGGTCAAGAGTGGAGAAAAAATGTACCGTCAAAGCTAGTGGACCGTCAACAAGCGTCAAAATTGGCCCTACTCAAGACTCTTGGAGCATCAACCTTGTAAGAAATCCACCTTTTCTTACCTCTTAAGAGTTTTTCTTCCTTATTTGTATCCTACATGGATACTCCCATTGTAAATATTCAATTCCATTTGTAAATTAATACTAACTCTACTAACACTAACCCACTATGAAAAGTCCTATCACCTCCATTTCTCTCCTCTCTCTTTCCCCACCAACTTCTTGATAATTCCAAGCAAAAGAAATTAGATAAATTGCTGAAAATCTAACCCAACCATGGTTAGAGGAGTAACCCTAGCCTTCAAAATTGCTATAAAAGGAGGGTGTAGCTAGCATAAGAGGGGGGAAGCCATAAGCAAGAGCACTATGCTATAGCTTGAGAAGCCAAGCTCAACCTCTCTAGAAGGAGCTCTTGAGTGGAAGCTCATTGTCTTATGCATGTGCATGTGTTGTAATAGGGGATTAGCAAGGGAAATCTATGCCATTGTAAGAGAGAGAGTGATCATTCAATTGAGAGTAGGAAATCTATCATTTCTCCTACTAGTGTAAGCCCAACATTCGCTGAATCAAGGAGGGTGGATTTGGACTAATCTTGGATATTTTGTCTCCCTTCCAACGTGAAGTAATGGACAACAATGATGCGTAAGTGTCTTGGTTTTTTTTTTTAAAGTTCTTGATAGCTTGTCTCTGGTGTTGTCATCAATCTAGCCATAAATCCCACATACTGTAAGAGGGCGACAGGGTGGAGAGGACTCCCCTGGCCTTAAGACAGTGATTGGGGTGGCTTTTCTAGTGATGTGTTGTGATGAAATTTACGCAAGCTATGTTGAACAAGTACTAATCTCACTTTGATTTGTCATGACAGATTTGTAAGAAGGTATTAATGCAACAAGCACCCCCTCCCCCTTTCTCTCTCTTTCTTAAATATATAGTTGTGTTTGCTTGATCATCGCCGATACGTTTCAAAGCAGTTCGAGCACTATCTCTCTCTCTCTCTATCTCTCTCTCTCTATCTCTCTCTCTCTCTCGTGTTTTAGTGTGTGAGAGTATTCCATTGGTGTTAGGGTTAGTGTAATTCCTTACTTGTTTGTGGGTTGCTCTAACGATTCTCCTCTTTTGCGTCCTAGTTCGCTCTTAAACTAGGTGGTGCCCCTTGTGTAGTTGGGATTTGGCGGTGGGTTTGTTGTTTTGGTTTGTGTTGTGTTGTGCCCCAGCCCCATTGAGAAGCACGGGAGCCTTGAAGGGTGTCTAGAGGCCACTCTTCTTGTTGCCCGCCCCGGACTGCCTCAAATTGGTGCCCCCACTGAGGACGGCTTGTGTATTTTTGTGTAGAATCAACCTTTAGCATAGTCAAGTAGTTTGCATGAATCACGAAGCTTTGTATGATCCCTTCATTCCCATTGCAAGGCAAAAGGTACACATAATTGTTAGTACTAAGCTGCAATTTCAACGTGTCATTCGTAGAATTTTAGGTCCTCTTAGGTTGGCCGAGATAAACGCTTCAGTAAATCCTTTTATTTTGCCTCTCATTAGGTACGACCTTAGTTTGGACGTCTATATTTTTGTTTTGTTTTAAGCATTAGGACATGCATAGGCCATGGATAATGGCCCAGGAATAGAGGTTTTTCCCTTTCATTTTACTCCACACATTAGAATAAACGTTGCAATTAGTAGAAAGATCCATTTTCAACAACGAATGGTGTTCATGTTTGGTGCCCAAAGAGCAGGAGAAATTCTTGCATCACCAAACCCTGTCATTCTACCTCTCATCAACTACCACACTTCCTTTGATGTACATGTGTTCATTTTATTTTAAAATGAAGTGCAGCCCGACAAAGTAGTGTGTATGTTTGTTTTTTCTTTGTCCAAGTTGTTACAAGAAACAAAAAAACGATCATTTGTTCTAACTGGGAATGTGTGTGCAGTGAAAGTTCAATCCTTAGAGATCTAGCTCTATTACCAATTGAGTTGCAGGAGCAAGTAGTAAGGCGTCTCCCTCATAACAAGAGGGTGGTGAAGTTAAGACGGAAGGTCCTACGCGTTGATTCCATTTTCCTCTTGTTGTTGGGCACTAAGGAAGACCGCGCATTCATCCAACTAGTGTGTGCCCTAAGATTGGTAAATAGAGTGAAATTTGGCGTTTGGCGAGTGCATTTCACCATTGAGGAAGACTCTTCAGGAAACTTGCGGCCAGAGTTCATGCTTCATAGACTCACATTTGGTGAATTTTTCCCTCATTTGCGTCTTATTAATAGTCTTCCTTTCGCTTTCAACAAAGGAGATAGGGAGCTATTCAGAGCTTGTCTTAATAAAGAGAGCATAGAGAAGATTGCAAATTTGTATAAATTCTCATCCTTCTCTACTTTCTATGACACTTTGTTCATAGAGACATGTAAATCTCTTTATGCTTTTGAATGATTTAACCATAATCCTAAGGAGTTTTTGTCCAGGAATTTTGTAGCACAAGTGGAGTCTTTAAATCTTGCAAACTTGATTGGACTTGATGAGGATGTTCTTTATGAAATTGTGAGAAGGTTGCCTCACTCCGACTGTGTGGAACTCGAAGGAAAGGAGCTCCTAGTCAATTGCTACTTTCTCACGGCCTTCGACGAGCATGAAGATCTAGTTTTTATACAAACCGCTTGTGCATTGGGAATTGTAGAGCAAGTGCAATTTATCACTTGGGACGTGGTTGCTCTTTTGGATCCAGAAAATGAAGTTCTAGAGATTTCTGTTTATCGCCTTAGCTTTGAAGAATTTCAACCCTTCTTAGAGCTCATCAATAGTCTACCCTTTTGTTTTGATCAAACAAATCGAGACCTTATTGAAGCTTGGATAGCTGAAGAAGAAAACCTAGAGTGGTATTTTCTCACTTCTTCATTTGCAGGCGAGTGGTTCTAGATCTCTATTGTATCCCTTATTGTAACTCGTATTGTAATCTTTCATAATAATGGAGAGCCAATGCCAAATGTCTGGATATCCTCTTTTCTTTGGAGAGCCTGGAGAGGATGCAGAATTATTTTTAGCAAATTTCAAGATGTCTTGCCGTATCAAGAGGATAGTAACCGATCAAGAACGTGTAGAAATGTTTGAGGTGGTCCTTAGGAAAGATGCTAGTACTTGGTTTGACTCTTTGCCTGAGGAAGTTAAGGGGAATTACACAGAAGTTTTGAATCGTTTTAAGAGATACTTCTTTGATCCCCAAAACACTCAAAAACTATGGCAAGACATTGTTTCTCATAAGCAAAAAGACTTAGATGACTACTACTTGTACAAGCAAGAGTTTCTACGTCTTTGGGCTCTATGGATACGAAATGTTGCTAACCCTGGTGATGGTGCAGAATTTTTAAAGAAGGAGAGGTTCATAGCCGGACTCTTTCCTGACCTTAAGGTAAAAGTTGAGGCGGGTGCACCTGCTACTTTTGATGCAGCTGAAACTAGGGCTGCTGAGAAGTATAGGAAACTCAAGTGCTTAAGGGGAGAGGTTCCAATAGAAGGTCTTAGACCCAAAGGTAAGTCACAAGCATCAACATCGAGGGAGCTTCCTGAAGTAACGGCGGAAGTAATTGAGAAGTTAAACGAATCTTTAAGCAGCCTGTCAATTCACCTTGCACAAGCTGTAGGTCCAAAGGGACAAGCAAAGAAGTCTGAAGAGCGAGATCCACGACCTAGGAGAGTCTTGCAATGTTGGAATTGCGGAGAGTCTGGACATGGGATGTATAATTGTCCTTGGCCCCGTGGGGAGCCAGGGAGGCCTAACTTGAATTACCCAGTGATGAATGCAGGTGAAGGAACTGGTCAACAACCAAGGCTTCTACAAAGGCCAAATGGACCAAGACCACCTCCACAAGGGGTAGAAGGAGTTCCACCTTTGCCAGATCCAAATGTGCATGTGGTAGAGGTGACAAATTCAAATGAGGTTGACATGGAAGCCAATGGAATTAAGCGTGGCCGAGGAAAAGGTAAAGAGAAAGAAGGAGTCACATCACAGAGTGACCATGGACAAGGCAAGAAGGCAAAAGAGACCAAGGAAGCTAAGAGGACTCGACGTCGTATCAATCTCCAAGACTTCCCTCTTGGACATGGTATGGCTCCGTACAACTTGTTGGAAGACATGAGAGGTAAGGGTCCTGATATTTCATGGCCTCAATTTCTTGCATTATGTCCACAAGTTAGGAGGGATTTAACAAGGGCAGTTAGCACTAGGAGAAAGATAAAAGAGAGTGTGCCTGTTGTAAAAATTGCACAAGCTGAAATGAATGAGGACATTACACCGGTGCTAGACTGTTACATCAAAGGGAGATTGGTTAGGAAAGGTCTAGTGGATGGGGGTGCACAAATTTGCATCATGACAGAGGGACTCATGCAAAAACTAGGCATGCACATCCATGAGACACATGAAATTAGGGTCAAGATGGCAAACAATAGCAAGGCTAGGTGCGTAGGCATTTGTAAAAATGTTTTTGTGGAGGCCTTTGGCATTAAGAAGGCAGTGGATTTCTATGTCATGTCTACCAAGGGAAATGGTTACCCATTTATCCTAGGAAGACCATGGCTAATGAAAATGCGAGCTTTGCAGGATTGGGAGAGTGGAAAGCTAATTTGCAGGAATGACAATCACAAGAAGGTTGTCTTTGACATGAAGGAGCAACGCCAAGAGGAGCTCCATGAAGAATCATCTCAAAGTGAGACGGAAGAAGGTTGGACCGATAGCACTTCAGAAGAAGAAAGTAGCGGCAGCATTACTGAAGAGGAGTCTTCCATCGAAGTCATGGGGGTAAGGTTTAAGCCAAGCAACCAAGAGACCTCTTGTCAAGGCTTGGAGGAGGTAGGTCCTCAAGAGAACGAAGGTGAATATCAAGATGAAGGGATGCTGGAAGGTATGCTATCAACAACACTGACAAAGGATGAAAGAGAGGAGTTCAAATGTGTGCTAAGGAAGTTTCCTAGGCTTTTTGCTAAAGACTACACCGATGTGTGTGGAGTAGATGCTGTTCAACACAAAATTGAGTTGAAGCCAGAGGCCACACCTAAGGCTCAGAAGCTACGAAGGCCAGGAGTCATCAAGGAGCAGGCTTTACTCAAGGAGGTAAGAAAGCTTCTAGCAGCAGGGTTCATTTATCCAGTGGAGAATTCGGAGTGGGTCTCTCCTGTTGTTGTCACTCCTAAGAAGAACGGCAAGTGGAGGGTGTGTGTGGATTACCGTCCCCTCAATGAGGCAACAAAGAGAGATCACTTTCCCCTCCCATTCCAGGATGAGATACTAAATGAGGTAGCTGGTCATGAGAAGTACACTGTGTGCGATGGTTACTCAGGTTACTTTCAAATAGGGATTACACTGGAGGATCAATTGAAAACAACCTTTATCACTCCTTGGGGTTGTTATGCTTTTAGAGTCATGCCATTTGGTCTGACAAATGCTCCTGCAACATTCCAACGTTTCATGAATATGGTGTTTCAAGCATTCTTTGGAAAGTCAATTAGGGTGTTCATTGATGATTTCTGTATTTATAGCTCAAAATCATTGCATCTACAAAGGGTAGAAGAAGGTTTAAAGAAGCTCTACGACATGGGAGGTCAACTCAACCCCGACAAGTGCCATATAGGTGAGGATGAAGTAATATTGCTTGGTCATAAAGTTTCTTACAAAGGCATTGAAGTGGATCCTTCGAAGGCAAAGGCTCTTATTGAGCTACCATCACCCAAGAGTCTTAAGGAGGTCATCTCATTCATTCAAAAGGTGAAGTATATGTCACGCTTCATTCACTTAGCCTCGGAGTTACTTCACCCTTTGCAAAAGTTGACACAACAAGTAGAATTTGCATGGTCTGATGAGCTGGAAGAGTACTTTTGTAAAATTAAAGTCATTTTGTCAGAGCTACCAACACTCATGCCTCCTTGTTGGGAGTACACATTCTTTGTTAGCTCTAGTGTTGGAAGGGAAACGATTGGTGCTGTGTTGCTACAACAAGATCCCCACAGTACAAGGATGCGACCCATCTACTTTGCTAGTAGGGTCATGAATGCTTTGGAGAGAGACTACACAGAAGCAGAACTCATGATGCTTTCTCTCATGTTTGCGGTGAGAAAGTTTAGATCCTACCTGCTACCAAAACCTTTTGTAATTCTCACTGCAGAAAATTTGTTCCCTTGGGTGTCATCTCAAATGAATCTTAGTACTAGGATCTCAAAGTGGATTATGGAGTTGCAAGAGTTTCAATACTCTTTCAAGGTAGAAGATAGTGTGCGTGCACAATTGGCAGGGATTCTCACTTATAGGGTGCACGAAAAGGAGATTAAGGTGCCTGAAGTAAAGACCCTACCATTGCCACCACCAAAAAGTATTCCTAATGCTTTTACTTTGTTCTTTGATGGAGCTTTTCGTCGAGCCATAGGAAAAGCAGGGGGAGGGCTAGTGTTGCTCAACCCAAGTGGAGAGGTGGTCATGAAAGAGAAGTTCAATCTACCAAGTTTAGCTAGCAACAATGAAGCAGAATATGACACTCTACTTCAAGGTTTGAAGATGTCCATTGGCCAAGGGATACAACGCCTCATGGTAAAGGGAGATGCACTTCTCATTGTTAAACAGATTTTAGGCATTTGGGCATGCAAGAATGAGAGCTTACGGACAAAAGTTCATGCCATTCGTAGATTGTTTAATCAATTTGAAGAAGTGCAACTATATCATATTCCTAGGAAACAGAATGAAGATGCTGATTTACTTGCACAACAAGCCGTTGCATGTGTAAAGAAAGAAGTGCAGGTCATCATGGTGGCGGCTGCTGTGAAGCAACCGAGGTACCAGGGATTGGAGTCATTGGCTCCCATCATTGGCTACATTTTGGAGGGTGAGTTTCCACCAGACTTCACGAAGGCTCAGAAGAGGAGACTCATGAAGAAGGCAAGTTTCTATCTCTTCCTAGAAGGCTCCCTCTATCAAAAAGGGAAGGATCAAGTGTGCAGAAGAGTACCAACTATCGAGGAAATTCCAGCCATTCTAAAAGGTTTGCATGAAGAGGCATGTGGTGGTCATTTTTCCCAAGAATCAACTGTGAAGAAGATTTTGCTTGCGGGGTATGTTTGGCCAAGCTTGCATGTGGATGTTCAACATTGGTGTAAAAGCTGTCACAATTGTCAGATAAATGGAAATAGAAGGTTGGTGCATGGCCCGAGGCAAATAGTGCTTGCAAATGGACCCTTTGAAAAGTGGGGCATTGATGCTATGGGTCCTCTGCCTAGGACAAAAAATGGTAAACTCTACATTCTAGTGGCTGTAGACTATATGACTAGGTGGGTGGAAGCTCAAAGTGTGGCAAGAGTGAATGAGAGGACAGTTAGCAAGTTTGTGTACACTCACATTTGTTGCAGATTTGGCACACCTTTGGAGATTGTTTCTGATAATGGTCTAGGGTTTAGGAAGGGCTTGTTCATAGAAGTTTGTGAAGAGCTTCACATTCTACATCGTCATAGCACACCATACTACCCACAGTCAAATGGTTTGGTGGAGAAGGCTAATGGTGTCATTGCAGGAATCATTAGAAAGATGGTGCAAAACAAGACAAAATTATGGGATGACTTCTTGGATGGTGCCTTGTGGGCATATCGAACCACATATAGGGAAGCCACAGAGTTCACACCATTTCACTTGGTCTATGGTCAAGAGGCTTTGCAGCCTATCGAGCTCAACATTCCAACAATGCGACTTCATGGCAAAGGAGCACAAGATGATCAAGAGGTATGGATGGATCGACTTCTTACGTTAGTGGAGCTTGAGTGGAAAAGAGAAGCAGCATATGAGTGCTACAAGAGGAAAGCCACACAAGCGAAACAAACGCACGACAAGAAACTGAAGGACAAAGGCATCAAGGAAGGAGAGCTTGTGCTAAGGTATGACAATCGACTTGACAATCGTTTTGATGCCAAGTTTGAAACAAGATGGCAAGGGCCATACATAGTCAAGAAGGCTTTCAATTCAAGTTACTATCAGCTTATGGACTTGAATGGTAAAGAGCACTCCAGGAAAGTAAACGGGTATCGCTTGAAGCCCTATTTGAGTCGCCTTCTACCAAAGGATCTACCAAAGATCTGTCCAAAGGCCGCTCTCTTATGTAAGTATTGTTACATGAAGCATGAGTGTAACTCCAACCAAAATTCTGAGGGGCTAAACAATGAAGATCTCGTCAAGGACTCTGAAGCACTCTCTTTGGAAAAGATGCTCTATGATGGTACATGAATATACCATCATCCAGCGGGAGGGCTAATGATAGCCGTTTTTTCGGCTCTTTGTAATTGCCACAGTGAGTTACCTCACCCTACCAAAATCACCCAAACACTGTGGCTATCCCTACCATTTCACTGTACATAGGCGTGCGTGAGTCACGGGACTTTTCCCATATCTTCTTAAAAACCCTCAGCTAGCTAGTCACTGGGCTAGGTGAGCCAAAAAAAATAAAAAAAATAAAAAAATAAAAGTAAATTATGGCCTCTTTGTGTGTAAATATTTCATTGTATATATGGCCTAAATATAGGGAATTTTTATAATTATTTTGGTATTTTATTTAAATATTTCTACTTAGGTGTGTGTTTTATTAAACCTATGTACACCTTCTTTCATCCTCTTACACCATAATTTTATTTTTTTGCCAATATGTACATACTCTAACCTCATATTTTTCCTTTATACAAATCACTCCCACATTTTCACCCTCACCCTCGTGGAAACAAAAAATTGATTTCTACTCATTGGTTACTTATATTATTTACTTGCATACATTTTCCTCTTTCACCCAAAATAATTCAAGGAGGGACCATATCATATGATTCCAATATCTTTCCATATCCATAACTCCTCCATATTTTTATTATTATTTTTACTCATTATTCTAACACCATGTGCTCATTGAGCTAAAGTCCATGAATAGTCCATACACTAGTCCCACCATGTATATATTTCTTATTTCACCAATAATCCTCCTCCATGCATGGGTGAAGGGCAACTTGAATTCTTTGTATTATAATATGACAAAGGAGGGGCTCACTCTTGGATGCATTGTACAAATTCAACAAAGGAGGGGACCACTAAAAGACTTTTGCAGGCATAAAAAACAGGCTTTTTGGTGAGAATTTTGGCACCTAACTCCACTCCGAATTTGGAGCGATGGTCAAAAGAGCAAATGTAGCCCATGCTCTGAATAATCACCTCAAAGTTTTTCATGATTTTTGGAGCTACCAGCTGTGAGCTATGATTTTTTTAGTGGACCCCAGTTTTCCCATGCTATGCAGCCACACTCTCTCTTCTACTTTATCATTTTCCTCTTTCACACACACTTCTCCACTCATCATCCCCATCTCTCTCACCACTCCTCTCTGCACACTACTCACCTTCTCCTCAACCTTGAAGAATAAGAGAAACCATGGTGAACTCATACCTCCCACACACAATTCCATTCCAAAATTGACCACCTAGTCTCATTTTTCCTCCTCCAAATTACCCATATCTATCAAAAAACCACAAAATTCAGCCTCTTCTCTTAAAAGACAGCATCATGGTGGTTGATTACTCATCTTCAATTACCTTGTCTCTCAAGGAAGGTCAAGAGTGGAGAAAAAATGTACCGTCAAAGCTAGTGGACCGTCAACAAGCGTCAAAATTGGCCCTACTCAAGACACTTGGAGCATCAACCTTGTAAGAAATCCACCTTTTCTTACCTCTTAAGAGTTTTTCTTCCTTATTTGTATCCTACATGGATACTCCCATTGTAAATATTCAATTCCATTTGTAAATTAATACTAACTCTACTAACACTAACCCACTATGAAAAGTCCTATCACCTCCATTTCTCTCCTCTCTCTTTCCCCACCAACTTCTTGATAATTCCAAGCAAAAGAAATTAGATAAATTGCTGAAAATCTAACCCAACCATGGTTAGAGGAGTAACCCTAGCCTTCAAAATTGCTATAAAAGGAGGGTGTAGCTAGCATAAGAGGGGGGAAGCCATAAGCAAGAGCACTATGCTATAGCTTGAGAAGCCAAGCTCAACCTCTCTAGAAGGAGCTCTTGAGTGGAAGCTCAT
Source organism: Adiantum capillus-veneris (assembly GCF_014529385.1). Classification (NCBI taxonomy): domain Eukaryota; kingdom Viridiplantae; phylum Streptophyta; class Polypodiopsida; order Polypodiales; family Pteridaceae; genus Adiantum; species Adiantum capillus-veneris. The sequence goes on along the minus strand of NC_140954.1, from coordinate 106,668,384 downwards.
TGTCTTATGCATGTGCATGTGTTGTAATAGGGGATTAGCAAGGGAAATCTATGCCATTGTAAGAGAGAGAGTGATCATTCAATTGAGAGTAGGAAATCTATCATTTCTCCTACTAGTGTAAGCCCAACATTTGCTGAATCAAGGAGGGTGGATTTGGACTAATCTTGGATATTTTGTCTCCCTTCCAACGTGAAGTAATGGACAACAATGATGCGTAAGTGTCTTGGTTTTTTTTTTTAAAGTTCTTGATAGCTTGTCTCTGGTGTTGTCATCAATCTAGCCATAAATCCCACATACTGTAAGAGGGCGACAGGGTGGAGAGGACTCCCCTGGCCTTAAGACAGTGATTGGGGTGGCTTTTCTAGTGATGTGTTGTGATGAAATTTACGCAAGCTATGTTGAACAAGTACTAATCTCACTTTGATTTGTCATGACAGATTTGTAAGAAGGTATTAATGCAACAAGCACCCCCTCCCCCTTTCTCTCTCTTTCTTAAATATATAGTTGTGTTTGCTTGATCATCGCCGATACGTTTCAAAGCAGTTCGAGCACTATCTCTCTCTCTCTCTATCTCTCTCTCTCTATCTCTCTCTCTCTATCTCTCTCTCTCTCTCGTGTTTTAGTGTGTGAGAGTATTCCATTGGTGTTAGGGTTAGTGTAATTCCTTACTTGTTTGTGGGTTGCTCTAACGATTCTCCTCTTTTGCGTCCTAGTTCGCTCTTAAACTAGGTGGTGCCCCTTGTGTAGTTGGGATTTGGCGGTGGGTTTGTTGTTTTGGTTTGTGTTGTGTTGTGCCCCAGCCCCATTGAGAAGCACGGGAGCCTTGAAGGGTGTCTAGAGGCCACTCTTCTTGTTGCCCGCCCCGGACCGCCTCAGTATATGCTGTCAAAAAAATTAAGAATTACCTTCTTGCAAACAAATTTGTTTTCTTTGTAGATCACCAAGCAACTCTTATCTCCTTCTCAACAAATGCAGATTGTGCAATATTCTTTCCTTTATAATCTTGAACCTATTTTTTGTAAGAATCTCTATCTTTCTTTAACTATTCCATATCCTTTAGTAAATCAGCTTCATGGTTACTGACAAACCCTGATATGACCTTCTCATAAGGATTCTTGATAAGGGAACTCATCTCTTCTCTGAAGGTTGCCCATACTTCCTGCATACCTGTTTACAAATGTTGCTCAAGGACTGACATGTCCCCTTTAGACATAAGAACACCATTGGCATCTACTTCCTCTTCTCCCAACACCTGTTTCTCCAATTGCTCCAAAGGTTTAACTCTCTGATTCAAGATCTGATTCTCCATCTACAATTCTTTATTGACAGTGGCCAACTATTGCAATTTTGATTGAACTTTTGTTTCCAAATCCATTGTCCAGTCCTACAAGACAAGGCTTGATTGCAAGGACAAGACTTGAACATAAGAACTAGAAGAGGTATTTCCTCATAGGAGGCTCACAAATGGTGTTGGCAATACTGAGGGGCTTGTGGCCCAAGACCCCTATTTATACTAGTGCTTGAGGAGGTTAGTTGAGGAGGTTAGGACTTTCTAGGTTCTTCTTGAGGAGGTTAATATCTTCTAGAACCTTCTTGATCCTTCTAGTTCTTCTAGAACCTTCTGGATCCTTCTTCGACTTTCTAGAGCTTTCCAAAAACTTCTAGATTCTTTCGAAATCTTCTTCAAGCTTCTTGATCCTTCTAGATCCTTCTAGATCCTTCTAGATTCTTCTAGAGCCTTCTAGATCCTTCCAGAAACTTCTAGACCCTTCTTCAACATTCTAGAGATTTCCAAAAACTTCTAGATTCTTTCGGAATCTTCTCCATGTTTCTAGAAACTTCTAGAATCTTCTAGAGCCTTATAGATTCTTCTAGAGCCTTCTAGTAATGATGTAGGCGATGACATAGGCGATGATGCAGGCAGCGACTGACTCTCAAGCATCCATGACACAACAAACATTCTACTCGACATAACTTTCTCTCTAGGAATCTTATTGACAATCAGAGATGACCAGCTTGCTCCACAGCTCAAGCTCTTCATTCTTATCTTCTAGAATCATCTCTAGCCATCTACCTATGTCTACCATGCTAGTTGAGGACTTGCAAAGCCTTCTAGCTTGGATCTTTAATAGCTTTCACATTGTGGCTCCGATTGAGGAGCCGGTTGGATCGGTTTCTAAAGAATTTTGAACACTACATTCTTGAGCATTAGCAAAGCACTCTGGACACTTGACCTACCATCCCAATTGGCCTTTCTTGGGCCAAAAAGGCACATTATATATGTATCTCCATAGTCCTTTGCCTACCCAAGCCTTAAATACCAGCTTTAGCACTTGGACCCACACTTGTCGGCATCCATAGCTTTGTACAACACACTTTCTAGCTTAGACTAGCTTTGTCTGCACCATCATTGCCCACCCTTCTGTTGAACATTCATGTTCAACCAAAAGCAAATTTATTGAACCTAAAGTATGCAATATCTTGCTGAAATTCAAGCACACTAAAAAAAGCACAAGCATATATACAATGTGCATAGAATTGTATGTCCATTGCTCTTCATCCTTTTCAAGTGGGTTGCCCAAACACCCTAGCTACAATTTTATCTGCATCAGATATCAAACTCCTATCAAAGTACATCTTAACCGTACTCCATTCACCCTATCTCTAAGAAACTCACCATGTTCGCTCTCACTAGCTGATAGCTCCCATTTAGAAAAGCTTTTTGTAATTTGTACTGACTTGTCCACTTCTTCTTGAATTTATTTTGGAAGGTAAAATCCAAATAGCTCACGTTTTTTATCACCAAATCTGTGTCCTCTCTCTTCTTAGCCGGTAAGATTTGGTTGAGCTTAGCAATCCACTTCTCTTCATGCTTCACATAATAGTCCGCTAATGCCTCCATGTTCATTTGTAAAGATTCAAGATTGACAATTCCATCCTACAAAACTTAATGATGTGTGGAATTTTCTCACCACATCCCTTTCAAAGCACGTAGTTGTGTATATATTGGCAACACTTCCTCCTTACCATTCACCAACTTGAATGGAGTAAAATTGGTAGCTACCTTGTAGGACGTCCTATATGCCCAAAGGCACTTCTCAAGATTCACTTCCCACTCTGTTTTGTTCTTGTAAAAATACTTGATGAGCTTCTTTATAGTTTGACCATTTTCACTCTCTACTAGACTATTGCATTGAGGAAGATAGGGTAAAGAGAACTGGTGCTGAATCCCCAGTTTATCAACCAAAGCCTTCATAAGATTGCTTCTAAATCCTCTTCTCTATATTAAACAAGAAACCACGATATTCCAAAATGCTAGAAAATGTTATAAAAAATAAACTGAGCCACAACATGAGCATTTACCTCCTTAACTACCTTCACTTATATCCACGTGGTAAGGTAGTTGATGTAATGGAATTGGCCTATTAACTTGAGAGTAGTGGAAATTAATGAGAGTACTTTTGAGAAATTACTTTGTGAGCATAGTAGGTGAACATAGTTGAAGATAACAACATAAACATAGAAATTAGTTAACTTGGCATGAGCAATACTTTTGCAAGAGAGAGAATTTAGAGAACATGATAATAGTTGAGGACCGGCTTTATGTGAGGTTGGTCCCAGCCTCCACTAGAAATTTGTATTATGTGGGGTTGGTCCCCGCCTCCAATAGGCATTTGTATTATGATTTCTCCCATTAAGCGAGACTTGTTACAATACAATCTTTGTGTTCCTCGTGACCTAGCTGATACAATGAAGATGGACATCTTCATGCATCACAAACATAACATAAAATTTGAATAAATCCTTAACTATGCCACCTCAGTCCAAAGACCTCAAACACCTTCGAAGGTGGAGAGAGCTAGCAGGGAATGAGGGTAGGGAAGAGGAAGAAGAAAAATTTCATAGGAGAAATAATTAGTTCCTCACTTATCATCACTCTTCTTGCTACCATACATAATAGCATAGTAATTAAGATGGAGAAGATGACAAGCTTAAGCTTTGAAGCATGGCTCTTGGTTGGATTTGCACTCCATAGCCAAGAGTGTTGGTGTAGGCTCTCAACCTCTACTTGCGTGGAGAAGGAGAGGGAGGTCTTTCACTTTCCACAATGTAGAATGAAAGTGTGTGTGGTTGTGTGTGGGAGAGTATACCCCCTAAGGAAACCCCTAGCTTTCTTTGATCAACCCCCCTTGTAGCTCATGCTTGAAGCTCATTGGACCCCTCCACGCCTAGCCAATTACAAGCAGGGGGCATTACAAGCAACAAGGGTAGCCTTGGGACAAGTGTCTCCCTGTCCACTTTGAGAGAGAGAGGTCTTGATAAATGCAAAAACAATTAATTAAATCTCCTAAGTTTTCATTGGACCCTTGGGTGGACAACCAATAGGCTTCAGGCACACCATGAGGGCTACATGAGGAGGAGCTTGACAAGTGTCCTCTTTTCTTAAGTTTGTACTAGGCATGCCTTGTGTGAGTGTGTGTGTGTGTTCTCTCTCATCCCCCCTCGTGTAGGCCCTGCCCCCTCCTTGTAGGGATTAGATATTTGACTTTTGAAACCTCAAGCCCCTCAAGCCTAGGCCCAATTCCAACCACAAGCTTGACCCTTAAGCACTTCAAGCTTGGGCTGGATTCTCACCTCAAGTACAACCCTGGCATCTCAAGCATGTGTCAAGCACATCAAGCATCTCAATCATCAAGTACCTCAAGCACCTTAGTCATGAAGCACCTTAATCTTGGGCCGGGTACCCACCTCAAGCACCTCAAGGTTGGGTCGTGTTCCCACCTCAAGCTCGTCCCTAGCTTACCTAAGGTCAAAGGACTTCTACACTAACTATTGGAGGCCTTCAATGAAGCTAACCCTAAGGTCTTATTCTCCATTGGTTAGCCTTGCTCTTTGATAGACCGTCTCTCATTTGGGCCCCTTTACCATTGGCCCCGTGTTGAGATAGATCTATAAGCACATCTATATATCTTAACACTTGTTCCCGTTTATTCTCCCACATTGAATGATCAGTTTAATATGAGAAAATTGTTTGGGTTGGTTATTTATTAGATTTTATGACATTACCTCTCTCTTGAAATCATAGTCATCCTTGACTATGAGGTAGAAAGATAAAGCCTTAGTCATTAGTCAATCTTACCTAGCGGGTAGAGGATCCCTTTTTACCCTACGACATCTTTCCAAGATGGATGACTAATCCATTTGGTGCTTGGGAGACATAACTACCGCAAGCATATCTGCTCTTTAGTCCATTTCATTCTCCTAGAGTAGAGTGAAAAATTCTTCTTGGTGTTTGAGAGATGTCGTCATCACAAACATGATTCTAAGCATGCATAGTATTTAAATTTGTGCACAATAAAAACGAGAAGTAGTCTAATAAGCAAAAACATTTAAAAGAAATTTGTACATTTGCTTACTCTAATGTAGCATTCTAAGCATTGACAAGGTTCATACTATCCTTAAGCTGTATTTCTTGCATCCATCTAGCATCTTCAAAAGGATAATTTTTGAGCTTAATAAGATACCGTCAAATAATCTTACCATGCCGTAGTCCCTTGTCTTCATACCAAAGGATAGCTTTGGGTTGTAGCACCTCTTCTTGGTCTTCAACTTCGGGAGGGTCTTTGATAATTGGTTCACTTGGTGGATCTCCTTTGTAGGGATTAAGTAGGATCACATGAAAGGCATTATGTATGAGCCAATGCTTGGGAAACTTGAGTTGGTAAGCCGTCTCATTGATGGGCTTCAAGATTTGGAAAGGACCGTAGTATCTTTTTGCTAGCTTAGCATAATACTTTTGATGGCCCATGGTATTTTTGCCCGTGGTTTTCCTTAATCAAGCCTTAAGAAACTTAATCAAGACCCAATCATTTTCTTTGAATGTTAAGGCCCTTCTATGCTTGTCGGTAGCGGCTTTTTACCTTTGTTGAGATATGGACATATCCTTCTTAATCTTTTGAAAAGATTATTATAGGTCATAGCTATACTCATCCGCGGTGAAGATCTTCCCATGTACTTTGAGTAGTAAGGGACTATTAGGTCTTCCCTCAATGATCTCAAAAGGTGCTTTTCCCGCAGAAGTATGTACAGTAGTATTGTAGGCATACTCTACAAGTGGTAAGTACTTTCTGGATTGTGAGCGTTGATTTACTTCGTTAACATAAGTCTTGAGTAGATCGAGTATTGTAAGATTGGCTATCTCACTTTGGCCATCTGTTTGTGGATGATAGGCATACTCTAGAAGTGGTAAGTACTTTTCCCAGTATGAGCGTTGATCTACTTTGGTAACATAATTGTTGAGTAGATCGAGTAACGTAAGATTGGCTATCTCACTTTGGCCATCCATTTGTGGATGATAGGCCAAACAGAAATTAAATCTTGTTCCTAGATTTTCAAAGAGACCTTTCTAGATATTACTGGTCATTCTAGGATCTCTATTTGAAATGATGGATGTTGGTAATCCATGGTGTTTGAAAATATCTGATATGAAGAGAGATTCCATTTGGTGTGCCTTAATAGTCTTTTTGTCAGGAATAAAGTGTGCTTGCTTGCTAAACCTGTCGGCTAGTGTCCATATTCCTGTATTCCCACAGATAGACTTGGGTAATCCAAAGATGAAATCCATGGATATACTCTCCCATGGTGAATTTGGGATAGGCAATGGCTGGAGTAATCCAGGTTGCTTCCCTCTATCATATTTGGTCTTTTGGCATACTATGAATTTTGAAACATACTCTTGTATGTCCACTTTCATGGTATGCCAATAGAAATACATCTCTACTCCTCAAAGAGTAGGTTCAATACCTCTATGCCCCGCGTAGGGAGGAGCATGTGATTCATACATAACTTTCTCACGAAGGGAATGGGTAACACATAGCCTATTTCCGTGGAGAAGATAACCATCCTGCAAGGTGAGTGGTCCCTCTTTCTTCCCCAAAGCAAGGGCTGACATTTATATGTCTTTAAAGTCAAAGTCAATATCATACTCATTTACCATAGAGGATAGATAATTGTGAGTAGCTATAGACACCACATTAACTTTTGGTCATCGTGAAAGTGCATCGGCCACTTGATTGTGCTTACCAGCAATGTGAGAAATATGGAAATTAAATTGCAAAAGAAAAATTTCCACCTCATTTGTTTGTTGGAAAGCTTGGTTTGCATCATGAAATACTTGAGACATTGGTGGTTGGTTCGTAGGATAAATAGAGTCCCCACCAATAGGTAGTGCTTCCATGTGGCTAGGGCATGTAGAACATCTAAAAGCTCTTTCTCATAAATTCCCAAAACTCATTCATCCATATTGAGCCTTTGGCTCTCAAATGCTATGGCATGCCCTTCTTGAAGAAAAACTGCTCCAAGGCAATCACCACAAGCATCGTACATTGGACTTCAAATGGCTTTGAGAGATCCAAAAACATGGGGACTGGTTGGGAGGTAAGCTTCTACTTAAGCTTATCAAAAGAATTTTGCTCCTTAGTAGTCCATACATACTTAACGTTCTTCTTAGTTAAGTCATGTAGTGGTCCTGCTATTTAAGACAATTTTTCTATGAAGCATCTATAGTATGTGCACATACCAATAAATATTCTTAGCTCATGTAGATTCCTTGGATTAGGCCATGCTTTTATTACCTCTAACTTTGATGGATCCATACGGATACCATCTTGAGAGATAATATGACCTCGATATTGAATCTTTTGAAGGAAAAATTCGCTTTTCTTTTGGTTGAGAAAAGGCTTGTTCTCCCTCAATGCTTGAAAAATCACTTGGAGATGCTGCTTATGTTCCTCCAAAGACTTGGAGTAGATGATGATATCATCAAAGAACACTCCAGTGAATTTGTGATAAGGTCTAAAAATTTTCTCCATTAGACGATTGAACGTAGCTAGTGCATTATTCAAGCCAAAAGGCATGACTAGATATTCATAAAGACCAAACGTTTTGCGAAACACGATCTTTAGGATATCTTCATCCACTATCCTTATTTGATGATATCCACTTTTAAGGTCAATCCTACTGAAGTATGTAGAGCCTTGTAGCTTATCAAACAGATCTTCTACCCGATGCACAGGAGATCTGTTTTTGATAGTGATAGTCCACACACATACAATATGTACCATCTTTCTTTTGCACTAAAAGGATTGGAGAACAAAAGGGAGAGGAACTACACCTCACCATCTCTTTGTCTACTAATTGTTGTACTTGCCCCACGATCTCCTCTTGTCGATCTTGTGAGACTTGGTAAGGAGTCTTGTTAGGCGGTGAGCTTCGTGGAAGGAGTTCAATACGATGGTCATCATCCCATCGTTTTGGAGGTAAGTCCATAGGGATATCATTCATGAACACATCTTAGAATCCTTTGAGAAAATTAGAAAAGTCTAACTCTTCTTGATTCCTACCATTTACATTTGATGAAACATTAGGATCTTTTAGAGACTCTTTGACAAAAATCATGTACGCAGAAACTGAGCTCTTCATTGAGTTATCAAAAGCGGGAGGATTTACAAGTGGAATAGTGTGACCACGCTCACTAGCATTTATACACATGTTCTTTCCCCTATAGGTGAAATAGATTCTCCTTTCAGGGAACTTCATATTGGCAGCCATGCGATCAAACCATGGCTCTCTAGGATAGCATCCACATGTTGGAGAGGTGAGATGAAAAAGTTTTCTTTGTCGACATAACTTTGGACATGAAGCCTCCACTTACCAATCAAGGGATTAATGGAGGCTTGCTATCCCTTGAAAGCTGTGTCAGTCATTACCATATCTCCCATCTCAAAAGCTTGAATTCCCAACTTGGTGGCCAACTCTATTGATATGAAGTTGTGAGTAAAGCCAGGGTCAAACAAGATGAAGGAATCATGCTCTCTTACCTTTCCCCAAGCATACAAAAGTGATGATCCTTTGCAATGAACATCCTCTTTTGGAGCTTCAATGGTGGAAGCCCTAGGAGTCTCATTGGAAGCTTTCTTTTTGGGGCAAGAATGATAGCCATGTCCTTGGAGGAACTTGACAAGTGTCCCATTTGTTTTCTTTGTACTAGGTGTTAGAAGCTGGACACACCCCACGGAAACTAACTACTCGGAGGATTATTATTTTTTGTAATTATTCATTTATTGAGGAAACCTGATTTTTCACCTTGTAAATATTGGGGCTTATAGAAGTTTCCAGATTGTATCCCAGTTTTGATAGTTAGATTGAGTAGACGGTTGATTTTGGAACTTTAGGGTTTGAGAATTGTAAGGTATATATACCACTTTTTGACCTTAATGAAAAAACCTTTGTCATTTTTACAACAAGTTTTGAAGTCTGTGAGTGAGCGTACTATGTACGAGAGAGAGTGTGAGCTTCATCTTGACGCTATGTGTGCACTGGTGGTCGGAATCGACTGCGGAGAAGTACAGCGTGTTGCCTCCGATGAGAGCTACGCGCCGATACCTACATTGTGTGCGTACGGTTTGGTTTTGTGAGCTCCTTCTACGAGTTTCATCTGGTGATTTGGTGAGCATACATCGTCCAATTTTTCATTGCAGCATATCCACACGTTCACATTGAGTAGAACTACACATTAGGCACTTTAGATTTCTGAAACGAAGACCTGCAAATTTTGGCCAGACATCCTACGTGATTTTGCACCGGGTGTTTTGGGTTGGGGTTTTGGTTCATAGATCTTAGGGAGAGCAACCTATTGGTATAAGTAGGGTCTCCTTCAAGTTCTATGGTGTTTCGAGATTGTTTGATGGGTGTTCGACTCTAGACAGCGTTGTAGGAAGTCTCCTCTTATGCACTCTTGAAGACTGTGACTTAGACAATTGCTAGAGACCTCTGTAGGAATTAGTTAGGAGTCGGTCGAGTGTAGGTTGACATCTTATACTTGCTTCCACGTGCATGTGGGTCGAGCTTCGTCCTTAGTTGACATTATATGTTAGGTGAGTTCTCGCTGTGCTCACGTCCGTCGCGGTGTATCCGTCAAACATTGGCGCCGCTTCTGGGGACGAAAAACTTAGGTAGGTGACCGAGACTAATCCTCGAGGATAGGGATTTTTGGCTTGCCAAGAGTCTTGTTTTACATTTAGATAGGATCAGAGGGTGGAGGACTCTCTAGGTCTTACAGGGAGTCTAGGAAACGTGTGTCTGGCCTAGATCCTTCGACTTAGGTAGATTTAGGTAGACTAAGATAGTTTTAGGTATTAGTTGAGTTTTTGAGTAGGAGTTGGAGTGGTACAAGCGGTGAGAGGAGAGCTTGAGAATCCGGAGAGGCCAGAAAGAAACCAAAACACCATTAACACCATTTCACATGATGAGTAGTAGTAGAGTAAGTAGGACATCATGATTCAGGATCTAGAGCATTTCATGTATGTATACTTGCTTAGTAAAGTCATCACAAGTTTGTAAAAGACGCAAAAAGACGCAAAGGTGTGTTTGAAAGCCTAAGTGAAGTCCAAAAGTTACTGTGAGTGTTTTTGATAGAGCTACAGAGCATCAGGAGCATTTCTGTTAGAAAAATAAATTAATTTCAAGCCAAGAGACATGCTACGCGTAGGATGTCTATAGGCTAATTTGGTGGGAATTTTGGGATTTTGAGTTGACCAGTGTGTTTAGAAGGCGCGGTTTACCCTAATTTCAACTGGAAAGTGGAAATTTGACCATATCTTGACAGGATAAGGTCTGATAGACTGAAATTGCCAAACATCCTACCCAAATTGTACCAAAGCATTATTTTAAGACCAAAACCATAAGATGGCTGCATGAGCATGTCTTGCATGATATAGTGAGTGACTGAGAGGGGTTTCATCTCATTTGGGTGAGAAAATTGGGTTCAAAGCGGACGTTAGCACTTTTGACTGAAAAAGGCAAGAACAGCCCTTATAAAGTCCCTTATATGAAAGTTATTGATAATCTATTTGAAACCGATTCATTACTGAGTATGTATCATGATAAACGCCGTGAGTTGTGATGTCATTACCATGTTATGCAATGAATAATTGATTTCATACAAAAGTCTATTCCTAGAGTGATATCTATTGAATTTCACAATATTTTTTGAATTGGCATAATAATGCTCTATTTCAAAGTTCATGTATCATGTTAAACATAATCCATACAAGACTTTTGATCTCATTGTACATATTTTATCAGAGCATAAACTTATGCATTACCAATTTATGCAATAGTTTATTTTTAATGAATTTTTTATTTTGTAATGTTAAGAATATCCCAATAGTGGATTTTGGATGTACCAAACCCATGTAAAATTTGTTTAGAATAGCTAAACGTCAAGTAAAGAATACACTTTTCCATATCTTGCTTAAAGTGTCTTGATGGTGGATTGGAAATTTCCTTGCTCCTCTCAATAACTTTTTTAGATTAGACAAATGGTGGATCTAGGATGCACCCATATTTACACAATGTTCTTTGAATGGAGAAGTACTAGTTTATTGAGTGCAGCAACCACCCTTCCACAACTTGTTTGGAATGCTTGGTTTAAAATGCTACCACCTTCTAAGACTTGTTTAGAATGGCCAAATGGTAGTTCTAAGTTTCACTCATTTGTCTTTTGGTTACTTAGAAGTGCCAAGTTATGGGTATAAATTTCACCTCCCATTCTAATAGCTATTTAGAATGGCCAAGTGGACCTCATATGCACATTTCCATATAAAACGTGTTTTAAATCGGGAATTCATGGTATATGAAGCATCTTGCCTTCCAAAACTTGTTAAGAATGGCCAACAAGTGGATCTAGGATGCACAAAATCTTTTAGAATAGATTGTTTGGAAGGTATTTCTCCACTAGTATGCATAGATTTCCTTGCCCTATCTTTATACAACAACAAGTGGAATCTTCATTGGTTCTACATACACAACCAACACAAAAAAAATTCATTGTCAAGTACCATGTGCACTTTTTTCCCATCCTAAAAATGAAAGAAGTATAGAAAATTTGAAGCTTTAAACCACAATAAACATATTACAGTGGACTATAAGTTAGACAATTGATGGAGATTGACATCAAATAATCCATGATACTTTAGGTTGAACAAGTGGTGGAGATTGAGACTAAATAACCCATGATACTTGTGGATGGGCATATCATGAAGCTTGAGAGAAATGAATCATTGACACTAGGGGTGATGTATTGAAGATAAGATAGAAGCTTGTGGCCATGCAGTGTGTCAATCTCTATTTTTATGCTTCAATGGAGCCTATCGTGGACAATTGGTTGAAGCCTGTCATGGAAAATTTGTTGAACTAGTGACTCTCTACACTTGAATGGGACATAGCTTGGACAAGTGGGGAACCTTATGAATCTCTATGCTTCAATAGAGCATAGGTCTAGTAAGTGATGGATCTTATGGTCCCCTATGCTTGAATGGAGCATAGCTTGGACAATTGGTGGACCTTATGGCTCTCTATGCTTCAATAGACCATGGATTGAACAAGTGGTGGACCTTGTGGATCTCTATGGTCAACTGTATCTTAGCTTGGATAAGTGGTGGACCTTGTGGTTGTATATGCTTCAATAGAGCATAGTTTGGACAAGTGGTAAACCTTATGGTCATCTATGATTGAATGGAGCATAGCTTGGATACATGGTGGAACTTATGGCTCTATATGTTTCAATAGAGCTTAGATCGGTGGACGTTGTGTCTCTCTATGATTGAATAGAGTAGATCTTGGAGGAGTGGTGGAACTCATGAATCTCTATGCTTGAGTAAATCATAGATTGGACAAGTGGTGGTGACTATATGGTTCTCTATGCTTGAATGGATCATAGCTTGGAAAATTGGTAGACCTTATGGTTGAATGATCCTCTATGATCAAATGGAGCATCGCTTGGACAAGTGGTATAAATTATGGTTCTCTATGCTTCAATAGAGCCTAGATTTAGTGCTGGACCTTATCACTCTCTATGCTAGAATGGCACTTTTATTAGACATGTGGAGGACCTTGTGGCTACCTATGGTGGAAAAGAGCATAGCTTGAACAAGTGCTGGATTTAATCTCTCTATATCCTTCAATAGAGCATAAATTGGACAAGTGGTGGACCTTATGGTCCTCTATGCTTTAATGGAGCATAGATTAGACAAGTGGTGGACCTTATGGGTCTTTGTATTTCAATAGAGCAGAAATTGGACACATGGTGAACCTTGTATCTTTATATGCTTGAATGGGTTAATTCCTTGGACAAGTGGTAGATAATATGGCTCTATGCCCTTCAATAAAGCATACACTAGACAAGTGATGGACCTTGTGTTTTTCTATGCTTGAATCGATCTTAGCTTGGACAGGTGGTGGGTCTTGTGGCTCTCGATGCTTGAATGCAGCATAGATTGGACAAGTGGTGGACCTCATGGATATCTATCCTTGAATAGAGCATAGAATGACACCTTATGGTCTTCTATGCTTGAATGGAACATAGCTTGGACAAGTGGTGAACCTTATGGATCTCTATGTTTCAATAGGGCATATATTATATAAGTGGTGGATCTTATGGTCCTCTATAACTCAATAGATCTTGGCTTGGACAAGTGGAATGGAAAGGTAGTGAATCTAGGATGCATTTTTTCTCTTACGCCACAATGTTTAGAATGGTCTTGTGATGGATCTTGGATGCACCAAACCTTCCTTGATTTGTTTCAAAAGGGAAAGTACTAAATACAAGATGCACTTTTCCTTCTCACACCTTGCTCAAAGTGGCTTGGTGGTGGATTAAGATTTCCCTTACTCTTCAAAAAGAACTTGAACTTCAAATCTCCAAGTGATGCATATAAGAAAAAATATGTGTTCTATAACTTTTTAGAACGGACAAGTGGTAGATCTTAAATGCAACAACGATTCTATAAGTTGTTTAAAATGGTCACGTATTGTGGATCAAGGATGTGATAACTGGTGAAAAATATTTGTGGTGGATTTAGAATACACTTACTCTAATAGAAGCTGTTAAGGTTGGATAACTGGTGGACCTTGGATGGATAGACACTTTAAAAACTATGATTGAATCTTTGATTGAGCTAGTATCTACTCTTCCATGATTGAGCTAGTATCTACTCTTCCATGATTTCTAGATTGGCCAAAGTGGTGGATCTAAGATGAGTACTAGTCTTCCACAACTTGTTTTGATTCAATATATAGGATGCACACCACCATTCAAAACATCATTAGATCAACTTTGATTTTATTTAGATGCATCCTTCATTGCACAAACTATATATAATGAGAAGATGGTGGATTTTGGATGCATTTTCCCTTCTCTACTATGCTTAGAATGACCAAGTGGTGGATCTAGGATGCACCAAACCTTCTTAAATATTTTTTGAAAAATCCAAGCACTAAATAGAGGATGATGACCTTTCCCTTCTAAAACTGCTTAAAGTGGCATTATTGTGGATTGCAAATTTTCTTTCTCGCCTCCAAGGACTTGTCTAGATTGGCCAAGTGGTGAATCAAAGATGCATCCATCCTTATAAAACTTATTTAATAGTATTGATTGAATGATATTGCTATAAATATCTAAGATCTACTATGGTTATAGCCTTAGTCTTTTTCAAGTACATAAGTAGCAAAATTAAAATACTTAGATTTTGGATAGATTTACCCTCTAAGTATTTTTTTCCTTGCATAATAGACATGGAGCAGTAATGTTTGATAAAAATTGATGATTATGTGGATGTCAATAATCATGTCAAAATACCTTGTTTGCTAATATGTCATCCTCTAGGAGGCTATTATGTGATCTTTCATTGTTTTTTGCTTAGATCCAGGAACTGAGGGTGGGATAGATAAGGAATGCTTCAATCCAGCATCAAATAATGAGAGCCTTTCACATGTATCCACAAAGGTATCACTTGAAGAATTGAATCCAGTTACTGATACTCAAATGAAAATACCTGAGGCCTCTTTGCTGCATCTTTCATCGAAGGAAGCCATTGGTGAAAAATTTCAGTCTATAAAAGATGTGCAAGAGAGTGGTGTTGATGCAACTACTTTGGTTTCATCAAATCCAAGTTGGCAGTAATATTGAACTTGAATGGTCTACTATTGAAACAAAGTCAGTAACCATCATCTATTCATGAATCTAGTCAATATGATTCACAAAGGCATATTGTGTTACGGCCAGGGTGCATCCACTTTTTAAAGACCATATTTAAGAGATTCAATGTTGGGATTTGGTCAACAACTATAGAAGCTTTTGTTCACCAGATGTTGAGAACACTTCAAAGCATTATAGAGGAGATATTACCATTTTTTGTAGTTTGGTCTCAAGAATCTTTCTATGTTCCCAAAGGCATGCAATTATTTAGACAATCCTCAAGTTCCAGCTATGTTTAAGCCATTGGCAAAAATATATGCATGCCTTGAATGTGATCCATGTAGAACAATTCTTGTTGATGACTCTCCATACAAATGTTGTAATTGCATATTTCCTTCAAATTTTGATGAAGAAAATAAGGTTGATAATGTTCTCATAGAAGAGTTTCTCCCATACTTGTTGCAAGTTGACGAGAGCAAAGACGTGCATGATTTCATTAACTCTAATCATTATGGAAAAGCCCCAATTTCCAATGACAATGAATACAAAGGTCTCATGGACTATTGGAAAGATCAAAACTCAAGATGGTCGCAAGGAGATAACCACAAATAGGCTACCAATGTTGGAGAAGCTAGGAGACCTTTTTGGCAAGCAGGAGGAGTCAACTAAACCAAGTAGGGAAAAGGAGATTAGAAGGAATGACGGAAAAAAGAAAAACCAATATTGATATGATGAAGGGAGCACAATTAATATCCTTAGCAAGGAAGCTGGGTTGTGCCACACCATCATTGAAGACTGTAATAGCTAAGGCTTTTGTGAATAAGCTACTAAATGAGCACAATCTTGTCAAACACTAAGGTACTACTCACTCGAAATCATGTTGAATTTTCAATAAATACTTTTGCAAACAATATTTGTTATTTGATTCAAAACACTCACTTCATCATGGTTTCTTGCAGATTTCATTTAGATTATTCTTTGAAGGAGTATTTCGTAAGGAATCTAGACCATTTCATTCGGATCAAAGAAAAAACCTTTAAGAACAGCCAGGGGCTACTTTGCATAATTTTGTGTCTTTGCGATCTAAAAACAATACACACAAAGATTATTCTCTATGTTTGAGTTTTTCTTGATATTGAACCATTGGTTTTTAGACCAATTGTCATTTAATCGTACTTCGCCATTGGTTTTTAGACCAATTGTATCAATTGACTTGGAGAGCTTTAAAGTTTACTTATGTATTGACAAGTTTCCCTACTTTTATAATCACATGGTTTTTTAGTATTGTGATACCAATTTAAGATTCTTTTGGATGTCTATAGTGATCAGACGCTGAATGCTAAAACCATCAATTTTGTTTTAAGGTTTAAAAATGAATATCAACTAAATGTTTCGTGTTTCTTTTTAGAGTCAAAAGAAAGAAATATGCCATTTTTAGAGTGGAATAATTCATTTGAAAGAGACAATTTTTCTATTCGATATTTTATGGGGCCTCATCGAAGGCATCAACCACCCCCTACTCAGTTACTACTTACCTCAAAGCAACAACGGAGGGTTCTTATCTTAGATATAGAGGGTTTACTACTTTCATTCAGTTGAAATGCGACACGGTGATATTGTTTCATCATGGGCCGAGCACATGTGAATTGTCAATGACAAAGATGAAGTTTATCATGTGGTGCACCGTGATGCAGAAGCTTTATTTGACTTTTGTTTTGATTACTTTGAACCTTGGATATGGAGCTTCTATAACCTAGCCAAAGCTCAACATATACTTGAGATGTGCTTTCCTAGGCATTGTTCAAAGTTCAAGATGTTTATGAACAATAAGCATTGTCAAAATCTAAATATCATGATTGGGTATAAAAGAGTTTATCATAAAATGTTTACTTCGGTTTGGGGGATCTTTGAGGATCTACATGCTAGAAACACATTATTTTTTTATGATACTTTGTATAGAGTGATGTGGAATATGCCGGGAACTTATCTCATATTTCCAAAATTCTAGAGACAAACCGTGAACAACTTCAATGCTTCTTAGAAGGCACCATAGCTCCATGGTTAGTGGGATGGTTGTGTGCAAGAAGACAGTGATGAGAGTCACATGTTGAAGTTGTTTGGCAAGAATGTAGTGACAGAGATATCAATTCTACACAAAGCCACATGTCAATTGGAACTGGTTCATTGTAAATTGTTATTCAAGGTGAATATAGATTGTACATTTTCCTTTCATTCAATCAGTTGGAGACAGACCGCTGTAGATGGGGGTTTGTAGGAGAGACGATGCCACTCTCACTTTATCATCTCTTAGTGTGTCGTGGTCGAAAGATTGAGGATGTCCGTCCGAGCTAAATCTGCTCCGAAATGGGTGAGGGAGGGAAACCGATGGAAAAACTATGCTAGAGCAAAGCCAAATTTCTCTCGTTATGTCGAAGACAAGAAAAACTGATCGACGATGTTGTCTTTTGTCGCCAGATGAAAGTACGATAGCCGAATAGCCGCCAAGTCAATCGAGGCCAATGCCAAGAAGAAATTACCAATGTGAAGCTGAGAAGAATGCCACAAATGACAAGGTCAACGAGGCTAAGGTATTGCAGGGAATCAGGTTGATGCCGATGTTGACCTGGGTTTACTTTCCCATAAGTTGGTCAAAAACATTGTCGTCTTGCTCTCTACGATAAAGAGAGGTTGAAAACTCTCTCTATTTCTCAAGCTTTGTCACTACCTCTCGGAGCGGGGAGGTTGAGGGGTATGGTGGGAGCAAGGGCCAAGTTCTTGAGTACTCAAGCCGATGGATCTCTTGGGAGCGGCCCCTTGCACACACTAAGTGTGTAAGGCAAATATTTTTAAAGAAAATTTACTTCATTCTCTACAAGACTATCGATCTGCTTCAGACAAACTATTGTGAGGATTTCTAGGAGGTGTGTGTGTGTAGATTACATACACATCCTTTCTTTCTCCTTCTTCCCTTTTGGAAAGCCTTGGAATGCTCTCACTCAAACTCTTGCTTGGGTTCCATTCATTGATCCCTGCTCAAGCTCTCTAACTCAATTGATTTCTTTTGAGTTGAGGAGTGTGCTAAAAGCTCAACCTGCTTTGCTTGCCTTAAGCTTATGATTTTTTCTCTATTGATTCTCTATTGTAGCCCAAATGAGCTTTCCAATACTCTCAAGCTTGCAGCTGCTCTTGATTCTGGCTTTGCACACTCGACTTTCTTTTGTA
This sequence comes from Adiantum capillus-veneris, assembly GCF_014529385.1. Lineage (NCBI taxonomy): Eukaryota > Viridiplantae > Streptophyta > Polypodiopsida > Polypodiales > Pteridaceae > Adiantum > Adiantum capillus-veneris. Next base: position 106,650,125 of record NC_140954.1, on the reverse strand, counting down.
GATGTGTGGTCTGAGCTCAAACTTGATCCTTAGCCCAATTTTGTTTGCTGGCGATCTCCCACACACCATGCTTCTCTATTTCTCCAACTCCTACTTGCAATCAATTGCCTTTGGACTCTTACTCTCCAATTCTCTGCACTCGATTCCTTGAAGCTCCCATGTTCTATTTTTTGCAATGATCCATAATTCTCTCAAAGATTCCCCACATGCCCAAGAGGAGTTGCACACACTAGTATGCAGAGAACTACCCGATCTCCTATGGCTGCAGCCAAAGCTCACCAAATTCGTTCCGATCTGATGCCGCCAAGCGTCGAGCTCCATCCAAGCTCCGTCGTCGCTGAGGGACTGCCGTCACCTCCAAGCGGTAGCTCGGATAACACTTGTGTGGGTGTGTGTGCAGGGAAGGGGAGAAGCACAAGAGTGTGGGGGAGAAACCTCAAGAAGTAGTATAAGTGAGGAGATCCTTATTTATGTATATATATATAATAAATATGTACACATGGTGGTTGGGCAGCCAAACAACGAATGTCCGGCCTCAGGCAAAGGCCCAGTGCCTTTACCCCAATAGAAGTATATGGCCAATTGATGTGTTTTTTTCCAACATACTCCTCTGATGTAGTCCCATAGTTAACCTATATGCCTAATACCTTTGTTATTGACCTTTTTGGCTACTTTCCTCCAAAGGGGGGGTGAAAAGGATGTCTCCAACCTTGGAGAGCCAAGGGGACCATTGAGATATAGAGTTGTGGAAGTATCTCAACAACTCTCCCCATTCTAGGGAGAGTGCTGCTCTGTTGCATTTTTTAGTAACAGAGCAGCATTTTTTAGTAATCTCGCCTCTCATTCCCCCAAGTTTCAGCCCATTTCAGGGCCACCAACTTATCATGCACCTCAAACCCTTTGCAATGGCCACGTCGAAAGCATATTCTATATTTTTTCATCATATCCTTTGCCATAATAGCCCAACATTTGTCTTACCTAGTGAGGGATACCACAAACTTGGCACACCGCACCTCCACACGGGTGCTACGGGTGAGGATCCAAAGCTTGCCCCGCTCTACAGGTCTCATGAACGTCTCCCATTTTGCCCACTGCCAAGGTGCTGTGTCTTTAATGTTGTTCTTCTAAATAAATCTCTTTACTAGTTCCAAAAACTCTGTCTAATTGCAGTTGGCTACCTTAAGCAACGACCATTAAAGGCTATACATAGTAGTATAAACAAATTGATAGCATTCACTCTAGTTGAGAAGGGGAGAAGCACATATTTCCATATTTGCATCTTAATCTTGAATTTATCCATAACCCATATGAACCTCTTCTTGTGAGAAATGTTCACCTATAGAGGGCCTCCTAGATGCCAAAATATCTTCCCTTTGGACACTATCTCCCCGGTCCACAAAGACAGATCAAATCAGTCATTCTCAAATAGAGAGATCAATCTAGATTATTTAATACTACACTTTGACCGTGAGGCTCATTTTGAAGATCTTAAAGAAACTCACCTATTGTTTCTACATAAATTGCAAGGGTATACAACAAGTTTTCCATATTTCCTACAACTCTTTTGAAGGGTAGACTTTTCCTTTTTTTAAAATAGAAAAACTCACAATTTTTGAGTGAATTTTATTAAGCACATCATAAAATTACAAAACATCCTCAAGCTCGCCAAGCCTTGAGGTGCTAAAGATTACAAATAGGATGATTATCACCTCTCATTCGAGGCTTATCACCATTGGCTAAGTGAACAATATTTCTAGGTTCTACTTATAGCAGCTTGACAACACAGCAAGGGTAGACCTAGACCAATCTTCTAAGTCTTGCTTTTGTTTGAGCTTATAGATTACCACTATGCTTTTTTGTATAATCTTTGAGAAGCTTGCCATGCCAAGAAGTACCCGATTGTTTACATGTAGATGAGAAAAGTAGGACTTCTCAACTTCTTGCCACCAAGGAAGAGATCAGTCTTGAAGAATCTTATTTGCCATGTCCTTTGCACCCACTTCTAGATTATCCCTGCTACGCCTCTGATTTCCTGGCATTCCATGGATAGGTGGGTTAAATACTCACCAGTAGCGTACACCCCAAGCATTGATATGGCCCAATTCCTCTCTCTACATGCGTTGGTAGAGATCCCCACATTAACTTCCATAAAAATATATTCATAAACTGCGGCCACTTTGGATTCCAAATGTTTTCCATGACTTCCTTCCATCGTTATTCTTTCCATTGTCTCTTCCATATTTTGTTGAGGGAGCTAGACCAATTGTTCTTGTCTAATTTCATGATATATGCCTTTAAAATGGGGTCTCCATAACATACTATTTTTGGGCCATCTCGAGGCATTCCACTCAAACCCGGATTCGCTAGTTGGCATTACAACATTGTCAAGATATTTTATCAATCTATTGACTAAATATAGCTCATAGTCATTTAATTGATACTGCATTGCCAAAAGGTCAATGGTTTTCCATCTCTTACTGTTATCGTCCCTGAAGTGAGCTAGCCAATTCAGACCCTTATTATTCACTTTCCTGACAGTTTCTATCCAAGAGGGGCTTTGCAGGTGAAAGCATGGTTTGGTGGTACAAAAAAAGGACCTATTTTGCTTCTACCTGGTTGGCACTTCTACATATGTCCACACTTTGGAGGGAACCTTTTTGTTCATCTATGTTAAAGAATGGTAGGAGGGAAACTTGTATGATTTAAAATTTCCGTGAAAGAAAACGTGGGTGGGGCAATAAGTAATGCGAGTGGTGTTTTGATACCGTGCCAAAAGTCCCATCACAGTACCATGCGTTTGTGAGTGGCTCAAGCTCAACACATTTTCCAACTAGGGATTTCAAAATGACGTGATCACACTATAATTTCAGGTTAATAACAATAGAAATGCAAAATAACAAATATTTTGTTAATTGACATTCATCTTTTTTGATCTCCAGGGAGACCTGGAGACCGGCTCGTAGCCCGCTGGGCTAATTAGTTGGCCTGCCGGGCTAGTGAATTTTCCCGTCGGGCCCACTGTGGCTATATAAAGGCGACACTGGTGCTTGTCTTTTCACAAAAGAGGTACATTGAAAAGTCTTCACCAAACTTTCTGGCAGCTTTCCACATTCTCAAAGCAGTGTAGAAGTAATTTTTAAAACCCTTTCTTATTTTATTGATGTTTTTTTGAGTTTTTTGCATTAAAACTTAAAGGTTTCTTTTATCAAATCATCGTACGTGGATGCATTGGCACATGGTTGCAATTGCGGCTAGGTGTGTCATTGCAAAAGCGTACGATGATTATGTTTTATATTGCTCCCAGTCATTCATGCTTCGGCACATGGTTGCAATTGCGACTAGGTGTGTTGCTGCTAGAATGACAGGAGCATTTGTTTGAAAGAAGTAACCGTGCGTGAATGCACTGGCACATTTTTGCAATTGCGGCTAGGTGTGTCATTGCAAAAGCGTAGGGTGATTATGTTTTATGTTGCTCCCAGTCATTCATGCTTCGGCACATGGTTGCAAATGAAATATTTATACACAAAAGGGCCATAATCTACTTTGTCTTTTATTTTTATTTATTTTGTTGGCTCAACTAGCCCAGTGACTAGCTAAGTGAGGGTTTCTAAGGAGATATGAGGAAAGTCCCCTAACTCACACACACCTATGTACAATGAAAAGGTAGGGATAGCCATAGTCTTTAGGTGATTTTGGTAGGGTGAGGTAGCTCACTATGGAAATTACGGAGAGGCAAAAAATGGCTATCAGTATATATGATCATGCCACCAATCTCAGACCATCTTCAATTGTCCCATGAATGGCCTTCCAAGTACTATGTCGTAGTTGCTCTTTTTGTCAAAATCCACTATAGAAAAGGTATGCTCATACTTAATGCTACAAGAAGTAAAAATCGCCTTCTTTAGAAGCCCAAAGGTTTTCTTCATAAACCCATCTGCTAGTTGCACTTTTATCCTTGTGCACCTCATGACAAGTTTTCCCCATTTTTTCCATATCTCTTTGGTTGCAATGGATACACCAGCTCTTCTATCAAGTATTTCCATGACTATAGCTCCTTGTAATTTTTTTGGAAGTGTAGTGTTTCCATTGTTGCCTTCACAATACTCTCCTACCTTATTTAATGGCACTATTCACGTGTTTATCTAATGATTTTCCAGCTTTATGATTCCTTCTTATATCTTTGATGTTGGATCTTTCACCCCAAACTTTTCTAGACATTTCTCAGTTGTAGCCCATATGTTAGGTTGAATTTGGAGAAGCTCAACTACTGTAATGGTACAAGTCACAACTATAGAAAATATTTCTATTAATCCTTTAGAGTCCATAGCCTTTCTCAACAAAAGTCTTTTGTGATGGCACCACCTTCACATCAGACTTTGCTTCATACTCTCCCATGTAAGAGAGTAAGGGTTTCAAAGATTGGGGCGGACTCTCTAAAGATCTTACGGATCCTCTATCCACCCAATATGAGAAATTATCCATATTTTCTTGAGATTTTCCTCAAAATCCTCAATAGGTGGAGGAATTACATTCCTCCCCTTACTGGTTTGGTTATTGCTCTGGCTCAACTCATTCGCCTCATTTGCTTCTCGTATTTGTCTTCAAATCTTGTCTAAGACATCTTTCTCTTTATAGGCCTCTAGTATTGTAGAATGGAAGTCCTCAAATTCTTGATGTGTGGTATTCATCACTACCCTTGGCTCTTCTTATTCAAACCTAAGGGAATCTCAGTTTTTCCTTCAGTTTCCTATCTTGGTGGGGTTATCGGTGTTGGAGTTGGAACTTTCATCCAACTCTTTGGTTTGCTTGATGGCAGGGATTTAATATTCATGTGATCGCATGAAATTTCTTGTGATCACAATGTTTATTATCGTAGTCACATAGTCACAAAAATAAGTGGTGACGTGGGAACCCACCAAAACCTCACCGAGGCATGTGTTTTTGTCGAGGACCCACATGAAACTATAAGAATGCTAAATCAGACCGAGCAAAAAATGAAAAAATCCCAATGGGCTTATTGAATTGGGGAATTTCTATAGGTTACGAAAAATTCATGTGAAAAGTTAACATGATCACGTATTTTGAAATGTGATTACTCAATGATATTAATAAAGTGTTCACGTATTTGTGATCACGTTAATGAAATCCCTACTTGCTGGTGGCTCTAGAAAATATTGGGTAGTATGGATCATCTTCTGATAAATCTCCAGCCTTTGCTTTTCCAACTTAGCATAAGGATACGTCATCCATTTTTGTTCTTGGTTTTGGTTATTTTGAAGCCACGCCTCGTAGGCTTTCATAAGTGTGTCTAGAGGTTCATTCACCTTTTCAACTAGTATAGATCCCCCTGAACTTGCACTTTTTGGTCCCTTTCTCTGCCTTCTAAGATTTCCAACTTAGGACTAGGTTGATTCTCAAATATTTAACCTGTCCCTGATTTGTTTTAGCTCCTTAGCTAGGGATTTTTGTTCATGTTCTTTCATGTGTGCTTTCCTAGACTTCCAAGTTTTTCGTTGAATTTTTCCCTCCAGAGTAGATGCATGTGCTTTATACTCCTCAATTACTGGTTCTTCCCTTTCTTTTAAGCTTTTTCTCTCATGACAACATGTATAGGTCTGACCGTTCCATTTTCAAAACCACTACTTGATGGGATTGCCCCTAGTATGTTCAATGTTACTTTTGCTCCTTTATTTGGGTTCTTTGGGAAATCAAGAATGAAATGAGTGACTCCACACCTAGGGAAATATTCATTTACCCTAATGATTTCATCATGAGGATAGTCTCTTAGCGAGCGGTCTCCACCACACTTGTAGCACGGTCCTTTGGGGTTGTTGAGGTGCTCCTTGAGCAGCCCTATGTTGGTAAGTAGGTATTGATCCCGTTACTCCTTCATTTTCTATGAACAACAATGTCCGTTCATCTAAGCTATATCTACCTTCTCTTGCAGCATGTGCATCAGTTGATGGTCCAACTTATCCAATCATGCTCCATGGTTTTGGTGCTTTTGGCTTTTTGAGTGGATAATATGATGGACTAGCCACATATCCACTTGGCTCTTGGTAATATGCATGCATAGGCACTAAGGTTTGTTTCTACAATTCCTCTATGGTGGGTGCATACCTAATGCCCACTGGTCTTGCTTGTGGAAGATGTGGCTATTGTCCCAACATCTGTTGTGGCCACTAAACCCCTACTGCTCCCGACAAATTTTTGGCTGGGTACCTAGGCATTGGTGGTACTTAAGGAGGCACTACATGGGCTGGTGGGGAAAACTGTCACTCTCTTACATATCCCTTGTTGTAGAAACACTCTTTAGTCTCATGATTCATCCATTTCTGCTCAATGGCACACCACTTAGGTTTCTTAGCCTATGGTTTAACAAACGGGCTTATCCTTTTGAGCACTTCTTCAATATGTCTCTCTTGATTTATAGTTTCTTCACTCTTTTGTGATGACTTTGTGTTCTTAGATCCACTATTTTGTGATGATGAATCATCATATAAGTATTTATAGTCACTTTCCTTGTAGACAACACAATTGTCTACTAGGTATAGAGCCTCCTTAGTCAACTCGTTTAGAGTTGATCTCTTCTTCATATGAAAATCCTTTTGAAGGTTCACATTTCTCAATCCTTGGATGAATAGCAACATGAGTGAGGATTGAGTTGGTAACTCTTCCACTGGGCAAAACTTCACATAGCATTTCAGTCCTAGGACTGCTTCCCTAATGGATTCTCCCTCTTTCTGCTTGAATTTATGGATTTGCGAGACCGTATTGTGAGCTCTCCCGCTTTGAGATGAGCGATGTCCAGAACTATGGCTTTGCCCTTGACCTGCTGATCCATTGTGGGTCCATGCAAGTGGACTTTGAAGATCTTCACCGCATAAAGTGGCTCTTTAAATGCAGGATGTGTGACACCTACACACTTCATCTGTGCCCACCTCCCTTCTCCCACTTGTGGAGCCTGTATGTTGAAGATTGCAGTTTATGGCAAAAGATGTAATACAAGGGGGAGCTGAGACTGATCAAGAGCGAGAGTGGCACTAGTAGAAGACTCTATTCTAACCATAGTTTCTGTCTCTTCAGTAGCATCAAAAGAGCTGGCTTCCACTCTCGTGCAATTTGCTGCTCTTTCTAGTTTTCCCTTGCTCTTGAACTTAGCTATGCCTGGAAAAGTAATGATTTCATGATTTTTTAAATCCTGAAAAACCTTTGCAACCTGTACAATAGACTACTTGACCATGTTCAATAATGAACCTGATGTCATTAGCTGATATATGTCAAAAGAAGCAGGCATAAATGCGTGTTGAAGTAGCCGAAATACAGACTTGGCTAAGGCCTTTGTGAACTGGTAATAATTTTTTGGAGCACAGGGGTTTAGGCAATGACAAAGCTCAGGCTCTGGCATGTGATGAAAGTGACGTACTATCACTTCGAAGGCGAATTTTTGTTGATGTTTTTCTAGCTTAGTATTTTCCATATCTGCAAGATATAATTTTAAAACATAAACGTTGTCAGAGGAGATGGAAAACTATCAAAATCTTATCATGATCCTAATCCATACACAATTGACATAGTTCATAGCAAACAACGATATATTATGATTGGAATACATACATTGTACAACAGAGAAGAGAATACACAAAGAGAGAGAGATGTAGAGAGGTGAACAGGCAAGGAGTGTGAGGGACACTCATCACAAGAGATGGACACTATTATGTGTGTTGTACATATTTACATCTAAGACAACACCAAGTCATCTATTGATGAGTGGTGTATCTACGGATGAAGAGGGCATAGGTATGCATCTCTCCACTCTTAGGTAGACAAACGTATCCCTCATATTTGTATGTAGTAAGAACGATGATGCGACTTAATCCAATCCTTGATGAAGTGTGTGGAACTCATAACATAAATATCAACGAACAACTTAACAATCTCAAATGCAAGCCAAATATCGTATGTATCTACATCCAAGACAACACCAAATCATCTAGTGATGAGCAATGGCGTGTCTTTGGAGTTTGAAGCACAAGAGTAAATAGTGCATCACAAAGAGATAAAGAGGTCATAAACTATGCATCTCTCCACTCTCTGTTTGACAATCAAAACTCTTGCATTTTTATGTGATACAAACAATGATTTGAGCTGATCTAAAATTGAGAAACCCATAGGTCACTCTGAAGTGAGAGGTGTAGCATCATGCCGACTACACTCCTCTAGTTAAACACTAAATTCTAGCTTAGCCTTGTGGTGAGAGATAGACTAGTGCACCACACAAGTGAGAATCTAAGTCTGTCCTAAAACTCTTCCTTGCAGTGAGCCAAGTGGGTGCACAACACGAGAAAAGTGACTAGTTTCTACTCACTTCTAGAGTGAGCCGGATGGCAACAAACCACGAAGTGGTCTATAACCTGCAAGCCAACTCTGTGGTGAGAGAAAAAAAATTGCATCACACGAGTTTGGCACCACACACAACAACAAGCTAGAACAAATGGTAACAACTTTAAAATTATACCGCAAACTCCAGCAATCTATTACTCTATCTCCTACAGTCACTGGTTTTGATCAAAACTGGAGATGGTCCTTCTATAAGCATTTTTTTGATCGAAAGATATTTCGATTGAAAAAAAAAAAGGCTATTTGGTGATTATTTGTGATTCCGGTATATAATGACGTTTTATACGTATATTTTTTCTAGGTACGGGTGTATAAATGCAATGCAAGGCCTCTTCTACACACAAATATGGATTGTGAAGCATTGTGCTGCAGTGTGAAGTTGATGCAACTATGTGGGTGTGAGGTGGTGCGAGTGAAGCCAGGTGGGAGCTCTATTAAGGGTATAATCCCTTTGTAACCTACTTCTTGTTTGAAGTACTAAAGCCATTGAATGGCTACTTTCCTGTGAATGTAGCCCACATTGGGTGCACGACGTATATTGTGTGCTCTCTCTCTCTCTCTCTCTCTCTCTCTCTCTCTCTCTCTCTCTCTCTCTCTCTCTCTCTCTCCTCTATAATATCTCGTGTGTGGAAATTTGTCTCTCTCCATTAAGTAAGCTACTCAAATATCTATTTAGCTACCTCCTATTGCCTAGCAACACATTGATAGAGGAGAAGAGAGAGAGGGAGAGAGAGAGAGAGAGAGAGAGAGAAAGAAAAGAGAGAGAGAATATGAAATGATATGTTATATTAAACGTCTTCAAAATGTCAAAATGATTTATGAGACCAATCCAATAAACTCCTTGTGGATCTAATTTAATGTCTACGTTGTCCAAGAAAATAGTGCATTGGTCGGTGAAGAGCTTCATCAATGTGCATCTTTGTAAATAGACGTACTATGGCATATATAGATAAAGAGAGAGGGAAAGAGAGATAGAGATAGAGAGTCGACATAGGTTTAGGATTTAGTATTCATATTTAAGTAAGAGCTTAAGTTAGCGTGTAGGTTTAGATTTAATATCAGCAATTTGGAATAAGGTTTAGGATTTAACTCTATATTAAGGTCTAGAGTTGAACAAGAGTTCCAACCATCTCTCTCTTTTTTGTAGAGCTTAAACGTGTTTGAAGCTAGTTAGCTTTGGAATGTTCAAAGGGTAGGTAGTAGCACCAGTTGTTGAAAGCATTTTCCTTCTGTTGAGCTTAAGTGATGGAAGAGGAAAGTGGATAACTCAGGACTTTCACAAAGTATCAAGTTGTCTTTTGTGTGTGTGTGTGTGTGTGTGTGTGTGTGTGTGTGTGTGTGTGTGTGTGTGAGAGAGAGAGAGAGAGAGAGAGAGAGACACACACACACACACAGAGCACTCATGGTGCTAAGCAGGAATTAGAGCAGCTGAAGTGGATGACGTAGCAAAAGTAGTTTTCATTTGAAAAATCTATATTTTTGTCTTGTGTATGTGCATGCATTTTTTAGAGAGAGAGAGAGAGAGAGATTAGTTTAGATTTAAGATTAGATTTTGGATTAAGTTTTTATATTAAAGTTTAGCTTCAAGATTATGGTTTAAATTTAAAGTGAGGTTTATGGTTATGTCTGTAGTAGTTTGCATGTAGCTCAATGGAGTTTAGGTATGTAGCTGTTTGCAAGCTCACAAGTGCAAACAACTCTCTCACTCTTTCTACCTCTCTTTCTCTCCACGGATGCGACATTAGTTTGGAAATCTTTCAATGGCACAGTACTCAGAATGGAGGTGGACATGTAATGTGTACAGTAATCCCTCAAACAAGCAGATGTTGTGAAGAGATGTTAAGCTATTGTGAATGGCTATAGATGAACAAGAGGCAAGGGGGTGCTATCCACTACATGTATTGTCATATAGACGTGGGTGTATAGATTTCTATCCACTATATGTATTGTCATATAGATGTGGGTGTGAAGAGACTATAACCCGGTGGTTCTGATCTCCGTGCACCTCTACACTGAGGTGTGCGGGGATCGGACATGGCTAGATAATTTGAGGTATTTTATAGTGTGAACTCCCTTTGATCTGTGGTTTCTTTATTGTGAGGGAGATTAAGAGAGAGAGAGTGAGAGATAAGAGACGGAGGATGCCAATAAAAGATTGAATTTAAGCCAGGTTATAAGGTTCCTACATTCATTATGATTAGTGATGACAATGTGGGACAGTCCAACCAAAACGCCTATCTCTTAACAAGGATCTTATGTCCTTGTAATCAATACAAAAATGTTGTGCGACGGACAAGATGAGTTACTTTGCAGCACGTTCGTGAATTTGGTGAGTTTAACCCATCTATTATAGATCAAATTGTTTCCAAATACAACTTGTTGGACTCTGACACCGGTCAACAAGAAACAATCTTGCAACCCAATAGACGTGTTCACAAGAGCTTTACTCAAGCAGCCTACGTGAGGCCACAATATGCAGCCTCTGATAGCTCAAAGCGTGATCATGCAGAGCACATTCCCAACAAGGCTATGTTAGAGCCCGAGATTGACAAAATGATCGAGATGGTCATGGATTCAGAAAGGCTTATCTATGATGACATGAAAAGTGAAGTCGTTACACCATTGTATGGTGGAGCACATGTGTTATATTGAAGGCGCTCTTGGTTCTTCTCAACATACAAGCAAAGTTTGAATGGAGTGACACTAGCATCATAGTACTCTTCAAGTGATCTATTACAATGTGTCTACTTCAATAAAAAAACTCTAAATGTATAATGTACCAAATTACTTACGGGTGTTTTGCATTTTTTCGTTGTGTAGATTGCTCAAAGAGCACATGATGCCAGCTGATAATGTGATGCCAAATTCCAAGGAGGAAGCAAGAAAGATCTTGCAAAACTTGGGGAGGGATTACAATTCTATTCATGCTTGTCCTAACAACTGCATTCTTTTCAGAGGGGAGTACATAGACATGGAGAACTGTCCGAAATGTGATATTGAGTAGATCTCCACGGACAAAAAATTCCACAAAAGGTGTTGTGATACTTTCCTCTGCTACCTCGCATCAAGCATTTCTTTGAATGTAAGTCCATGGATACACTAGCATCATGGCATGAGGAGAATAAATCTTTGGACAGTGTGCTACGGATTCCTACAGATTGTGCGGCCTGGAAGCATATAGACGACACATGGCCGGATTTTTCCAGGGAGCTCCAAATTTGCACCTCGATCGAGGCTATGGATGGCATAAATCCATTTGGTCATAGATCAACATCTTACAGTGTATGGCCAGTTTTCAATCTCAACTACAACATTCCCCTATGGTAGACTACCAAGAAGAGGCACCTATTTTTAAGCTTGATTGTGCCAGGGCGGTATAAAGTGAAGAATATGGATGTGTATCTTTGTTCACTATTGGAAGAGTTACAACAATTGGGGATTGGCATAGAAGTGGTGGATATGAGCCGACACACAAGTCGATGCAATGCTTTGATCAAAGGCATTCTGATGTGGACCATGCATGATTATCCCAGACTAACAGAATGCTCAGGTAGAAACCTTTGTTTTTCTCAGGCTTATCTATATGTGTATACATGCAGGGCTCCAAGCAAGTGGATATAGAGCATACGAAACTGTGAACCTAGAATGAATGCACGTTGGGCGCCCTCACTCAAGAAAAAAATCTATGAAGGTCATCAAGTGCATCTTCCAAAGAATCATGAGTTACGCGATGGTTTTTTTGGAAGAGAGCAGCCGAGGATGTCTGCTTGAGCATGGTTAGAGTAGAAGGACATGTGTGATGACAATTTGCCCCCAGGGATGAAGATGTTCTCTCTATGGTACGAGTTACCATATTGGCCCAGACTCATGATCATTCACTTGCTCAATTGAATGCACATATTCAAGAACGTGGATAATCTGCTATGGGACCATCTCATCGACAAGAAAGATACTTTGGGAGCCAGAATTGACCTTAGAAATGCGGATCGTGTGGAGCAATACTAGCCGCAGACAGTACACAATGGATCGATAAAACTCCCTAAAGACCATGGAATTTTGACAGGAGACCGAGAATGCAAAGTAAAAGAGATCAATTAATTTGTGCGGACGTCCACTGGCGTAATGCACTCGCTCCGAACATGTTTCACTAAACAAGGGAAGCTTACTGGTTTGAAGTCACACGATTGGCATAAAATGTATCAGGTATTTTTGAAATGAAGTAAAAATTGTGTAGCATATCCATGTGTGAACTTTAATACCATTGATAGATGTGTTTTGGAGTTTATTTTATCGGTGGCAATTGAGGGATATTTGTCTCCTGGCATTCGTACCACAATCTACAAACTTGCAAAGTTGGTGTAATGGATCTCCCAAAAGGAGATCCATGTAGGTTCCATACCATCCACCAAACTAAACACTATGGAGGCTGTATGCATGTTTGAGAAACACTTTACTACTACCATACTAACCATTCAAGTGCATCTTCTATTCACATAGTCAATGAGGTGGAAATAGCAGGCACAGTGCATTTCAGATGGATGTTCTTTTTAGAACATCTCATGAAAAATCTCAAGGGATATGTACGTCAGAATGCACGTATGGAGGGTAGCATGGCAGAGGGTTGGCTGGGATCAGAGTCCCTAGTTTTTATTGGAGAGTGGCTAGATGGATTTGATTGTTTCAGAGATACACTTTGGCAAACCATAGATGATGAGTGCATATCTAGGATTGTGATGTGCAATCTTGGTGTTGATAAGAAAATGACAAAAGATCTAGAGGCTAAGATCAATTGATTTTGCATGCTTTAAATCCAGTGAGAAAAAGTGGATTTCACAGTACGAGGATGCAAAGCAAGAGCGACAAAGCACACGAATCAAGTGGAGACGGGGAAGATGACCATAGATGCATTATCCGGTGGGCCTTGAGAGCATACCAACATTCATGAGCTTAAGATGGTTGCACAACCAAATGAAAAGCGCACAATAATGCAGCGAACAGGTGACTGAGGAGGAGTGGGAGTACTTGCGGGGTTGCAGAACTAAGGTATGTCTGTAATGTACGACTCGTAGATTTTTAGATGTTTGGACGGTCACTCATAATCTTTGTTGGTTGTAGTATAAGTCATACATGGAAGCATGGTGTAAAGGTTGACATTTTAGGGTGGAACGGATCGACAAAAAGCATTTTACACAAGATTGTGGAATCATGGAAAAATTCAAGCAATCTAGTCGACCGACAGTCCTTTGATGCAGATCTTGTGGTGAAAAAACTCACCTACTTTGGCAGGCGACAAGAAAGAGGATTTTTTTGTGGATCTATTTGATGTGCAATGGTTCAAGATAAACATGGAGGATCGCAATGCTATGTGCATAGAGGAGAGTCAGTTTTCCTTGAGGTGGACTCAACCAAAAAGTGGACCAACCTTTGCGACACTTTTGTACTACCTGAACATTGTGGTCAAGTAAGTCTGTAAATATTTAACATCCAACTTTAGAGAACTAGTGGTCTGGAATCACTCATGTGAGTCTCTTGCATGTTGTACTCCATCCTACAAAGTCTGCACCAAACTGGTGGTATGTCATATAGAAGTAGCCCCTTATAGTGCACAAACGTATGAGGGCTATAATGTGCCAATCACAATGAAATCAGTGAAGGAGATCGAAGAGGATGCTGATTCAAAAGCCACTGAGGTGGTGCCAAACGAGCTTGGCATTGATACTCTCTATGGTATGCATGCAGAGGACCTACGAAATGAAACGAAGGACATCTACCTAAATAGAGAGCTCTATTTAGAAATAGGGATTTATGCTAAGTTATGTGAGGATGAGAGAGAGACCTCTTGTTGCCATAGACATTGTATCTAAGCAATTTTGCTCCTTTTTATAATATATATTGTATTCACGTGGAGTTTTGCCCATTCTTGTCTCTATGCTAAACTTGTAAAATTTAAATTGTAAATCAGATTATAACTTATTCATATTTTCTTCTCCATTCACCATTAATATTTAATGTTTGTGTATTCAATGTAGGTATGGATGATGATCAATTTCTTTCTTCCTTGGACCCCGAGCAGAGGAGGTGGTACAAGGACTACAATTGCTCGGGAGCACTATGGCATCGTTTTTGGAGCCATCATTGTGCTCCCAAAGTTTGGTGTTGACTAGACGATCAACACACTCTTCTCGGCACCGACACTCTAGGGGTGACGGTGGTTGATGTGAAGGAGCTGTTGCTGATGCTTCCACACTGCCTTGTATTCATTGAGGCTCCTTACCTTCCCCTTCTTTGCTTGCCCTCTACTCTAGGTTTCTTTTATCACCCTCTACTCTAGGTTTTTCACGACTATCAATCGTTCCTAGCTACACACCACTTGCTACTCCTCCGAGAGTCACCCCACTCGACACTCCTCGCTTCGAGGCCCAAACTCTAGTGGAGACACTTGTTGTCCATACCCCCATCGAGACGCCACTCGAGGCCCCGGTCGAGACACCCAGGTTCACGCATCATAGGCCAAAGGGCTTGCTGTGCTCAATTAACATCAATGGCAATATCATCTTGGATGACGATGGCAAGAAGGTTATCTCGTGCATGTGCGGTCTTTGCTCTCAGGTGTTTAGACACTGCATACTAAACATCTAGAGTGCAATGCCAAATGAATTAAAAGACAGATTCATCAGCATGCTGCATGACAAGTTTTCCATGTCAAATCGGGATGAGAGCTTCAATGAAGACCTAATAAGGTGTGGATGCGCGAGTACTGCAAGCACAAGCGTTTTGAAGTGCAAAAAGAAATAAAAAATGGGTGGAATAGGTTAGATTGGCTAGCCAAAGAAGATTGTAAGAATGCAAAGAGCAGCATGCGAGAATCTTGGCAAGTGGAAGCAACAAAAGGAGGCAACTAGATGGCGAGTAGAGGCAAGGATCTAGCACCACTTGGGGAGTGGCGGATGAGCATCATTTGAGACCGACTTTGTTAGTGTTTTTACATTTCCCTTTAGGGTTAGTAGTTATGGGTATTTGTACTTCTAAATTCTAACATAATATATTCTTTGTATGTTTTGAACAATGGGCGATGAGAGGACGTGAGCCCACACCATACGAACATGAGTATGCGGGCAGAAACGGCTTAAACACGCTTATGGACATTCTTAGTTCTCACTCTAGCTTGGTTAGTATTTAACTTTACTCTCTTAAATTTGTTGTATTTTAATAATAAGCTAAAAAATAGATTGTTTTGTAATTATATGTTTATACTTATGGAAACTCTTATTGTTTTTTTCTGTAGAATCCGACAAATACACCGCCTGGACACGACGAGACGTTAGATTAGTCGATGTCAATCTAGCCATAGCTAGATAGCGCTAGTTTTCTTTTCTCATAGCATGTATAATGCGATGACGTGTGTACGTCATTTTTGGAAATATTGGTCAACGATGTATTTTCTTAATAATGACAATTCTGTTGTAACTATTACATTTTCATCAAAGCTTAACAATCAAATGATTTTTCCTATGATGTGTATAATTTTGTCATTGTATTACTTTTGTCAATTCACTTTAGTTGAGATACTTTTATTATTGTATTACTTTTGTCAATTCACTTTCATCAAGATACTTTTGTTAGTTTTGCATCTTTATTCTAGAAACTTTATGTTTAATATGGTTGATGGATAGCAGAGCAATGAATACCCTGCCACCCCAAAAAAAAAATCTCGGGCGTCGCTATAGGCATCTCTATTTTTGGTCTTGTAGCGTTGCTATATGCATCGCTAAAATGGAATTGCAGAGTCGCTATAAGCGTCTTTATATAGCGATGTTTTTAGCAACACTTATAGTGATGCCGTGGGGAAAAATATCCCCATGTATTTTCATCGCTACAGCCATCACAAGTGTGAGGAACCTCTTGTAGTGGGAATTGCTAAAGTCTCTTGTGGTTATTCATATATAGTATAGAATTTTTTTACTAATGGATTATTTTTTACTAAAAAGAGAAATAATGTGCTTATATCAAGGGAGTTTTTGGTTTGAATATTTAATAAATCATTACTATCTTGATATGAAACTAGAGGATAATCTAATAATGACCTTTGTTGTATATTACCTATGGCTATAGATGCTATCCTTTTAGTGATGTTTAAAGAGATATTTAAAGTAGATAGCATTTGTACTTCATGTACATTCATTGTTAATATTTTTTTTACATAAGTCGGGTCATAAGCTACCCAATATTTTCCTTTACTGTTGTTTTGAAACATTTGAAACAGTTATAAATTTCTATATTGTATTGTTTGTTATTTTGACATGATGTTAGATAGGGATTAGATAATTCATATCCTCGTAAATAGTTTTTTTTTTCTATACACAATTCAAACAATATCTATATGATTTGAACGAATTAAGACAAATATTTTTCCATGAATCAAAATCTAAATTAGAAATGTCAAACGTTAGAAGTGAGTTTGTTTTCATAAGTAGATGTCTTATCGTTTTAGTATCTTTTTCTTTTTGTTTTAGTGTAGATGCTTTGTTTGCAGGTAATAGTTTATTTTTTTCATCTTCAATTACAAATAGTTTATTATTATTTTGTATATTTGGTGATTTCAAGATTTTATTATACTTATATTGATATGTATATTGTTTTTATTGAGCTTAGATTAATATTCTAATTTGGAAAGAAATTCTCTTTGATCTAATTGTGGTTATCAAAACATTAATATTAAAATCTATTTTTTTGTAGGTCTTTGAAATATTCTTAAATATGGCATACCTTGTGCTATAGTCAAATGTTAAGTTGCTTTGTAGATGTTGAAGAGCTCCTTGTAAATTAGCAAATAGTAAAACTTAAGAAGTTAGAATACAGAGTTATATATAATTTGATGCTAACTAACAAAGAATTTATAATGATATTTTTTAATGATTGTTTTGATTCTAAGGACGTAACATGTCTCTACATAGAAGATAGCATCTTGATAAGCAATCTCATAGTAGGATTTTTTTTTTCCATATCATGCTGTTGCATTATGTCACATCCTTCAAGTTCCAAGCATTGCTAATTACACATGGAGTCAGGCCCTCACATAACATTTGCTAAATTGTAGAACCTTATTTCCCTACCCTTGCTAGGCCACATGGGCCGATCACATCATTGCATAAACCTACCTTGTCATGTCCTTGAAAAGATTCACTAATGAGCCATTCTCTCTTGCACCCTATTTGCAGCAGGTTTTTATGCTCTATCTTGGGGCTTCTCGACTTTAGCCAGCAAGCATTGGATCAACCCTCTAAGGCTCTCATCAGCCCTATTCTAGGCTATTTTTAAATCCATTTTCAACCTATTACATATGGTATTTGGGGCCACACACCAGTACCAAATACCCTTATTGCTAAATTATAGAGCCTTATTGGTAGCGGTGTAGCCGCTGGCCTCACTTTCTTTGCAACAGTCTTGTATTTTGTCTCTACGTGTGCTTCAACTGCTTTACCTGAATCATCCTCAATATGCATAAGTGCTTCATATATAATTAATTCATCATACATGTCCATTGAGTGGACCTTAACCACTTTAGTTCTGCTTTGTAACATGTGTTGCCTGATCTCCTCAAGCTCTGGCATAGTATCTACATAAGATACCTCTTCAAAGATCCCCGAAATCACATCATCTGATTCAAGCACATTACATCCCTGCAATTCACTTTGGATACAAGAAACATACTGTTTTTCCTACTTTGGCAAATCATTAAATTTTATGAAAGATACCGAACCTTCAGATGGTAACCCCAAAAACCTTGAAGAGAAAGATTCTCTTTGCGAGAACTTCTCCTCATAGTCCCGCTTTATAGTGGCACTCCAAGAAAATCATGTGCAAACCTGTGTTCTGTAAACTCCTTGTGTATCGTTGGCATTGGATGATCACGTAGACTATCCTTGCTCCTGGCATGGTTAACACATACAGTCAAGAATTGAACTGCTTTCTTACCATCTCAGCTTCGAACCCTGGCATAGGTGGAGCCATCATCTAGAACCTTAGTTTCCATTCGCACAACCATAATGTAGGGCTGCCCAAAAATTAATGGATAAGAGGAGTGCTCGTGTATAAAGAAATTCTGCTCATCACAGACATCCCCTACAATTACCTTAACATTTTCACATGCACCATAGAGGTCGCCTGGAAGCATGTTGGCAGCTCGAATCTGCCAACCATGGTCTACATCAATAGGCCATTTCCCCTTTTTGTGAAAGCTTTTTGCCATCAAATTTATCTCCTATCCATGATCTATTAGTGCTAAGACCGGTTACAAACACGAGTTTCACGAGGAGATTATTGATATTATCAAAAGGAAGCGGCAGATACCAAGTGAGTAGGAGCCAGAGTCAGCTAAGAGCCAGGCGGTTCACCACATTTAAGCAATTTTGGATGATTATGAAGAGTATTTGGCAGATCTTGAAGAAGAAGAGTCAAGGCCTGTGGTGGTGTCAAACCCAACTGTACCAGAGGTAATGCATGTTACTTTTAATGAAGATGAAGATAATGAAAGTATACCAAGGAGTCACTTTTTGAGGACTCATTGGGCAAGGGCAACAATCAAAACTGTTGTGAAGCTTGGCAACATTCCCAAAATATCACCGAATGTGAGCTCCACTTTGCTATTCAGAATGCGCTCTTCAAAAACTTTCTTTAAATCTGTAGCTAATTCAATGTCAGATTTAAGCTTATACGAGGGTCCCCTGGGTTTACCTTGCTTTTTATCCTTGGTTGCCTCCTCCATAACCACTTCAGGAGCGGGCTTAGGAGTAGGACCTTATTTTTGATGTCCCAGAAACTTCTTCATCTCTTTTCCACTTTTCCTCCACCATAGCCTCATTAGCTTGAGACTTCGCAATGAATGCATACATTGAGAGGGAATCCACTAGATCAGTCCACCCTGTGGTTTCTCGAATTGGATTCCCTACCTGTTGTAGCTTCCCATGAGTTACCTTCCCTGTTTCTATTATCTTCAAAGCATAAGGCCACAATTGACCCTTTGTACCTGCACCATCATCATCATCACCCTTTTCGCAAACCTAAAGCCCATATGTAGCTACTTCCACAAGAGCAACATTATGCAAGATTTCTTCAACTATCTTTTTCATGCCACCCCTATCGAAGTTCAAGGGGAGCATCTCACCTATTGCCCTAAGGTGAATCTTCTTGTCCTTCCAAGAAAACACGTTCCTTTTATAAGCTTCATCAAATTCATCACATTCTTTAACATACTTGTGGTCTTCACTATCACACCACATGCATCGGTCCCAGCCTTTGCGTGGAGGCCCTATCTAGGCTCAAAAGTAGACCCCTTTGCAGCTAACCCTTCAAATTTTACAACTTTTAAATTAAAATTTAATTCTTGAATACCTTTCACCAATTCATCAAGAACTGGCTTCTCCACTTTCGGTATTTCCAAGGTTGTTTTCTCCTTAGGTTCCTCTTCCACAACATCCATGATGTCAGCCACGATAAGCTAATCGACTCTCATCTGTTGTTTCATTATCATATTTACTACTTTAGTGACTATCTTCCAGTTGGATGTTAAGCCCAATTCACCTGTTGAATCATCCAACAAAACTGCACTAGACTCTTCTGAAGTCGTGGATCAACACCATGAATGAATAGCTCAACCTTTTGATCCTTCATTAAACATTGTTCTCTCAAGGATAGTTGCTCGAATTTCTTTTCAAACTCCCGTAATAATTCTCGTGCAAATAATTTTTTTTTTCTTCAACACCCACTTCATAAATCTTTGTCTGGTTACCCTTTGTGAATCCTCAAGAAAGTATTCCTCCTGGAGCGCCTTCTTGAAGTCCTGTCAATTCGGACCTTGAACTACCTGAATCTCTTTTATTCGGCCCCTAAGTTCCGCACCACAATAAAATAAAATCCCTCCACTACATTTTGATCATCAATTCCATTATCTTCCATTGCCTGCTCGTAGATTTTGCAAAAGTTGCTAATATCCTGGCCTTCAAATTGTTGTGATTTCTTGGTAACTGTGTGCCGCGCTTTACAAATCCTCTCTTGCAGATTTTACTGATGTTGGGCATCCCGTTGTTGTTGCATGTACGCAGCAAATTGCTGTATCATTTTCTCCATGGATGCCTCTTGCGGTGTCAACATCTTTCTCCACAAATACTGCTCACCCCGGCTCATTTCGCGTCGGGTTCACCAAGAATGTCGAGGGATTTGTATTTGAAAGGTGGGCCGGGAAGGCACAGGACCCGTGGCTATGAGAGGTGGGAGGAAAAGAGTTGCAGCAGACACAATCAATGGGGACAAAGCTTAAACAGATAGTTTGATTCAGATTCTGAAGCCTGATAACTCAAATCTATTAGTTAACAGTATCCCTGTTTAATCAAATGTTAACGGAGGAGTTTACGCTCCTTACAAAGCTTAACCTACCTTAATCCAGGTGCTAATTAATGAAATCAAGATTTAGTAATGATGATAATGTCTGGTCTATGAAACAATACCAAATAAGCTCTTTTGCCTTATTTGTTCTACCAAAAACTGCCTTGATCTGCTTCGTTCTCTTTCTGCTACTTCAAGGTTGAGAGAGAGTTGAATTTCTTCCCGCTATGGCTATGGGAGCTTGGCTTAAACGGATTATGGAAGCTTGTTAAGCGGATTAGGGAAGCTTGGGCTTATGATGGCTAATGAGTGTCGAGGATTATTGTCTTAGAGAGCTTAGGCTTATCATGGCTAAATGAGATCCTAGTAGATTTGTCTTAGAGAGATTATGGAAGCTTGGCTTAGAGCTTAAGATTGATGGCTAATGAGTTCAAGAGGCTTTGGCTTAAGCGGGGTATGCAAGCTCGGTTTAAGATTGATGCCTAATGAGAGCGAGAGAAGAGTTGACTTGGAGAGCTTTAGATTTTTATGGCTAATGAGTTTTTCGGAGATTTAGAGAGCTTAGAGAGCTTACAATTAAGATGGCTAATGAGTTTTTCGGAGATTTAGAGAGCTTAGAGAGCTTACAATTAAGATGGCTAATGAGTTTTTCGGAGATTTAGAGAGCTTAGAGAGCTTACGATTACGATGGCTTATGAGTGTCGAACCCCCTCCAAAAGAGCTGCTTCCCCTTTATAATAGCTCACTTTGGATTGCATGGGAAACAAGTTTATTGATAAAAATGGCCAACCCATTACCGATGTCGCTAATGGGTAGCGCCCCTAGGTGACGTGGTAGTAGATTTTGGACTTGTGCCAAATCGAGCAGGAGTGGCTCCAAATAGGAGTATGCTGGCGAGCTGAGAGGATTTCGTTTCTTGCTCGCGCCCATCCTATGGTCATTGTGCTTGCTATGAGCGATTCCTCCTCCCATGCGCTGCCTCTACACTGCTCGCCATCTTCTTCTTTTCTTTTTGCCTTCACACAACCCCTTTGTAAAGTATGAGCTTTGTCCTAAAGTCTGAGTCAAGGAGAAGAGAGTGGATTTATCCCACATGCTGCGGAGCAAGGTTGTAGAGGTACTTAAAGCTCATTTCATGAATGAATAAACACAACTCTATTTTGCACTACATGCTTGTCTATGGTGATACTCAAGATTGTGTTTATGAGTCCAAACTAATTCTATCTTGGAACCTAATTCACTTGAGTGATAACCTTGCTTACACACACACTCACACATTGACGCTATGTTTCTCTTTCATCCACCATAGCTAGCACGATCCATTCCTAACATTTGGTATCAGAGCTATGGTGTGCTAGCTAGAAGTTGTTATGCATTTGTGTGTTAGTATAATTAGCATTACTCTATCATCATTAGATAAATCCATTTGTTTTTCCCTTCTATTGCATACCACATGCCTACTTAGTGTTCCATTGGCTAGCATGAGCATGTTCTTGAGCTAAAGACTCTTGGGCCACTACTCACTAGCTAATTGGAAGATTAATTAGCATAAGATTTCATTAATTTGCCATTAGAAACTTGCATTTTGCATTCAAAATCTGCTCCTCATTTTAGCAAAATTGGCATTCACCATTGGTATGTGTGCGTAGCCCCATCCAAGTGCTTTCCGTCAAGCCCACCCATACTAAAATTGCATCTCTTTTGCCTATTCTAAAGCTTTCTCAATCTTTCTCTCATGCACACCCTCATTCTCCGGTCTTCCTTGCAGATTCAAAGCCCAAATTGTGTGTGTGTATGTGTGTGCCTAAAAGGCCTTTAATGCTCACCAAAACATTGTAGAAAATAAGCCCCAAGGTAGCTCAAAGGGGCCCTACCGTGGTGGGAACACCTTGCTTTTAGGGCCTTTTACCATTTTTTAAGGCAAAGGGCCACACCCAAATTGGGCACCAATGGAGGATCTGAAAAAAGGCGCTTAACTACGTTATAATGGATTTTCAAGTCCGAACGAACCCCGACCGGCCGACTACGAGTCAATTTCAACGTCTGGCGTTTACTGCCTGTTGACGAATGGCCGCGCGTGCCCGAGAAACGGCCGACTGGCTTCCCTACTACGTCCGATCAGCGCGTGCCCGGCTGCTGCCTGTGCCTGCCCAAAACGTTGCCCTGCTGCCCGCCCGTGCCCACGCTGCCCGGCCTGTCCCCGCCTCCCCGAGCTGCCCGAAGCCTCTTTTAAACCCCCTATCCCACGACCTACTTGGGAGGTTACTTTGGGGCCTTTTCGGATTCACAAGGAAAAATCCCGCGGCATTGCTCTCACCTCAGCCCTTAACAGGCCCCGCTTCCCACGAACCGGTTGCACCCTAAAGCCCATTCCCACGAGCTTGTTGCCTCAAGTCTTCGAGACCCCTTTAAGGGCTTGCTCCCACCAAAGCTTTCAAAGCCTTCAAAAAGGAATTCAAAGGTGGACCTCAAGATCTCATCGAGCTTCAAAAGGATTAAAATCTCAAAGAGCACTACCTATTGTGAAGAGGGGCTTCACCGACGGTGAAGAGGTGCTTCACATAGGGATTTCTCTCTCTCTCTCTCTCTCTCTCTCTCTCTCTCTCTCTCTCTCTCTCTCTCTCTCTCTCTCTCTCTCTCTCTCCCTATCTTAACTTGCAATGAAATGAACCCAAACAAGCACAATAACTTGCAAATAAATATTTTCTTCTATTCTGCACTATGTACAGAGGCAGACACTGGCTAGGAGAGTCTCCTAAGCTAAGACCCCTCTATCAGCACAAATGGGGGACAAGGAAATAGAGAAATTCAATGGGGAGGGATTTCACACTTGGAAAACGAAGTTAAGAGGCTACCTTATGAAAAAATATTTGTGGTCTGTCATCAGAACTGCCTTAGAGCAACAAGCCGAACGCGATGGAGTGCACACTAGGGCATCTACACTCATAGCAAGTGCACAGAATTTGGTCAAAGACGAACAAGCATTGGGAATCATCATCACCTCCTTGCATGACAACTACGTGCATTTCATAGATGAATGTAAGCATGCACATGATGCCTGGCATGTCCTAGAAAGTAATTTTGGAGCTAGGGCCAAAAGAATCAAAGTTAGTCTTAAAAGACAGCTTTACAAAGTTACTATGATTGAAGGGGAGGACATTGCTAGCCTAGTGAATAGGCTGAAGAGCATTGTCACACAGCTCACTTACATCCAGGTTGAAGTACCAGAAGATGACAAAGTGGCCATACTATTAAGTGTACTTCCACCTTCTTATGACCACTTAGTCACAATTCTTGAAGAAAAAGAACCACCACCACCAACTCAGTCCAAGCAGAAGAAAGAAAGCAAAGAGGTTCACTCACCTCATCAGGAGGAATTTTTATCGCAACATCTTCAAGGGGAAGAGATTCGCCATAAACATTGACAAACGGAAGAAAGTGTTATGAATGTGGAAGAATGGGACACGTAGCGAAAGACTGCTACACAAACAAACCTTGCAACAAATGTGGTAGGAAGGGACACCCTCCTTCTTGGTGCTACTCAAATGGAGGCAGTAGCAGTGGAGAAAGCAACAACAGTAGAAGCAACGAAGGCAAGAGACCTGACAGAGGATCAGCTCACATAGTATAAGACAAAAAGAATGAAAACAAGAGCAACATTGTCTTTTATGACGACCCATTTTGAAGATGCAGACTCTCTACTTGTAGGGGAGGACTTTTTTCCTGTGTGGACATCACCATCCTTTGTGGATTTTTCTTGTGTGGATTTTACCATCCTGTGTGGATACCACCATCATTTGTGGGCTTTATTTTTCTATGTGGATATCACCATCCTATGTGGATTTTGTTAGCGTGTGTGGATCATGCATCTTTAGTATCTTGTCATAGTCCAAACCTCAAGGGGAGGATTGTAAAGTGTGAGCTTTGTCCTAAAGTGTGAGTCAAGGAGAAGAGAGTGGATTTATCCCACATGCTGTGGAGCAAGGATGTAGAGCTACTTAAAGCTCATTTCATGAATAAATAAACACAACTCTATTTTGCACTACATGCTTGTCTATGGTGAGCTTGTGCTAAGCTAAGTCAATACTCAAGATTGTGTTTATGAGTCCAAGCTAATTCTATCTTGGAACCTAATTCACTTGAGTGATAGCCTTGCTTACACACACACACACACACACACATTGACGCTATGTTTCTCTTTCATCCACCATAGCTAGCACGATCCATTCCTAACACCCTTTTTCCCACTTAGGTTATCCTTTGGGTGGCCTTTGAGCTCATTATGGGCGGCCACAAACTTAAGTGGGCGGCCCTTTTGACTTCAAAGATTGGGCCCTTGGCCATGGGCGGTCACCTACTTCAAGAGCACCCCATTTGGGCATACATATCGAAAAAAACAATGCCTGCACTCAATCCATGGCACTATGAACTCATCAAGATCCTTTTGTGCTTTCGTAACGGCACCACGTCTCAAAACCCGGCCAAGCCAATGCCAAGCACGACTTCGGTTCCCCCACAATTCGGCTTACATATCCGTCAAGACAAGACATTATATGTATAAAAAAAATGCTTCCGTATCAGCCCACATTTGGCATACATATCGGGCATTGCATTGCGTTAATCGTGTATACTGGTCAACTTGAAAATACATTGCTAGTGAAGACGGCCTTCAGTTGCCACAATATTTGGCACATATATTGACCAAGGAATATATTCTACGCCGACGACTCCATTTCCCGGAACCTGGCTAAAGCTCAAAAAATTACCAGATGAACTTTACTGATCAAGGTGACCAGAGGGTTTGGAACCGGCCCCCGGTCATACTTAAACTGGCCATATCTTGTCAACCGAAACCCCAATTGACAAACTGGAAAGACCAACATGCTCCTGGGAATGAGCACTTCAGGACCATGCATTTATATCATTCTGGACCTTTTATCAGCAGCTACCCAATCCGGTACGGATCTGCTATCGACTCAACCTCAAACTGTCATAACAAGCTGGAGTGGCTCCAAATAGGACTTGCAGATTTCGGACTTGCACCAAATCAAGCTGGAGTGGCTCCAAATAGGAGCGCGCTGGTGAGTTGAGAGGATTTCGTTTCTGTCTCGCGCTCATCCGATGGTCGTTGCGCTTGCTATGAGTGATTCCTCCTCCCACGCACTACCTACACGCTGCTCGCCATCTTCTTCTTTTCTTTTTGCCTTCACACAACCCCTTTTTCCCACTTAGGTTATCCATTGGTCTTTGAGCTCATTTTGGGCGGCCACTAACTTAAGTGGGCCGACCTTTTGACTTCAAAGACTGGGCCCTTAGCCATGGGCGGCCGCCTACTTCAAGAGAACCCCAATTGGTCATACATATCGAACAAAGCAATGTCTGCAGTCAATGCACTGCACTATGAACTCATCAAGATCTTTATGTGCTTTCGTAGCGGCACCACGTCTCAAAACCCAGCCAAGCCAATGCCAAGCACGACTTCGGTTCCCCCACAATTCGGCTTACATATCCGTCAAGACAAGACATTATATGCATTAAAAAAATGCTTCCCTATCGGCCCACATTTGGCAGACATATCGGGCACTGCATTGCATTAATCGTGTATACTGGTCAACTTGAAAATACATTGCTAGTGAAGACGGCCTTCGGTTGCCACCATATTTGGCACATATATTGACCAAGGCATATATTCTGCTCCGACGGCTCCATTTCCCAGAACCTGGCTAAAGCTCCAAAAATTACCAGATGAACTTGATTGATCAAGGCGACCAGAGTGGTTCGGAATAGACCCCCGGTCATACTTAAACTGGCCATATCTTGTCAACCGAAACCTTGATTGACGAACTAGAAAGATCGACATGCTCCTGGGAATGAGCACTTCACGCCCATGCATTTATATGATTCTTGACCTTTTATCAGCACCAGCTACCCAATCCGGTATGGATCAGCTATCGACTCAACTTCAAACTGTCATAACTTCTTATATGTAGGTCCGATTGACGAGCCGTAAAGACACGCCTATAGAGCCCTTCAAGTACTTTAACTTTGATCAATAAAATCCCAAATATTACCACTTCAAGCATACTCATTGTTTAGCATTACCAAGAGATCTTTTGGCTCTTAGAGCCACATCCGGCACACTTTTAACTTAAAATTGGCTTGTTAGCAAGCCCTTATTACTGCTGAATAATCATGTAGCATTCAAATAAACCTGATTGGAATCCCTTTTCTCATTTTCTTGTCATGGAAATGGAGCGACACGACACCGTCATCCAGCTATACACAACCAGATCCAATCATCATATAGACACCCACAACTACCAAAATTCCTGCTCGTAGAAGAGAATAACCTGAAATCTCACTGCATACCAAAAACCCTTGAGGGGAAACTAGCATAGACCACAAAAAAAAAATCATTTGATCGAGATCCCTTGATCTGCTCAGTGTATACAAACCCACAATACTTAATGCATCAAGTAAACAACAAATCTTGCAACGAGGCTCTGATACCAGTTGTCATGTCCTAAAATCCTCAATAAGCATACATGTCCAAACTCGCATATCCAACAATGAAACAACTTGCCATCGGAAAGTAGAAAACAAGAGGGCTCGTGGGTCCGCACACAACAACAATCCCGAACGTATGGTGCCCGAGTGACCTGCTCAAAGACTTGTACCCAAATCATCCCCAAGCTGTTGGGCTAAAAATGTAAAGTGAGGAAAGCCTCTTAAGGGTTGATGCAAAAGGCCCCAAAGTGGGGCTATATTAAGGATAAAATTCCAAGACAGAAGCCACAAAACTTGGCCAGCAAAGAGATCGAAAGTAGGTCTGATTTGATAAGACAAAAGGAGCCTGGAAGGGCTTGATAATAAAGGGCCCAAGAGGAGGGTTGAAGCTGATGGTGGAAGGATGAGTTGTAGCATGAACTTGCGTATCCAAGCCTCATGGAGGCAATGAAAACTAGCCCCAAGATAGGGAATATACCTGAACAACATAGACCATATCCCCTCACTCAGGCCGCGATCCCACAACATGTATGTACGCATAGTTGTGAAATAGCTCACTCTACTAATCTCGAACAACACGGTGAATGCACCCAACCAGTAAGAAAGCCAATCTGCATGTATCCACTATGATTGATCCATGAATCTGCGTACTGTATGGTCACTCATTGGGTCCGAAATCATGATAGCGAGTCCACGCTCTTGTGCCAATCACCCACACCACTTATCCAAAACCAATGATGGTAGAGCATTTCATAATCCCAAAACCATCAGTAAGGCTAATCCGCGGTCTCCCATGAAGGAAGAAAAACCACATCCCGCATACGAAAAGACAACAAATAACCTAGAGACATAACGTCATGTTGGCGACAAGAGGCAACTGATTCAAGAAAACAAAATATCAAAAATAGTCCATCTAGCTGGTCCAACTCTCCCTCGGACATGCAAAACTTGACTCATCTAGAACCTCAAAGAAGCATATAAAATGACCCCTTAACGTAGTACATAGCTGATCCCAAAGCCTACATCAACAGAAACCTAGATGTCTCAAGCTGTCCCAAAACTACAACAACAATTGTATGTGTCATGTGGCCCCAAAGATCAATATGAGATCCATAACTCTCACCAAAGACAAATTTTCTCCGCTCCATTATGTGCATTAGCGTCCTCCACTCTGTGGCTCCTACCCGTACCCTCAAATCCATGCATCAAGTCCTGATCCAGCTATGTTAGGAAAGAAAAGACATCAATATATCCTACCATAAACATGTGGAGTAGCCTGAAACAACAAAAACTCAACGTCCCACCGAAGGTGATACAAGAGTCAATCAGGGTAGCAAACATATGCAGAAAAAGGTCTTGTAGAGAGGGTATGCATCCCCAATATCTCAAAAGCTATCTACTACATGAGGTCTTAGACACATGGTACAAAGCATCCAAGTGTTCCCCACTCAATTGGTCGGGCACCCAAACAAAGAGGACAACAAATCGTAGAGATCCAACATAATTCGCTAATTTGTACAGTTGTATAAGACTAACAACTTTCTACACTCATGCGTTCCGCACGGTGATTATAATACTACTAACATATCCAACCTCAAAATCTTGAACACTCGGCTCTACATGTTCCACTGGCATCAAACAACTGCGCACCATAGTGTCACTCATTGTGTGTTCCCCAATAAGAAAAAATAGCCTCTCTTGTCTAACTCCTCTGATCTCCTCATACCATGCATCATCAAGACTATAACCATCATGTTGAGTGTCTACCTCTTATCCTATATAGGTGCATCTTGTCACTCACACTAAATCTCATCCTTGAGAACACATACATGGCCCACAGATTGTGCATCCAGGAACTGACATTGAATCTCATCCTCAATAGCGCATACATGGATCACAAATTGGGCATATTGATACTTACGTTGAATCTCATCCTCAAAAGTGCATACATGTCCCACTTAGTCCAGAGCCGTGGGCACTCCAAAGCCCATGTATCTACTCAACCATAGGAGGGATTGATCATAGTCCAATACCTCAGACATAACCCCGCACATAACACTGCTCTCCATCTCATCAAGCTCCTCTACAGAGGCATGTACATCAACCACTGGATCAAGCAAACACTCCATCTCAAAAATATGCATATTGGGCTCGACTTGGCCCACACTATACTTTTGCAAATCATCCACCTCATGTGGTTGATCACAACCCCGTATCTCGTGCATTGAGTTGCACAAAATCACCTCATCTACATCTTAATTTGAAGCAAGATCACAATTCTCATGAATGTCAAGATCTACATTCTCTGCTCAGAATCCTCTATCACATGAGGCTCACACATATAATGCGACATGTCCGAGCCCATTATGGTGCATCTATCATCACATCTCTCTTCCTCTTGATCATCCAATCCACCAATAGCTGAATAGAACTTGCAAGGTCTCATATGAGATCCATAAGGGTTGACATCCACGTGGCTAATAGGAGTCTGCTTGCTCAAGTACATATCCACCCAATATCATGGCAAGCTCTCGAAATCCTCATAAAAAACCTGTAACCTTTCAAGTTACATTCCTACAACTGGCTCATGATGTGCAACACCATCATGCATGTCAAGCCATCCATCTTGTCTATACCCTCTTTGTGCTTTCCTCTTCTCCATACTTTGTACATCCTTTGCAAACTTGGAGGCAATATCCAAATGTATATCTTACATAACCTTCCAATCCTCTATAGCTGCACTCCATTCTTTTTTGAATGGTTGAAACACCCCGGGAGTGTAACCACCTCTAGTTTCATCCTCCCACATACAATCCAATACAACCTGCAGCACCTGGAGGTTTTCCACCCCCTTAACCAGTTGCAGATTAAACCTGTCATAAGCTTACTCATCATTGAACCATACATGGCTACCATGAGCCATAATGAAAACTAACACAAAGCAAGATCAAGATCAGCCAACGAACATGGCTCGACTGAACCCAAGTGTAGAGCCAAAACCCACTAGAAAAACAATTCCCACTAAGCCCCACACAATGCCAAAAACAAAACCCACAATGTGCTGATTGAAAACCAAATCTCGAAGGGTAAATGAAGACAACACCACTAGTTGAAACAAAACCGATCCAAATCAGCCCAAAATAGAGCTGGACAAAACCTCAACTGGATGGTACCAAAGAAGCTTGCTGGCTGTAGAAAATAAGCATGAAGAGCAGCCAAATACTGATCTGAAGCTAAGTTTGCAAAAGACCAGAACTCGGCCTCAAGGCCTCACAATGCAATCTTCCACTTTGGCACAGCCTAGAGCAGGTGGCTTCACCAACAACCCAGCTTGTGGGTATGATTCCACAACCCAAAACGAGATGCATCCAAGAGCCCTTAGTGCATGCCACCCTCTGTCATACATACAATGGGTATAGTCAATCCAGATAAAGATCCTGCTATATTGCATCCACAATAATCAAGAAAACATAGGCCTGCACTAGCTTGGTTGAGATTTGGCGGCGTCCACAAAATAGCCCCTTGTAGGCATCAAAGTGATTTAAAAGCAGGTTCCTTGCCTACCCTGGAGACCTTGAGTCTCAAAGATGATTAAGGATGCCAAGTGACCGCCAAGGGTCTCAAAACCAACTCAAGGAGAGATACCCGTAACACTCTCCCTGTCCATAAGAGAGCTCAATGTCCTCATTGAGCATGTCAACACCATTTAGAAAACAAAGTGTGCCATGTCCATCAATGTCCTCATCCGCATACATAGTAACATATAGGGGTGCACTGTAGTACTCATTTGAACTAGCATACCACTCGACCCAAGCAATCAACCAAACAAACCCCCTGGCTGTAGTTGAGGGCTGATGCTCCTTGGGATCTATTTTTGTGCCATACAGGCAATACATGAAGAGGAAGAGCGTAGCCGGCTGCCCCACTATTTCTATCAAAGCTGATACTTGTTGTTTCACCTAAACGTTTGCTGTCCTATGTGCCCGGCCTTGTACATTCCACCCATTCCATGCATAGCATCAATGTCCAACCTCCTCCGTCAATGGGGTACCCATTAGCCGTCTATGGACTGCATCAGTCTCATACTCCACTGTGCCGTTTGGTGTTGGAGGCTCGCCATAGCATAGGCAATCTCCCACAAATCTATCAATCCGGAGAGAGAGAGCATGACCCGGCTAGGGCTTGGAGGCATCACACAAAGAATGTGCGAGAGCGTCATCGGATGCAAAGATTGAGAGGATTCAAGAGCATGCATCCTCCAATGCAAATAGAAATCATCCCAAATCCACTAATGCTAATCGCACATCAAGCATCAATTTCAAGAAATCATCTACACACATCAAGCAACGAAGTGAAACACACTAATCTTGGAATCTCTCAAGCACAACTCTAATTACATGCATTGACGATTAAGCACACAAGATTGCATTCAAGTCGGCCACCCCAACCATGCCCATCATGGTGTCCAAATCAAGTCACGCATAATCAAATTAAGCTCAAGGCTTCTTAAACCTACACACACACAAGCACACCATTAGAGGACAACTCTAATCCCTCAATCACGAGTACACCCACTCCGCTTAATCGAGAGAGTTAGATAAGGACTCAACTAATCGGAGTAGCTTAGCATAAGTAAGAGTTAGATTAGAGAAGATCAACACTTAAAAACAATGAAGGAAAGTAGATAAACATGATTGACAACATAATGAAGACTAGATTAATTAAGAGAGGATTACACTAATTACATGTGATTAGCACTAGCCTTCTAAGCATGGGCATTAAGCTCAAAGGCTAGGCCATCAAGACCTCCTCTAGGGAGAGAGTTCTCAAAAGGACCACTCAAGAATGACCTCTCATTAAGCATAGGGCTCTGTTATAGTTTTGGGCCTCAAACCCTTCAACTATGGGATAAAGTGAGCTCTCTAGCCTAGACTCATACAACTTTGGAACTCTTAAATGAGCCCAAGCTCTATACAATGAAAAGTAAATATTATGTACATCCATAACATATCCACAACTTGGTGCATAATTTGTGTAGCCGTTAGCCGCTTCTAACATTCCCCCCTTCCTAATTTGGCACATGTCCTCGTGTGCCGGTGAAACAAGACACGGTGACATGGTAGAAAGCAAGTCCAAGGAAAAAATGTTGAGCTGCAAAACATAAGAACAAGTAATGAGAACAAAGGCTACCAAGAATGAATATAATAAAAGCACAAATGAACAATCATGCAAAGTGATTTTTTGCTTCTAAAAGATGGGTCAATCATAGTCAAAAACTAGAAAACATAAAGCAAAAAAATACTCAAACTATTGTGAAGATTAAACCACTTGAAATTTCAGTTTTATGCATGAAACACAAGCAATCAATTATGACCCTAAGCTAATGCAAGTTCATAAACCTACTAGCCTAAAAACTATGTGAACAATATTAATAAATCATTCATGTCTATCATGTCTAAGTTCTATAAAAAAGCTCCTAATCTATTAGTACATTGTCAAAGTTTTTTGAAGCTCATGGAAGTTTTGATTTAGTCATTCATTGAAAAATTAAAGCACAATCACAAGGCTACCACCCCAAGGAAAGTCTAGGTGTGACTCCCATCTCCTTGAACCCTCAAGAAGGTGTTCCAAAAGCCTACTAGCTTACCAAGGCGACAGGTAACCCCTATCAACCCAGGGCATCGGTTTAGGGCCTTGACCAAGCGAGCCAAGGTGATTCCCCTCTCCTACCAAGTGCCAATAAGGCGCTAGGCCTCACACAGACACAACATAACATTGAATTTTTATTTTCATGTGCCTTAGTAGCATTTTTGCTAGTTTCTTTTTTGGACACTTCTTTGCTTCATGATTCATTTTTTAGCACATTTTTATTACTTCCTTTATGAGAACTAGTGGCAATTGGACTAAAAAAGACTAAGCCTAATCATAGCCCTAGGTCATGACAAAAATGAGTGGAATATTACGACTATCACTAAGAATCTAGGACTAGCAAGAAATGAACCTACATTAACCTAAGGTCAAGGCTAATTACCTATGATTTACATACATAAAACCTAATTTTTTGGTGAGTTTAATTTTCACAAAGTAGGGTGTTGAAACTTTATGATGCCTAGCTTTCAACCATTAAAAACCATAACTTAGAAGCAAAATTTCACTTAAACCAAGCAAGAGAATGGAGAGATGAACAAAGAGCAAAATCATGGAAGGATTACACCTATTCATGCTCTTTGAGCACCCTTGAGCAAGCATCCTTTGTGTAGAGAAGTCTCTTTATCCATTTTATTTACAAAAAGAAGCCTTTTGAAGCTAAGTGTAAACACAAGCTACAAAAGCCAATTATTGAAAAGCCACACAAAAATCATTAATGAAAACCTAAAGCTAGGGTCTTGCATACCCAAATTTGCCAAAGGGAAAAAACCCAAGGGAAAAAAATGCTTTTGGTTATGCACATGATGCTCTTTGATAGCAAATTTATGCATACATATCAAAAATGAGAGAGGTAAAATGCTTCTACAAAAAAGAAAATTTTGCAATTGGTACAACCTCTCATGCATGGTTCAAAATTTTGATTTAGTTTTAGCTCACTTAAAATATGGAATTTAAAACAAGTCAAGAGCTAAAAACTAATGCAACTTTGATGAAATGAAGTGGCTCTCAATAGCCAAATTTTACAATTTAAAGCTTTCCAAAAAGTTGGCTAACAACTAGCTCACATGAAATTTTCAATTTTTTAGAGCAATCTATGAGCTAGAGATGACTGCAACTTGATGAAATGAAAACGAATGGCTCTCAATAGCCAAATTTTATACTTGAACGCTCTCAAAAAAGTTGGCTAAACACTAGCTCAAATGAAAAAAATTGCATTTTTAGACCAAGTTATGAGCTAGCATTACAACTTTAATGCAAAAAATTGGAATGGCTCTAATTAGCCAAATTTTGCAATACATTGCAATGATGACCCTTTCTTGGATCAATGAGATCACACTCCTGTCACACCACCCTTCAAAATGAATTCAATTGTTAGTGCTCTAAAGCATTTTGTCATTGAAAGTAGCACTAAAAATATGTTCAATCAATTCCAAGCTCAAATGTTAATGCACATTCCCAACCAAGCATCTTTGAATCATTCAATGGTGGCTTGCATAAAAAAGAATTCATTTTATTTTTCAAAGCACTAAAACTGTAATGCCCAATTGCCAAATAGATGCACACAAATTTTAGAAATTTGCTCTTCTGTAGCACAAGTCAAGAAAATAGCAAGAGTATAATAGTCATAGAGTGCAACTAGTCATGATCACTTATGAGTTAACTTAGTGGGAATTTGGCAAATCCATAAGCTCATAAACTCAAAATGATGTAGCCCTTTGAAGGCAAATTTGAAATTGAGTGCACTAGATTCCCTTCAATGGAAGCTCTACACTTTGGAAACAGACTGTTAACCCTCACGGCTCACGGACACCCTATCACCTACGATGGACGCGTATTATGTATTTGGTAGAGTCAGGTACCGGGCTTGTCGGTCCAATAGGGAAAGGTAGAGTGATCGCCGATGAGAGGCGCACTTTAACTTGGACATTCAAGGGATTAGTTGGTTAAGCATGGGCGCCCAAGTGTGAATGGGGTGAGCTCCTATAAAAGCCAACTAAACCTAATTTTTACTCATTCTCTCATTTGTGCAATAGAAGAGTGCTCTTGCTCCATCTCCATCTTCTTCTTCTTCACCTCCTCGTGTGTGTGTGTGTGTGTGAGAGAGAGAGAGAGAGGGAGAGTGTGTGTGCGATCGAGCATTACGAAGGCACGACGGCGGCGAAGCGGTTGAGCGCGGCACGACTGCAGCTTCTTCTTCATCGTGGCGAGGAATCCACCACGAAGGCGAGCGTAGAGCGGTGAGTGACACACCCTTTGTTTCCTTGAGCTTGCTAGTTTAGGCTTGTTGTGTGCTTGGAGCCGTTTGTGGCTCGCACACGGTGTATTGGCAAGTCCCTTGCTTCGACAGTGCGGCAAGGAACGCACATTTTTGGCGCCGTTGCCGGGGATATGCCCTACACTAAGCTCGGTTAGCACTTTACGCTTCCTTGTGGTGCAATTTCTATCATAGGAAAGGCAGGGAAGGAGTGTGTGGAGATTTCTGTTTTTTGCGTTTTCTGCATTTTCTGCCAAGTCTCAATTTCTGTTATTGTCTGCGTTTTTTCAATTTCTGCAATTTCTGCATTTTCAAGTTCGGCATTTTCAATTTCTGCAATTTTCAATTTCTGCGTTTTCAATTTCTGCAATTTTCTGCATTTCTGCGTTTTTTCAATTTTCTGCATTTCTGCAATTTCAATTTCTGCGTTTTCTGCATCCAAAAAAAAAAGTTTTTTTGAAAAAAAAAATAAATATCCTGAAAAAAAATTTAAAAATAAATAAACAATAAATAAAAAATTTAAAAATAAATAAACAATAAATAAAAAATAAAAAAATTTCGGAAATTAAAAACGCGAGTGAGCGCTTAAAACGGACGGGTTGGTTTGTATAAAAGATAGATCGGGATCGGGATCATTTCCCCAAGCCCAAGCCCAAGCCTAGGCCCAGGCCTCAGTCCTCAGGCTTATGATATATACTAGACTCACTCTTATATATATACCCTACTCCCTCAAGAGAGAATGAGAGCATGTGGGACAAGTCCTCCACTCTCCTCCTTTCTCTTCCCACTTGCACCCTTAGACTTTCTAGTTTGGGCCTAGTTCCCTACTGGAAATTGACAGTTTTAGGGATTCCGAGGACATAGAGTGACCAAACGGAGGGCTGTAAAGCACGACACGACCCTCTGACCGATACGCTCGTTTCGAGCTATCACACGGCCCATTCCACGACACGCTCTAAAAAATCTAGCAAAAAAACAAACAAAAAACACGCTAAAAACTAGTCACAAGGCCTCCTAGAGCAGCTTTTTGACACCTTAGGATATCAAAAGCACATGCACTTACGCTCTGGGCGGGTGCTAGAACACGAGCATATTGAGGGTGCCTCTGTTCATACGGACACCCATTACCCATCCAAGATAAGCTCTAGACCCTCAGCGGGGACACAAGGTAGCACCACCCAAGACCCTAAAATAGCCACTAGTGATTCCTCCTCCGACTCACAAATCATGGAAGCATACCCTACCCAAAACACTGAGAGAGAAGGCCATGCACCTCCCGAAGCTCCACAGCCTAGTACTAGTATGTTTAGCCGTTTCATGGAAACATTAGGTAGAGCTACTCGCTCGGAACCTGATGCAAATGAAGCACACGAAGGGGGTGGGGAAGTGGAATCTCCTTTCACATCGCACGTGGACCCCACACCCCCAAAGAGTGTCCATGTGGATATCCTACCAACTTCTTACCAAGAAGGCCCTGTTGAGTTGCCTCCTTCAGAAGTTCCCTCTAGAGTACCGTTGGTGACAAGTAAAACCACGGGGAGCAACATTGCTTCTACCTCACAAGAAACCGTTAACACGTCGACTCTAGAAGGATTGTTCATTAATGACCATTGGACATACGACCTCCACACTGAGGTGTTGACGGATCTACACTCTGGCCACGCCTACCATGTAGGATGGATAGAGATTATACAATCCACCTCTAGTGCCACGAGCATCGAAGATCAACAGAAAATGATCTGTAATGTTATCCATGGCATTATTCAATCAGAAAGGCAAAACCGAGGGGTAAATATACTCTCAACTGGCCCCATGAGATTTCTGGATACGAGCAAGGCTCAACAGCCTACTCTATCACAAATGGAGACTCCTCTAATGAGCCCCATGGACCCATCTTACGTCATTTCACCTAGGGTCTCTATGCAATCTGAGCCTCCGAGCGAAAACTTTAGCTTCCCTAACTTGGCTCAACCCTCTATTAAGGAAAACACAGTGCTCACTCCAGGGATAATGCTAACAGAGAATGTACCGATGACATCTACGGTTAGCGCAATGCCACTACCTAGTGTTGTAGTACCTAATATGGGGCCTCGACCGTATGTGCCTCTAGCCCCTTATGCACACATGGCCCCCACACCTCCAATTGTACCACTTGCTTATGCTCCTCGAGTGCCGCTCCCTAGCCCTTATCCGAGTGGACCTATGCCCGGTTATGTTCCATATCCTGCATCATCCACACATATGCCAAGACCGGCACCCGTCCCTCTCCCACATATGATTCCAAGAGTACCTCCACCGGCCCTGCCTCCTCACATAGGTGACTTGGCAGCGTTTGCTCAAACCATAGGTCGATCTATCGCGGAAAATATGCGTCATGCATCTGATAGAGAGCCTAGAAGTAAGGCAGTACAAATTGCCAAACTCACGCAAAAATTCAATGGGGACGAAGATGCTAGAAAACACATTGAAGTGTTTGAACAAGTATGTGATTCCTTAGGGGAACGCAACGAACTACATAAGTGCAATGCCTTAAGCTTGACATTAAGTGGGAAGGCTGGAGATTGGTATAGGACCCTAAGGGTGGACGAGAAAACAATCTACCCTACCCTTCGAAGGTTGTTTCTAAAGGAGTACATACGAGAAGGTGTGCTTTGGGGTGTAGCATCTCAGCTACAGAAGGCCGAACGTAAGGAAGGAGAGTCAGTAAGGGACTTCATTAGTCGTCTAAAGCACTTAAACTCTCGCTGCCCTGTAAATGAGCGCTTCAACAATAACCAACTGCTTGATCGATTCATTCGAGGGTTGAGGAATGAAGGAATCTGTAATGGACTAGTGATTAGAGGTATCACAACCTGGGAAGATGTCACTGCCAATGCAATCCAATTAGAGAACAACTTGATGATAGCAGGCATGAGGGTGTCTACTGACACGAGATCCACTAGCTCACAAGCCATTGAGTATGAACCCATGACTGCAAAGCCCATTGCCAATGAGCCAAAGGTATTTGAGACATTCTTGACAGACCTCACCAAGGCAATCCAAGAGTCTCTTAAGGATAATCGACCCCCTCAAACTAGTCACATGTATCCAAGAAGGGAGCAACAATGGTGTTCCATTTGCTTAGGTCCACATAGCACTAGTGAGTGCCCTACGTTTAGAGTAAAATTTAATGGAACTTGCAACGCATGTGGTAGGTATGGTCACCAAGCTAAGGATTGTTTAATGATCAAACGTATGATGGCAAATAGACCACCTGTAGCCTGGACGGATGCGCCTCGAGCTCCTGTATTGATGCCTACTCCACCTGTTGAGCAACTACTGCAACACATGGTCCCTAGATCTCAAAATGTTGTACAAGCTACACCGTTACCACCTCCTGTGCTAGGACCGCAGCCCCCGCATCCAAGAGTCGCCCCTATGAACCAAGTGGGTTGCGAGCCATCAAATGCTTATCCAGATGGCTGTGAGGAGGAAATAGACACTAGTATTGCCTACGGACTTGATACATTGGAAGAATGTCCTATATACTACATGGAAGATTGTTGGGGGCAACTCAAGCCGGTTTATCAAGCTGCTGCTCTCGCATCCAGAGGTCAAAATATCAACACCCAGGCTAGGAGGCCACCTCTTCAATGCTACGAGTGTGGTGGACCACATCGAGCAGCGGAGTGCCCTATTAGGCTGTAAAAGAATGCTGCACAGATGCAAATGAATCAAGGGAGCACGTCTGCAATGCCAATACTCACATGTAATCGTTGTGGCATAGATCACTTGATTGCCCAATGCCCCTATAACCCAAATGCGCCTAAAATCACACCCCTGAATTTGGTCGAAATTGCTAGTGTGACATCACCAATACCACCCGTCGCACCCGCTTATGCGATTACACGGTCCATGCTTCAAGGGCCAGGACATATCCTCGAAGAGAGAGATACCGCGTCAATTATCCAAGCAAAGAAAAAGAAGACACGAAGGAAGAAGTCGCAGAATACGGAAAATTCAAAGCCAAGTTCCAAAACAAACATAGGAACAGGAGATGACCCCCTGTATATGAATGACCTCGAGGATGATTCAGATTCAGTCGAGACAATGGAGACTAGAACCAATACCACAAAGGGAAAGACCGACAAAGAAAACCGTAACATGGAACCAAATGAAAACCGAATGAGAGAAAACCATAAAGAGCCTCTCAAAACACCACAAGTGTTTCCAAATCCAATCCAAGACCCCCAAGATAAACCGCAGGGGCAAAAAGGGAAGAATCGTAAAAAGAAGATTGGGACGTACCCAAACCCTGTAGACGAGATTAAGCAGGTGAAACATCTAAGAGGTTTAGTGGAGGAGACTCAAAGGAAACTAGAACCAGAACCCATGCATGTCAAAATTCATGACACAGTGTTTCCCACGCAAGTTCATCCACCCCACATGAACCATAGACCGTTAGCCATATCTAGTATCATCCAAGAAGGGAGCGAGGACGGGACATCAGAAAGTGAGCTTACACCCTTCTTGTTGGAAAGGATGTTTAACGAAGGAATACCTGATCCCATTGAGGAATATGAGATTCCATCCTCACCAGTTCCTAGTCAAGGACCTACACCCTGCAAAACGCCAATGAATGTTGCCAAACTAGTGGACTTCATGTCTTCTGAGGTCCGAACCACGATCATAGCAAAGCTGTATGGAGATCCTAAGTTATTCCTTGCACTTCGAGCATTCCTTAACGGAGAGCTACGAACGGGATTACCGCAGTTTGCGCAACCAAATAGGCCTGACTCGATTATGATTGATGAGGAAAATCATGTGCAATCACTTGACTTAGATGGACACGAGTCTGTGATCGAGGTACCCATTAACGAATTAGGGCAGTATTTTGAAGGCGACGAGTCTAATGCGACCCTACCCATCACTACCAAGGGATTAACTATAAAGGGAATTCTTGATGGTGGTGCGGGAGTTAGCATCGTTACAAAAGATTGTTGGGAATCCATGGGAAAACCCCGCCTCAGTGTTACTAACATTGTGGTAAAGATGGAAAATGGTACCATAGCCAAACCTATGGGGATGCTCAAGGATCTTAAGATCAAAGTTCTAGGACACAAGGTACGACATACGTTCATTGTAATGGATTTCTCTAAACACATTATGTCATATGAAATGATTTTAGGATGACCATTCATGAGGGAAGCACAAATGGTTCACAATTGGTCTAAAAATCATGTCTATTTTCAATTCCAAGACTCTGTCCTTAGAGTGGATTTGGTGATTGGTAAGGTACACCCCTTAGGGAGTAAAACCATTATTGATCATCGCTCTGACACCACAGTTCACTCGGCCCCACTACAATATTGTTACACTTGTAAGAAGGATACAGACATTGGCCAAGATTCTCCTTACATGGATGTGTTACCGGGTATGACGGAATCAGACAATGTGGTAGACACTTGAAGAAATAGGGGGACGACCTGGGTAACACCTGAGGGGGATGAAATGCCTATACCCTTAAATATGCTACAAGCAATGCGTATCGCTTCAGACAAGACTCATCCTAAGGTAACAAAGAAAACATACAAGTGGGTCCCTAAAGCTTCTTTAGTGACCATAGCTAGTGCTAAAAAACAGAAGCCTTGTAAGAAACGTACCACTCGCTCCAAGAAAAGTAAGAAAATGTTGCGATGGATCCCTAAACGACTATTGGAAGCCCAAGGCTACTATCAAGGAAATGATCAAATCTGGGTGCCAAAACGTAGATTGTGCTCTTACCTATCACCTGACCCAAGTGAGCCCAATCCCGTAGCTCCAAAACGAATCAATGATCGTGGAAAGGAAAAAATCACAGAATGCTACACACCCGCTCCCGAGCTAGTTTGGGTACCAAAGAAAGAACGATTTGTTCCACCTAGCTCTGGAAGGGGGGAGTCCCATGAAGATTCTAGCTCCTCATGTAATACATCCATAGAGGTAAAAGCTTCTACACAGCCTCCATCTATAGTAATGGACCTCAATGAAGCTACAAAAGAATCCACACCTCCCAGTGTTGAAGAATCACCTGATGAACCACTTCAAGTTCAATCCTGGGAGAGTACCTTACCACCCTTGCAGCTTGACAAGGCACCTAGGGTAATAGAAAACTACTGGCAAAAATCCTCACCTATTACCAACTGGAACAATTGATTTCAAAGGGTGACAAGCTCATTTCAAACGGTATGATCTACCCAAGGAAGGGGGGAGTGTTTGTGTACATCCATCATTCACTTGTTTCCCTCTCAACCTTTTTCCCTGACCTCTCAATTCCAATCTTAGGGAATGTACATATAAAGCTTTATACTCACAAAAAAAAAAAAAAAAGAGCAAGAGCAATTAGCAAACGAGTATGCACATTAAAGTCAAAACATTGACTCAGACCTACACATGTCACATTTGGTACAGTGAAACAGAAACCTATGCCATAAAACACCTTTGATCCTCATCACTTGAGTGATGGAGGGTAGGTAAGATTAGTACGATAGGAGTGTTTCTGTTTTAGAGTTGAGTGATTAGCAAAGATCTCTTTTCCCACTAATGTGCCTCCTGGAGGTATTCCTTTTGTTTCCTAGTGTGTACAGGAGCGTGTTGCTATTGATAGGATTTGGACCTTCATGGAATCTTTATCTCGACTCACTCTTCAAATCAAGCGCGACCATCGACACAAACAGGTGTTTCTTGTCCATTAGCATTTCCCTTATCTTTTTGCATCCATGTTTGTCTGCTTTGATTGTGATTGGTAGCATACTATTCAGCGCATTGGCTTAGTATCCAACATTTAATTCAATGCAATCTTTTGTCATAATCACTTGTTTAGGTGTAAAAATCAAGCAGTCCGACTAAGCTAGTTTGACCAAGCTAGGTATTAGAAATCTTCTCTTAATACCATGGGGAATGCCTTCCTAATAAGCAATGGTTACTTAGGTTCTTAATCCGATTTAGGCAGCATTGTATGAAATGTACTAGGGCTTTCTAGTGGGCTTAACCCTATTGACCTTTAGCTTAAGTATTATAAAGGGAGTTTACTAATGTGATGAGCCTGGGGAGTGTATCAGTGTTATATGACCCCCCAAAGTTACAAAATTAAAATGCTGAAAATGAACAAACAAAAAATCAAAGTGCCACAATGTAAAATTTTAAGCATGAAGAGAAATCCCTGCTTAAATTGGTACTTCACTCACATGTATTGCCTATGGTACTAGAGCCCTAGAGGTTCCCAGTGTGGGCGCTTTTCCTTGAAAAGCAAAAAACCCAAGGCATACAAAATAAGCACACACATCATAATTGAATCAATGTGAAAAGACTTTGGGGGGTCAAAGAAAAAGTAATCAGTCAGGCGATGATTTCATGAGAAATTCCTTTTATGGTAGCTTAACTACAAGGTTTTCTAGATATAGCCTCTAGTCAGCCCTCGAACATGAATACTTGGCTCTCGCGATTAAACAACTTAATTGACCACAGAAAATTAAGAAGCTTACCCATGGTATTAATATTCGATCTCTAGTGCCTTTCGACCGTCAAATTAGCGACCCCAGACTTGTTTAATTTTCTACCTTTACATCTGTTTATGCATTTGATTACATTGCAATTTAATGTTCATTGCTACCAAATTGTTTGAAATTCTTTTACCAATCAATGTGTCTACCTAAAACTGCATATGCTTTTTAAGAGAATGCAATTACTGTGCCAATGTTGTTTGATTTTGCAGTGACTAAAGAAGGCTAAGGACATTCATCTCAAATGCTCTTCCACCTCGACGACCCAGCTTCAACTCAATAGCTTCTGAGGACGGAATCTACATCACGAAGGGGGGCATGTTAACCCTCACGGCTCACGGACACCCCATCACCTACGATGGACGCGTATTATGTATTTGGTAGAGTCAGGTACCGGGCTTGTCGGTCCAATAGGGAAAGGTAGAGTGATCGCCGATGAGAGGCGCACTTAAACTTGGACATTCAAGGGATTAGTTGGTTAAGCATGGGCGCCCAAGTGTGAATGGGGTGAGCTCCTATAAAAGCCAACTAAACCTAATTTTTACTCATTCTCTCATTTGTGCAATAGAAGAGTGCTCTTGCTCCATCTCCATCTTCTTCTTCTTCACCTCCTCGTGTGTGTGTGTGTGTGAGAGAGAGAGAGAGAGGGAGAGTGTGTGTGCGATCGAGCATTACGAAGGCACGACGGCGGCGAAGCGGTTGAGCGCGGCACGACTGCAGCTTCTTCTTCATCGCGGCGAGGAATCCACCACGAAGGCGAGCGTAGAGCGGTGAGTGACACACCCTTTGTTTCCTTGAGCTTGCTAGTTTAGGCTTGTTGCGTGCTTGGAGCCATTTGTGGCTCGCACACAGTGTATTGGCAAGTCCCTTGCTTCGACAGTGCGTCAAGGAGCGCACACAGACCAACATCTTGTTCAAAACAATCAATTTTAGTATTTGGCAATCATTTGACATCTAGCCCAAACACAAAATTTAACACAAAACACCTCCACGGAAAGATTGTTTATCTTTGGCTACACAAAAAAAACACTTGTACATAAGCTCCTAGCTCAGAAGGATCCATTGACGTTCAAATGAGCTCAAAATATTAAATGCAATATGCACACAAAAGAGTCAAACTAAACAACTAATATTGATGCAGTTAATCCAAGAGTCGTAATAATAGAATTGCAGGTTGGTGAAGATGCAGGAGATGTGCCCTTTTTCAGGCAAGCCTTTGGGCGGGGCTCGGTGCCATGCCAAAAGGTGGGAACGAGCCCGCCAAATCATCATTTTTTAAAAAAATAATATTATTAAATTTTATGTTGATGCCTTGGAATCGGTGGTGGCGTGCAAGCTTCAGAACGAGCCAGGGGATGCGGGCCCGCGGGGTGTGTGTGTGAAGCTTGATGTGTGCAAGCAAGGCGACTCAAGCATTGGAATGCCAGGGCGGGATTAGGGGTGAGAGACAGAAATCAACGCGCTGCTCGCGAGTCGCAACAGAGTATGTGTGGTTTTTTTTCAACAGCGAGGGGTCGTGTGCAATTTGCAAGAATCCGCATTGCGAGTTAATGCAGTCCCCGATCAACAACTCTCAAAGCGTGCAGAATCCAACGACAGCTAGTGTCAAGGCCAAGTGGGTCAGGGTTGAGAGCCATGTAATTGCTTTATGCCAAGCATGTGGTGTGCGTGAGCGTCTGTGTGTGAGTGTGTGGAGTGTGTGTGTGTGTAAAATTGCAATTTGGTGAGCCAGGTATCCGTTGGTGCAGCACTTTATGAACGAGCCCGGGACTTTCTGT
Source organism: Adiantum capillus-veneris (assembly GCF_014529385.1). Taxonomy (NCBI): domain Eukaryota; kingdom Viridiplantae; phylum Streptophyta; class Polypodiopsida; order Polypodiales; family Pteridaceae; genus Adiantum; species Adiantum capillus-veneris. The sequence continues at coordinate 106,605,636 of NC_140954.1, read as the reverse complement.
GTGTGTGCTTACGCGATTCAACCAAGTGGGTGGGGTCGCGAGCGCCTAGCCACCAAGCAAGTGGGGTGTGTATGAGTAGCACCAAAGCAGCAGTAAGCGAGGGTGGACTCATCGTGTGTGTGTGTGTGGGGGGGGGGGGGGGGGGGGGATAATGCCAAGAACAGCTGGTGTGTATGTGTTGCGAGCGCGTGTTTTGAGCATCAAGTCAAAAACCTGTCAGTGCTGAAGCTGGAGTTTGGTTGTTTTTGTTTGTTTTTTTTTTTAATAAAAAATAAATAAAACCTGTCCCTTTTGTTAGCCTCTTAAGAGGAGGTTCTCACAAAATAAACGAAAGGTGTGTGTGTGACAGTGAATAGAAGGCATATTGGCACTAACGGAATGTGTGTGACGATGTGTATGGTGATCTTGCTTAGTTGCAAAGAGAGGAGAAGATATCATTCATTAGCAGAGAGAAAATGTACAATTGCTCACTGTATGTGCTACCAAAGACATTGAATGGCGTATTATCCACCATCACCTTTCAAGCACTCGCAATCGATTGATTTGGCACCAATGGTCATAATAAGCACATACATTTTTGTTGCAATTTTTCTCCTATTATGAAGCCCTAGATAATTTGACGTCCAATTTTCTTTCAAAATAATGAATTAAAATCCAAAAATGACTTCAAATTATGCCATGTATACACATACAAATGTAGTGCATTACTTCTCAAATGCTACTTTGTATTTGATTTCAATCATTGCAATTTGAATTGCTCATACCACTATCCATAATTGCGCATACCACTTTGGTACAAAAAATTGGTCATTTTAAACCCGATTTTTTAATCATCGCAAATTTAATTGCTCATATCTCATGGCCCGAATCATCCAAATCCAATCGAATTTGTCATTTGTTTTGTACGGCTACGCACTTTTAATTCATATGGCATTCACCAATTACCAAAACCCATTGGCATACATAGCAATAGTAATTCATATAATCTCTTTCAATTGCGTCAATTGAATAATCTCAAGTCCCACACCAACCTTTTAGGCCAAATTAATCATTATAATTGGTAAAACTACCAATTATTCATTCATAATTTAGGCATAATTGGCCATTAATTAGGCACACACACCTAAATTTAGGCCGTCAATTTGTGCAAAAATTTCATTAAACACTCATTACATTTCATCAATTGCACACTTGATCACACATACATGAGTATATACATGCTAAATTAACTCAATTTTAATCAAAAATTGATCCAATTTTAACTCAATTTAGCATTGCACACACACAAAAATTAGGTGCACAAATCCAATTTTTTTACTCAATTAGCAAGGAAATAGGCCAATTCCTAATGCTTGCACACACATTTATTGCAAAATCATCAATCTACAAGCATTTAGGCATCCTATTTGATTACAATTTCATTCCAATTTCATCAAATTAGGCATAAATTCCATCAATTAGGCACACACACCTAATTTTAGCAATGATTTAGCAATAAATTGAACGGAGTAGGTCAATCCACTTACAATTGATTGCTTGCTTGCTTAGTCTTTGCTCCTTGCGTAGACACTCCATTGCACACACATGTGTGCAACTTCGATTCGGTCCAAAATTGATCAAAAATTTGACCAAAATCAACACTCAATCACATGATTAGGCATAGATTAGAGCAAATAAGAGTGATAATCCTCCTCAATTAAGGGGATTTAGCATACATTCCAAATCAAAATTAGTGGTTAGGTTAGCACAATTAGCATGAAATTAGCATGGAATTAGTACGATTAGCACGAAATTAGCATGACTGGGATGCAAAATTAGTGAAGGTTAGTGAAAAATTAGCAAAATCAAAAGAGAATTTAGGGGTTTTTGGGGTGAAATGACTCTATACACATCTAATTAAACCTAATTACACTACACACAAATCTAATCCTACCTAATTACAAGAAATCGGTAATCAAATTACTCTTATCTTTTGCAACCTCAACTCCACTAGCGTAGGCAACCCGTCCCCGGCAGCGGCGCCAATGTTGGAGGCTCGCCATAGCATAGGCAATCTCCCACAAATCTATCAATTCGAGGAGAGAGAGCATGACCCGGCTAGGGCTTGGAGGCATCACACAAAGAATGTGCGAGAGCGTCATCGGATGCAAAGATTGAGAGGATTCAAGAGCGTGCATCCTCCAATGCAAATAGAAATCATCCCAAATCCACTAATGCTAATCGCACATCAAGCATCAATTTCAAGAAATCATCTACACACATCAAGCAACAAAGTGAAACACACTAATCTTGGAATCTCTCAAGCACAACTCTAATTACATGCATTGACGATTAAGCACATAAGATCGCATTCAAGTCGGCCACCCCAACCATGCCCATCATGGTGTCCAAATCAAGTCACACATAATCAAATTAAGCTCAAGCCTTCTTAAACCTACACACACACAAGCACACCATTAGAGGAAAACTCTAATCCCTCAATCACGAGTACACCCACTCCGCTTAATCGAGAGAGTTAGATAAGGACTCAACTAATCGGAGTATCTTAGCATAAGTAAGAGTTAGATTAGAGAAGATCAACACTTAAAAACAATGAAGGAAAGTAGATAAACATGATTGACAACATAATGAAGACTAGATTAATTAAGAGAGGATTACACTAATTACATGTGATTAGCACTATCCTTCTAAGCATGGGCATTAAGCTCAAGGCTAGGCCATCAAGACCTCCTCTAGGGAGAGAGTTCTCAAAAGGACCACTCAAGAATGACCTCTCATTAAGCATAGGGCTCTTTTATAGTTTTGGGCCTCAAACCCTTCAACTATGGGATAGAGTGAGCTCTCTAGCCTAGACTCATACAACTTTGGAACTCCTAAATGAGCCCAAGCCCTATACAATGAAAAGTAAATATTATGTACATCCATAACATATCCACAACTTGGTGCATAATTGGTGTAGCCGTTAGCCGCTTCTAACATTTGGTATGAATTATTTCGACCCACGTAGTGCTCCAAAAACCTAGTAAGCATCTCCAATTTCTCGGGCTTATCCCCTCTTTGATTGACAATGCTTAGTTGCATTTTTACTCCGTCCTCATCGTACATCCTGGTTGCTTTATATTGCATCATAATCGCATCCACAATCTGTATCTCAGCCTCCTTAATTCCTGGATCCCATACAAGGCCACATTGGATATTATCTTTAGTGCATAATTGTCCTTGAGGGGTCACCATCCCAAATCGGAGACTCCCCTTATCAAGCATCAAAAAAACCTCACGTAGATTTATTATCAATAGGGCTTTCTTAGCCCCCCCATACCTGCATGTTTGGTGGTCTTATTTCTCAAAGGATACCAGCCTTGGCTGCCATTCTCATTCTCAAGAGCACTTAATATGGATAAGTACCACAATCCCTATACTCTCGGCTCAAACACTGGCTCTAGTCCCCTCTACATAACCATCCCAACGGGTCCGCAACCCCCATTTCTTTGCATCAAAAATCTCAACTTCTCCTTTAGACTACTTCCACAACACAACCGGTTCCAACACGACAGAGCAAGCCTTCTCGGGGGGCTTCGTGTTCTATTGCCCAAACCCCATATAGCAACACATTTCTGGAAAAAAAATCATCTCCCTACTGACCAACAAAACATCACCAATAGTTTAATCCCAAACTACTCATGTGTATTTCCATTAACACTAGACTTGTAATGAGCCACAAAACTGGCTGAAGCCACAAAAATGGCTCGCATTAGGATTCTAGTGAATGAAACATAACTTTTGTATATGACATCAAAATTTCATAAAACTTCTTAATTATGGGTTCAAGATATGAAACAAGTTTCTAGATACAAAATTTACATGTCTTGCGTAAGGTCTTCACTTCCTTTTCCCTAGCCGCAATGATATATCGCTCAACCTCTTGCACTTCGGCAAGGCTTCTACCATCGGGTAATATGACCTCGGAGGGAAATAGCTCTGAAGAGTCAAGAGGTGCAATGAGTGAAGTATTCACGTGCACATTCTCTAAGGGCATAGGGTCTACATTGTTCATGAATGGAGAATTTAATTCCCCACCCCCCTCATTTACATCATTAGCTCCATGTTCGGAGCGAGTGGCTCTACTAAAGGTTTCTTTCAAGCGGCTAAGCACACTCGGCCCAGACCATGGACCCATGGCATGCATGTCTTGGCTTGAGCTATCAGTATTAGGCATTGGGAAACCCTCCATGACATCGTAGTCAGAGGAAGAGTCACTAGCCGCTATGTTTGGGTCTTGGTTTTTACTACCTTGGATCCCCACCGAGGGCCCAGAACCTAAGGTAGGTGGATATTGAGAACTCGCGTAAGTCAAAATTCTCTCTAGTTGCTCCGTCTCTAGCACAGGACCAGAGTGCAGCTGCATGTGCCTTTGGCACCCTACAAGCATCGGCGAATAACCTCAAAGGTTAACCGCTTACTTTTTTAGGCGTCCGTTTTCACTCGTTTTTTTACGTTTTTAATGTTTTTTAATGATCGATTTTTTGATTAAAGTGTATGATAGCTCAAAACGAGCATATCAATCAGAGGGTTGTGGTGTGCTTTACAACACAACGTTCGGTCACCTGAAGCTCCGTTGGTCCTCAAAAAAATCAATTTTAAGCTACGTGTAAAGCTAAAATACATAATTTCAAAGGGCGACTGAGGCCTGAGCCTGAGCGTGAGCTTCGGCTTGGGTCTGGGAGATATTCTCGATCCCGGTCCTACCTTTATTTTTATTTTTTTATTTAAAGGATAAGGTCGCCGCGGCCTGCGCGCGAGCACACACACACACTCTACCTACCTACTTACAACTAATGCACCTATTGTTACACACTAACACACTTCATTAGCTCTCACAGATCTACTTCCTACTTACTGTACTTTACATTACACAGAACTAACAACCTTAATACTAATACCTTAGCACAGAGAAAACACAGTAACCTTTTACAAATTCATTAACAAAGAAATACACAGTAGCAACACAAAATCGTTCTTCTCAACACACACACCTTCCTTCCCTACCTTTCCTACAATTGAAATTGAACCACAAAAGAAGCACAGAGTGCCATTCAAGCTTAGTGTATGGCATTCCCCGGCAACGGTGCCAAAAATGTGTGCGTATGTGGTATGTGTCAATGCAAGGAACTTGCCGATACATTGTGTGCGAGCCACAAATGGCTCCAAGCCTAAACTAGTAAGCTCAAATATGGCGATGGTGTGTCACTCACCACTCTACACTTGATGTTGTGGAGGATTCCTTGCGGAAAAGAAGAGGGAGATGCCGCTTCGCCGCGCTCAACTGCCTCGCCGCCGTCGGGCCGCCGCAATGCTCGTTCGCACTCTCTCTCTCTCACACACACACACACACGCATACACACACACACACAAGGAGATGAAGAAGAAGAAGATGGAGATGGAGCAAGAGCACTCTTCAATTGCACAAATGAGAGAATGAGTGAATTTTTGGTTTAGTTGACTTTTATATGAGCTCGTGCCATTCACACTTGGGTGCCCATGCTTAGGCCAAATGTGGTGTGCTTGAGAAAAATTCTTTAGGAGCTTCCTGTCCAAAATGCCACCTCTTCAAATGCACTGATATCAGGATACACATGACAAGAGCATGGCCAAAAAGCTCTAGGTTGTTTTCTTCATATGCAAAGCAAGTATATCTCTCCAAATTGGGTCACCTATACTTTTGTCTTGATGGTTTCTCACTAGGCAAAAACTCTTGGAGTGCTCATATAGAAGTTTGATGCCTAGCTCGATCTTACTAAGAAAGTTCTAAACTTTTTCTTTGATGTAACACATGGGAATTTCATCAAAATTGTTTCTTGTGTCATTTCTTGGAGTGTGTTGATTGCATGAAATGCAAGAGCTCAGAGGAAGGATTTGTACTAGATCAGCTTGATAAACATTAAGCTCCTCAACAACATGCTACTTAAAAAAGACATAGATTTACGAAGCTCACAAAAGCATAAGTTCTCTCTCGATGGGCTTCTTGCCCTGAATGTCATGGTTGATATGCCCAACACAATTGTGGCAAAGATGCACATTGGATGCAAAGGGAAGGCATGTTTCCATATGCAAAATGACATGCTTGGTGGCACTTTGGTTGATTCTCTCTGGACTTTTATCACTCAGAATGTATTGAATGTAGGATATCTCCAACATGGCTAGGACAAGGAAGCTTTGGGTGGTTTTAACCAGAGGTGAAGGGAAGGCTTTCTTCTACCGCAATCTCCTATGCTTACACCATGAAGACTTATGGACTAATGCAAGACACTTACATGTGGGAGAATTCACAACAAGATTGTTGGCTGTGCAAAAAGATGCGATTGGTGATACTATGGTTGATAGCATAGACAGATAGAGCGTCAAAAGCGATGAGCTGTCAGAACCAATCCAACAGGACAAACACAGCTTCACCAATTTTTTGGGGAACACATTTTTGAAGTTCATATGCCAAATCCGGTGCCCTCATGAAAGCATGAGAAGTTCTTTTTTTGGAATGTTATCTCTTGGAATGTGTTGATTGCAGGATATCCTCAACATTGCTGTGGTGGACTCTTTATTTTTCTTGCTATTTTTAGCAGAGGCAAAGACGTGCAGACTTTTAGTGAGACAGATGGTGTGATCCATGGAAGCAACAAAGACAAGGAGACTCTTTGGAAAGGAATCTTTAGTTGACATCATTGTGTTGGTTAGGACAATCGACAAATGAATATAGAAATAGAAGGTATGTAAATACTTTGTATTCTTTACTCATTACTGAGAACACAGTGAAAGGAACACACTGGAAATTGCACGTTGCAGTGGGAATGGCACGTTCCCTCGTATTATTAAAATTTAAGAGCACTGTGCAAACTCCCCCATGCAAGGAGACTTGCATGTTTTCTTTTTCTTCCAAACATAAAAAGGGGACATCTAAAAATGAACATATTTTAAACAATTCATATCACTTTATATAAATCCTAACCCTTCTTACGGTTCTTTTGCAAGGCACACGACTCAAAATTGTTGCATCACAATCGTAACTCACTTGAGACAGTACCAATTAAGAAACAGAAAATCTTGCTTTGACGTAAGGTAACAAGCTCTCTCTCTCTCTCTCTCTCTCTCTCTCTCTCTCTCTCTCTCTCTCTCTCTCTCTCTCTCCATTTTCTTCTCCAAGAATATATACACTTGTTGAATCTTTGAATGACGCAACCATGCTTACACAAATAACAAGAATGCACAAAATAAAGCGAGATTGAATAAAAGAATTATTACAATTTAATAGCTAAGGACATATTTAGACATATCAAAATTGGAACATCAAGATCGTGGCGTTGTAAACACAAGAAAACAAGAACATAGAAGAGAAAATCTTGAGAGAGAGAGAGAGAGAGTTTGTGGTTTGTTTTCCACAAGCTTGAGAGAGAGAGAGAGAGAGAGAGAGAGAGAGAGAGTTTGTGCTTTGTACTTCTATTCAATACAAATGCGGCTAACGAAGCACTCTAGGTTTATCATTTGTAGCAGTCCTCTGAATGAGAGCTGCACAAATTCTTTTCTTTCTTTTTGTTGTTGTTATTTGAATTTTTTTTTTCTAGGGGGAAAATGTTTTTTGTATGAACTCCTTGTTTTCATAAAAGTCTCAATTCAATCTGCTTAGTAGTTGGTATCTCTATAAAGTTGCAATGGTTAGGTAGATGAAGATTAATTAAGCGATTTGCACACTTGAGAGCATGGCATGAATCTTTCTTGTTGGCAGACTTAGAGCTGCTATGTTTTGTTTACCCAATTACGAAGAATCATAGAAGGAACATGTATACTTTTTCTATTTTTATGGCTTGTTTGCCTATTGGAGTAGTGCAGATGTTATGCGTTGAATCGAATTTACAACTTACCTCAACGATCAATGCAATAGCCAAGTACTAATATATATATATATATATATATATATATATATATATATATATATATAAGCAAGTAAGCTTCGGGGCTTTACGCATAGGAGAAGCGGAAGAAGAAGAAAAAATTCTCACTCATAAGAGACCTTATAGATCTCTGGAGTGAGAATATTTGAGCTCAACGCCCCGGTGTTAGAAATAAACCGGGCTCCAGTGTATTTTAATCGGCTGAAATCCTAAAATCCCTGTTAGATTTTGAGCTTGCCTTGAAAACCTCTAAGAAATTTTCACAAGTTTTAGTCTAATTACCGGAAAAGCTTCAAATTTTTACCTAAAAATTGGGAGAATTTTAAGTTTGCCCTTATTTTCTTCAGTTAGGAAAAACGTATTTGCATACCGATATGATACAAAAAGGGGGAAAAACGATGCAGGAAATGCCGAAGGATATCTATATAAGTTAGAGCTCAAAATTAATGGATAGTTTTGAGGACAATTTTGCATCTACCATCATTGGTAAATGGTGCCAATGGTTGTCGTGCATGCTTGCCTCACTCTACCATACTACCATGTGGACGAAGTGTCCCATGGCAACACAAACCTATAGAGGGTGGTGTTCTCCTTTCACCACCCGTTCAATAGCAACAGTACGATGGATTCCATTTGATAACGGCTCCGAGCCATCATGCAAGCGAACATGCCCCCTTGCAACCAGCATCTCTCTCTCTCTCTCTCTCTCTCTCTCTCTCTCTCTCTGTGACACACACACACACACATGCAAGCACCGTTAAGTGCTCCACTATTTTTTGATGCCCACTTTCTCAGGTGGAGGATCTTGTACTGCATGGCGTGGCCCAACCACAAACGCTTCAGCATTCATGAGCAAACCCCATTTCTAGCAAGGAACTAGACAGGTGGCCAAAGCTTTCATGGTGTTCTCTGACAATGTTCTCTTGCATGACCTCATATCAAGGGTTCTCATCTTGGGTGGACATATAGTAAGCTTGAAGTCCTAGGACAAGCTCCCAAAATAGAATGTTTTTATCAATATTGTCAGTAGAAAACTGGTTCATATGAGCATTGGTTTAAAGTTTATGCTCTTCTCATCCCTATTCAAGCATGCCTCATTTCCCACCTCCAACACAAGTATTATGAGCCATATTAATTGATCACCACAATAATATTTCACGTTTTCTTTAAAAGAAGTTGCTATGTATATACTATAGCATACAAATGCCCTTCATTGAACTCCTAGGAATCCAAGCCATTATTGGTGTTGCAAATGGATGCACATATATTCTATAGCTTTGCATACGGAGAGTTTCACAATCTAGTCGATAGATCGGTATATCTAATGCCCCAAAATAGTGCACAATGACTCCATTGACCCCACTTGGACACTTATTACCAAAAAAAGAAAAAGAAAAAATCATCATCTCCTCGATGGAATTCCTTGCTTTTCTCCCCTTTTTTGTTTTGCAAATGGTTCTAATTTGGATATCCCTCCCAATGAGCGAATCTTTCTATCTCTTTTCATTCCCCTTTTTGCGCATGTGCGATTTTCGTCATCTCTCTCTCTCTCTCCCTCTCTCTCTCTCTCTCTCTCTCTCTCTCTCTCTCTCTCTCTCTCTCTCCATCCAAAATCTTGATCGCTCATTTGAAAGAGATGTAATGACACAATCCGCACCACCCTTCGAAGTGGCACCCCACAAAGGATCTTCACCATGTACGGTTTGTTGCCTATAGTGAAAGTAGGATGTATTTCATGCGGCACCAACCTTTGTCAAATAGTCAATGATAGCTATATAACAATACATACCGAATATTCTCATTTACAAGGTAAAAGTAATCTTATTTACAAGTTGAAATATCAACTAGTTAAAATATCAACTAGTTAAAATAGCCCATTATAACTAGGCTTTAATTGTGCTTGGAGACACTAGTCCAGAGAAAATCCCACCGGTTCTCACGGTATATGTCACCTTCATCTTTGCACAACAAAATTTTCCAAATCTTCCATTGTAATCATAGCATCCCAGACATGCCACAAATCTACAATTAGTAATGTAATGTAATGGGATTTGTAGTTTTCTTCTTTGTAATTATCTTCAATGTTGCACCCTATGGTAAATTCTTACACTTATACCAGAATCAGATATAAAAAATCTTTCTATTCAAAGCCCTACTTTTGCATATTCAAATAGTGGGTCATTAATCATCATACGTTTGCATCTTTCTTTAGCTTAGTCCCGGGGAGTTCACTACATGAAAAATGCATACATCATGTGCAAACAACGGGTATTTAAATAATCCCTTACTTGTATATTTTCAAGTATTATATGTACCCCTTATGCATGCATTTTTGTTAAAAAACTAGCCCTTATGTATGAAAAATTTCACTTTCTCAATTAAAAAACCCTCTTTGTAAGTACATTTTTCTGTAAATGTACCTAATTATATTAAATCCCTTATTTTGTTCACAAATGCTATCTTACATATTTCTAGTGAATGCCCCGGGAGCCTAGTTAACCCTGTAGGTTGGCTTCATGCTTTAATTATATCACTTATGCCTTTTAACCAAGTGTAAGGTTATGTATCTGCAACATCACATTTAATCAGATTTTCAAAATTGAGCACTTAGATCAATTTTCATTCGGAGTTATTGATCGGCCTAGTACCGCTTCAACACAAGGCCGATATCCACTAGCTGTCCCAGCTTTGAAAACCATTCTATAAATTTATAATAGCACCTTCATTATTGGTTTGTGTGTACTCATTTTTCTTTTTTACTTTCATTACTAGCAAACAACCACAACTTCTCACCATTCTTCTCATTCACACTACAAGAGGCTATTCATATCAGCGACGCTCAAAAAAAAAAATCCCCGGCGTCGCTATGAGCATCACAAATTTACAAGTAAATTTGCTCATAGAGACGCCGACTGGGCTAAAAAAATAACAGAGAGCGCCCAAAAACTCATATCTGAGATCTGAGTTTTTCGGCGCCCTCAAGCAAGGAGCAGGTAACGCTCTCCCTCCCTCTCTCTCTCTCTCTCTCTCTCTCTCTCTCTCTCTTTCTTCTCCACACACACACACACACACACACACACGAGGAGAGGAAGGAGAGCCAGGTATGCTCCTTCCCTCTCCTCACTCTCATGTTCCCTTCCCCTCTTTCTCTCTCCCTCTCTCTCTCTCTCACACACACACATACACACACACACATAGTGTTTTTGAGAGAGAGAGAGAGAGAGAGAGTACAAACATAAACAAAAACGCACACACACACATACACACACACATAGTGTTTTTGAGAGAGAGAGAGAGAGAGAGAGAGAGAGAGAGAGAGAGAGAGAGTACAAACATAAACAAAAACGCACACACACACATACATAAACAAAGAATGCACACACACATTGAGAGAGGAAAAGAGAGAGAGAGAGAGAGCATGCATAAACAAAAAACGCACACATTGAGAGAGGAAAAGAGAGAGAGAACATGCATAAACAAAAAACGCACACATTGAGAGAGGAAAAGAGAGAGAAAACATGCATTAAAAAAATAATGCACACACATTGAGAGAGAAAGAGAGAGAAACTAATTTAACGTCGTAGGAAACTAATTAAAATTAAAAGACCTAAAGATCTAGCCGACGAGGAGTTGAACTCAAGACCTATTATTCAAGAGGGAAATGGCATAACCAATCTATCATACTTGGCATGGGTGATAGAAAGGTTATACCATTTATCTCTTTTTATTGGCACACACATCCACACGCGCACACACACAAGAAGAAGAGAGTTATAACGTCGTAGGAAACTATCCTAAAAGACGTTAAAGATTAGGTTAGATGTAGACTTACGTTAAATTAGATTTAGGTTTATTTAAGTTAAATTAGATTAGATTTAGGTTTATTTTTAATTAGATTTATGTTTATTTACGCTAGATTTAGATTTATGTTATATTAGATTAGATTTAGGTCTCCATAGACTGCGATGCCTGCATGAAGCGGGTGAAGAAAGCCCTCAATGGAATATAGGGTATTGCTGCCTTCACTCATGGTGGGCTCCGTCGATCCAAAAGTACTGGTGAAATGTCTTCAGAAGATAGGGAAGAAGGTGGATCTTCAGGGCGGCAAGAGTCACTACATCCCCGACACAATGACCATCTAGACAACCTCTAGTCATTCAACAACAACTTCAAAGTTAGTAACAAGAGCAAGAACGGTCTAAAGGGCCAATTGCTGTCGTCAGATGTGGATGGAGATGAGGCAGCGTCACCGCCGGAAGTTAACTCTCACATCTTTAGTGATGAGAATGCCAACTCTTGCCGAGTTATGTGAAAAATTATGTGTTAAATCAGTTTTAAGGTTCTTATAATCCCTGTTAGTTTAGTTCTTTGTTTTTAATATAACATAATTTACGTTAGATTTAGATTTATGTTATATTATATTAGACTTAGGTTTATTTAGGTTTACCCACACACACACACACACACACACACACAAGAAGAAGAGAGTTTTAACGTCGTAGGAAACTATCCCAAAAGACGTTAAAGATTAGGTTAGATGTAGACTTACGTTAAATTAGATTTAGGTTTATTTTTAGTTAGATTTACGTTTATTTAGATTTATGCTTATTTACGTTAGATCGAGTCCACGCAAGAATTACTTACGGTTTAGGGTTTAGAGTTAGACGAACAGTGAAAAGATCTACTGTGATTAGATGTTAAGATGTTGTGAAGTGCTACAGCTAGAGAAGAGGCAAAGGGGTTTTGTCCACTACATGCAGTATCATGTAGACGTGGGTCTGTAGATTTCTTGTACCCACAAATATAGGTATTGACCAATAAAGACGAGATTATAACCCGGTGGTTCTGATCTCCGTGCACCTCTAGACCGAGGTGTGCGGGGATTGGACATGACTAGAGAATGTGAGGTAAAGAGAGAGAGAGAGAGAGAGAGAGAGAGAGAGAGAGAGAGAGAGAGAGAGAGATAAGAAGAAGAATGCCAATAGAATATTAAATTTGTTGTCCAGGTTATAAGATTTTTATCCTCATTATGAGTAGTGACGAGGATGTGGGACCGTCCAACCGAAACACCTATCTCTCAACGAGGGTCTTATGTCCTTGTAATCAATGCAAGCATGCTGTGCGATGGACAAGACGTGATTCTTTGCAGCACCTTCGCAAATTTGGCGAGTTCGATCCATCTATTATAGATCGAGTTGTTGCCAATTATAACTCGTCGGACTCTGACGCTGGCCAACAAGCAGCAATCTTGCAACCCAATAGACGTGTTTGCAGGCGCTTTGGTCAAGCAGCATATGTGAGGCCACAAGATGTAGCCTCTGACAGCTCGGGGGATGATCATGCAGAGCACATTCCCAACGAGGCAATGTTTGAGCCCGAGATTGATGAAATGATCGAGACGATCATGGATTCAGAAAGCCTTATCTATGATGATATGAAAAGTGAAGCCGATACGCCATTGTATAATGGAGAAGTATGTCTAGATTGAAAGCACTCCTGGTTCTTCTCAACATGCAGGCAAAGTTTGGATGGAGTGACACTAGCATCACAGCGCTTTTCAGGTGATCTATTACAATTAGTTTACTTTAATAAAACTCTAAATGTATAATGATCTGATAGATTTTTACACGACTGTATCGTATTTTTATGTTGTGTAGATTGCTTAAAGAGCACATACTACCAGCTGACAATGTGATGCCAGATTCCCGAGATGAAGCAAGAAAGATTTTGCAAAACTTGGGGATGGATTACAATTCTATCCACGCTTGTCCTAATGACTGCATTCTTTTCAGAGGGGAATACATAGACATGGAGAAGTGTCCGAAATTTGATTCCGAAAGATATCGAGTAGATCTCCACGGGACATAAATTCCACAAAAGGTTTTGCGACATTTTCCTCTGCTTCCTCGCATCAAGCATTTCTTTGAATGTAAGTCCATGGCCGCCCTAGCATCATGGCATGAGGAGAATAAATCTTCGGATGGTGTGCTACAAATTCCTGCAGATTGCGCAGCCTGGAAACATATAGATGGAACATGGTCCGATTTTTCCAGGGAAGCTCGAAATTTGCGCTTAGGCCTGGCTATGGATGGCGTAAATCCATTTGGTCAAAGATCAACATCTTACAGTGTATGGCCCGTTGTCATCGTCAACTACAACATTCCCCCGTGGTTGACTACGAAGAAGGGGCACCTATGGCTAAGCTTGATTGTGCCAGGGCGATATAAAGTGGGGAATATGGATGTGTATCTTCGTCCACTATTGGAAGAGCTACAACAATTGTGGATTGGCATAGAGGTGGTGGATATGAGCCGACACACAGGACGACGGAATGCTTTGATCAGAGGCATTCTAATGTGGACCATGCATGACTATCCCGGGCTAACAGAATGCTCAGGTGATCTATTGACACTCCTCACTCAGACACTGTAAATCTTGTTTTTTCCCATAGTTGATCTATTATCATGTGTATACATGTAGGGCTTCAAACAAGCAGATACAGAGCATGTGTCACATGTGGACCTAGACTGAATGCACGTAGGGCGCCCTCACTGAAGCAGCAAATCTACGAAGGTCATCAAGCGTATCTTTCAGAGAATCATGTGTTACGAGACGGCTTTTTGGGAAGAGAGCCACCAAGGATGTCTGCACAAGCATGGTTAGAGCAGAAGGAGATGTGCGATGACGGATTGCCTCCAGGGATGAAGAGACTATCTCTATGGTACGAGTTACCATACTGGCCCCGACTCACGATCAATCACTTGCTCGATCCAATGCACATATTCAAGAATGTGGGTAATCTACTATGGGACCATCTGACCGGCAAGAAAGATACTTTCGGAGCCAGAGTTGACCTTAGAAATGTGGATCGTATGGAGCAGAGACAGTGGTACGTGGAGCGTCATCGCTCTGACGCATCATCGCGCGTTCCTACTCCATCCGCATCTCCCTCTCTTTCGGAGCATTCGGCGCGCTCCGAAGCTTCGGCGTCGACGAGACGAGCTTCACACTCGTCTAGACACCGGCGCTCTAGTGGTGGCGGTGGCGGTTGTTGTGGGGATTCCGCCACCGATCCCTCCACACTGCCTCGTGTTCGACGAGGCTCTTTACCCTCCCCTTCTTTGCCCGCCCCCACACCAGCCACAGCATCGCCATCTACGCCAGGTTTTGCATGGCTAACTGTTCCTAGCAGCTACACACCTCTACCTACTCCGCCAGGAGCCACCCCACTCGACACTCCTCGCTTCGGGGCTCAAACGCCGGTGGAGACACCTGACGTCCGTACCCCCATCGACACCCAGGTTCACGCGTCACCGGCCAGAAGGCTTGCCTTACTCCGTCGACTTCAGCGGCGACATCATCATGGATGATGACGGCAAGAAGGTGATCTCGCGCATGCGTGGTCTTTGCTCTCAGCTGTTTAGACACTACATACTAAACAAATGGAGTGAAGTACCAAGTGATTTAAAAACCAGAGTCATCAGCATACTTCATGATGAGTTTCCCGTTCCAACATGGGATCAGCGCTTCAATGAAGACCTGATGAAGATTCGAATGCGCGAATACTGCAAACACAAGTGTTCCGAAGTGCAAAAAGCAATCAAGCATGGGTGAAACAGGCCAGATTGGCTGGCCAAAGAAGATTGGAAGAATGCGAAGAAAGCAGCGCGTGAGAATCCTGACAAGTGGAAGCAACAAAAGGATGCAGCCAAAGCGCGAGTAGAGGCAGGGAGCTCGCACCACTTGGGGAGCGGTGGATGGGCATCATTTGAGGCCGATTTTGTAAGTGTTTTTGCATTGCTCTTTATGTTCGATAGTTTAGGGTTTATGAGTTTTTTAATTCTAACATAATGAATTCTTTGTATGTTTTGACAGTGGTCGATGACAGGACGTGATCCCACACCGTACGAGCGCGAGTACGCAGGCAGGAAGGGCTTAAACGCCCTGATGGACATTCTCAGTTCTCGCGGTGGCATGGTTAGTATTAGGGTTTACTCTTTTCTATTTTTTGTATTGTTTTATAAATGTCGTTATATGTTTATACTTACTGAAAGCTGTCTTATTGTCTTTTTTTGCAGAATCCGACAGATACGCCGCTTGGACGCGATGAGACGTCTGACTAGACGACGTCAGTTTAGCCGTAGCTAGATAGCATTAGTTTGGGGTTTCTCATAGCTTATGTATCATGAGACGGATTTTATACGTCTTTTTGAACCATGTATATTATTACATTTGTCACCGCAGTTCATTTTGCCAATCAATTCTTTATGCCTATGATGTTGTACAATTGTCATTATTACATTTGCCAATCAATTCATTTTGCCTATGATGTGTACAATTGTCAATTTTACGCTTGTCAATTTTGCAAACAATGTGTCTTGTGGGTGACTATTTTGGGTTTATTATCTACCCTTGCACTTTTTTAAAAAAGTGAATCGAGTACAATATGGTTGATGGGTGGCAGGGCATTCAATGCCCTATCACCAAAAAAAAATTCTCTCGGGTGTCGCTATAACCATCGCTATTTATGGCTCTGTAGCGTCGCTATAGACTTCTGTGTAAACGTCGCTATAACCGTTGCTATGAGCGTCTCTATATAGCGACGCTTATAACGACGCATATAATGACGTCGATAGCGTCGCATATAGCGACGCTCTTCTAACGACGGTTTTAGCGACGCCGGGGGTTATAAAAACCCAGTGTATTTCCATCGCTAACAGCGTCACAAGAGCACACAACCTCTTGTAGTGTCAAGCCGGCATCCAAAGTGTTAATGTATTTGGTGTGGATTTTATGTTTTGATTGAATTTAAGAAGAAATCATCTTTAGTTCTTTTGTAGATAAAGTTAAGTACGATGCTATCATATCAGAGAACCTCCATGTACGAATTTCTTAATGCATTATGCGTTGGGCAAGATCATTTGAACTATCTCTTATGAGTAAGGTCTCTTTATGTATATCCAAATTATATACCACCACCTACAATATCTTCTTATACGATGTTAATCCTTTATATTAATACTTTTGTCTAATAAATGCTCATTTAATTTAATTTCTTCCAAGTTACTCTCCTTGCAATATAACTAATGGAACACACACAAGCAATTTTACAAAAAAGAAGAATATCCCCGGACACTCTTAGAAGACAAGGCTCTTTTAGCTACTTGCACTATCTTATGACCTATGAAATCAATTGTCTCTAACGTCGTGTCTGGTACTTTCTCTCATTGGGATTACTCTTGAAATGGGTAATCATTAAGTTATAAAGCTACTCACATGAACTCAAGTAATTAGTGATGCTTGGCAACACTTTGTACGTACTTCACTATTTCAACCTACACCAAGTTGGTTTCAAGGAAGTAGTAAATATTTTATTTGTAATGCCTTTTCTAGCCCATTGGTCACAAGCACACCAATTCACTGATTTAGGTTATAAGTATATACTCATCATGGTGTAGATTCGCAAACTTAAGAAACACCAACTAATCGTGTAGATTCACTAGTTTAGGCAACACACTTGCACATGCATCCACTAATTTAGGCAACACATCAACAAACATTAGATTAATTATTTTGATTATCTTATATTAATATTGTCACTAAGGGCTACCAAAGTGTTAATGTATTTGGTGTGTGTTTAAATCATCAATTGAATTTAGTAAGAAATCATCTTTAGTTCTTTTTCTATGAGAGACACTTTTGTAAAGCTAAGCAAAATGCTATCATATCAAGGAACCTCGAGGTATGAATTTCATGATGCATTTCAATAACATACATCTAGAAAGATCATTTGAATTATCTCTATTGAGTCATCTCTCTTATGTATCTTTAGGCCATCTATAATACACCATCCTAGTGCTTATTCTACTTCCTTCTTTATCTTAAGATCTCCAAATTCTATACCACCACCTACAATATCTTCTTATATGATGACAATACTCCAATTTAATACTCTCATCTAATAAATTTTCATTTAAGTTACTTTCTTCTAAGTTACTATCTTTGTAGATATACCTAATGGGACACACTCGAGGACACACCCAAGAGATTTTACAACAAAGAAGAATACCACCACACTCTCTTAGAAGAAAGAGCTAGTAGCTCTTTTTTGTATATGCCCAACACTCGCTCAATGGAATTGAGTCTTTGCCTTTTGCATGCTATGGCATTCCCTTCTTGAAGCAAGACTGCTCCAAGGTAATCTCCACAAGACTCACATTGAACCTCAAATGGTTTTGAGAGATCTAGTAGTGTAAGCATAGGTTTAGAGGTAAGTTTCTCTTTGAGCTTCTCAAAAGAATTTTTCTCTTTTGTAGTCCATGTATAATTAACATTTTTATGTTAAGTAATGTAATGGTCCTACTATTTGTGATAATTTTTCTATGAAGTGTCTATTGTATGCACACATACCAATAAAGCTGCATAGCTCATGTAGATTCCTTGAATTAGGAAATCCTTTTACTACCTCTAGCTTGGTTGGATCCATACGGATGTCATTTAGAGAGAGAATATGGCCTAGGTGTTGAATCTCTTCTAATAAAAATTCACTCTTCTTTTCATTAATGAAAATTTTATTCTCTCTCAAAACTTGAAAGATTACTTGGAGGTGTTGCTTATGCTCCTTGCAAAAATTGGAGTAAATGATGATATCATCAAAGAATACTCCAATAAACTTGCAGTAAGACCTAAAACATTTCTCCATTAAACGGTTGAATGTGGATGGATCATTTGTTAGCCAAAAGGCATCACAAGATTTTTATAAAGACCAAAACATTGTGCAAAAAATGATCTCTACAATATCTTCACTGACTATCCTTATTTGATGATATCTACTTTAAAGGTCAATCCTACTGAAGTAGGTAGACCCTTGTAACTTATCAAAAAATCTTCTTCTTGTAGCATGAGAAATCTATTTTTGATAGAGTAATCCTATTTAGTACCCTATAGTCAACACACATGCTATAGGTACTATCTTTCTTTTGTACTAGAAGGACTGGTGAATAGAAAGGAGAGGATCTAACTATCCTTATTTGATGATATCGACTTTAAAGGTCAATCCTACTGAAGTAGGTAGACCCTTGTAACTTATCAAAAAAATCTTCTACCTGCAGCATGAGAAGTATTTTTTTGATAGAGTAATCCTATTTAGTGCCCTATAGTCAACACACATGCTATAGGTACTGTCTTTCTTTTGTACTAGAAGGATTGGTGAATAGAAAGGAGAGGATCTAGGCCTCACCATCCATTTCTCAACCAGTTCATGTAATTGCCTTATGATCTCCTCTTGTTGAGCTTGTGAAACTCAATAGGGAGGCTTATTGGGTGGTGAGCTCCCAGGTATATTAGAGAAAATTTGGACGCTCAAAGGGGCTCTATAAGGACTTTGACTTTCTCTCTCTTGTCCAATATGGGTGCACGATAAAGTTTTTTTACAAATGAGCACAAAACTTTTTGGACCTTTTGGATTTAGAATGTACTCATTGAGATCTATCCATTGATATATAGCATGCTATCAGATTCCTTGAATTCCGTTTTATGACAACTCTGTCTTATAAGTGGAATCTCTCCCCACACTTTAGTTTCAGGTGGGAGGCCATAATTTCTACAAATAAACTCCAAATTTATCGTAGTTTGTGAATTTAGAACCTACTTTCTAAGATCTTTCCAATGATATGCTGGTTGATAAGGTTTTGACAAATCATTTATGTACTTCATTGGGTTGCCCACTTTGGACAAGAGAGGCAAAGTCAAACCTCCTTAAAGGGCCCCTTTGAGAGTCCAAATTTTCCATAATGGAAGCTCTATTGTATGGTCATCATCCCCTCCTTTTGGAGGTAACTCTCCAGGGATGTCATCGACAAAAACAACTTGGAATCTATTTTGAAAATTAGACAACTACTCTCATTCCTCTTGATTCCTACCACTTTGATTTAGCAATACATTAGGATCATTTATGGACTCTTTAACAAAAATCATGTACGGGAAAACCAAGATTTTCATTGACTTATCAAAAGCAAGACGGTATTTACAAGGGGTATCGTATGAACACATGAGAAAATGTGTGAGTGTGTGGTAGAGTATGCCTAAAAGTGAGAGCTTTCCCTTTCCTTGGGCGACCCCCTCCTAGCACTAACTTGCACCCCATGCCAAGGCCTAGCCAATCACAGGCTTTGGTCATAACTAGCAATAGAGGTAGCATTTGGATGAGTGTCCCTCTTTACCCCTTTGAGAGAGAGATTAATTAAACATTTAATTGGATCTAAATTCTCATTGGACCTCCCTAAAGGCCATCCAATAGGATTCATGCACACTATGAAGGAAACATGGATAGGGGCTTGACATGTGTCCTTTATGCCTCTTGTGTCTTGGGCATTCCTTGAGTGTGTGTGAGTATGTTGTCTCTCATCCCCTACCTTTACGGATTTCCCCCTACTATGTAGGGATCATGTTTGAATTGAACACCTCAAGCACCTTGGTCATTAAGAACCTCAAGCACCTTGGTCATCAAGCACCTTGAGAACCTTAGTCATTAATCACGGCCTCAAGCACCTCATGCAACTTAGTCAGCTCAAGCAAGAACCTCAAGCACATGCCTAGATTGCATAATGTCTAAAGTACGTAAAGGTCCTAGGTCTAAGGACTTTAAGCACTAAACTTTGGAGGTCTTTAATGAAGATAACCCTAAGGTCTTTTAAGATACATTATCTTCTCATTGCTCTTTGGCAGACCATCTCCTTTTTGGACTCTCAATGAGATGTAGCCTTCTCTCCTTTTGGTCCCGTGCTGAGATAGGTCTAAAAGCACATATCTATATTCTAACTCTTGTTTCCATTCATTTTCCCACATTAAATGACCGGTTCAATATGAGAAAATTATTTGGGATAGGTAGATATTAGATTTTATGACATTTCGTATACCATCACCTTTTAAAGGCGGCTTACATTGGCTAGGTTTTATTGATGGTACGTTGACATAAGTTGCACCATTTAAGACGGCATACTTTGGTTTGTGTTTTTTTCTCATGACATTTTGAGGGACTGGCTATAGGAGTAATTTTATTTAGTGGGTTGTAACACCATAGGAGTTGATTCCTTGCCGGAGGGGCTCTGGTTACATTGGCATACTCGTGGTATTACTGTATTTTTCTACTCTGCTACACGTTGAGCAATGGGCTAGTAATTTTATTGCAAACTATGGTTTTGGATTTTGAAAGTAAGGGGTTGATTATGTAGGCACTTAGTGATGGTTCTCAAATCACTTGCATGGTTTTTTGGCTCAACAAGCTGTAAATAGAGGATTTACATCTTACAGGCTACGCATGGCATTTCTCATGATTTGACTGCATACTTTGGTTTTTCTGAATAAGGGCTTGATCTTGTAGGCACTTAGTGATGGTTCTCAAAGCACGTGCATGGGGGGCTTTTGGCTGAATGAGTAAACAGAGGATTTGCGTCTTACAGGCAGCACATGGCATCGCTATATTAGCTGGTTTTTTGATGGGGTTATTGCATTTTTTCATTTTTTTCAAAAAAATGGGTTAGATTGGGACCTTATTCTCTTATTGGACTTAATGATTTTTGGTTTGGTATTCATATCCATGGTTGAAGTCTAAGACAATATCAAGATAATGTTTGATAGGATAACATCGTATTTTAAAGTCTTGGCTTTTACAGACAATATGTCTTCTATGTTATTCAGGTTTTCCTTAAAAAAAGGAGGGTGATTTTGAGGGATAGAGGGGATATGAATAGGATTGTGAGCACTGTTAAGGAGGTTACGCCGCTAGCGGAAGCTAAATAGCGAGAACTCAACCAACAACAGAATTTGTCAGATGAGGACGGAGCTTGACCCGCAGGCGCATGGAAACAACTAGGTGGGTGTCAAATCACCTACTCGACCTTCTAATGACAATCACTACTAAGGAAATCAAATCTAAGTTCTAAAATACGCAAGTGACTGAAATCCTTACTACGAACGAATGCTATACGAAACAGAATCAAGAATCATTGAATCGATCTCAAACTCAAGGGGAAGTCTATACACTAGGTAAGAACAACACCCTAAAGACTTGAACTGCAAAATCAACCTATAACCACTCCGTGCGGTAAACGCGTATGAAGACAGGCCGAAAAATACAGGTGATCAAAACTTGACCCCGATGGTACCAATGTGTAGCTCTACTCGTTGTGGTTCTATAGATATGCTGCACGCTCCATTCCGACATACGAGTTGGAAGAAAACTCACACCGAAGCTCGTAGGAACTTACCACACATAGAAGCCGATAGCGCGCACTCTTGGTATCTGTGCGTAGCTCTCGCCATTGCTAACACAATGGCGGTGTCGCTTCTCCAATGGCAGCTCCGTAGCTCGCGTAGCAAGTAGATAAGACTCTCTCTCTCTCACTCTCTCTCAGACACAGTCACGGCGCTCAAAAACTCACTTTGATTAATAATCTGAATCCCTTAGGTTACAAAAACTTTGCTTATATACCTCAGCCTTGGAGGTGAGAACATCTCTAACTAATTACATCAGCAAGTGAAATTACTTCAGGATTACAAGCTGGAAACTCAATTGAGTCTCGTTACTTAATGAATGGCTCAAATCAAAATTAATGTCAGAAAGACATTTATTACAATCAATGGTTACAAAATGATGAGTGTGAGCAAAAATGTGGGTGTGATCCTCTGCTGGCTCAACAAGCACTTGGTCTTAATGTGTTCTTGGACTAATTCTTACTGCTTCATGAAAAACTATTTAGTGTTGTAGGACTGTTGAAAAGGTACAATTTGTTTTTGGGCTAATATTGGGAAGTAACACACTTGGATCAGAAGGGGTGGTGGCCTTCCGATCAGAATGATATGTATATATATAGCTATTTAAAAATAGGTATATATAACCTTATCTATAACAACTACAAAAATCCGTCTGGGTCTTAAACAAGTAATGACCTTTTTGACTATGGGCTCTTACAATAAACATTAAAAGAAGAAATATGCAAATTTTTAACTAGAATTATTGATTACTTTAGAAAATGGTTTTAAGTTAAAAAGGTTGTAAGTTGGACATGGATAACAACTGATATAGTCCATACACACATGTAAAACGCATTCAAGTCTAACATATTTGCTGTATTATTTGAATGGGTGCAAGTGAGGACTCTATCCTTTCTTGGATTTTTTGGGTTTAGTCGTTTGTCCTTCATGTACGAGACTCTTTTCGCTTTACGGAGCAAACAACATAAATCACCTCTTATACTTATATACTGAAATGAGACCTCATTCTTATAGCAATGTACAAAAATAATTATAAGACTAAGTTGTTTTTGTGCTACCCTTGGTCACTTGTCTAAAGCCAGCTGTCTTTGAACTCTTATGTTCATTTGTGTTTATCTATTTAAGTAAAATAACTACACACACACACACACATGGTAAATACTAAAACTTTAAAAAAATATTTCACCTCACCAACAATCTATGAATATGTACATAGCATCTTGAAAGACAATATTTTGGAGTCTATGTTGTCCCTTGTAAGCAAGCATGCCCTCAACGATTGCATTGCCAAGCATGAAAATGGTTTTTTTCACTTACCTATAACTAACAACCTCACCATAAATTTGTTACCCATGCCAATGCCTTGCAAAGTGCCACTAGAAGCAACCCTTGACAATAAATTCCATGATGCCATGCTAGCCATATGACATCAAATTTTCAACATAAGTAATCACATTTCGAGAAAAGATGTGGCTTCAATTTTTTGAAAGCAAGCAAAGCTTCCCAATGGACATAGCTTGCAGTCATAGCCCTTGGTAACACTCTCATATTCCTAGACTATGCCACATATATTTAAGGTGCATTCCAAGAGATTGGTTGAAAAGATCCCTTTGCTCCACCTTATTTAAAAAGAGGTCTAACAATACCCTTGTTCATCTAAGTATCAATACAAAAATCCAAGAGATGATGTTCAAGAGAGGAAGATTGTCAATAACTTCTTGTGTTTCTCAAAGTGCTCTCACCCTCCCTCACTAGGAAGACCTAGTAAGGACCTTTCCAGCCTTAGGGTGATCACCCATAGGTATGTTAATATAGCACCTCCTACGGTGTGTGGACATGTATTCTTTATATGTTGCATCCATTTGTGCCATAGGAATATAGATCGTATATGCAAAAGACCAATTTCTTTTTGATAACATAAGATATCTTTTCCTATGCTAAACATGGCTTCCTCTCCCAATGTCTTTGTCTACGAGAATTCTTTGTTAGTTGTTCCTCTGAGAGAAGGAAGATCTGTGTGTGTGTGTGTGTGTGTGTGCACGCATATGTGTATGTGTGTGTGTGTATTGTGGAAACCTTGAGGTTCTCATTCCTCTCTCATCGTACGTGCTACATGATGCCTTAATAGACTCCCAAGTGAATAAATCTTTTCTACAACATTAATGTACTACAACTTGGGAGGAATTCGGTGGGTCACGCTTCATAAATTACACCACCCATATTGCCTCCTACTATAAAACTATGTGTGAGTCTATCCCCTTGTCAGCAATATGCAATGTCACACCCATTTAGCTTAGCTCCCACTCCCTTTCATGCAAGATATTACATTCGAGAAACGGTGAAGAGTGAAATTGATTTATGCACATTATGCTCACTACAAGTTTGAGAGTTTGAGTACCACACACTATGAGAGTGCTCAACATTTAGTCACATTTGAACTTGCTTCCCTGACATTTCCATTGCAACTCTCATTGCTACAATTTTGCAGCATCGAGAATCACTTATCATCCCCATACATACTACATCACATGTAAATTTGGTCCCATAGGTCATATTTGACCTCCAAGGACAATAATTAAAGATTAAATCTATCTATCTCCTTCCCTCCCTTCCTTCCTCACTCTCTTTCTCTCTCTAGCATATGAGCAGAATCTCCTTGTCTCTCTTCCTCTCTAACTATTTAATAAATTAGTAGAAGATCGCACACTCTCTCACTTTCTCATTTCTAATAACCCTCTCTCTCCCTCCCTCCTTCCCTCTCTCTCTCTCTCTCTCTCTCTCTCTCTCTCTCTCTCTCTCTCTCTCTCTCTCTCTCTCTCTCTCTCTCTCTCTCTCTCTCTCTCTCTCGTTTGTCTTCCACAACTCTCTCTCATCACGACCTACAATGATTTATTTGGTTGTTAGCATCATGCAAGACTCACTACCAGATTAAACCGTTATAGGTGTATACTTACTAATAAAACTAATGGTCAATAAATACATTGAATGTTTCAAATTAATATTTTTAGACACATCTCCAACAAAGGCTACATACCACATTTGGTAGACATGGAGGAGAAACTTTGACAAAAATCCTGCTACACTTTAGCATCCTTTTGGCCAAATAGCTAAGAGAGAAAAATTGAGAGAGAGAGAGAGAGAGAGAGAGAGAGAGAGAGAGAGAGAGAGAGAGAGAGAGACAGAGTAAGAGTATTTCCTGTCTTGAGGTAACAAATGCTCCATCATAATAGCGAGATCAAATATACCTTGAGTTGGAATGATGTGGCAATGAAATTTGCTTACCTTCACTTGCACAAGACTTAGTGTTTCAGTTCCCCTACCAGCTTTGCAATCTATCTAGCACTCCTCTTTATAAAATGCTAATATTTGTATGATTAACAATAGGCATAGAGAGAGTAAGACAAACACATGGTGTACTTTCATTTATTTTTAGGATGATGTTTTTAAGAAAGTAAAAACGCACACACACACACACACATCCAAACACACCCCAAACACGTATTTATAATTCATATATGATATTGGCTACAAACCATACATATTGTATAAATATTCTCTATGCACATCTTTTCCTGCCCTATATTCATATATGATATTGGCTACAAGCCATAAACACTGAATACATATTATCTACGCACATCTTTTCCTACCCTAATGACATGCGGGTGACATTGTATTCATTTTGAATGCTCCCTCACATGCCACAAGGCGATGAGAGAGAGAGAGAGAGAGATGCAATTATAATTCATATAGTATTCAATACAAATCATACATATTGTGTATATATTGTCTATGAGTCCCTAGGTCACATGAGTGACATTCAATTCATGTTGAGAGATCCTTCACGTGCCATGATGCCACTATTTAAAACAAGACCTAGAGGGGGGGGGGGGGGGGGGGGGGGGGGAGAGAGAGAGAGAGATAGATAGATAGATTTTATTATCGTCCTTGGAGGTCAAATATGACCTATGGGACCAAAGTTACATGTGATGTAGTATGTGTATGGCTGATGAGTGACTCTCGATGCTCCAAAATTGTAGTGATGAGAGTCGCAATGGAGAGCCCACACTTTGGCTGGGAGAGGAAAGTGTGTAGGTCTAAGTTATGGCTGAAAATTTGAGAGAAGCAAGTTCGGATGTGATCAAAAGCTGAGCACTCTAGTAGTGTGTGGTACTCAGACTCTCGAACTTGCAGTGAGCATAATGTGCACAATCGATTTGACTCTTCTCCATTGCCCCAACGCCCTATCTCGCATCGAAGGAAATGGGAGCTAAGCCGAATTGCTGCGATAGTGCGTATCGCGGACAAGGGAATAGGCTCAAGCATGTAAGTGTGAGTACGGTTTCCTCTCTCAGCGAAGAACATGGTTTTGTAGTTGGGGGCAATATAGGTGGTGTAATGTATGAAGCGTGACCCACCGGATTTCTCCCAAGCCGTAATACATTGGCGTTGTAGAAAAGCTTCATTCACTTGAGAGTCAATTGAAGCATCATGTAGCAAGTGTAATGCATCCCATCTCCCAAACCACTTCTTTATGTCTTGCATCCATCCCGTGCTCAAGATCTTGCTTTTATGCGTCTTTTGAACTTTTTTGCTTGCTTCCCATGCAATTGTAGGAAGTCGATGTGAGGGGTTTTGACGCATCTTTATCATGTACTCCACAACCCTTTCCATGCCCATAACCTCAATTGGAAGAGATCCCGACTCAAGAAGTAAGAGCATATATGGTGTTTGTGTCTTAACTTGGAGAAAGTTTGTAAGAAAACGCTTTTGGACATTCTCAAACTCTTTCCAAGTAGACTTTGAGATGCTCCCGCCCCACACTTCAACTCCATAAAGAAGAACCGGTGTCACCAATGCATCAAAAAGATACTTCTTGAGAACCCAACACTTGATGTTTCCCGCATTACACATGTTCTCAAATGCATAATATGCTCTCTTTCCCGCTTCCAAACGACGCATAGCACATTCATGCCACTTGTGATTGGATGGAACCTCAAGGCCAAGGTACTTAAAGCTCTCAACAACTTCAAGTGTCTCGTTGTTGTACACAATGCATGGCTTCTCCTTATGGTTGGTTTTCACAAGCATAACCTTTGTTTTGGATTCATTTACAATCAGCCCACTATGCAAGCAAAAGTTCTCAAGGACAACCATAAGCTTTTGTGCATCTTCTAAAGTGTGTGCTAGAAGCACTACATCATCCGCATACAACAAAAGCATGATTACCGCATTCCAAATAGTGACCTCTTCAATGCCTTCTTCTTGCATAAAGTCAAGTACCATTTGTTCCAATTGATCGATGCATAGACCAAAGAGAGTTGGTGACAATGGACATCCTTGTTTAACCCCAATAGTGCTTACAAAAATTTCTGAAATTTCTCTTCCCATGCGCAATTGACAAATCACCTTCTCATAGATTCGAGAAACCGCAAGCATAAACTCACTTGGCACTTGGAGTTCTTCCATCCTTCTCCACAAATTGTTACGTGGAATCATATCAAAGGCTTTCTTAAAGTCCACAAAACAACAATACAATCGCTTGCCTTTCAACCGACTTTCCTCCATGAGAACACGAAGAGTAACAAGATGATCAATGGTGCTATGGGATCGACGAAAACCCGCTTGTCCCTTTGCACGCTTGTCATTCTCTTCAGCCCAATCACTCAATTTCATCTCCATTATGCACCCAAACAACTTTGCCATAAGAGACCCAATCATTATAGTCCGGTAGTTGCTTACATTCTTTACATCCCCTCCTTTATGCAAAGGCTTAACCCAATTAGTACTCCAATCATAAGGCATACCATGTTGAAGTGCAAGGTTGAACATATCACACATCCACTCATGGGTAAAATCTCCCGTCCATTTGATCATCTCCGGCTTGATACCTTGAAGATCTCCCGCTTTGCGAGTGGCCAACTTTTCAAGCCCACCGCATACATCATCAATAGTAAAAAAAGACGACATACATGGGAGTGAACCATAAAATGGCATTTTTTCAGTATTTTCTTGCTCATATAATTGCCTACAATGTGTGTACATATCCACTAGACTCAAGTTACCAAAATTCTCAACCCGCTTGCCTCTCAAGTTTCTCCAAAATCTTCCACATGCATGTGCCTTTTCTTGGACTTGAAATTCTTGTTGCTTTACTTCCCATCTTCTTCTCTTCTTTTGAATCAATGCCTTGTATGTACGCAAATGACTTTGATAGTTGTCTTTGTCCATAGTTGCATCAAGCTTTATCAAGGACTTTCGAGCATCTTGACATTCTTTATCAAACCACCTTTTGCGTGATCTATCTTTGTGGATACCATGGAGATGCTTTATGGCAAAGTATTCTTCCGCACAAGAACAAATAGCTTTCTTGAAAGCTTCCCATTTAGTTTCCAATGGTGCATCACATTCAAGCTTTGTCATCCATAATTTTTGCTCAACCATTTCAATGTACATTGGTGCCCGTTTGAAATCCATACATAGTGATAACTTCTCTTTCCTTTGGCTGAGATTATCATGCTTAGTTGCTTCTCCACATGAAAGGTCAATACATAAGGTGCGATGGTCGGATTCTGGGGTCCATTGACCAAACATAAAACTCTTTATGCGATACATGATGGCTTCAGAGAGTAGCATATAGTCAATCACACTATCCCCATTATGTCTTCTACATGTAAATCCATTGGTTCCACTCCACAAAGATACACCATTGGCAATGAGCATACCCGTGCTATTACACATGTGTAAAAGTAACTTTCCATAGTGATCCGGCTCTTTCTCATCCATTGAAGGACGATCATACAAGTGAACTTCCTCCAACTCCCTTGAAATGTATGGCATATCAAATTGTTGAGTATCATGTTGCAATGTTTTTGTGCGAGCATTCATATCCCCAAATACAATAACATCACCTTCACCTTTGAAATAAGCAATGTCCTCTTCCAAATCAGAAAATGGTTGATCTCTATCCATGCAAGCATAAAAGGGAGAATCATGATGAGGAATGTAGCAACCGGCTACAAAAATGGGTGCTCTTTTTGGTGTCATAATTTTCAGCCATACATAACGTTTGTACTTGTCATCTTTCACAATTGATACAAAATCTTCCAATCCTTTCTTAACCATACATGCTAACCCTCCTTGTCCTCTTCGTTGCTTGAGATTCTTTGACCACATCAATGAATGTACATTGTAATCCTCCAAGCCGTTAATTCTTTGTGTATCATGCTCCCAAGTTTCAACAAGAAGTACAACATCGGCTTTGCTTGTTAGTTCATCAATGCCAACCCCCGCATTCCATGGGTATCCATTACAATTCCAAAAGCATATTTTCAATTGTAACTCGGTCTCATAGGTCACGCATCCCTATTTGCTTGAGAGACTTGCCTCCTCCTTGGGCACATTTTCTTCATGAGAGATCTCCTTGTTTTTATTATTCTTTTCCTCATATGCCTTGCGACGCATATTTTGTTGCTTAATAGTGCGATCTTCACATACAAAACATTTTGTATCCCTCAAATAGATCCAACTATTATCAAGGATAATCTTTCGCTTGGTCTCATCCGGCATGGTGCATACAATTGGCCGTTCTCCCGAGCGAGGAGCTCCTTGCTTCCCCACTCTATGTGCTCCATATACCATAACTCCGGACATGCCAAAGTGGGTTTTGAAGAAATCTTCAATAACAATGGCAAGAGAAGGAGGTGTCTCTAACTTCTCTTCGGGAATTCCACGAATAACAATGTTCTTGGAACGTCGCTCCCGTTCCTTCAACTCCTCCACATCCACATTCTCAACATTCTTTGTTTGAACCATAGCTTGCATGAGTGAGGAATTAGAAACCACATTGCTACCACATACATCAGCCCAAGACTTGTTTGTGCATACATTTTTCATGTCGCATACATCCCGGCTCATAGTGTCAAATTTCTCCTCTTTCAATACATGGTCATGCTCTACTTTGCTCATCCGCTCCTTCAAAGCATTCAAGTCCACAAGAGAGCGTTTACATTCCTTGACTTCCTCTTCAAGTTGCATCAAACGTGTTGTTTGCATCTCAAGTGTCCTCTTGAGATTCTCATTCTCAACCACAAGTACCCTTAGTGTGCCATTCTCCATTGCAAGTGCTCGTAAGTCTTCGCCTTGTTTGTTTACGGTCTCTTGCAATGATACCAAGTACGCCATGATCATGGTTTCCGATGTCGTTGGTTGGGTGGTTGTGTTGCTATCTCCATACTTAGGAGATTTTGGATCATTTTCCACAATGGTTGTGGACCTTGTTGAAGAAGAAGAACCCTTGCGAGTGCCGGAAGACATTGTATGTAAAATAGGAGATGAGAATCAATTTTGTTGAACCTGTTCACTTTGGAAATGCTGCTACAGAAACGCCTTCCATAACTCTGAAAATTTCTGTCTTTACATCAATGCGTAGAGGACTTCGTGCTCTTCGATTGAGGCTATAGATCACCCAAATCGGAGTTCGGATGAAGAAGTTATGATCAAAAGAGTGGACTGCTGTCTACTAGGTCAAAAAACGGCTGCACTGAGAGAGAGAGAGAGAGAGAGAGAGAGAACTTGGTAGTGTGCTATGATAATGGCAAGAATGATGGCTAGTGCATGGAAGGCACACAAAGGGCCAGTATTAGTTATGAAGGTAGGGAGTAGCTTATCCAACAAGTGCCATGATGCCACTATTTAAAACAAGACCTAGAGAGAGAGAGAGAGAGAGAGAGAGAGAGAGAGAGAGATAGATAGATAGATAGATAGATTTTATTATCGTCCTCGGAGGTCAAATATGACCTATGAGACCAAAGTTACATGTGATGTAGTATGTGTATGGCTCATGAGTGACTCTCGATGCTCCAAAATTGTAGTGATGAGAGTCGCAATGGAGAGCCCACACTTTGGCTGGGAGAGGAAAGTGTGTAGGTCTAAGTTATGGCTGAAAATGTGAGAGAAGCAAGTTCGGATGTGACCAAAAGCTGAGCACTCTAGTAGTGTGTGGTACTCAGACTCTCGAACTTGCAGTGAGCATAATGTGCACAATCAATTTGACTCTTCTCCATTGCCCCAACGCCCTATCTCGCATCGAAGGAAATGGGAGCTAAGCCGAATCGCTGCGATAGTGCGTATTGCGGACAAGGGAATAGGCTCAAGCATGTAAGTGTGAGTACGGTTTCCTCTCTCAGCGAAGAACATGGTTTTGTAGTTATGGGCAATATAGGTGGTGTAATGTATGAAGCGTGACCCACCGGATTTCTCCCAAGCTGTAATACATTGGCATTGTAGAAAAGCTTCATTCACTTGAGAGTCTCAATTGAAGCATCATGTAGCAAGTGTAATGCATCCCATCTCCCAAACCACTTCTTTATGTCTTGCATCCATCCCGTGCTCAAGATTTTTCTTTTATGCGTCTTTTGAACTTTTTTTTTTGATTCCCATGCAATTGTAGGAGTCGATGTGAGGGGTTTTGACGCATCTTTATCATGTACTCCACAACCCTTTCCATGCCCATAACCTCAATTGGAAGAGATCCCGACTCAAGAAGTAGAAGCATATATGGTGTTTGTGTCTTAACTTGGAGAAAGTTTGTAAGAAAACGCTTTTGGACATTCTCAAACTCTTTCCAAGTAGACTTTGAGATGCTCCCGCCCCACACTTCAACTCCATAAAGAAGAACCGGTGTCACCAATGCATCAAAAAGATACTTCTTGAGAACCCAACACTTGATGTTTCCCGCATTACACATGTTCTCAAATGCATAATATGCTCTCTTTCCCGCTTCCAAACGATGCATAGCACATTCATGCCACTTGTGATTGGATGGAACCTCAAGGCCAAGGTACTTAAAGCTCTCAACAACTTCAAGTGTCTCATTGTTGTACACAATGCATGGCTTCTCCTTATGGTTGGTTTTCACAAGCATAACCTTTGTTTTGGATTCATTTACAATCAGCCCACTATGCAAGCAAAAGTTCTCAAGGACAACCATAAGCTTTTGTGCATCTTCTAAAGTGTGTGCTAGAAGCATTACATCATCTGCATACAACAAAAGCATGATTACCGCATTGCAAATAGTGACTTCTTCAATGTCTTCTTCTTGCATAAAGTCAAGTACCATTTGTTCCAATTGATCGATGCATAGACCTAAAAGAGTTGGTGACAATGGACATCCTTGTTTAACCCGAATAGTGCTTACAAAAATTTCTGAAATTTCTCTTCCCATGCACAATTGACAAATCACTTTCTCATAGATTCGAGAAACCGCAAGCATAAACTCACTTGGCACTTGGAGTTCTTCCATCCTTCTCCACAAATTGTTATGTGGAATCATATCAAAGGCTTTCTTAAAGTCCACAAAACAACAATACAATCGCTTGCCTTTCAACCGACTTTCCTCCATTAGAACACGAAGAGTGACAAGATGATCAATGGTGTTGTGGCATCGACGAAAACCCACTTTACCCTTTGCACGCTTGTCATTCTCTTCAGCCCAATCACTCAATTTCATCTCCATTATGCACCCAAACAACTTTGCCATAAGAGACCCAATCATTATAGTCTGGTAGTTGCTTACATTCTTTACATCCCCTCCTTTATCCAAAGGCTTAACCCAATTAGTACTCCAATCATAAGGCATACCATGTTGAAGTGCAAGGTTGAACATATCACACATCCACTCATGGGTAAAATCTCCCGTCCATTTGATCATCTCCGGCTTGATACCTTGAAGATCTCCCGCTTTGCGAGTGGCCAACTTTTCAAGCCCACCGCATACATCCTCAATAGTAAAAAAAGAGGGCATACATGGGAGTGAACCATAAAATGGCATTTTTTCATCCTTTGCTTGCTCATATAATTGCCTACAATGTGTGTACATATCCACTAGACTCAAGTTACCAAAATTCTGAACCCGCTTGCCCCTCAAGTTTCTCCAAAATCTTCCACATGCATGTGCCTTTTCTTGGACTTGAAATTCTTGTTTCTTTACTTCCCATCTTCTTCTCTTCTTTTGAATCAATGCCTTGTATGTATGCAAATGACTTTGATAGTTGTCTTTGTCCATAGTTGCATCAAGCTTTATCAAGGACTTTCGAGCATCTTGACATTCTTTATCAAACCACCTTTTGCGTGATCTATCTTTGTTGATACCATGGAGATGCTTTATGGAAAAGCATTCTTCCGCACAAGAATAAATAGCTTTCTTGAAAGCTTCCCATTTAGTTTCCAATGGTGCATCACATTCAAGCTTTGTCATCCATAATTTTTGCTCAACCATTTCAATGTACATTGGTGCCCATTTGAAATCCATACATAGTGATAACTTCTCTTTCCTTTGGCTGAGATTATCATGCTTAGTTGCTTCTCCACATGAAAGGTCAATACATAAGGTGCGATGGTCGGATTCCGGGGTCCATTGACCAAACATAAAACTCTTTATGCAATACATGATGGCTTCAAAGAGTAGCATATAGTCAATCACACTATCCCCATTATGTCTCCTACATGTAAATCCATTGGTTCCACTCCACAAAGATACACCATTGGCAATGAGCATACCCGTGCTATTACACATGTGTAAAAGTAACTTTCCATAGTGATCAGGCTCTTTCTCATCTATTGAAGTACGATCATACAAGTGAACTTCCTCCAAATCCCTTGAAATGTATGGCATATCAAATTGTTGATTATCATGTTGCAATGTTTTTGTGCGAGCATTCATATCCCCAAATACAATAACATCACCTTCACCTTTGAAATAAGCAATGTCCTCTTCCAAATCAGAAAATGGTTGATCTCTATCCATGCAAGCATAAAAGGGAGAATCATGATGAGGAATGTAGCAACCGGCTACAAAAATGGGTGCTCTTTTTGGTGTCATAATTTTCAGCCATACATAACGTTTGTACTTGTCATCTTTCACAATTGATACAAAATCTTCCAATCCTTTTGTGGACATATGGCAAGATCTTGGTGCTCCCCAATGAATTCATTGGTAATAAAATGAGGGATATTCTGCTCATTGCTCTAGCACATGCATAGCTTGACCTCAAACTTATAAAAGTGACCCATGAAGTCAACACTAGGGGTCAAATCTGAGTAGAAAGCCCACCATGTTGAGGATGCTAAGAAATAAAGGCAAAAGGAAAAATTAGGAATTGGTACAAAAGCTGAGAAGAAAAGTTTCTTGAGAGACACCGATTAGATATATGAGAGAAATAATGAGATCATGTCCACAATGAAAGGAGGATCGCTAGTAGAGATACGACTAGCAACATATGGGTCAAGAAAATTAGCAATCAACTCTATGGATATTAGCATATTGATGGATATTAGTACATTGAAGGATCCCAATGCATAGATAAAAAAATCTATTGAGTATATTTTCTTAAATTAATTCCCATCCTCTTGCTTTAACTAACTTAGTGTCTACTTTTGAGAATGGAGACTAACTGGTATTTATTGTTTGTAGGTTAATAAGGAGCCAACTTCCTCAACAAAGCCAGCCCGAGATATACATTTTGGATACTCATCTCTTAGTGCTTCTCCAAATGAAAAATACCCCTCAAGGTACATTAGAGAGATGGTTTGATCATTGCCCTATGATTTAAGTAGAAATGGTTGTTTTTCCATCTGAAAGCAATAATCATGGGAGCCTAATATGCATTGATCTTGACAAGGAAATAGTATGGACTCTCATTTCAATTCAAGGAACCCATAGAGAATGAAGGTTGTGAGCACTCATACTTAACAACATCAACTCGCAAGGGACAAGCATCAGAAAGGAATGGAGGAGCTTGGTGAGCTGGTTACAAAAATTTCAGATGCATGCAAAGCAAAAGATGAGAAACTGCATGCATGCAAAGCAAATGAACTTCTAACTACAACCCTCTCACTTTAGAAAATTCAGGTACACTTAGATGTGGCAAATGCTTCCCTATAGTACTCAAAACAAAGAATAAATGACCAGGCAATATTCTTGTGGAAAATACGAGAGAATCCAACTGTGTGCTTGATCAAAGGAGCAGATGAGGTCTACAAGGCATTAGAGAAGAAAAATAAAGACCTCGAAATGGAGCTTAAGTTGGAGAAGTCTCGGCGCAAAGACCTGGCTTTGATGCAGGTCCAAAGAGAAGATGAGCTTCTGAAAGAAATAGCACAACTTAAGAGAGTGAATCAGTTATTGAGAGAGGGACGATTGAGAACCCAAGAGGAGGCAGGATTCCCTCAATTTCATTTGCTGAATTGAAGATGCAGCCAGCAGAAAAGCCAAGTGGCGAGGAAGAGTTTCAAGTACCCATTACTAAAGCAGACACCATGCCAATGGTCCAGCTCTCAAAGGCTGAGGAAGATTCACTGAAGGAAAAAGTTACGCAAGAGGTAGATGAGCAATGGATTGGGAGCTGAGAGTACTTCATTCCGTCAATGTCACACAACTCACTCTCAATCAAATCAATGCACAATGGCACCAGCAATCCCTGCCCTAACCTCTGATTAAAGTGGAGCTTCTACAAGATAAAGAAAGGTTGTACAAAGACATGAAAGTCAAGGGTGTAGATCAAGACCACCCAAAGTGGAGGCTGAGCTGGTTGAACAAGAATCCAAGGTATTTGATTCTGTTCACAAGAGCACGTGCAGCCCTACAAAAGGATCCAACTTTCTGTCATGTAGCACGAGTAAGGACTTGGCAAACACACAAAGCACTAATAAAGAAGCGGCCAACTGGACTGAATACCCCAGATTGCCTGCACCAACAAATGGACCACCTACGGAGGAGTACATGGTGAAAACCCTAACGGTCACCATGTCCTTCTTCAGAAGTCTACCAAATTTCTCATGTACAATGTTATAGAAAATCTTCCAAATGCTGCTCACCTACATCGAAGTATTCAATGACCCAGAGCAAGCAGCCACCCCTTGGATGTCATTCCTTGAGGGTAACAAAGGGTTGTGCTATGATCTCAGTGGGCAACCTTCTAAAGAAGTCCTCTATGGCTTCTACGCCAGATGCATGTTTTTACCTTCTCACAATATGTGGTGTTCGAGGAAGCATTCTAGATGGGATTCTTCACTTGGCGAATGAAAATATTTGGGCCAGTGATCAACAACCTCACATCACGATTTGTCGGCTACTCAGCAATGAAGCTGAAAAACAGAGTTACTATGCAGTTTCTCCAGGTGCCAGATAAAGAAAGGAAAATCAGATATGAAAAGGCTCTTACAACACTTAAAGACCGCCTCGCCAGTCGTCAACCCAAAGACTACTTTAGCCCATAAAGCTGTGTTAGGAGACAACACGGACGAGGAGGGGGGCAATGCTAGGAGCAAGCTAACACGGACACCACGGATACCATTTTTAAGAGCTCTCATTGTAAAAACACTTATTATTTTGATAAATCGGGATTATTATAACTCCTATTTTTCGGATAAACCTTGTGATTAATGAGCCAGGGCTACAAGCTTCCAGATTGTATCAACCTGTCATCGACTATCTTTACTTAAAGCTCCTAGATTATTAGTTTTGACCACCAAAAACCTTGGCTAAGGTATAAAAACCAATTATTATAAGTTATTTGTAAGTTTTGGATAATGAAATACACAGTGTGAGATAATGGTGCTCACTTCTCTCCTTCTTGCGCTTCCTACTCCCTCCCCGATTGTCACATTACAATCGTATTTGTTGCATTGCAACCGCAGGTAAGAGCTCTACGCATTGACGTAAACACATCACAATATTTTGTAGCTTTTGGCATCGCAGACCCGCGGCCTAATTTCATCATAAGTAGGAATTTAGACTAAAAATTCAAACACTAAGCATAGGCGGGGTATTGGGGCATCATTGCTAAGCATTTAGGTGCATTTTGGGTCGAAAACGACTAGGTCAAAAATCCACTGCTGTTAATAATCACGATTTTGGCACTTGACCTAAAGTGGGGTTTGAGACCATAAGCATGTGTGCTTAGGTCTTATAAACATGTGATAGAAGTTTCATTACGTTTGGATGTCATTTGATGTTGTAACAGATGTGATCTGTTTGCCTACGAGCGATTGTCTTTTGGTGATTTCAGTCAGTTGAGTGTAGCTTGAGTTAGATGCGAGTTTTTGGTTGTTTTTCGAGAGATTGACATCCTCTTGTAACCTCTATGCACTAGTTGAGTCAGCTTCGTCCCATGGATTGACAATTCAATCGTGGTTCTCATTAAAACTGTAATAAGATAGGATAGTGAGGATAGACACACGTCCCACAGTTCTCTACACATTAGCTTACAAACTTCTCAAGCTAAGTTAAGTATCTAGTAGGGGGAATGGCACCCAAGAGAAATTTCTATGGTGGATCACACCATCCTAAAGCCGAAACCAGTGATGGTAAAGGAAAAGGAAAGGTCTCGATGAATGAGGATGTGCCACTTATCCTAGAAGTGATGTTATTGCTCAAGAGCAGGTAAGAAACTTCTTTTTTGTTCAAAGGATCATGAGTAATTAGGTCAATCCCAATTTGAAACCACATCAACTGAATTTGTTAATTTTCTTTAATTTTCGTTAATACGGAAGGAGTGTTTGAGGATATACTATCTCAAGTAGGAACGAAACGTTTGCCTAGTAGGAAAACTCTCCAACCTTCTTCATTCAAAAATCCTATACCGATATAGTCAAAAATACCTTTGATATCCTGGGAGGAGGGCTTAGCAGAGTTAATGCTAAAGAAGTGTATATGGGTGCACACATCTTGCGGGTTTGTGCCTAGAATGAAATAATATCTGTGGGTTTATGGCTAGGTTGCAAGTTAGTCACTGCGGATTTGTGCCCAGATTGAAGGACAATTTAGTTGTATGGGCAACTAAAGACGCCGGGAGCAATAAACTCTCGCCAAGAGGAGTGAACTCTTGGGGTTTGTATACTTTAATGAAGACGATTCATATGTTATTTTTCTTCTAGGAAATATTGTTTTGGTGTTGCTTTGATCATGCTTAAAGGACCGTTCTAACGAACTTGTGATGGGAACCTTAAAAATAAATAATTTTTGTGTATGAGCAATCATGTGGTAGTAATTAGAAAACAAGTTAAAAAGTGTGAGTGTGGGGTGGAAAGTGGGGCCTGGTTCAGGGTGCCAGTCAAGGATGGGTGGTCTCGATTATGCGAGAAACTCTCCACTTCTCATTGATAGGAGAAACAAAACTAGAGACTCAGTGTGCCAAGAGTCGAGAAGTCCCAATTGTACGTGCCTCTGAAAATTATGAAGAAAAAGGAATTTGGGGTTTCTCTCTTTTGGAAGGTGAGAATTAGGAGCATTAGATTATTGTGTTAGTTCATGCTTTCCCTGCGAGAGAGGGCTAGGAAACATTTTCAAGGCTTGGACTCAAGTTACTTGGTGACAAGAGCCTGTCCATTAGAAATCTTGTTTCTCTTGACAATGTTTTTTTGAATCGATTAGGACCTAATGATCTGTCAGGTACCCTCCTATTGCCAAATGGGTATGGTAATGGGGCGGGTACCTCACACCAAGCCTCCTCAGCTTTTGTACGATTGGTTTACTACCCTCTTTAAGGGTTATGTGTTGTTGTGTCACAATGCCCCCTTTGATATGCTCGTAATTTATAATGAAAAGACTAGCATGCTTCCTTAAGACCTGTATGAAAGATTCCCTTTACTCGTGGGGAAAGTCCTTGGATAGCATGGTTTCTAACCCTATCCTATCTACTTCACCTTGGATTTCTTGGCTCTTCTTTACCTCTAGATCTCGCAACAACACACCCATCACCTCTAGAGAGCTTGGCTCATCCTCGAACATCTACTCATCACTCAAGAAGTTATCACTTTTACTCAACTCATTTTTAGAGGACTCTAGCTTTAGATTTTGTAGCCTACCTAACTTCATGTCATAAACAGTTTTTTAGTGCTTTTCACCAAACTTTCTTTTGAGATGTAACACAAATGCTCCAGTTTCCTAGTCTTGTCTAGCCTTCATTTCCATGAGCCAAGGCCTCCCCAGAAGTAGTGGGTAGCCTTCCCCCTTGGTAGAGATCACATATGAATCTATTGACACACTTACCCCAAAAACCAACACTTTTACTCCGTTTACCTTGTCTACACATGCAACACAAATATTGTTGGCCATTTGCTCATTCATTTCTAACCCTAGTCTCTATGCATAAGCTTTTCTGTCACCACACATATTTTTGCTCCTCCATCCACATAATAGTATTAGAGATCCACTTACTCTTGAACTCAACATATGCCACTCGTACAATCTCTTTGATTCTGCTAGCACTGATGGCCCCAACCAACTCAACTTTGGATTTCCTAGTACTCACCATTCTAGACTAGGCCGTCCTCATTTTAGGTAAGAGATGAAGGATTTGCTGCCAAGTAATCTTTGGTCGTTTCTTACTAGAATCTAAAACCAGATCATATGGCAAAGATCCCACTCCTAGCAGAACATCATTCATACCAATGTGTATCCTACACCTGCTCTTTCTTTTTGTTACATCCTTGGGCACTTGTGATGATACTTCCTGAGGCACCTTTTCTTGCTCTAAGGCATTGAAATGATCAGACGTGTGTCTCCTTGCTCTCTTGATTGGAATGGCATCCTCTTCATCCAAATATTTTTGCCTTTTCTTTCTCTTTTCCATGATCTAAGATAATGACTAACACTACCCACTCTTTACCCCCTGGAGGGAGTGGGGGAATTCTTGCTGGTGTGAATGATGGTGGTGATGCAAGGGTCCGTAAGATCTATATGGGTGGTTCCATGGATGCAACAAGCACAGCTGGTGGCCTTTCTAGTGGAGGAGTCACCTACTGTTGAGTTTAATGAGGATTTCCATTTCCTTGATCTTCGCAAGGAAAACGGAAGTAGTACATGACATGCCTTACTTGTCCACAATTATAGCACACATATTCTTGAGCCTACCTTCCACCTTGTCGGTTAGCTCCATTGACTAGTGGTGGGGTCTCGTATCTTTAGCCAAGTTCAAGGAGAGGCTTTCCAAATGGTTTGGGGTTTGTTACAAAAGCTGTTGTTGTGAGGTTTTGGTGTTGGCTAGAGACACCCATCTACTAGACTTGGTTGTTGTGCCATTGATGGGGGCTTGACTCTTCCTCATACCTATACTTGGAACTTTAGCTTGCAGTTTTTTTCTCTTGCATGGAGGATAGCTTGGTCATAGGAAGCTGAAAATTTCCTTTCATCTTTTTCCTCAGGAGTTGATAAATCCCAACTAACAATATTTATTTATATAGCTCGATGACCTCTCTCATTTGCCTAATGAGGAAGACCAGTTCTCCCAGAGTTTGAGAAATTGATCCTCACATGCCTTGTAACCATTCAGAAAAGGCTGGAAAAGTTCTTGGAGATACACTAGCCTCTGTAGATCGGTGATGAAGTTGAGTCTGTCATCTAGCTCCCCTTGGAATGCATCAATCACCATTTCTAATTCCTTGGCCTTTGTGATACGACTTAGTGCTACTGAGCAAAGTCATTTATTCATGTCCTCCATTTGCTTAGCATATACATTCACTTGCAGGATGAACTCGTCGTTTGATTGCCAATCTTCACTTTGTGCTAGTTGTCTTGATGTTTCTGCAGATTCTTGTGTTTCCTTTGGTGGCGTCATGGCGACTGTTTGCTTTTGCCTTTGTGGCTGGTCTTCTTTTTCTTTGTCATCCCGAGGCTTCGTGGATGCCTTAGCCTTCTCTTATTGTTAAGGCAGTTCTGGGCGGGCAACAAGAGAGGTGACCTCTAAACACCCCTCAAGGCTCCCGTGCTGCTGAATTGGGGCTGGGGCAACCACAAGCACAACACAACAACAAACCCACAGCCAAACCCAAACAAGATAGGGGCACCACCTAGTTATGTTATGCAAACTAGGATGCAAGAGATATTTTGTCACAACCAAGAAGATGCGCCACAAAACACACACAAGCAAACTCACACCAAGACACACACAAAATGGACCACAGAGAGCTAGAGCAAAGGGAAGAGAGAGAGGAATGGATCTTGCGTAATACCTTATTTGTGACTTGCAAATAGATGGTTGGTTATTGATGCTATCGTAGAGCTTGTATAAAACTAACTCAATGCTTAGTGAATGCTAAACATTGTCAACACACACACACTATCTTAGGGTGTGGGAGACCTCTCACCACAAATCCTCTTACAATGGACACAAAATTATCAATGAAAACACACTAAAACACTTTCTAAAGCAAGATCAAATGATAGAAACTCAAAATACACAAGTCACCTTGAATCGTGGGGCGGTCACTTATCAAAAGCTTCCTATATCACGTGCGTTTAAGAAGTTATTAATAATACCTCAATATACATACTATATTTACACTACGTGCCTATTTAAAAAACCCCCACCCCCCTCTGTATGTATACATTTTGATCTTTTAATAATCCTCTCCGGTTAACTCACGTGATAGCATACACATTCTAAAAAGTGACCGCCCTGGGCCTTGAGTTCATTAAACCATATTGCACAAGTGGAAGGACAAAGATTTGAACGTTGAAACACTCTTTTGATGATGGAGGAACATATACATTAGTGGTTTTGATATTTTGAACTCATGCTCTCTATACCTCACCGGTGGTAGCTCCAAAATTTATCAACCATTTTGAGGTAATTATTCAACTTTTGGTCCATATTTTGTCTTCCAACCACCACTTCAAATTTTGAGTGGAGATGGATATAAAAAATCCCACAGAAATGCTTACTTTTCTTCACAAAAAAATTCTTCAGTGGCCCGCCTTTTGTTGAATTTTCATATGGCTCCAAAGGTGAGTCCCTCTTTGCATGAGAGCATGACCTAATTGATTCTTAGAGGTTTGAAAA
Source organism: Adiantum capillus-veneris (assembly GCF_014529385.1). NCBI lineage: Eukaryota > Viridiplantae > Streptophyta > Polypodiopsida > Polypodiales > Pteridaceae > Adiantum > Adiantum capillus-veneris. The sequence continues at coordinate 106,563,581 of NC_140954.1, read as the reverse complement.
TATGCATGGTTGTGGATTATGCATAAATATAATATATGGATATGATAAAAAAAGACAGGCTAGTATATATAAACAATTTATGGAATCTAGAATAGTGTGGGCTATAAATATATAAAAAATAAATATATTAAAATATAAGGAATCAAATGAGGAGGGCCCTCATTTGTTTTATTGATGTATATTTATTTACAAGAGGTAAGAAAGAGTTCTTGTAGGAAATAGGAATTTAGTAAAAGGCAATGACTGATGGTGAAAGGTATTTTTGAGGTTTTTCCTTGGAGTGGATTCACACCAAAAATATGAGAAGATTGTATGAAAATATATTTATATGGAATAAAGAGTATGCAAAATGGTAAAAAAATTGTGATAACGGTGAGTCAATGTACATAGCATACATAGGCAAATAACGCACACCTAAGTAGAAATATTTAAATAAATACCAAAATAATTATAAAAATTTCTTATATTTAGACCCTATATACAATGAAGTATTTACACACAAATGGGCCATAATATATTTTATTGTTTTTTTATTTTATTCAATTTTTTGGTTCAACTAGCCCAGTGACTAGCTAAGTGAGGGTTTTAAGGAGATATGGAAAAAATTCCCTAACTCACACACGTCTATGTACAATGAAAAGGTAGGGATAGCCACATTGTTTGGGTGATTTTGGTAGGGTGAGGTAACTCACTATGGCAATTACGGAGAGCCAAAAAATGGCTATCATTAGTCCTCCCCAAGGATGATGGTATATTCATGTACCATCATAAAGCATCTTTTGCAAAGAGAGTGCTTTTGAGTCCTCTATGATATCTGGTCCCTTGACAAGATTTTTATTGTGTGACTTCTTGTCACACCCATGCTTCACACAACAAAACTGACAAGAGATAGTCGCTCTTTGACAGTTCTTCGATAGATCCTTTGATAGAAGGTGACTCAAATAGGGCTTCAGGTAATACCCGTTTACCTTCTTGGAGTTCTCTTTACCATTCAAGTCCATAAGCTGATAGTAACTTGAATTGAAAGCCTTATTGACTATGTACGGTCCCTGCCATCTAGTTTCAAACTTGGCATCAAAACGATTGTCGAGTTGATTGTCATACTTTAGCACAAGCTCTCCTTCCTTAATGCCTTTGTCCTTGAGTTTCTTGTCAAGCTTCTCCTTTGCTTGTATAGCTTTCCTTTTATAGCACTCATAAGCTGCTTCTCTTTTCCACTCAAGCTCTACTAATGTAAGAAGTCGATCCATCCATACCTCTTGATCATCTTGTGCACCTCTTCCATGAAGCCGCATTGTTGGAATGTCGAGCTCGATAGGTTGCAAAGCCTCTTGACCATACACCAAGTGAAATGGAGTGAACTCTGTTGTCTCCCTATATGTGGTTCGATATGCCCACAAGGCACCACCCAAGAAGTCATCCCATAACTTTGTTTTGTTTTGCACTATCTTTCTAATAATTCCTACAATGACACCATTAGCCTTCTCTACCAAACCATTTGACTATGGGTAGTAGGGTGTACTATGACGATGTAGAATGTGAAGCTCTTCACAAACTTTTGTGAGTAGACCCTTCTTGAACCCTGGACCATTATCAGAAACAATCTCCAGAGGTGTGCCAAATCTACAACAAATATTAGTGTAGACAAACCTGCTCACTGTTTTCCCATTTACCCTTGCCACACTTTGAGCCTCTACCCACCTAGTCATGTAATCTATAGCCACTAGGATGTAGAGTTTACCATTTTTTGCTCTAGGAAGAGGATCCATAGCATCAATTCCTCACTTTTCAAAGGGTCCATTTGCAAGCACTATTTTCCTCGGACCATGCACCAACCTTCTATTTCCATTTACATGACAATTGTGACAACTTTTACACCAATATTGTAGGCTTGGCCAAACATACCGCGCAAGAAAAATCTTCATTAGGCAAAGATTGGACTCACAAAGGAGCCCTTTAAGGAGTTTGACTTTACCTCTCTCTACCAAAACGGGCGCATGGAAAAATTTTCGCAAACAAACTCCAAAGTTGGTGGAGGTTTGACAGTTAGAATGTCCTCTTCAAGCTCTATCTACTGATATATAGCACGCCATGAGATTCCTCATATTTTAGAAGATTCTTTTTTTGATTCACTTAGATTCTGACAGAGTTGTCACATCATAGGTGAATCAAAAAAAGAATCTTCTAAAATATGAGGAATCTCATGGCGTGCTATATATCAGTAGATAGACCTTGAAGAGGACATTCTAACTGTCAAATCTCTGCCAACTTTGAAGTTTGTTTGCAAAAATTTATCTATGCGCCCGTTTTGGTAGAGAGAGGTAAAGTCAAACTCCTTAAAGGGCCCCTTTGTGAGTCCAAATTTTGCGTAATGCTTCACGGTTAACTCTTGGGCAAAATGACCACCACATGCCTCTTCATGCAAACCTTTTAGAATGGCTAGAATTTCCTCGATAGTTGGTACTCTTTGGCACAATTGATCCTTCCCTCTTTGGTAAAGGGATCCTTCTAGGAAGAGATAAAAACTTGCCTTCTCCATGAGTCTCCTCTTTTGAGCTTTTGTGAAGTCTTGTGGAAACTCGTGGTCCAAAATGTAGTCAATAATGGGAGCCAATGACTCCAAGTTGCTTGACAGCTGCTGCCACCATGATGACATGCACTTCTTTCTCAACACTTGTAACTGCTTGTTGTGCAAGTAAATCAGCATCTTGATTTTGTTTCCTAGGAATATGTTATAGTTGCACTTCTTCAAACTGATTAAACAACCTACAAATGGCATGAACTTCTGTCCTTAAGCTTTCATTCTTGCATGTCCAAATGCCTAAAATCTTCTTCACAATGAGAAGTGCATCCCCCTTTACCATGAGATGTTGTATATCTTCACCAATGCACATCTTTAAACTATGAAGTAGTGTGTCATATTCTGCTTCATTGTTGCTAGTTGAACCTGGTAGATTGACCTTCTCTTTCATGACCACCTCTCCACTTGGGTTGAGCTAGCGCTCCCCCTGCTTTTCTTGTGGCTTGTCAAAAAGCTCCATCAAAGAACAAGGTAAAATCATTAGGAATGCTTTTAGGTGGTGACAATGGTAGGGTATTTACTTCAGGAACCTTAATCTCCTTTTCATGCACCCTATAAGTGAGAATCCCTGCCAATTATGCACGCACACTATCTTCTACCTTGAAAGAGTATTGAAACTCTTGAAGCTCACTAAGATTCATTTGAGATCACACCCAAGGGAACAAATTCTCTACAGTGAGAATTACAAAAGGTTTTGGTAGCAGGTAGGATCTAAACTTTCTCACCGCAAACATGAGAGAAAGCATCATGAGTTCTGCCTCCGTGTAGCCTCTCTTCAAGGCATTCATGACCCTACTAGCAAAGTAGATGGGTCGCATCCTGGTACTATGGGGATCTTGTTGTAATAAAACTGCACCAATTGTTTCTTTCCCAACACTAGATCTAACAAAAAATGTGTACTTCCAACAAGGAGGCATGAGTGTTGGTAGCTCTAATAAAATGACTTTAATGTTATAATATTACTCTTCAAGCTCATCAGACCATGCAAATTCTACTTGTTGTGTCAACTTTTGCAAAGGATGAAGCAACACTGAAGCCAAGCAAATGAAGCGTGACATATACTTCACATTTTGAATGAATGAGATGACCTCTTTGAGATTCCTGGGTGATCGGAGCTCAATAAGAGCCTTTGCCTTTTCATGATCCACCTCAATGCGTTTATAGGAAACCTGGTGACCGAGCAAGATCATAACATCCTCACCTGTGTGGAACTTGTTGGGGTTGAGTTGACCTCCCATGTCGTAGAGTTTTTTCAAACCCTCTTCTACCTTTTGTAGATGCAATCATTTTGAACTATAAATGCAAAAATCATCAATAAAAACCCTAATGGACTTTCCAAAAAATGCTTGAAACACCATGTTCATGAAGCGTTGGAAAGTTGCAGGAGCATTTGTCAGGCCAAATGGCATGACCGTAAAATCATAACAACCCCAAGGAGTGATAAAGGTTGTTTTCAATTGATCCTCCAACGCGATACCTATTTGAAAGTAACCCGAGTAGCCATCACATATAGTGTACTGCTCATCACCAACTACCTCATTTAGTATCTCATCCTGAAATGGGAGGGGAAAGTGATCTCTTTTTGTTGCCTCATTCAGTGGACAGTAATCCACACACACCCTCCACTTTTCATTTTTCTTGGGAGTGACAACAACGAGAGAGACCCACTCTGAATTCTCCACTGGATAAATGAAACCTGCTGCTAGAAGCTTTCTTACCTCCTTGAGTAAAGCCTTCTCCTTGATGACTCCTAGCCTTTGTAGCTTTTGAGCCTTAGGTATGGTCTCTAGCTTCAACTCAATCTTGTGTTGAAAAACATCTACTCCACGCACATCAGTGTATTCTTTAGCAAAAAGCCTAGGAAATTTCCTTAACACACCTTTGAACTCCTCTTTTTCTTCTTTTGTAAGTGTTGTAGACATCATACCTTCTAACATGTCTTCATCTTGCACATTTTGGTTCTCTTGAGTACCTACCTCTTTCAAACCTTGACAAGAGGTCTCTTGGTTTTTTGGATTAAACATTACCCCCATGCCGTTGATGGAAGACTCCTCTTCAGTAATGCTGCCGCTACTTTTTTCTTCTAAAGTGCTATTGGTCCAGCCTTCCTCCGTGTCACTATGTGATGATTCTTCATGGAGCTCCTCTTGGTGTTGTTCCTTCATGTCAAATACAACCTTCTTATGATTGTCATTCCTACAAATTAACTTCCCACTCTCCCAATCTTGTAAAGCTTGCATTTTCATTAGCCATTGTCTTCCTAGGATAAATGGGTAACCATTTCCTTTGGTTGACATAACATAGAGATCCACTGCTTTCTTAATGTCAAATTCCTCCACAAAAACATTTTTACAAATGCCTACTCACCTAGCCTTGCTATTGTTTGTCAATTTCACTTTGATTTCAAGTGTCTCATGGATGTGCATGCCTAGTCTTTGCATAAGTCCTTCTGTCATGATGCAAATCTGAGCACCCCCATCCACTAGACCTTTCCTAACCAACCTTCCTTTGATATAAAAATATAGCACAGGTGTAATATCCTCATTCATTTCATCATGTGCAATTTTTACAACATGCACACTCTCTTTTACCTTTCTCCTAGTGCTAAATGCTTTCATTAAATCTCTCCTAACTTGTGGGCATAATGCAAGGAAGTGAGGCCATGAGATATCAGGACCCTTACCTCTCATGTCTTCCAACAAGTTGTACAAAGCCATACCATGTCCAAGAGGGAAGTCTTGGAGGTTGATAAGACGTTGAATCCTCTTGGTTTCCTTGGTCTCCTTTGCCTTATTTTCTCATCCATGATCACTTTATGACGGGACTCCTTCTTTCTCCTTACCTTTTCCATGGCCATGCTTGATGCAATTTTCTTCCATGTCAATTTCTTTTGAATTTGTCACCTCTACCACATGCACATTTGGGTATGGCAAAGGTAAAACTCCTTCCACTCTTCGTGGAGGTGGTCTTGCTTCATTTGGCCTTTGTAGAAGCCGTGATTGTTGACTAGTTCCTTCACCTGCATTCATCACTGATAAATTCAAGTTAGGCCTCCCTATGCGACCAAGGACAATTATACATCCCATGTCTAGACTCTTGGCAATTCCAACATTCAAGACTCTCCTAGTGAGAGCGTATTTTTTGAGATGGGGCTCAACTCAAGGCTCCCACTAGACAACCACTCCGTGAGACCCTACACACGCATATTTCTTAGGGGCACCACCCTCTTTTATGGAGAAAGAAGGAAACCAAAACAAACCATATACAACACACACATTCACACACACCTTCCTTATGTGCTTCAACACAAAATGCCCTTCAACCATTCAACACACACTCCTTAAGCAATCCCTTTGAACACTGCACAAACTCACATGCAAAGATTGACCTTCACCATATTAGTGCTCATATACTTCTAAGAAAAGCAAGCACAAAACCTCAAAACTCAAAACACCATAATGCAAAAATACTTGACAACTCCTTTCCTTTCCCAAAAGAAGAGACTACTTACACACATAAGGCGGCATGCATAGAGAGCTCTTCTCCATCTATGCAGCCCCAAGACTTACTTACACACAACATAAGGAGAGAAGCCAAGCAAATAGACACCATGGTGCACAAAACATTTCTCAACAAACAAGCAACCCAATGAGCACAAAATATGAGAAGCTGCCAAAATATGCTTACCAATTTTACATGCGTTTAGAGCAAAAGTGTGACGACGACACCCCAATTGCAACAATTTGTTGATCAAACCATGAGATAGATCATTGAACTTGATATCCTTGCTCTCATATAGAATCTACAATCCTTATTTAGAGATGAGTATGGTAAGAGAAATGTTTGCAAGAGAATGGTAGCAATAGCATATTGATGCTCTCTCTATGGTGCCGCTTATGATAGCGAGCTTAGGAAATGGATAGGGAGACAAGCGGAGAGAGAGATTAGGGCTTCCCTAACCTTAGAGGAGCTTATTTGCAGCAATGGAGTAGGTGTGTGTATTTTTGTGCTTGCCAAAGGGCCTTTTTATAGCTGTACAAGACCTTGGGTTAGGTTAAACTTGACTAGGGTAGGTAATTAACCATAGTTAGGTTCCCTTTTGACCATTCCTTCAATTATGAAAATAAGGGACTTATTTTTTCATTAAAAATAGCCTTTTAAGTCGTGGAGGCTCCATAAGCGTTGATAATGTATGTGGGCCCCACCATGATGTCCCTCTAGTGGCTCCTACAGAGTGTCCCCATCCTGTTTGTTGTGTCACTGGAAGCATCTTGAGCCGACCCCTCCACATGCAAGTGGTTTTTAACTCCCCATTGGTATTTTAGAATGTTGAAGAAGTCAAGAAAACTTTTCACCTTTGTGGTTTACCTGATTGTAACTTTGACCTACAGTAACAGTGTCCGCAGCACCTTGTTTTCACCATAACTTTCAGCCTGTAGCTCAGAATTGGGTGCTGTAAAAGGAAAAGTTGACCTTCTCAAAGTGTTTAAGCTGATTTTGGAGTGTTCCTCAAGTATACGCATAATCTAAGGTGTTCAAGATGCATCCAAAACACCTTTTGAACCAAGTCTCCTTGTAGGGGGCCCTTTAGCATGCAGCCAAGGTGTAGCATGCTTTTTTCAAAAGAGAATCCACCTTAAACAAATGAGGTAGGCTCCAATAAAGTTTTATTTATTGGGGATATACATTATATTTAAGATTTGTTGACCAACACAAGTAAATGATCTAAGAGTTGGGTCACATAGTGGTGGGGAAGGGAAGGACTACAAGGTTAACCCTACCCTTGAGAGAAGATGGGTAAGATAAGTGTCCATAAATTATTTATTTACAAATTATGGGATGTAGATAGCTATTTAAATTAGTAAAGGTAATTAGTTTAAAGAAGGTGCAGTAAAAAAAACTAGGAGAGTAGAATTAAGTTTACTATTTACACTTAGCATGAAGAGAGAAATATGATGTAAATGCATAAAGATCTAAGAAGGGTAAGGTGTTTGTATGGAAAAAGGATATTACGGAAAGAGAGAATGAACACTAGGTTAAAACTTTGATAAAAAATGTATATATTTGAGTAGAAATGTAGTGCAAATGCAAGGTTACCATTTAACGCTACTCATATTAGCCCTCCCCCTTCATCTAGGATCATTCATGCTCCTAGATGAAACAAAAGAGTTTTTTTCTTTTTTTTTCTCTTTTTTTTTCTTATTTTTCCAAAAAAAGGAGGAGTGATATGCACTCTTTTACTCCATTAGACCTTACCGGGCCCACCGCCTTGCTTTGTCTCCCCAATTGGCTTACCCTAATCAAATCGAGATTACCGTAATCCAAGCAGCCAACACCTATAAATTGGCACTGAGAGGTCACTATCGTGGGGGGGGAAGTTCATGAGAGGTCAACACTTGGTAGAGTGTAGTGGGAAGAATTGACACTATTGGCACGGGGAAGGGGGGTTTGTGTGATGGTTTGCCTTGGGAATTGCACCATGCAAAGGGAGCCACGTCCACCTCTTGACTCCAATGGTCGATGCACATGCACATACACGCTCTTGGTAGCAAGCTTCACAATCATTGAGTCGTCTTAGAGAACGCACCAAGTAGTTGCACCATCTTTTTTCCCTGCCTCTCTATCACCACGGTGTGCCGCCTCACTAAAAGGAAGGTCATTGTAAATACTGCAGAAATAACTCTCCATCACACCCCCGAGGTTTTTCATCCATTGTCAATCTCTCTCTCTCTCTCTCTCTCTCTCTCTCTCTCTCTCTCTCTCTCTCTCTCTCTCTCTCTCTCTCTCTCTCTCTCTCTCTCTCTCTCTCTCTGTGTGTGTGTGTGTGTGTGTGTGTGTGTGTGTGTGTAAGTTTGCGGTGTTCATATCATCGTGGTCTGCATCCTAGCCGCTCAAAGATAGGTGGTGCCCCCTGTTCGCTTTATCGTGAAAGGCTCAAGGCACGCCATTCGGCCCCGACATTTTAGAGGCCGTCGGGATTCGGGTTTCGCTCTAATCTCTCATCAGTGTTTTCTCTAGAATCGGAATATACTCGTCTTCATTTGCACAAAGATGCAAATGTTGATCCTTACCTCTATGATACAATTGGTTTTTAATAAGAGCATAGTCTCTTGCTTTTGTTTCAATTGCTCTTTGATGGTGATTACTCATGTCCTTAGGAAATGTTCAGCTTGATAAGTAAGTAACTAGATAGTTACTCCACTTAGAAGCAAGCAACATTTGAAACAATGTTACATGAGGTATGGGTGTTTGTTTTTTACATTGAGGACAATCATTTACAAAAGAGAGAACATGACTCCTCATGGTTGGCCAAAATACTCCAAGTCTCAAGATTCTTTGCATAGTTTGGTGTTCAAATGAAGTCCTACTATGATAATATGTGTCTCACTTAGGTATTGGGTTTTCTCTTCAGGATTGATGCATAAGAGCAATATTCCATCTCGATTTCTTTTGTATAGCCTACCAGCTAGTAATTGGTACATAGCCAATTGCTCAATTAATCCAATTGTAAAAGGAAGTGGTATTTGTGAATCCACTTGAGCTATGGTCATCAGTGATACCATGTTTTTCGACCATCGATGTATCATACGGAGAACAAATAGGCATCTGGTAGATCTACATCTACTCCTTTGGGTGATTCTCCAGAAACAATCCTAGACAAACGATCTACCCTTTCATGAGTAGTGCCCTTTTTTACAACCATAGTGAAATAAAATTCCAAAAGAATGATGAACCATCTCATTATTCTTCATGTGCTACATGGCTTGTTGACCAAGTAAAACAAAGCTTGGTGGTCCACAAAGAACACAAACTTGTTGGCTAATAGGTAATGTCTATACTTTTTAACGGCATAGATTTCCTAATTTTTCCCTTTCTGTGGTAGTGTAATTCTTTTCTGCCATGTTCAACTGTCGGCTAGCATAAGAAATAGGAAAATCAATTTTCCCGTCTCCTGGTTAAGCTAGTATACACCTGAGGGAAAAATTGAAAGCATCTACATGTATGTGGAATATCTTATTCCAATCTGGTGCTTTTAATATTGGAGCTGAGGTGAGAGATTCCTTAAGCTTCATAAAGGATTCTTCAGATGCCTTAGTCCACTCAAAGTGTGTAATCAAGCTATACATGGGTTTTGCAATTATAACGTACATGTAAATGAAATGTCTGTAATATCCACAATGCCCCATGAAGGCTTGAACCCCTTTGACTGTTGTTGATCTAGGCAAATCAGCAATAACACGAATTTTTTCTATTATGCCATTTTTTACACTATATGTCCAAGAATTTTTCCTTGTCTACCCATAAATTGCACTTTTCAAGATTTAAGAAAATCCTATAAAGTCTACATTTCTCGAATACCTTTTTGAGGTGCTCAAAATGATCATTTTGGATTGATGAATGTACGCATAGATCATCCATATATACTTCCAAGAATTTCCTAAGATATTCTTTAAAATCATGGCTCATCAATCTTTGAAAGGTAGCAGGATCATTAGTTAACCCAAAGGGCATAACTCGATAGGCAAAAATACCCCATTCTATTGCAAAAGCAGTCTTATGTTGATCTTTTGGGTCAACCAAAAGTTGATTGTAACCCAAAAATCCATCTAAGAAGCTGTAATCTTCTTTACCTACAACTCGTTCTAAAACATGATCAATGATTGGAAGAGGAAATTTGTCTCTAATGGTAGCTACATTCACTTTCTTGAGGTTGACACACATTCGTAGTTTTCCATTCTTCTTGGGTACTACCACAATTGGAGACACCCAATCTGTGTGTTCAATTTTGTAAATGAATTCATCTTCCTTTAGTTTTTCAATCTCTTCTTTGATCTTCCTGGAAAATGTTTCATTATATGTGTATGGCCTTTGTCTACTTGGTTTCGCATCATCTCTCATGGGCATGTTTTGTTGATAGATTTTTGGATCAATACCCTTGAGATCCTTGTAAGACCAAGCAAAGATATCTCGGTATTCTTTTAGCAAGCTTAGTAAAAGCTCTTCTTCATCTTTTGTTAGGTCACTTGCAATGTAGGCAGGCCTAGGTTCTTCCCCTGGTTCAGCCAAATCTATCTTTTTCGCATTTTCGGGCCCTTCGTAGGACTCGCCTTGTTTTTATAGTTCTCTAACAGGTTGTTCAACAATGATTTTTCGATCGTGGAGAGTGTACTTTTTGTAATGGGACGGAACACTGATTACATCTTTATCATCCTCTTATGTGGTTTCCATTTTGGTTGTATATATCTCCTTTAGAGCTTCTTTCAACTCTTGATACTTCATTTTCCACTCAACTCGTATCATGGTTGACTCCTTTTCTTGTTTTTGTCTTTGCTTGAGTATCTTTCCTCGTTTTTCTCGATGTTTTTGAAATTTTTGGGTTTTCTTTTGAAGGATAGCTGCCAGTGATTTTGTCCTTGACACAATCATGCGCATATATCTGCATCAGGAACTATGTTCTACTAGAGACTGATGGAAATAGGTCTTGTTTTTGCGCTTCTGGTGTCTCTTTTTTGCCAACACCATTTTTTTCTTCTCGATTTCTGGTTAGGAAAGTCAAAAAAAAAATCATCCCCTCCTTTCATGAGTAGCTTTGCTCTCACATGTTCTTTTTCTGACCCCAAATATTCTGAGGTAGCGGAGTGTTTGTCTAACTCATCTGTTGCATTGTAGTAGAGGTCTGAAAAGACTTGTTGAGTGTTCATCAAGTCCTTGGGTTCCTCAATTTCATTTTCAATATGAAGGGTTGAAATCATTTGGACGGGAATTAAATCGTAGCCATCCTCATTGCAAAATTGAGTAGGCATAAACGTATTCACACATACATCCATTGTTGCTAAAATTTGAGTCCACTCAAATAAACAAATGCTCTGGAAAGGGTTCACGTACATAGGCTTTGTCTATATAATCCCTCTTTAAGATACATTTTTCTCGTTTTAAGCTTCCATTTTCCATAGCTTCGCACATCCAAATAGGAGTGTCTTTGTTCAACCAAGAGGGAAGCTTAGTTTTAGCCGAAGAGACTGAATCAAACTCTTGTATGGGAGTTTTCATGACATCTCTATAAGTGTGATCTTTTATATTAACCCTTGTTATCGATCCCACTTGCTTCAAGTACATATAATTGTTTCCCCAATCTTGGATAAGTTGTACCTGTCGCATGAAAGGTCTTCCCAATATGATTTTGTAATTGAGTTTTTTCCCAAAATCTACTATGGCAAAAGTGTGTTGATATTCGACCCCACAGGACTTGACTATCACCTTTTCAAGCAGTTCTAATGGTCTTTCAATGTGTCCATCATCCAATTGCAATTTCATTCGTGTTTGTCTAATGGCTGGTTGTCCCTAGGATTCCCATACTGCTTTTGTGGCTATGGCTATTCCTGATCCACTATCCAGTATTGCCATGGTTTCAATGTCATTATATTTCACTAGAAGGGTGGTTTTTTCTTCTTTCCCTTCGTAATATTCTCTGACTTTTTTCATTGGAACATATCGAATCTCTTTGTTATCCATTTCGTGTTTCAATTTCCCTAATTTTTGTGCAACTAGCCCCGTTATTCCCACCTTCTCTAGGGTTTTTTGTAGATCATTACATAATTGTGTTCTGAGTTTTAACAGTTCTCCCAAAGTAAGAGTACATTTGATGGGTGTAGACATAATTGAATAAATGTTGTCTACTTCTAGGGTATGTTCCGCTCTTTTTACTTGAGTAGTCTTACACACTATGGATTCATCTTTGTTATCTCCCAAGTAAAAGGGTAATGTTTTCAAGGTCAATGGTTTAAACAATCCTGAAGCTTCACATCCACAATCCCCATACAAGGATTGTACATCCATGTCCATTCAAGAGGTAGGCTGTCTAACCAAACTTCTTCTATAGGAGAGGACTTTAGAGTTAGGCTACCATCATTGATCTCTCTAACTTTTTCCCACAAGTGTCATGGCCAGTCTTCCTCTATGAATGGAATTTCGTCTAAGGCATCTTCGCTATTCAGCACTATAAGTTCTGGCTCTTTTCTTTCAATGTGGAGTTCTACCACCACTTTGGATTTCTCTTGATTGTCTCTTACCACAAGCTCCTCAGGTTTTGCCATACTTTCAAGCTTGGGTTTTTGTTTTTTTAGCATTTCTTGCGTGATTGTTACCAAATTTTGATAAGCTTCAAGCTTAGCTGCTTTCATGTCTAAAGAAGGATAGTTCTTTTATTTGTTTTTCATGTTTTGACCTGCTTTAAGTCCTGCGTGGTAGGCTTCCAAGACTGCATTAACTACTGTTTTACCCTTGTTTAAAGGATCTTCCGAAAAGTGTCCTCCTTTTTTGCAACATTGTATGCAATAAGCTTCAGTTGGCTTGAGTTTCTTGTCAGGCTCTGGGCATTCATTTTTCAATGATCATCTACACCACAATTATGATAGTTTCCCGTTCTTGGCTTAATCATGGGTCTTACCATAGGAGGTTTAACACCTTGATTAGCTACATAGTACATTGGTGCTAGCTCTGGTGGAGTATAAGCCACAGGTTGTTCCATTGGTGGTGGATGTGAATTATACCAATTTCCTTCTACCATTACAGTAGATGGAATAGGCTCAACATAGGGTGTACTAGGCACTAGTGCTTGTTCATCTATGACTCCTTCTGAATGCGTGTACTTTACAGGCACTGCATTATGTCTTGGATACGGAGGTTGTTTACCCAACACGGGTTGAGGTCTTTCCATAGCCATCGGTGGTCTTTGAGCTTAGTCCATGTTAGGCTGGTATCTATACATGGTTTGTCCTTGTGGCCTCACGGGCACGTACTGAACATTCCTATCATACTTTGGTCGGTAGTAGCACTCATTAGTCTCATGGTTGGTCCATTACCGTCGATTGCACACCATTTTTGTGGCCTAATTGGTTGTCCATGTTGAGGTATCCCTTGTCCTGGTCCCCTCATAGGTGTTTTTTGCATGTTATTCATCATGTCATTCATTCTCTTGAGCATGCCTTCTATGGATGAAAGTGGTATTGCAGCAGCCGTTCCCACTTGTGCTAGTTTAGTAGATGCTATTTTCTCACTTTGGTTATCCTTAGGGACATCTTCTTCATTGAAAACATCACAATTGTCTCCTAAGTCAATAGCATCTGACACACACTCTTCTAGGGTCGTATGCTTCTTGCTATACAGTATAGCATCAAGTTCTTTGTTTAGCAGTCCCTCTAGAAACAATGATACTACTCGCTCTTTTATAGGTATCTCTAGCTCTAGGCATCTAGCAATGTATTATTTCATTCAAGTTGCACAATCTCTAATAGACTCACCGTGTTTCCGTTTAAAGCTGTATATTTGAACTACCGTTTTGGAACAAGCAGTTACAAATCCTTGAGCTAATGTGTTCAAGTCCATGATTGACCTTGGTGGAATGTTTTGGAATCATGTCAATGCTTTTCCTTCTAATGTCATTCCAAACCCCTTGAATTGAGTATGGAAATTGAATATGCATTCTGCTCTTAGCACCTCCTTAAAGCTTGCTAAGTGGTCGTATGGATCCCTTGATCCACTGTATTTACTGATCCATTTTTGAAAATCAGCTGGTCTGACACGTCTATTTGGTTTAACTCGCGGTCTCCTGGTAGATGGTCCTGTTCCGAGTCCTTCAAAACAGTTTGTTGGAAATAGTGACTCATGTAGCCCTGGACTGGCCTTAGAGTCTCTCGGTTTTCTGTATGATGAGGTGGTTTTTGGTTTCTTAACATTACTTTCAGAAGATCTCTCACCGTGTTCATCTCTTGGAATAGTTTCTGGTCCTTGGCCCAATATCCAATCCCTTATGGAATACCCTTGGCATTTGGTTTGTTTTACCTCCTCAGGAGTCATCATAACAAAGTTGTTGTTATAACAATCACTAAATAGGTAGGCTGATAGATATGTTGATCCCTTATCCTTGATCTTCAAGATATAGATGATCTTCATGGCTATTAGTTGTCTTGATTTGGCATGCGAAGTCCACGGAAGATCTTTGACATTTCTATCCTCCCAACAATAGACTCCGATCCTAGGATTATCAGTACTAAGCCATTTCAAAGGCTTCAAATATACTTGCTCGTATCCCTCGAATTCTAAAGTTGGTGGTCCTTCTTTTGCTGTCATATCTGGAATTATTGTATTTACTTCTAAATCCCATTTGTCTATCACATGTCAGGATTTTCGACTTGCAAATACTAAGTTCCGTTTTTGTCCAGTACAATTTTCCTTGTTTGTTTGCCATAATTTCTTCTTCAAACTCAATACCATGGTCATCAATGCGAATAGCATACTCTTCGTTAGGGTCCAGGTAAACCTAAGCTCCATGGAAATTAGTCTTATAAAATGAGAGTATATAGCACACTGTCGTTTCGGTTTCTGAGTGAGTCGAATAAGAAGACATTTTGGATGTTGAATCTGAAAAAGTGTCTGAAACTTCTTCAAGAATAGTACGCAAGGAATTGCTTTGATTCACGCTTTCTTCAGTGGATACTCTACTACAGGTTTCTCCAAATATGCCCTGATTTCCTAGTACACGACCAGATCTAAGGTTCATAGAGACGTGTGAAGCCTTGGATAGAGTACTTACCTTTGGATTGACTTGTCTTCAATTTCTTCCACTTGACTAGATTGCACTTTCTGTATGAGCTATCAATGCCTTGTCTGCAACCTGATTCCTCTTCAAATTTGATCAGATTAGCTCTTCTTTCACAAATACTATATAGTTTTTGCTAGCTATTATGATTTGTCTATGTGTATCACTGCAAATCGAGCTAATTGAGTCAATAATTGAAATTTTCAAACTCGACTTTGGAAAAAATCAAAGGATTAATCTGCAACTCAAAAACTGAGTAAACATGTACCAATTTGGATCCGATTGAATCCAAAATTTCCCGGTGGCTTTGTATTATGCTCGTCTAACACTGTACAAGTTCAAAAGTCAAAAATAGTATCTCTCTGTAGCAGTAGTAAATAATCACGATTATTTACTTTTGTCAGCTTTTTACACTTTTTGGCTTGATTTACCAAGTATATAACATGTTAAAGTCCTCGGAAAAGTTTCACTGAGTTTGGAAAAAATATGTTCAAGTTTACAAAGTGTTTCGAGTTTGCAGACTCTAATTTCAAGAATTTGAGTTAAGTCTCACTTTTGTGATCTAAATTTCACCAAAATTGATTTGTGCGGTCTACTTGATATGCTTGACCTTGTGGTATGCTCAAATATGCAAGATTGTCAATTTTTCAAGCAGATGTAAATAATCATGATTATTTACTCCAGCTATATTTTTGCAAGTTTTTCTCCCAATCTTGACATAGATTTGTTAAGCACCTCAAGTTAAGGTCTCTAGCCAAGTTTCATCAAGTTTGGACAACTTTTGGTCAAATGGTCATCAGTTTTCTGTCTGCAAACTAACTTTGCAAATTTGGTCACAATTTTCAATCCAATTATCCAAATCTTACCAAATTTGGTTTGTGGGCTTCTTAAAACATGGTAAAGCTAGTGGTATGCTATCTTGATCAAATAAGTTGGAAAATGGGACAGATGTAAATAATCGCAGTTATTTACAACTGGCAAGTTTTTGCATCTTTTTGGTCAAGTGATCATGTCCTTGGGGATTCACTCTATATACAAAACGGGACGCCACCTACAAGCAGACAACTTTGATAAAACCCCTATATACAACTCATATTAGGTAATATGACCCTCCTTTCTACGCTTATGCGACAATCAATGAAGAAAAATATCATACCCCTATCTTACATATAAAATTCAGGTCTCACATGATCTAATTGAGTAAAGCTAGTCAAAGAGTGTGTAGCATAGTGATTGGCAACGTACTAAGTAACCACTTCTGTTGATAACTAGATGTCTTCTCAATGTGTCTTAGTTTGACTTTCAAATTATGTGCCCGATCAACCTGCACTCTGGCTACTTGTCCAATTTTGGTCCATCCAAAGCTAGTGTAAATCAACCCTTGACCTACTCTAAATCAGTCCTTATCTATGACTGGCTTGATGCAAAATTTAATGTGTGACCTGATAAAAAATTTCCCAAAATTCATCCGAGTTATAGTGCACACCGATGACCAATCGTTACAAGTAATCAACCAGGTTACCCCCCCCCCCCCCCCCCCCCCCCCCCTCCCCCTAAATACGATACCCCCCTCCCTTATTTTTAAGCTTGGGAGATAACTTATTGGGGGCCTACTCCTAACTTATATGCTTATATAACTTGTGAAAAAATCCCCCTCCCCTACACTTACATGGTGTGGTAAGTTTTCCATGGTGAATCCCCCGGGGATCCTGTACACATGTTTATCACATCAATATAAGCTTATGAATCAAATCTCATCAAATTTGGACAAATTTTTTCCCAATTTACACTCAAGTTTCATAAAGTCAGTACAAACTTTAGTTTTTACCTAATTTTTTGTCAGTTTTGTGTTCCAAATCTTTTGTGCCTTTACAAAATTTGTTTGTACACATGCAATGAGTCAATGGTATGAACCTTGGTCAAATCTGAGCTGAAAGTTAATAATCACGATTATTAACTTGAGGCTTGCTCTCTCTCTCTCTCTCTTTCTTTCAAAGACACAATGTGTGTGTGTGTGTGCGTGTGTGTGTGTGTGTGAGAGAGAGAGAGAGGGAGAGAGAGAGAGAAAGAGGGGAAGGGAACATGAGAGAGAGGAGAGGCAAGGATCATACCTAGCTCTCCTTCCTCTCCTCGTGTGTGTGTGGGGAAGAAAGAGAGAGAGAGAGGGAGAGCGCGAGTTATCTCTTTCGCTTAAGCGCCAAAAACTCAGATCTGAGATCTGAGTTTTTGGTGCTCTCGATTTATTTTTCACCCCTATTGGTGTCTCTATGGGCGTCACTATGCAACAAAAAAAATAGCAACACCTATAACGACGCCGTGAATTTTCACTTTTGAGCATCGCACTACGAGTGTCGCTAATGTGAAGTACCTCTTGTAGTGGTTGTCTTTGTTTTCTCTTTAACTCAAATTTCACATTGCTTATGTTTAATTTTGCATCATGGGCACCCATTTGGTGGTACCAAGGCCCAAATACCTCATGTGAGCCCAATGTTGGGTGCCTAATTGAATGGCTAAAAGGCCCAAGCTCAAAATTAGGCCTAAAAACCCAAATTAAGACAACCTCTTTCCCAAAAATATACAACCTCTATCCCAAAAATATACATATCTCTTATGCCAATCCTTCAGTGGATCATAATTTTTAAAACTTGCAATACTTTCTTGCAAAATCCAGTTGAGATTTTACCTTTTTATTCTCTTGTTAATCGATTGTTGTGAAATTTTTAATCGGCTCAAAGATAAGATAAAACAAAACTCTTCCAAACTCGTGACATGTTTTTCTACTTGTAGATTCATAGCCTCATGATAGCACCTGCAAGATTTGGAGGCCCAACAAATTTTGATACGACAATTTATGCGTTACAATCGATACCTGGATAGCATAGATTCAATGTGAGCAACAAGCCAAGAGCTCTTGATCCATTAAAGAATGAAAAAGGGTGATTTTTATCGATGAACAAGCCAAGAAAGAAGTAGCAGAAGCCAATCCAACCATATTAGTCGCAATAGAGAAAGAGCGTGCCTTAGTTGCCTTTCCTTCCTCTACCACCTAGAGTGATATGGGTCCACCTCCTTGACCATCAATACTCCCAATCTTCTCACTACCTCCTTCACACTTGTCTTGAATGATGGAGAACCCAAGGTAGAAGACCCTGAGTTTCTAGAATGAAGTCCTTAATCTATGTAATAAATATAGGGGCACGTTGCCAGTCTTCACAACCTATCTTTTTCTCTTTCATCTTGTAATGCCTTTAAGGAAAATGGGAGCTCATTGTAATCCTCACTCCAGAGTGTAAAAAGCCATAATAGAAATTAATGATAATTAGATATTGATGCAAAATTTTTCTTGCCAAGATTCAATATATGTAGCAGAAACTAAAGTTATGTAACTATAATGTTATTGGTATTGATAGCCTTAGGAGCTGATTGGGAATCTTGGTGATTTTTCCTATAGTTATGTGATGCTCACAAGGCTTAGAAGTAAGAGAGGACTATTATTAAGTGGTTTTAGTTGATTAAGTTTGAATCTCAGTTCAGCTCATTATGATAAATAGTCTTGTCTAGATCAATTTGAGGGTTCCAAAGTTGAGAAGCTAGTCATATCAAGCTGGAGCTTTGTGAACATTAAGGAGCTCATAGCTTCCATATCCGCTTGAGCTAAATTATCTTGTATTCTTGCACTCTTTCATGCTTCCTTATGCATGTCAGTTAAGATTATGGATAGAACCAATGTGAGAGAGAGAGAGAGAGAGAGAGAGAGAGAGTATATATATATATATGAGTCTATAGGCAAGAGATCTATCTTGCCAAGATCAAATTGTAAGTAAGCCTCCAGTCACCCACAATAGTGGTATCATCTCTGGGAACATCATGATCCAATATGCCTTGAGCATAGCCATATCTCGTAAGTCTCTTGTGTGGTGGTGGTGTGTGTGGTGGTCACATATATCTCGGCGTAATCCACAGGTTAAGAACCCCCCTGGAATTGGCAACCATCAATGAAGGATAGAAGATCGGGTGTCCCAAGGTAAAAATATTGAAGGTCAATAGTCGTTGATGAGGATACCATGCCTTCTATACTATAGTAGTCTAATGGTAAAAGATAGGCACGACACTAGATGGTGTCCACACAACAAGGGCTAGCTCAAGCTGCTAAGTGGTATCGTCCGAAATGTAGAACTTAGCTGATGAGCAATGAGTGCCAAAGATGGTACTTAAGGTGGATCGGATCCCATGTCACAAGATGGTAAAGATCTTGAATTGCCCGACACCCACAAAAAATATCACCAAAGAAACAATTTAGAGAATTGTGGGACACACCATCGGATGGGATCCCGTGAAATAACAATGTTGTATTTGTCCGAGAGTCCAAAGAAAACAATGAAAATGAAAATCCTTGACTTTCTAAGAAGCTTCCACATGTAATCAATGGCATAACAAATATATGACAAGCACATTTTCAACACCTTTCTCTCCGCAATTCGTTTTGGCAAAGTTCAAGCAATGGTCTCTTGGGCATTTATCGCTTTGCTACCCTCACCCATATTTCCCCTTCGACTTGCATGAGAGTTTCTTCTTCTACCAAAGGGCACTCCATCGCTCTTCTCGCATTCATTCTGGGTTTTGAGAAATGCTCCATGGTAGCCCATCACTAATATGCATTGCAAATCCAACATCGTTAAATTTTGAGTGCTAATTTACCATAAAAGGCGAGCGATACACTAGAAAACCAAAGAAGCTATAGTTTCTCCCTACTACCTTCTCCGCGTTGATGGGTTTTTTTTTTTTTTAAAGCAAAGAAGCTTGCAAAGGGAAAAGATACACATCACAATGGCCCAAGAAGCTAGGGAAGCAAAATTATTCCAAGGGCATACCCTTGATATTCTTGATCTTGGATTTTTGAAAGGTGTTTACAAATGCCACGCAAGCACTAGTGCTCAAAAAATTGGTCGCATAGGCTGATCATGGTGAGTGCCGACCAAAAATGTTGATAGCAGCTATCTTTTCTACTTTATAAAGGAGAAGTATATTCAAATGATGTCCGACTTTTGAAGAAGTTGTAAGGTCCAAGTTCAAAGATCAGGTTTGGGAGTTGGCAGAAACATGTCCCGCACAATGGGACTATTTTGAAGATGGATTCATTTATGAAAGCTCAAGGATTATGGACTTAGAAATGAAGCAGATTATTGGGCAGTGCCACATTATCTTCAGTATAGGTGATGGGGATTAGATGCAAAATTTTGAGAATAGATTTATGGAAGAAGAAAAGCTAGAGCAGATGCCCCTTTGGAAGTAGCAGATTTAGTCCTAGAAGGTCATATTTTGGGTAATCTAAAAGAGGTAAATAATAAATTTGATGCTAAAACAAAAATTGATGGAATTTTTTCAAAGTTGGATTGATCATTGGATCCGGTGAAGGTTTAGATGAAGGTTAAAATTGTGCTATTAGTGTTTCACAAGTTAGTGACCTCTGCATGGATTGCTCTCAAAGAGCTCAAGTTGAGCCTTTACAGGGTACTAATGGATATTTCAGCACCCTATAAGCATGTGAGGCCAAACAAAATAACTGGATGCTGAAGATGATTATAAAGATAAATTTGTTTATACAGTAATTGATGGAGTGCATAAAACTGTGAAGATAACATAGAGTGTGCATGAGGGTATCAATGAAATCTGCCTCCAAAAGCTTTGTCACCTCTTCACAAAGTGCCCTCTCATGAATGACCCCCAACATCCTAAGCTTTTGAACCTTTGGATTGGCACCTTCTTTTAGATTGATTCTATGCTTGACCCCTTTAGCTCCTTGCAAATCTGTATATTCAGTGGCAAATAGCTTTGGAAACTCCGTAAACATGTCTTCATACTCCTTCTTTTCTTTCTCTGTCAAGTCCTCTCCTAGCAGGCTCCTTGCGTTCACTTTGGTAGGCTCTACAATTTCTTTTGTATTATTCTTCTCCTCCTTGATCTTCACATCATGCATCGATGCTTCCTTTTTGACACTTATCCCAAATAGATCAGGAAATAATTGCATCAAGCCTTCCTCTACACTTTCTTTTAATGACGTACAAAAAGCATCACTATTGTATGACGTAGTTTTTGTTGAATTCGTATCTTCCATCTCCAATAGGGATTGTGTATGGCTCTTGTGTGTCTCCATGTTGTAGACAATGGTCCTTCCTTTCTCTTGGTCAGGGATGGTGATCAAGCACGTGCCCCAATCCTACTTAGCACCAAGGGTTAGAAGCCATGTCCTTCCTAAAATGATCGGATAAGCATTCTCACCCGCTTGCATCACATAGAAATCAACCAAGCACTCAATCCCCAAGACTTTTATCTTCACATCTTCAGCTATCCCAAGACACCTTGCCTTTTTGTGGTTGGCCATTCTCATACGGATTGAAGAATTCACTGACATCTTGACTTCTGCTTCCTTCATGATAGCCTCGGTCATGACACACACCTGGGCACCACCATCCACATATGCTTGCACTTTCGTTTTCTTTCCCAACATAGCTTCAACTATTGGCACCATATCCACCCAGTGACCAAACCTCAAGGATGGCACCGTGCTTTGATACTTTTTCTTTTTGGAAGGAAGCCGCGTACTCACACATTTGGTCCACTGCCTCCTCAATTTAGCGTTCAAAGCCACCAACTGACCAAAAGATATATTGGCCTTTTGATTTCGTAAGTCGTCAACAATATCATAGTCTTCAACGCCTTGGCCAAGGGGGTAGTCCTTTGGACTTATTTTCCTTCTTCGTCATCTCTTACTACTCTCTGGTTTGTCTTCTACTTTAGGCTTCCCTTTCCTTGCTCCCTCTCTTCTTTTGTCTCCTTCTCCGTATCATGTCTAGCTCTCTTATTTGCCAAAACATCCACATCTTGATGCTCAAGGGTAATGATGTTGATATCTTTGCCTTCTCCATTTGCAGGCAACAATTGTGGTTGTTGTTGCGGAGGTGGTGCTTGTAGTGCCTGCTCTTGATTATTTTCTTTTATTCTCCCTTGACCATGCCCATATAAGGGGTACATCCCTCCTCTCTCTCTTGGTGGTTCAAGACAATCAGGGGTGTAGTGACCCACTTCATTGCAATTGTAGCATCTGCCTTGTAGCCTCCGTCCCCTACCTCTCCCAGCTAGCCGCTCTTATCTTTAGTTTCTATTCATTATGTTAATCCTTAATTCTTGCAAGTGACTAGCAAGATCATGCAAAACTTGGGTGGTAGCAGGATCCAAACCTAAACCACTCGCCTTGCCTTGCTCCCAACTTCTCTTGATCTTCTTGATCTTGGCCTTGGCAATTTCCAGATCTCTTTCAAATGTAGCAGGATCCTCTTGATTGACCTTCTCCCTTACACTTGGATGGAGACAATCCATAAACTGACACACTTTAAAGAAATCCCCTGGAGGTACTTGGGATGCTGCCTCCAATTGCACCCAAAGTCCTTTGAAGTGTTGCAAAAACTCTTGAAAGTTAGCATGAACATCTTACTGCAAACCTCTTAATTTTGTTGTTGCTTCTATTGCGGTTAATCTCTTTCCAAACTTGTCAAAAATTGCATGCTTCACCTACTCCCATGTTTTCTTTTTGTCTTCCTCTAAACCTTCAAACCACTCGCGAGCTTCTCCTTTGAGTGCAAGAGGAAATACATGAAGCTTTGTTTCATCATTCACAATGTGCATACCAAGAGTATGCCACTCGAAGTCCGCAACCAAGGCTTTCACATCCTCCTTCCCTGTGAACACTGGCCGACTATACACCATCCCTTCGAAGTCGCTTCTCTCTTGTGTGAGTAAATCCACAAAATTTGAAGTCTTGCACCTCAACCAAACCACCAATTTTCTTCAATGATGTTCAAACTTCACAAGAAAATTGCTTCACCCAGGTACACAACCGGAAAATTTTCGCTCCCAAGCAGGATCGCCAAAGGATGATGGAGCAAAAGGTGCCCTGTGCACACTCCTAGGGCGGTCACCTTTTAGAATGTGTATGCTATCACGTGAGTTAACCGGAGAGGATTATTAAAAGATCAAAATGTATCAAAATGTATACATACAACGGGGGGTGGGGGTTTTTTAAATAGATACGTAATTTAAATATAGTATGTATATTGAGGTATTATGAATAACCTCTTGAACGCACATTATCGTGCTGTGACACGTACATAGCGGGAACGCATGCTACAAGATCTATCTTGTATTTTTTTAGATACATAATTATATTTTCTATAGTGTACATATGCATATTTAAGTATAATAATAAGCCTTCTATCTCATCCTATTATTTTTCTCAAGGGTAACCTATCCTTACTTTACCATCAGAAAATACTATGGGAAAAGCATCAATAGCTTCGCCTTTTTAACTTGGGGCAAAAAGCATTGATTCTTTATTTCTACTATTTCATTATCATCTCACACCCTATCTAGATCCTATATCTAGGGTAAAGTCCAATATATATATATTCTATGCTTTTCTTATATTTCTTTTTAAATAGCTACTAGGAGAGAATCAAATCCTAGTGGGACACTAGGTGGCATGATTTCAAAGATACACTTATTTTAATGCATTATTGCAAGCATGATTACAAAACTTTGTCAAGGAGCAATGTCATGCTTTCATATGGCATGAGGTGTCCTTTGGAATTAAATGAAAGTCTAGTCTAAGGAGACCACATGAAGACTTTTGCTGCCATAAATGGACCCTATTTTGATGAATTTTTTACACAAGGTTCCAATCCGAATTGGAAAACTATTTTAAAATGAAAATCGTAGCTAATGAGCTGAAGTTTTTGACCATATTTTTACTTTTTTATTTGGAGCCACGGTTGAGGAGATATGATCAAAATACTGGACCCCAGTCTGCCCACATCATGCAGGGACAGCTCATTTCCAACTTTTCCAATTCCTGTTCACACTGGCTCCTCTCTTCTTGTGTAAACCCTTGGGGGTTCCCTTCATCTATAAAAGGGGACCTCTTCTTCCTTGGAAGGAACTCAAGCATTCAAGCCATTGATGAGAGGAATTCTTGAGGGAGTGAGTAGTAATGCCTAATTGTACTTAGCCCCATTAACATAAGCCCAAGCATACACTTTCTCCTAGAGGAAGACTAGCCATTCTTGTACGCTATCCTTGGAAGATCAACTCTAATCAAAGAAGGTGTTGTACTTGGCGTATCAATCAAAGTGGAGTGCTCCCCTCTTCTTCTCTCTCCATCAATAATGGTGCCGAAGGGTTTGTCAAGTAAGATGTGTTCTACATTGATGTTTTCTTGATTTCTTATTGTTTTCTTTTTCATCTCTAATCCGACATATATATATATATATATATATATATATATATATATATATATATATATATATATATATATATATATATATATATATGTGTGTGTGTGTGTGTGTGTGTGTGTGTGTGTGTGTATCTAATCTCATCTCCTTAACCAAATCTATCTCTCTCACTCTTAGTAATTCATCCTCTCTAAAAATTTTAGGTTCTCTTTGCTACATGTACATCTCTCCCCGCAGTATCATTATTGTCTACGGGCAAGAATAGGGCTTGGGAGGGAAAATTCTCATCTCTTCACTTCTCTCATATCTACATTTCTCACATACTATCCTAGATGAATAACCCACATGATGATCATTTCTATCGCTTTCACTCTGTACAATCTATTAGAATTAACGTATGGATTAGCCGTAAAATACACTTTCAACAACGTATAGTGTTTCTCTTTGGCCCTGAAAGGCTCAATGAAATACTTCTATCACCGGATCCCATCATACTACCTCTCATAGACTATAATTTTTCTTTTGATGTAAGCATAGTTATCTTGCTATGAACCAAGAGGATTTGTACACACAATTAATCCCAATCACTAGACAAAATATATATATTATGGTAAGCACAAAACTACAATTCCAAAGAACAATTCGTAGCCTATTTGGTCAGTCAAGATTGAATTCCATTAACTCATCCATTAACCCTTTCATATTACCCATGATACGATATGACCATAGCCTTGATGTTTTCATCTTCGTATTGTTTTGACATTCTCTTTTGCGTTCTTTCTTTGTGTGTGTGTGAGTGCAAGAGAGAAAGAGTGAGTCTTCTTTGATTGCACTTCTTTCCAAACCCTAGTCTTCATGGCATCTATGGTTTAACTCCTTCATATAGTTTTTGTTGAGTTCTCTCACAAACTCTCACAGCCATAAGCCCGGTGCTTTCCTGGCAAGACCGCAAATTTCTCGATAACGTGATATAGGAAGCTTTTGATAAGTGACCGCCCCGGGTGCACACTCTCACACCCAAAAACCTTAACACAACACAAGGTATTCCCATAATTTTCTCACCTCACTCACCACCACTCAAAATCTCAATGCAAATACTATGCACAATCTCAATTTAAACCCAATCACCTCGACCTACAAGCCCTTGCGTGTTCACAGACACTACAAGGTGAGTCGAGTTGACCAACACTTGAAAGCACACTTGTTGGTGACCAAAATATACAAGAAAAAACATAAAAAACTCAGCCTCTCTCAAACCAGTGCCAAGGCTTCACCAAACTCCAGTCTGTTGGACTATTTGGAGTAGCCTCAACCCTAATGGCAACGATACAGGGTCACATAGTCTTGCAAAAACCCGCACCTTCTTCCCTTCATTCCTTGCAACACACATCCATGGAAACCTAAGAACTTCCATAAAATCTCCCAAGTGAAAATTTGAAGAGAAAAATCTCTCATTCACTTTTCCACACACTTGAAAACAAGACGCAAACGCGACGGGACTGCACTAGACCACCTGTAAAAACCTTGCTTCCTCCCACAGAAAGAGGGATGAAAGTGTTGATTCTTGTCTTCAAAAGTACTCCCTCAATAAAAACACTCATGGAATCGTGATTGATGTGAAATCGCGGAGCGGAGCGTGGATCGACTCTCGCACACACACACAGAGATACACAGAGAGCTTACACAGTACACAGTACACAGAGAACTCTGCTTTGAAGGGTTATCTACCAAAACCTTATTATCCACAAAAGTATAAGTGAGTATATACAAAGAGTTAGAGGTAAGTGAGTTAGGCGGGCGGGTGGCCATATCCGTATAAGAGGCCACTTGGGCTTTAATCCCAACAACCTCCCACTTAAAGTCCAATGTGGCACTTTAAGTAACAGTAAATCTATGAACATAAATGTACAAAGATTTACATGGCTGCCATCTATCCAATGCCCAATAACTCACAAAAATGCACAAAGCCCTCTCCTGGAAGTCCCTTTGTGAGTAGATCAATAGGATTGTCCTTGGTGTGGATCTTCAGCAGTTGTATCTGCTTGTCTTCAAGTACTTCCCTAATGAAGTGATATTTCACATCAATATGCTTAGTCTTCGAATGGAACACTGGATTCTTTGCCAATTGTATAGCACTTTGACTATCACAATATAACTCTGGCATATCTACTTTGATTCCCAAGTCTGCTACCAATCTACCAAGCCAAATAGCTTCTTTGCATGCCTCATTTGCTGCAACATACTCAGCTTCTATAGTAGACTGCGTAACACAATCTTGTAATCGAGATCGCCATGATATGGAACCTCCAGCCAATGTAAATACATAGCCTGATGTAGATCTCCTCTTATCCAAGTCTCCTACATAATCTAAGTCAGTGTATCCTCTGACACTCAAATCCTAACTACCATAGCATATGCGCATACTCTTTGTATGTTTTAAGTATCTCATGATACCTTTCACTACCTCCCAATGTTTCTTGCCGGGATTTGACATATATCTGCTAACCACTCCCACTGCAAATGCAATATCCGGACGTGTAGCAATCATTGCATACATCAAACTACCCAGTGTAGACGCATATGGAATCTTATCCATTTCAGCCTTTTCTTCCTCAGACACAGGACAATCTTGTTTGCTAAGTTTCACATATGGTGGAAATGGAACACTCAGTGCCTTTCCCTTCTCCATATTGAAACGTTGCAAAACCTTGTCAATATACTCTGTTTGAGATAACCAAATCAGCTTCTTTGATCTGTCTCTCTCAATGCGCATACCAAGTATATGACTTGCCTCACCCATGTCTTTCATGTCAAACAATTTTGCCATCTTTGACTTCAAAGCTGAAATTTCTTCCAAGTGTTTGCCAGCAATCAACATGTCATCCACATACAAAATAAGGATCAGTCAACTGCCATCCTTAGCCTTCTTTGTATATAGACAGTGATCGAACTCACTACGTTTGTAGCCTTGAGAAAGCATAAACTGGTGGAACTTATGGTACCATGCCCTCGGTGATTTTTTTAAGCCATAAAGACTCTTTAACAACTGGCATACCAAATATTCCTTGCCTTTCTCAACAAACCCTTCTGGCTGCTGCATGTAAATTTCCACATCTAAATCACCATGCAAGAACGTTGTCTTGACATCCATTTGGTGCAACACCAAATCCAATATGGCAACCAATGCAAGAAAGCATATCAATGTAGTCATCTTGACCACTGGAGAAAGAATTCATCAAAGTCAATGCCTTGTTCTTGCTTAAAGCCCTTGGCAACAAGCCTTGCTTTGTACTTTGGCTGACTATCATGAGCGGTGATCTTATACCTGTAAACCCATTTACAAGGTAGAGCCTTTTTGCCCTGTGGTAATTTAACTAGCTTCCATGTCTGGTTTTTATGCAGATCTATCATCTCTGACTGCATGGCCAACTGCCATTTTTTTGAGTCAACCACTTGTAATGCTTCCTTGTAACAAGATGGTTCTCCGCAATCTGTGAGCATGACATAATTTAGAGATGGCACATAACAATCAGGTGGTTTGGAGGCACGCTCAGAACGTCTCACCACAATTGATTCTGCCTCTCTAGCCACTATAGGCTGTTCCTGAGCCTGACCATGCTGTCTTGATGTGCTAGCACTAGGTCCATCTTCCCTGAAGACAACTCTTCTGATCTCCTCTGTCTTCTCTGGCTTAGCGTGAAACTTGGCTTCATTGAAATGCACATCATTGCTACGAATAAGCTTTCTGGACTCAGTATCCCAAAGCCGGTAACCCATCTCGCCCGATTCTCCGTAGCCAAGAAATATACACTTCTTGCTCTTTGGTTCTAACTTATTCCTGAACTCCTTGGGAATATGGCTATAAGCTTCACAACCAAAGACTCTGAGATGCTTATACAAAGTTTCCTTGCCTGTCCATAGCATCTCAGCCACTGCACTCTTATCCAGAACCCTACTAGGAGACCTGTTGATCAAATGGACTGCTGTAGCCACTACTTCCGCCCAAAATCCATTAGGCAACTCAGCATTTGACAACATCTTCTGACCTTCTCTTGTATGGTCCTATTCATACGCTCTGCAACCCCATTCTGTGAAGGATTATATGGTGCAGTAAGTTCCCGCTTAATCCCTTTTGCTTCACAAAAGTCTTGAAAAGCTTTGGAAACGTACTCTCCACCATTGTCAGTTCTCAAGCACTTCATCTTCTGACCACTCTGATTCTCCACAAGCTGCAAGAATGTCTTAAAGACCTTCAGCACCTCATCCTTGTGCTTCAAGAAGTAAACCCATACTTTGCGAGAATAGTCATCTATGAATGTACAAAAGTACGTTGCTCCTCCTAGTGACAAATTAGGCATTGGTCCTCATAGATCACTATGCACAAGAGCTAACTTTTCGTCCCTACGATTCCTCTTTGATCTGTGTGGTTTCTGTGTTTGCTTACCATAAACACAATGCTCACAAAACTCGAAATCTTGAAATGAAAAACCAGGCAAATAACCATAATGAGAAAGTATTTCCATTCCTCTTTTTGACATATGTCCCAACCTACGATGCCACAGTGACACACTTGGCTGCTCAATCACATTGATTACATGGTTTTTACTCTTTGAAGCATGTAAAGTGAAGAGAGCTCCTGACTTGATGCCATGTGCTACATTCATCGAACCTTTGGAGATCTTCCAAGCGTTGTTCCCAAAGATTGTCACATAGCCCACATCATCCAACTTCTCTGTGCTAATCAAGCTCTTTCGGATTGTTGGAACATGTCTGACATTCTTGAGCCATAAAGAAGATCCATTCTGAAACTTCAGTTGCACATCTCCCACTCCAAGTATGTCACAAACCTGCTCATTGCCAAGTCTGACATAATCTTTAGTAGTCACATATGATGTAAACCACTCTTTGTGCGGAGAAACATGTAAAGATGCCCCTGAGTCGATAATCCAATCACTCATAGTATGTCCGTCCTCTGCAGTCAAGAAAACAGAATCAAGATTGCTTGTGAGGAAGATGTCACCAGCTGCTATACCAGAATCACTGTCTGAACCAGATCCTGTGACATTCACCTCTTCAATCTTCACTAAACTCTTCTTTTCATCTTGCTCAGAACTCTTTGTTTTGCCTTTTTCTTGTTTCCACTTCGTACAGTCTCTCTTCATGTGACCCTTCTTGCCACAATGGTAGCATTCTATGTCATCCTTTGACTTCGAGTCACGAGACTTACTTCGGTTTTGTGCCTTCTTATCCTTCTTCTCTTTAGACTGTTGTCTCCCTCGAACGACCAAAGCACTATTGCCTTTGCCTTTGTCAATTTTCTTCCTGTTTACTTCCTCTGTGAGAAAACTGCCTTCTGCATTGGCACTTGTAAGACCTTCTGGCACAACAGAATTACTTAACGCTGTACGAAAAGTATCCCAACTGTCTGGCAAAGTAATTAAGAGAAACATAGCCTTCACTGAATCTGGAAAGACTATCTCCTGTGTTGTTAACTGGCTAAAAATTGTGTGAAATTAATTGAGATGATTCGACATGGCTGTCCCTTCCTTCATCTTCAAATCCACCAATTTCTTGAGCCACTAAATCTGAGAAGCAGCACTTTGTTTCTCGTACATACCACATAGATTTTTCCATACGCCATACGCTGTAGTCTCTTCTGCTACATTGAAGTAAACATTTTCTGCCAGTGTCAGCATGATTGTGGAACAAGCTAACTCGTCAAGCTCTTCCCACTCATCTTCAGCCATACCTTCTGCTCTCTCCCCTTTGAGCACCAAAACCTGCCAAATTTGCTTCTTCCAGAATGGAAAGTTTGTGCCATCCAGCTTCTTTATGTTGTAAAGAGTCTCACTTTGAGAAGATGCCATATTTGCCAAACTGTTTACTTTTGGGAAAAATCCGGCAGAGTTTCCCCTATAAAATAGCCTCTGTACACAGTAAAAAAGCTGTAAACAACAAGCTGAACACCTCTTCTCAGGAACTGTCAGTATTTTTGAAAAATTTTGACAGAGTCTCCCCTGTAAACTGAGCTCAAAAAACAATCATAAATAGATGACCAGTGACAAATCTGAAAATCTCTGTAATATGTTGTCCTGTAAGCATACACTGTCTCCTGTTTGGGCGATGACAGAACCTATATCTGTCTCAAGACTGAACTCTCAACAATGCTTCAACGGCCTGACGCATAAGATGCAATCTAGTGTCTACACAAAGTCATACATCCTATGGGATAAAAGTCGTCGAAGAGGATGCGTGTAGAGGGGAACTCCAGCAACCTAATCCACCTCACACTTGGTAACCCAGCCCCCAATGCTTGGCTTCAAAAAACCTCACACACAACCCTCACAGATGGCTCATCAAACTGCACAAAACTAGCATACATCCTACAATAGACCAATCACTGTCCTATGACCGCTGCGGCGGTCTGTCTGCTAGCGTGACTCACAACTAGCAGACCCACAATCACAGTACATCAATCTGCAATACATGCCAGTGGTGTCAAGCCGTTGTATGGCCACACCTCCCCTGGAACCTCGCAAGCACAAGAAGTAGCAATGCAGACTGCAATATATATATCTCATAATATATATGTGTACCTGGTCTACAGATGATGCTTTGAAGACGAATGAGTGATGTATGTCGATGCCGATATCGATGCCTACCACCTCCTGCTTGCCAATCTACACAAGATAGATTTCTTTGCGGCTGAAATTTATCTTCTGTTGTAGTGCTCAGAACGAAATTCTGAGGGCATAAACGGCTTCGAAAGGGGGGTTGGGAAGGCTCCCGGAACGCCGAGTGTGAATTTCCAAGCTTCTGATCCAGAATCTACCTGAAAGGTGCGCGCACGTGCGATTACGCAAATACGCACTGAACCAAGCTCTGATACCAATTAAAGTCGCGGAGCGGAGAGTGGATCGACTCTCACACACACACACACACACAGAGATACATAGAGAGCTTACACAGTACACAGTATGCAGAGAACTCTGTTTTGAAGGGTTATCTACCAAAACCTTATTATCCACAAAAGTATAAGTGAGTATATACAAAGAGTTAGAGTTAAGTGAGTTAGGCGGCCGGCCGGCCATATCCGTATAAGAGGCCACTTGGGCTTTAATCCCAACATGATGTGGCAATTTGAAGCATTTTCACACCATTTTTTGTCAGTTTTGACCCCTAACGGGCATTTTTCGTGGAAAAAATACCAAACGGACTCCAAAATCCACCAAATTTTGTAGGCTTGATCCTTGATACCCAAATAACATTTCCACATGATCACATACCATTTTTGACCACTTCTAGGGCAGGGCACCCATCACCGCAGATGAGGCACCAAAAATAAACAATTATTGGATGTGTCAAACTTCTCGGGCGGGTTGAGGGTTCTCACGCCTCTCACTTGCATTATTTAAATTCTAAAAATCTTAAAAACATTCCCTAGAACCAAAAGAAGCCACCTGAAACCATATCTAAGGCATCAACACCCTGTCCAGGCACGTACGTATGCTCGACTGCCGACATACAAACCTGACTATTCACAGTGTGTACACGTTGCATCATTTTTTTATACTTGAAAGCACTTTTGAAAGCTACCAAATGCATGTATTTACATCTTTTTGTACATATGTCCATGCATATACATGCTACTTTGTACACGTCGAAAGCGGTGTATCAATGTTGCTTACCACTTTGTCCTTCCATACGTCCTTTCTGTCGGAACCACAACTGTGAGCTTGTTTTCCAACCCTTGCTTTCCTCTACTAAGGATGGTTGACTCCACTATCCCTCTCTTGGAGGGAAAACTCCCACTCTGCATCATGCATATTGGCACCCCTCTTTTGGAGATAGGGGTGTTGGCGTTGTTGTTTAGCAGCCTTGCGAATGGTGGATTGTTTATTACGAAGGAAGGTCTTGATAAAACCTTCTATCCACTGTGTGGTAAAAGATTGGCCCTGGGGATTAGGAAACCACAATCGCATTGTATCAACAATATATTGCAGGTAATGAGGATCTTGTTGCTCATAGTGGATGAAGCAATTAGTGTAGGTAGAGTGGATCAAGCTCTTCAAGTGATTGTGGAAGTGCTTGCCATTGTTTGTGCTAAGGTCGGGGGTGCCTTCTTGATGACACCTATAGTATAGGCCATCATCATTGGCATCTAGAACGTCCACATCAGAACTGTACCCTAGATCTGGCAAGTCAGTGGTGGACGATCCTCCCCCACCTCCTCCAAAGCAAGCATCAAAACAAGATCCTTCCCCGGTCCTCGTCTCCGATGACTGCCAGTGGACACTTGTCCCGCGATCCACACGAACTACGTTGCTCACTCTATCCTAAAGAAGATCGACGATCACGAGGGCTAGGATGGACTGATGGTCGTAGTGGGGAGGGTTGACTGTGAGGGAATTGTAGAAGACAATAAAGGAAAATAATGAAGGAAATGTAGTAGCAGGGGCCGAGGGAAAGGGTGAAGGAAATATAGTGGGGGGTACCGAGGGAAAGGGTGAAGGAAGGTAGTGGGGGCCTGCAAGGCCATGGGCCACTATTAACCATTGGCGTCCACTTCTAGTAGTCATGGGCCAGGCTTATCGGTCCAATAGGAAAAGGGTAAGAATGATCGCCGATGAGAGGCGCACTCTAACAAGAATATTCAAGGGTTAGTTGGCTAAGTATGGGCGCCCAAGTGTGAATGGGGCGAGCTCATATAAAAGTCACATAAACCTAAAAATCACTTATTCTTTCGTTTCTGCAATTGAAGAGTGCTCTTGCTCCATCTCCATCTTCTTCATCTGCATCTCCTTTTGTGTGTGTGTTTGTGTATGCGTGAGAGAGAGAGAGAGTGTGTTTGTGTGTGATCGAGTATTGCGACGACGGCATGGCGGGGGCAAAGCGGTTGAGCGCGGCGCAATAGCAACTCTTTCTTCTTCGCGGTGAGGAATCCTCCATGACAGTAAGTGTAGAGCGGTGAGTGACACACCACCATCATCTTTGAACTTACTAGTTTAGGCTAGTTGCGTGCTTGGATCCATTTGTGGCTCACACACAGTGCTAGGCAAGGCCCTTGCTTCGATACGTGCGACAGAAGTGCACATTTTTGGCACCGCTGTCGGGAAATGCCTTGCATTAAGCTCGAGTAGCACTCTATGCTGCTTTGTGGTGCATTATCAAATGTACGAAAGGTAGAGAAGGAAGGTGTGTGTGATGAGAAGGATTTTGTTTTGTTGTTGTGTATTGTTTTCTTAATAAGGTATTGAAAGGTATAGTGTTCTTCATGTTCATAAGTTGTTGTCTCTGTAATAAGGCGTTAGAATTAAGGTAGTAGATCCATAATGTTAGTTATGTGTAAAGTAGAGTAAGTAGATTTGTTAGCTAATGAGTTTTTCTAGTAGTGTGTTAGTGTGTAATAGTAGCTCTATTAGTTGTAAGTAGGTAGGTTAGGTGTGTGTGTGCTTGCACGCATAGTGCAACCGCGGTGACCTTATCCAAATAAAAAATATAAAGTTAGGACTGGGATCAAGAATATCCCCCACACCCAAGCCCAACCTCACGTTCAGGCTCAGGCCTCAGTCTCCCTTTAAAATTACATATTTTAGCCTCACGTGTAGGTAAAAATCGGCCTTTTTGTAGGACCAACGGAGCTTCGGATAAACGAACGTTTTGCTGTAAATCACACCACAACCCCCTGAGCGATACGCTTGTTTCGAGCTATCACACACTCTAATACAAAAATCGATCATTAAAAAACATCAAAAAACGAGTGAAAATGGACGCCTAAAAAAGTAAGCGGTTAACCTTCAAGGTTATTCACCGACGCTTGTAGGGTGCCCAAACCACATGCATCTGCGCTCAGGTCGTGTTCTAGAGATAGAGGAACTAGCGAGTATTTTGACTTATGCAAGTTCTCAGTATCCAACTACTTTAGGTTCCGGGCCCTCGGAGGGGACCCAAGGTAGTACAAACCAAGACCCAAACATAGTGACTCTTCCTCTGACTACGACATCATGGAGGATTACCCAATGCCTAATCCTGATAGCTCAAGCCAAGACATGCATGCCATGGGCTCACGGTCTGGGCCGAGCATACTTAGCCGCTTGAACGAAACCTTTAGTAGAGCCACTCGCTCAGAACATGGAGCTAATGATGTAAATGAGGGGGGTGGGGAAGTAAGTTTTCCATTCATGACCAACGTAGACCCCATGCTCTTAGAGAGTGTGCACGTGAATACTTCATTCACTACACCCCCTGACTCTTCAGAGCTATTCCCCTCTGAGGTCATATTACCTAATGATAGAAGCCTTGCCGAAGTGCAAGAGGTTGAGAGATATATCATTGCGGCTAGGGAAAAGGAAATTGAGAGCTTACGCAAGGTGGAGCAATGAAGAGAGTTAAAAGAAAAAGTCCCTATGTCAATATCCTTGCTAGGAGAGAAATCAAGTGCTCCTGACTTAGTAACCGCTAAGGGCCAACCCATAGAGAGAAACATTGCATCTAGCGCAAAGGACACCCCTAGCACCTCAATCCTAGATGGAGCGTTCCTAAATGAGAACTGGGAGTACGAAGTAAAAACAAAAACTCTAACCAACCTATACATAGGTCACACCTATCACGTGGGTTGGTTAGATGTCCTACAATCCACAACGGGTGCTACTAGCGTGGAGGATCAACAACAAAGAGTTTGTAAGGTCATCCATAGGGTTATTGAGCTAGAGAGACAGAACAAGGGGATCCACATGCCTTCAACGGGTCTCATGAGATTCATGGATACAGGGAAGGCTAAACAACCAACCTTATCGCAAATGGAGACTCCCTCGGTAAGTCCGATGGATCCCCCATATGTTGTTTTGCCAGGGGTCTCAGTGCAAATTGAACCCACAAGTGATAGCTTTACTTTTCAAAATCTACCTCATCTTTCCCTTGACGACACCACGCTACCATGCCTACCCCAATGATGGGCATGCCAAGAAACACGCAATGGACCTCATCTATTAGTAAAGCACCACTACATGGTAGCTCAATGCCGACAACGGCCCCTACAAGTGTGTACCAATCGTATGCAACTATGGTCATTGCACTCATGTAGCCCCTACCCCTCTCATTGTTTCAACAACCTATGCTCCACAACACGATACCAAAGTTCTTATCTCCATGGGACCATACCGGCTAGCATTAGCATGTCACATCTAACATCTGCTATGCCTAGGGGCACACATATGCACTTTGGGCTGCCACATGGCACAACACCGCACCAAACGTGGAACCCAAGGGCTTCCTACGTGCCAAGCCCAATGCCAATACCTACTCCAGATGTAGTCTCTAGAGCGTTGCAGAGGGGGAATAGGGAACACACCCAGCACACCAAATGTTTGCCTCTCTATAGCCTAGGGATTCCACAACACCCCTAACCTCTCAAATAACACCTTCAAATTGGCTAATTTGCACTAACAATCCAACTGTAGCACACCGAACTACCGTCTCACACCTTGCAAGAAATACCCTCCAGCATAAACACACCCACATTGCTCAACTCACCCTTTCCGACTCACAAAAAACCCCAATTCTACCCTCCTAGTGACACCCTTCAAGTTGCAGGCAAACCCTCTGCAAACACCGGCAAGTACACAAGGAGCAAGGAAAAAGAGGGGGGGATGGGGAGAAGCAACACAAGATGTAGGGGCTAATAGTTGGTATTATTGCATAGGGGCAAGTACATTAGAATATGCAATTCCAATGGCAAGCTTTGCACTACACAGGCTTGCAACC
Source organism: Adiantum capillus-veneris (assembly GCF_014529385.1). Classification (NCBI taxonomy): domain Eukaryota; kingdom Viridiplantae; phylum Streptophyta; class Polypodiopsida; order Polypodiales; family Pteridaceae; genus Adiantum; species Adiantum capillus-veneris. Next base: position 106,527,352 of record NC_140954.1, on the reverse strand, counting down.
TTCAATCACACCCCCTGGCAAAAAACTTCTTTTCCCTTTTATAAGGCTTAGCTAAGGCTAAAAATGAAAAAAACATGAGCCATCTAGCTCGTACAACTTAACTGGAGCTTCTTTTAGAAATTCCCATGTGCATGGCTACCACTTGGTTTTTGGCATCTGCATGGTGCATACTTACTCAACTTGGCTGCTCGGCTCACCTTTGGGCTCCCATTTTTGAATTGCACTTTGAAGCTTTCAAGTTCCCTTTTGCTACCTTTTGGTTGGTTTCCTCCCCTTGATTGGTTTTACATTTGTTTCCCTTCTTCTCTCTCTGTACTATGGGACACAACCCCTATTATTCACTGGGGAGGGGGGAGGCAATAGCGAGGTCGCTATTGCTCCCTCTCTCTAAGTTCAAAAATCGGGCATTGCGATCGTGGGAACATACCCAAATTCGGCCGCTTGCCACATCAGCAGGGCGCTACCACCAGCTATCCGCCCTGCTCCGCCACTCACCGCCAACACTTGCCAATACGCCGGCCATCACCGCCCTGCAGGGCCTCGCGCCGCCACGCAGCACCCATGAGGGCCCTCCGGCCATAGCCAACGGGAGCCTAAGCTCCTTGCCCTCCATTGGATGGCAATGAAGGGTAGGTGCTTCTACCCTTATACCCCGCACGTACCGTATCTCGATCCCCTTGTGGGATATTTGTAGTGCCACGTGGTGGCCCTTGGGTGACTGAACCTCCATGCATTGAGAAACTTGAAAAAACCACCAAAAAAAATCTACTTTTCCCCCTTGTCTGTCTTGCCTACCAACTAGTACCCAGTGGTCCAATCTCTAAGTTGTAAAGTTGTGCCCAATTCCCACTTTATCGGCCTTGGGCCGTGCAGACCTCGTCATCTTCCGATTCACCTGAGCCCGCTATCCAAGGCCACAAAAAACTAAAAAATCATCTGCAACCCAATCTGGACAAGTGCACCTAATCTTCCAAGTCCAATATCGCCCTGCTCCGAACTCCGTTTGATGTGCAGCCACTTCCTCTTAGCATCATATGGTGCATACTATGTACCAAACACCTGGCAAGATCGTGAAAACACCCGATGGTGCATTTCCCAATGCGGGCAAGTGGGCTCAGAACTGGCCCCCGACAAAACTTCAATTGACTATATCTTGCTAATTCGTCGAGCGCTGTTTTGCAATCCGAGAAGAAAACTATGCTCCATACTACGAGCACTACACATATAACCTTTGACCCCTGCCTGGGCCACTTGTCCATAGTTGCCCTGTCTGGAAAAAATTTGCAACACCCTCAACTTTAATCTTTCAATAACTTGGGCTCCGTAGCTCAGTTTGATGAGCCGTTTGGATCTTCTCCTTTAGCACTTCAAGCTCTACATTACTGGGCCAAAAAATTGCACTTTGCATATCCTTCATTTGCTTCTCCAATTAGTCTCTCATGGAGCCTTCCTTGGCCTATATACCACATCAGGCATACATACCCGCTGCTAGTTGTCAACGCATGATCTTCCTAGTTGCTCCTTCCTTTTGCCAAGCTTCTGCTTGCCTGCACATATCTTTCCATGCCACCTTCTAGAGTCGACACACTTTGGCTGTACCATCATTGCCCACCCCCCAATTGAGCATTTATGCTCAACCACTTAAGAGCTTGATCACCTTATAAACTGCAAACAATGAACACACTATGACAAACTTCAAAAAACTTGACCGTATGTACACAGTTTTATTCCTGACATATGGAGACATTGTTTAGGTTGGTTGCCCAACCCCCTCTAGAAGAACCTGATGCACTGGTGGCACCAACTCCCTCTCAAAATAGAGCTTGAGACGCAGACCATTAACCCTGTGCTTGAGGAACCGACCATCCATCCTTATTAGTGCATAAGTACCATTGGGAAAAACTTGATGGACCTTGTAAGGTCTGATCCACTTTTTTTGAACTTCTTCTGAAAGGTGAAGTCAAGATAGCTCTCGTACTTCATCACTAGATCGCCCTTCTCAATCCGCTTTGCTGGCAAATGTTGGTTGAATTTTGCTACCCTTTTCTCTCGCTGCTTCACATAAAAATCTTCCACTGCCTCATGATCCATCTTCAAAGTTTCAAGACTTGTAATCATATCCTGCAAAACATCTTGATGAGTCTTATCGATTCACCACAAACCTTTGAGAGACCCTACTTGCACATGCACAGGTAGTACCGCTTCTCTGCCATATACCAACTCATACGGAGTAAAGTTGGTAGCCACCTTATATGAATTCCTGTAAGCCCATAAACATTTGTCAAGGTTAGATTCCCACCCTTCAACCTGCTGGTATATGTACTTCATAAGCATCTTGACTATCTGCCCATTGGCACTCTCCACCACACCATTGCACTGTGGATGGTATGGAGATGAAAATTGGTGTCGAATCCTCAATTTGTGCACTAGGGCACGGACCAACTTACTTTTGAACCCTTTTCCTTGATCCGATATAAGCACCCATGGCACTACAAAATGACAACATATGCAATCAAATACAAACTGAGCAACAATATGTGCATTTACCTCTTCGACCGCTTTAGCCTCGACCCACCGGGTAAGGTAGTCTATGGACACTACCACATATTTCTTACCGCTCGTTGACTTGGGCAATGGACCAATTGCATCCAAACCCCACTTTTCAAAAGCATCATATGCGATGACAGCCCCTTGTTGCTCGGCTACCAGTCATCTTTCACCCATCACTTGGCACTGATGACACGTCTTGCACCAATAATGCACATCTTGCACAGCAGAAGACCACCAAAACCCACTTCTTAAGATGTGTAACAAGACTTGACTCTTACCCTGATGAACACTTTCTTCGTGGCATTGCTCCAATACCATACCGATCTCCTCCTTGTAAAGGACTCGATGTAGCACCCCATCTCTACCGTGCATCATAAGATCTTCTCCAATCAGAGTGAACTTTTTAGCTCTTTGAACAACTCTCCTCTTTTGTAGCTTGGAAAGCCCATCAGATCATTGACCTATACTCAAGAAATCATCAATATCCTTCAAAGTCTCTCTACCTGCATAAGTGACCGGTCCCACATAAAAACTCGACACATGAGTCTGAACACGACTGCTAGCCAACCGATCTGCTTCTTGGTTTTTCTCTCTTCTCACATGTTTGAACTGCACTGCTTCAAAAAACTTCAACATCTTCTTTATGGAGAAAAACCAATTCTTGAGGGAATCCCTCGTTACCTGCCATTGGCTTAAAACTTGTTTGACAACTAGTAGAGCATCGCCTTTTACTACTAACCTTGATATGCCAAACTCAATGCACTGCTTGAGTCCCAAATGTAGAGTAAGATATTCCGCTTCATTGTTGGTATGCACCTCCTCCAAGTCGTAAGCTTTGGAAAACATAATTGTTCCATGCCGGTCTTGAATGACCACACCTACACCTTCCTTCTGTGTTACCCTTCTGTAAGCGCCATCAAACCACATAGTGAAGGCCCCTTCCAAGTCGGGTTCCTCCTTATCCTCCTCTCATACCACTCTTGGATAAATTGGTAACTCAACCTCCTTGTTGACTAGGATATCCACCAATTGAGACCGTCTCGTGTGGTCCTCTTTGAACTCAAACTCAAACTCTTGAATTTCTATTACCCACTTCATGATTCATTTCCTTGGCTTCAAGTGTAGCACCACTTCAGGCAAAAGATTGTTAGCAATCAACACATCAAACTTTCAAACAATCAAATACACTTTGAACTTTCTGCAAGCAAAGACCAAAGCCATCACCCACTGTTCCACCTCTGTATCAGTAGCTTCCCCTGGACTAATGATCCTGCTTTCGAAGTAAGTAGGCTTATAACTCCTACCCACCTTTTGTAGCAATATTGCTCTGATAGCCACCGTTCCCACCGTCATAGAAATATAAAAATCATCATCATGGTTAGGAGGGCATATTGTGGGTAACTGACATAGAATACCTTTCACTTTGTCAAATGCCTCTTGAGCTTCCTCATCCCATTGAAATCCATGCACCTGTTGAGCCCTTTTTGAAGAGGGTATACATATTGAGACAACATCCAAAAGAAGCAAGATAGTAACTTATGCACGAATGATTCCAATCCTGTTGCACTGGTTGGAGGCTCCATAAGAACCAATGCTTTCACCTTCTTCGGGTCTTCTTCAATTCGGTTTTGTGATACCACATGACCTAGCAATTGAATCCTTGGTTGTGCTAGCTTGCATTTCTTCGGATTCAATTGACCTCCTTCTTCATCTAGCCTTTGAAAACATAGCTTTAACTTGGACAAATGTTCTGCCCTGGAACTATAGCAACCAATATCATCCATAAACACTCTAATGAACTTACCCAAGTATGGTCCGAACACCTTGTTCATCCAATCTTGAAATGTCGCATACGCATTCACCAGTCCAAAAGTCATCTTGCGGTAGGCAAAGCAACCCCATGGAGAAATGAAGGTAGTCTTTAACTGGTCCTCCAAAGCAATACCAATCTGAAAATATCCTGAAAAACCATCCATAATGTAATAGCATTTGTGTCCAGCAACTTTGTTTATAATCTCATCATGAAATGGCAGGGGGTAATGATTTCGCTTGGTCGCAGCATTCAAAGGCTTATAGTCTACACATACTCTCCATTTTCTATTTTTCTTCGGGGTAATGACAGTAGAAGAGACCCACTCAGACTCTTTTACTGGATATATAATACCTGCCTCAAGCAACTTGTTGATCTCTTGCCATAGAGCCTCCTTCTGAATACCTCCCAGCCTCCTGAGCTTCTGTGCTTTTGGCATGTATCCTTCTTTAAGTAGGATCTGATGCTCCACTCCTTTAGCTCCCCTCAGATCTTTATACTCTGTGGCAAATAGGTCGGGATAGGATGCACATAGGTCCATATTGCCTTGCTTCTTCTGCTTTGTTAAATCTATACTTAGCATATCTTCCACCTCTTTAGCCTTCAGACTACAAATAGGAACTTGCATACCTCTCCTTGCAATGGTAGAGTCGAGTGTGACTCCAAATAAATCTGTATCCAGCTTCAATAACTCCTGGTCACTCTCCTCCTCCTCGACACTGGTCAACCCTTCATCATAAGTAGACTCAGTTTCATGCTCATAACTGGTACTGAAATCTCGATTATCTTTGCCGGCTGATGGATGAAAATGGTCTCCTTGGTCTTGAGATCCAACACAATATGTCCTCCATTTTCCCGATCCGGCAAGGTAAACACCCCTATCTCCCAATCTTGCTTGGCTCTAATTGTCAACAACCATGGCCTCCCCAATATAATTGGATAAGCGTTTCCTCCTACTTTCATGAAAAAAAAATCGATTAAGCATTCAACTCCCATAACCTTTACCTTCACATCCTGTGCCACTCCTAAACAACGAGCTTTGGCATGGTTAGCCATCCTCATTCACATATTGGACCTAACAAGAGCTTTAAGGCCAATATCTCTCATAGTAGATTCAGTAATCACACAAACTTGGGCACCACCATCGACCACTGGAAGCACCTCGATCGGGCTCCCCACCCTTAAGGCTAGATTCTGTACCGCATGCACATCTCCTCCCACTCGAGGAAGCCTCGTACTGACACTGGTTGACCATTGCCTTCTTAACTTAGGGTTTAATGCAAGCAGCTACCCAAAAGTGATGTAAGACTTTTGATTTTGCACATCTCTTACCAGATCATACTCCGGATTACCGCGTCCCAACTGAAAATCCTTTTGAGTAATTCTTCATCTTTGCCTTCTTTTGCTTGGCTCTAGCTGCTCTCTACCTTCATTTACCTTTTCTTTCCCCTTCTTTGCTCTAGTTTCACGCTCCATCTCAGTCTCTATTTCACCTTGTGCTCTTTTGTTGGCCACAATGTCAACCTCCTGCCTGTCAACACCAATAATATTAACCCTGTGTACTTCATCATTACCTGATGGAGACTCATGTGCTTGATTTTCAACTACTTGCTACTCTCTTTGGCCATTAAACTCTGCCTGACCCCTACCTCGACCAAACAGAGGATACATACCACCCCTTTCCCTTGGTGGGTGAGGGCAATCTGGAGCATAGTGATCTTCTTCTCCGCAATTGTAACACCTGTTAGGCAATTTCCTCGCTCTTCCTATCCTTGCTTGACCTCTGTCCATAACACTTAAACACAACTCTTGCATTTGCTCAAACAAATCTTGAACAGTACGTACCCATTGTTGAGGAATGGTTGCTACCCCTCAATTGGGCTGATTCTCCGTTTGAACTTCTTCTCTCGGACTCGAAGTTAGATTGGGAACCATCACCTCAATCTTCTTCTTTATTTTCTGGCTCTTAGACCGTGCAATAACAACAACCCCATTGTAATTCTGCGGGCCCTCCAAATCCACCTTTTCGCGAACTTTGGGATGCAAACAAGCCATAAAATTTTACAATTTAAAGTACTCACCACCATTGACCAACTGCATGGCCACTGCGAAGTCCCTCCAGCACTCTTCGAAGTGTTCCTCATTCACGTCCTGCCTCAAATTATTCAATCTTGCATCCAAATCGACAAGAGATACCTCTTTTTGAAAATCTTGTACAAAATGGGCCCGCAACGCCTGTCACATAAGTCTTGCCTCTCCCTCCAAAGCATAGAACCATGTCTTTGCTTTTCCCCGCATCAACAACAGAATCGTTTGCATTTTTCTATCTTCATTTGGCATATGCAGTGATAGCATATACAACTCAAAATCGGCCATCCACTCTTCCGGATCTTCTTCTCCGGTGAAAACTGGTCCATAACTATGTGCTGCCATCTCTCCTTGATGGAAATAACCGTCTTTGATCAACACCGACGAGCAAGCAGCTACTCCTCCGTGGGGGCACCAGAAGATGGAGAGGGGGAATAGGGAACACACCCATCACACCAAATGTTTGTCTCTCTATAGCCCAGGGATTCCATAGCACCCCTAACCTCTCAAATAACACCTTCAAATTGGCTAATTTGCACTAACAATCCCACTGTAGCACACCAAACTACCGCCTCGCACCTTGCAAGAAACACCCTCCAGCATAAACACACCCACACTGCTCAACTCACCCTTTCGGACTCACAAAACACCCCAATTCTATCCTCCTAGTGACACCCTTCAAGTTGCAAGCAAACCCTCTGCAAACACCAGCAAGTACACAAGGAGCAAGGAAAAAGAGGGGGGGATGGGGAGAAGTAACACAAGATGTAGGGACTTATACTTGGTATTATTGCATAGGGGGTAGTACAGTAGAATCTGCAATTCCAATGGCAAGCTTTGCACTACATAGGCTTGCAACCTTCAATCACACCCTCTGCCAAAAAAAACCCTTGAAAAATCACTCCTTTTCCCTTTTATAAGGCTTAGCTAAAAATGAAAAAAACATGAGCCATCTAGCTCGTACAACTTAACTGGAGCTTCTTTTAGAAATTCCCATGTGCATGGCTACCACATGGCATTTTCTTGGTGTTTGGCATCTGCATGGTGCATACTTACTCAATTTGGCTGCTCGGCTCACCTTTGGGCTCCCATTTTTGAATTGCACTTTGAAGCTTCAAGTTCCCTTTTGCTACCTTTTGGTGGTTTTCCTCCCCTTGATTGGTTTTACATTTGTTGCCCTTCTTCTCTCTCTCTACTATGGGACACAACCCCTATTATTCACTGGGGAGGGGGGAGGCAATAGCGAGGTCGCTATTTCTCCCTCTCTCTAAGTTCAAAAATCGGGCATTGCGATCGTGGGCACAAACCCAAATTGGGCCACTTGCCACGTCAGCAGGGCGCTACCACCAGCTAGCCGCCCTGCTCTGCCACTCATCGCCAACACTGACCAAAACTCCGCCATCACCGTCGTGCAGGGCCTCGCTCTGCTCGACAGCATCACCTGCATACGTAGTGCCCATGAGGGCCCGGCCATAGCCAACAGGAGCCTAAGCTCCTTGCTCTCCATTTGATGGAAATAAAGGGATATTTGCAGTGCCACGTGGTGGCCCTTGGGTGATTGAACCTCCATGCATTGAGAAACTTGAAAAAACCCCCAAAAAAAATCTACTTTTCCCCCTTGTTTGTCTTGCCTGCCAATTGGTACCTAGTGGTCCAATCAATAAGCTGTAAAGTTGTGCCCAATTTCCACTTTACCAGCCCCGGGACGTGCAAACCTTGTCATATTCCGATTCACATGAGCCCGCTATCCAAGGCCATAAAAAACTAAAAAAATCATCTGCAACCCAATCTGGACAAGTGAACCTAATCTTCCAACTCCAATATCTCCCCGCTCCGGACTCCGTTTGATGTGCAGTTACTTCTTGTTAGCATCATATGGTGCATACTATGTACCAACCACCTCGCGAGCTCATGAAAACACCCGATGGTGCATTTCCCAATGCAGGCAAGTGGGCTCAGAACTGGACCTCGAAAAAACTTCAATTGACTATATCTTGCTAACCCGAGGTCCATTTCGCAATCCGAGAAGACAAGTATGCTCCATACTGTGAGCACTACATATATAACCTTTGACACCTTCCCGGGCCACTTGTCCATAGCTTCTCTGTCCGGCAAAAATCTGCAACACCCTCAACTTTCATCTTTCAATAACTTGGGCTCCGTACCTCAGTTTGATGAGCCGTTTGGACCTACTCCTTCATCACCTCAAGATCTACAATACTGGGCCAAAAAATTACACTTTGCATCTCCTTCATTTGCTTCTCCAATTAGTCTCTCATGGAGCCTTCCTTGGCCTATATACCACATCAGGCATACATACCCGCTGCTGCTTGTCAACCCATGATCTTCCTAGCTGCTCCTTCCTTTTGCCAAGCTTCAGCTTGCCTGCACATATCTGTCCATGCCACCTTCTAGAGTCTACACACTTTGGCTGTACCAACACCTTCACCCACGGTACCTGCTCACTTAGGTGACTTGGCAACATTTTCTCAAGCTATCGATCGGTCTATTGCTGAGAATATGTGTAAGACGCCTGATACGGATACTAGAAGTAAGGCAGTACAAATAGCCAAGCTCACACAAAAATTTAGTGGAGACGAGGATGTGAGAAAGCATATCGAAGTGTTTGAACAAATATGCGATTCTCTAGGAGAACACAATGACCCGCATAAGAGTAATGCTTTAAGCCTAACCTTAAGTGGGAAGGCAAGGGATTGGTATAGAACCCTAATGGTGGAAGAAAAAACAATTTACCCTACGCTTAGGAGATTTTTCTTGAAAGAATACATATGAGAGGGAGTGCTTTGGGGTGTAGCCTCTCAGCTCCAGAAAGCCCAACGAGAGGAAGGAGACTCAGTGAGAGACTTTATTAGTCACTTGAAGCATTTGAATTCTCGTTGTAATCCAAATGAGCACTTCAATAATAATCAATTTCTTGATAGATTCATTAGGGGATTACAACATGAGGATATCTACAATGGCCTACTCATTAGAAGTATCACCACTTGGGAAGCAGTCACCACCAATGCGATCCAATTGGAAGATAATTTAATGATTCAAGGACAAAGAGTGTCTGTTGAGCCTAAATCTATTACCTCGCAAGCATCGGGGCAGCAGCCAATGACCCTAAATCCTATTGCTAAGGAGCCAAAGATATCTGAGATGATTTTAGCAAATCTCAACAAGGCCATTCAAAAGAGTCTTAGAGATAATTGTGCTCCGCAAAAAAATCATAATATCCAAAAAGGGAGAAACAATGGTGCTCAGTACGCTATGGACCGCATAGTACCAGTGAATGCCCTACTTTCAAAGTAAAAATCAATCAGAACTGCAATGCCTGTGGGAGGTATGGTCATCAAGATAAGGATTGCATAATAATTAAGCGCGCGATGGCCAATAGACCAACCTTAGCATGGATAGACACACCTCGAGTGCCTGCATTGATGCCGGCCCCACCTCTTGAACAAACATCACAACACATGGTTCCTAGGGCCCAAAATGTTGTTCAAACAACACCCTTACCACGTCCAGTGCTAGGACCACAACCACCACATCCAAGAATCACTTCAGTGAATCAAGTGGGTTGTGAGTCATCTATTGCTTGTTTGGAAGGTTGTGAGGATGATATAGACCCTAATATTGTCTATGGGATGGATGCGCTTGAAGAAAGTCCACATACTACATGGAGGACTATTGGGGACAAGTCAAACCTGTCTATCAAGTAACTACTCTTGTTGCAAGAGGCCAAAATATCAATTACACAGCTAAGAGACCACCTCTTCAATACTATGAGTGTGGAGGTCCACATCGTGTGGCCGTGTGTCCTACTAGGCTATAAAAGAACACCACACAAATGCAAAACAATGAAATGAGCACGTCTACAATGTCGATACTCATGTGTAATTGATGTGGCATAGATCATTTGATTGCCCAATGTCCAAATAATCCAAATGCACCAATGATCACACCATTAAACTTGATTGAGGTTACCGAGGATCCATCACAAAGTACACCTGTGGTACCAGTAAACGTACTCACACGATCGATGCTCCAAAAACAAAATTATATTCTTGAGGAAAGAGACACGGCATCAATTTCCCAATCTCAAAAAAAGAAGAAAACAGGAAGGAAGAGATCGCAAAAGGCAATGAAGTTAAACCCCAGTTCAAAGACCAACATAGGGACTGGTGACGACCCTGTATATATGAACGACGCTGAAAAGGATTCTAATTCAAGAGAAACCATGGAGACCAAAACGACCATTAAGATAGAACCAACAAGGAAGATCTTCTTGAGCCACAATGGCGAGGATCCAAGAAGAAGATAGGAACTTATCCAAACCCTACAGAGGAGATCGAGCGAGTTAAGCAATTAAGGACTGTGGTAGAAGATACCCAAAGGGATCTAGAACCAGCACCTAGGCAGATCCAGATTATAGACACCGTGTTCCCTACGCAACAACAACCTCACCAAGTCCATAGACCCTTAGCCATACCTAGTGTCATCCAAGAAGAAAGTGACTTAAAGTCATGGGAAAGTGGGCGTACTCAATTCTTTATGGAAAGAATGTTTACAGAGGGACTACCTGATCCTATCGAAGAAATGGAGATCCCATCTTCCCCACTTCAAGGGACTGACGCCCAAAAGGTGATGTTAAACATTGCCAAATTCATGGGTTTCATGTCTTCAAAAGTTAGAACCACCATCATGTCCAAACTATATAAGTACCTTGAGCTAGTCTCATCTCTTTGAGCTTTCTTCAATGGAGAACTGAAGTTTGGGCTACCACAATTTGCACAAATGGATGGAGCTGGGGAGATGTCAATTGAGGAGGAACACTTAGATCCAGAACCCAACCTAGATGAGAACCTTGTTGTAGAAATACATGTTAACAAGTTGGGACAATACTTTGAGGGTGATGACTCCAATGAAACCATACCAATCATCACTACCAAGGGATTAACTATAAAGGGAATCCTTCATGGTAGCGTTGGGGTTAGCATTGTGACTAAAAATTTATGGGAAACTATGGGAAGACCTCACCTTGGGACCACAACCATAGTAGTAAAGATGGCCAATGGGTCTATTGTTAAACCTATTGTGATGCTAGAAGATCTGAAGATCAAGGTCTTTGGACATAAAATACAAATTACCTTCATTGTTATCGATTCCTCCAAGCACACTACGTCATCTAAGATGATCTTAGGACATGCTTTCATGAGGGAAGAAAAAAATGGTGCATGACTGTTCTAAAAACCATGTCTACTTGCAGTTCCAAGATTCTATCATTCGAGTGGATCTTGTAACATGTCGAGCACATCCTCTAGGAAACAGTTTTATAATTGATCATAGCTGTGACACCACAGTTCACTTGGCCCCATTGCAATATTGTTACACGTGTAAAGCAGACACTAATGTTGGGGAAGATTCTCCTTATATGGACGTACTACCTAGGATGACTGAGTCAGACAATGTGGATTGGGTCCACCTAGCAGCAACCCTAGACACTTGGGGAAACAGGGGGACGACCTGGGTAACACTTGAGGGGGATGAAATGCCACCACTTGTACCCCTTAAATATGTTAGAAGCAGCGCATATAGCTTCTGTCAAGACTCATCCTTATATAACAAATAAAACATACAAGTGGGTCCCTAAATCTTCTTTAGCGACCATGGTTGATGCTAAAAAACAAAAACCTTGTAAGAAACGCTCCACTCACTCCAAGTAATGTAAGGAAACATGACAGTGATTCCAACGACTATTGGAAGCCCAAGGCTACTATCAAGGAAATGATCAAATCTGGGTGCCAAAACGTAAATTGTGCTCTTACTTGTCACCTGACCCATGTGAGCCCAATCCTGTGGCTCCAAAAAAAATTGAAGATCGAGGAAAGGAAAAAATCATAGAATTCTACACATCCGCTCCAGAGCTAGTTTGGGTACCAAAGAAAGAACGATTTGTGCCACCTAGCTCAGGAATAGGGAAGTCAAATGAAGCTTCTTGCTCTTCATGTAGTTCCTATACGGAAATAGAAGCTTTGACACAACCTCCACCCACCATTGTACATATCCATACAAAGAAGGAAGAGTTTGCACCTCCTATTGTAAGTTCACCACCTACAACAACGTTGCAAATAAAATCAAGGGAGAGTACCTTACCACCCTTGCAACTAGATGAAATGCATAGGGTGGTCGAAAACTATTGCTTAAAGCCTTCACCCATAACAACTTGGAACAGTTGGTTTCAAAAGGTGACGACATCTTTCCAAAAGGTATGATCTACCCAAGGAAGGGGGGAGTGCTTACTGACATCCATCATTCACTTGCTTCCCTCTCAACCTTCCTCCCTGACCTCTCAATCTCCAATCCTAGGGAATGTATATATAAAGCCTTATACTCACAAAAACAAGATAGAAAAGTAAAAGAGCAAGAGTCACCAAACAATAATGTGGAAACTTACAAGTTCTATACATAACACAAAATCATAAAAACCCATTATACACAAGAACACAACCCTTGTAATATTTGCACTCTAACCATCATCTATCTATGCGTACAAATATGGCTAGTATGCTAGAGTCATTCACTCTTGCCTTGGGTGAGATACCCTCGTTACTTTTCACAAGTGTTTCACATGGTCTTTCGGTGCTTGCCTGTGAATGGGGTTTGGTAGGTACACTAGCATGTGAGAGGAATTTCGAGAAGTTAGAATGGCTGATACGTCTGTTGACCACGATTGATCCATACTTAGTAGAGAGCGTTTCTCCCATTGCACAAGCCTATCCTTTTTACCAAGATGACTATAGGCATCTAGTGACCTTCTTAGTAAACATTGGTGTATGTGATGATGAAGAAGATTTACATGATTACACGGATGGCACATATGGTCTCACGGAGGATGACTTTGTTTTTGTTGACGACAAGGATAGGGATTTAGCCTTACGGTTTCCTCCAATCTCTACAATATCCTATTCCCTTGACTCTCTTAGGGGAGTGCAAATAATTAGGTTAGGGTTCCTTATGTTTTTTAATTGTGTTTAATAAGTATTAGTACCTTTTTCCACTGATGTGCCTCTGGAAGGTGGATATTTGGTGGTGACTATTGTGCAGTTTGTGACTACATAAGGATGCCTTTGAAAAAAAACAATAATGGATGTTTATATGTTACAACGGATGTTCTCCATTATATCAGGTGTACTACTTCCTTTTATCTATGCTTCCACATTTACATGTTTGCATCTTGTCATTTGAATTCTAATAATGCATAAAATTTATGAAGTTGTGACATTGCCAATTTAGATGCTATAATTTTTTCAAACTTCTATCACCTTGTTCTTCTCTTTGAGTTTGGTCTATTAGTTGTCTTTAAGTAGGTATCAGGACATTAGGCTAAACTAGTCCACTTAATTGCTGCCTTTAATTCCTAGATAGTCTATTAATTGTAGTAACTTTAGTAATGTTTTAAGCTATGAGGATATAGTTCTCTCTAGTTTATTCCACCTAAGTGTGACTTGTGTTATGGAAGCCCATGTGTTAAGCTGGTATTTGAGGCCTCGAGTCTCCCAGATAGTTTATGCTCAAGCTGGTATTTGAGACCTTAAGTCTCCCAGCTACTGGTATTTGAGACCTCGAGTCCCCCAGCTACTTGTAGCAACTATGAAAACAACAAAAAAGAAAACAAAGAAAAAGAAAAGAGAAAGCAAATAGCACAAACTTCCTTGTATTTTATGTGGATCACACTTAAGTGGTATAAGTGCTAATACCACTAGTCCTTAGACCCCGACGAGCATTCCTAGGGTTAACTACTCTTTAGTCGACATTTTTTAATTAACGTTGGTCAATCTAGTACTTACTTTAGCCCTAGCTCTTGTGTACTTCTCTTAGAGTTGACCTAATATACCCTAACTCAATTGCATTTTCTTCAGGTACTACGCTTGTTCTAGTTGGCAATGTTACAATTCATGAATTTGTTTTTGCATTTCCTAGAATATGATGTATGCATCTCACTTACTGCACACCTGTACATGCTGCCTTTGAGCTTTCACAATGTTGTTTTTCTTCTGACACAGGTACTTCTATCGTGGATCCCGATGCTACACTGTTATATTCCGAGGACGGAATCTACATCAGGAAGGGGGGCATGTTAACCACTGGTGTCCACTTCTAGTAGTCATGGGCCGGGCTTGTCGGTCCAATAGGAAAAGGGTAAGAGTGATCGCCGATGAAAGGCGCACTCTAACAAGAACATTCAAGGGTTAGTTGGCTAAGTATGGGCGCCCAAGTGTGAATGGGACGAGATCATATAAAAGTCAACTAAACCTAAAATTCACTCATTTCCTCATTTGTGCAATTGAAGAGTGCTCTTGCTCCATCTCCATCTTCTTCTTCTTCATCTACTTGTGTGTGTGTGTGTGTGTGCGTGAGAGAGAGAGAGAGAGAGAGAGTGTGTGTGTGTGTGTGTGTGTGTGTGTGTGTGTGTGTGTGATCGAGCATTGTGACGATGGCACGGTGGCGGTAAAGCAGTTGAGCGTGGCGCAGTGGTGGCTCCTTCTTCTTCACGACGAGGAATCCTCCACGATAGCAAGTGTAGAGCGGTGAGTGACACACCATCGTCATCTTTGAGCTTACTATTTTAGGATAGTTGCATGCTTGGAGCCATCTGTGGCTCACACACATTGCTAGGCAAGGCCCTTGCTTTGATACGTGCGGCAGAAGCCCACAGCCGCGGGTGAAAGGGAAATCCCATATTAGGACAGCTAATGTGGCGTATATAAAGAGAATATCCCTTGTGAAGCTCGCTCATACTCTTGCCGCATGCGCAAGAATGAGGCTATCTGGGGATCCATAGGGACCAAATGAGGAGGAGGACAAGGAGGGGAGTGGTCATAGGGACCGGATCCCCCATAAGCATTCCCAGAAGAGGAACCCACGGTTGTCCTAAAAGAGTGGAAGAAGTCTTTGTCTTGCTCGGCCATGTCACAATTGAAAAAGAGAGCAAAAAGAACTCAAATACAACCAAAACATACTAAACGGGAAACCCATTGCATGCAAATAGGCATGCCAAAATGTCTCTAATAGAGGGGCTATAGCCATGCCATAAACTAGGAGTTTTAGGCAGCCCATTTGGCCCCTCTATTAGAAGGGTTTTGGCATGCCTATATGCATGCAATGGGAAACCCAAATGAGCTGCCCACTATTGAAGGGGGTGGGCAAACTAGGGCCAAAAAAACATGAGCATGGGGGACGACCCATGGGCTCACATGAGCCTTTAACTTGACCAATTTAATGCATGAGTTTGGCCCCTCTATTAGAGGGGTTTGGGATTCCTATTGCATGTGATTAGGCATGCAAAAACCCCTCTAACAGTGGAGCCAAACTCATGTTTTTTGGCCCCTCTATTAGAGAGGTTTTAGCATTCTTATTTGCATGCAATTGGTTGCCCATTTGGGGAGCCCATTGCATGCAAATAGACATGCCAAAACCCCTCTAATAGAGAGGCCAAACTCATACCCAAAACTAGGGGTTTTGGGATGAGTATTGAAGGGGTTTTGGCATGCCTATTTGCATGCAATGGGCTACCCAAATGGGCAGCCCATTGCATGCAAATAGGCATGCCAAAACCTCTATAATAGAGGGGCTATAGCCATGCCATGAGATAGGGATTTTGGTCATCTCATTTGGCCCCTCTATTAGAGGGGTTTTTGCATGCCTATTTGTAATGGGCAATCCAAATGGTCTACCCACCATTGCATGAAAATAGGCATGCCAAAACCCCTCTCATAGAGGGGCCAAACTCATGCCTTTTGGACATTGAAGGGGGTGGGGAAAATAGGGTCAAAAAAACATGAGAAGGGTGAACAACCCATGGGCTCACATGAGCCTTTAACTCTACCAATTTAAGGCATGATTTTGGTCCCTCTATTAGAGGGGTTTTGGGTTGCCCATTGCATGCGATTAGGCATGCACAAACCCCTTTAATAGTGGATCCAAACTCATGTTTTATGGCCCCTCTATTGGATAGGTTCTTGCATTCCTATTTACATGCAATGGCCTGCCCGTTTAGGGTTTTATTTGCATGAAAATAGACATGCCAAAACCTCTCTAATAGAGGGGCCAAACTCATACCCAAAACTAGGGGTTTTGGGATGATTTTAGCCCCTCTATTAGAGGGGTTGTGGGCTACCGTTTGGCCCCTTTATTAGAGAGTTTTTGGAATGCTTATTTGCATGCAATGGGTTGCCTATTTGGGGACCCCATTTCATGCAAATAGACATGCCGAAACCCCTTTAATAGACGGGCCAAACTCATAGCCAAAACTAGGGTTTTTAAGATAATCTTGGCCCCTCTATTAGAGGGATTTTGGGCTACCGTTTGGCCCCTCTATTAGAGAGGTTTTGGCATGCTTATTTTCATGCAATGGGATGCCCATTTGGAGAGCCCATTGCATGAAAATAGGCATGCCAAAACCCTTTTAATAGAGGGGCCAAACTAGGGGTTTTGGACATTGAAGGCAGGAGGCTAAATAGGGCCAAAAAAAGATGACCATGGGGGACAACCCATGGACTCACATGATCCTTTACCTCGACCAATTAGGGCAAAACAACAGTAATAAGGAGGGACGGTTCTAACATGCATATTCACATGCAATGGCTGCCCGTTGCATGCAAATAGGCATGCCAAAACCCCCCCAATATAGAGGCATAACTCATGCCATAAACTAAGGGTTTTGGACTAGAGTTTTACACCTCTATTAAGGGATCTTGACATGCCTATTTTCATGAAACGGGCATCCCATTGCATGTGAATATGCATGTCAAAACCCTTCTAATATAGGGGCCACAAACCCTAGCTCAAAACCCCTAGTTTATGGCATGAATTTGTCCCCTCTATTGGAGGGGTTTGGACATGTCTATTTGCATGCAATGGGCTACCCAAACGGGTTGTCCATTGCATGCAAATAGGCATGCCAAAACCCCTCCAATATAAAGGGGCCAAAGTCATGCCCAAAACTAGGCGTTTTTGTATGCATTGTTTTGGTGATGGAACGCTCATTTGGAACAGTCCATTGCATGCAAAACCGCTCGAATTGTGGGGACAAAATAGAATCCAAAAATCATGAGCATGGGGGACAACCCATGGGCTCACGTGAGCCCTTACCTTGACAGTAAGACCAAATAAACAAAACTCAAAATTGAAAAGAATATAAGTGCATTTACATCGAAAATGTGTCGCACGCATTCGATTTTGTGTGTCTACTTGCTTCCAACACTACTTTGCCATTCTCTTGCCGCCATCATATGCTTGCCACCAACATTTGACTATCAAAATAGCCTCCTCCGTGTGTGTGTGTGTGTGTGTGTGTGTGTGTGTGTGTGTGTGTGTGTGTGTGTGTGTGTGTGTGTGTGTGTGTGTGTGTGTGTGTGTGTGTGTGTGTGTGTGTGTGTGTGTGTGTGTGAGAGAGAGAGAGAGAGAGAGAGTACTAATGTTTTATGGAGATGGAGAAGAAGATAAAAGCACAAACAAAGCAAATAAGATGTGTAGAAGGTTAGGGTAAAAAAAGCCCCGCCCCGCTTGATGCTGTATTTATATTATTTTTAAATATAAATACCTGCGTTGATTGGAGTTCTGATTGCCTTCTAGATACCACAAGGTGCGTTTTTTTTTAATATTGGATCAATTCCTCTTCTTTTGCCGACCTTCTCCCTCTACTTCTTTTAAGAAGAATCTCATTGTTGATTTTAATCATTCTCACTTTTTACTTTAAGCTCTTATTCCCCTTCTGTCCCTCCCCTCTCGCATTTCGAAGATGCAAGTGCCAACATGAGACGAAGACAAACTAGACAATGTGGTGGAACGTGATCTATGGTTGAATGACAGGTTGTTGTGTCCGTGTGAGTGTTGCAAAAGGGCCATTCCTAGGCTCCAACGAGTTTTCTTGAAGCATGTCGAGGACTATGGAAGGTGGGACAATCCACGAACGCGAATAACCGATCTTTGTAAACTTTTTCACATGGATACGGCTCCTCGCTGGAGTATTATGGGAGGAGGCTCTCGAGCGAGGAAGTCAGAGAAACAATTGCAAGAAAATAGGTTTGCCCCGCCACCAAAAATGGGCGAGAGTTTGAGATCCATTGCAAGTAATTATGGGGAGGAGGAGATGACAGTCTACTGCACCAGATGGACTAGGATACAGTTATGGAGAATTTGGTTGTTGAGCTTCTCACTCGGGAGGAGGGTTTGTGTGACGACAAAGATTGTGGATGCAAAGAGACTGCACAAAAGCAGGAGGATACTCTTTTGGCTGCAAGCTATATATCCCAAAGCTTCGTTCTCTATTCTTTGTGCTTCGTTAGAGATTTTGAATCTATGAGTCATGTGTGCAATGAGCAATACAAGCATTGATCGTCTTTTAAGGTTAAGTAAACTTAGATTTTTGCAGCTTGTTTTCAAAGCTAATGGATAAATAAACTTTGCAATAATGATGAAATAAACTTTAATTTTTGCAGCTTGTTATCAAAGCTACTTCAAAAGGGTCATAGGATGCCGCCAGATAGACGCAGTGCTTGTAAATTTGTTAATGTGCTAGGTATGGACTACAAAAAGATACATGTGTGTGTTAATGATTGCATTCTCTTCCACAACGAGTATGATTGGTTGGAGATATGTCCAAAGTGTGGTCAAGAAAGATACAAAGACCTTCCCATTGATCCAGAGGAAAGCAAGAAGACTCACCTGGTACCAAGAAACGTTTTACAAAATTTTCCCCTCATCCCTCGTATCCAATACATGTTCAAGACCACGATCTTCAACAAACTCCTTACATGGCATGCCGCTAGTCTCTCTATGGACGGTATAATGTGATTCCTGGCTGAATCACAAGCATGGAAACACATTGAGGAAAATGGACCGCGTTCAAAGGAGACCCACGATATGTTTGTTTGGGCCTTGCAAGTGACGGTGTCAACCCTTTCGGCACCAACAGTACGTCATGGAGCACATGGCCAGTAGTCCTAATCAATTACAACATCCCCCCTTGGAAGAGCACCAAGAAAGGCTACATCATGCTATCTTTATTGATCCCTAAAAAGTACAAAGTCAAAAAATTGGATGTGTATCTAGCCCATCTTATTGATGAGTTAAAGGAGCTATGGACTGGTATCCCTGTCCAAGATGTGTCCCTACCACCAACGGAGCATCAAACCATACTCGAGGCATACTTATGTGGACTATGCATGACTTTTTGGGTCTTCGAGAAGTCTCAGGTAACCATACATGTAGCCCTCAATTATGGGTTATTGTTAACTGAGATGTATTATTATTATGAATATAATGTACTACTAGTAGGTTTTTCTACATCTTGACATGAAATATTCCCTATTTGTGGTCCCTCTCTCATCACAGAGCGTCCATCACACCTCAAAAAGGTCATTTATCGTAATAGTCATCGTTTTCTACCACCAACACATGAAAAATACAAATATCCTTCGAATGGAAAGGCCCCATACAGATGGGCAATGAGAGATTGGAAAAGAGCATGGGATAGGCGTTTCTCAATGGACCCCCCTCCCTGGCAGCCACCCAAGGGTATGGGATGATGTTCTGTGGTTTTTGAGTTTATTTTCTGGACTGATTTGAAGGTCCAACATTTGCTAGAACCAATGCACATATTCAAAAACGTAGGCCACATGATATGGGACCACATCATAGGCAAGAGCGACAGTTTTGGCATTAGGGAGGACATGAAACTTCAACGTGGATTTTTAGCATCAACAATGCCAGTGATGGAAAATAATGGGAAGTATTGTCTTAATGCTCAGTGATGCAAAAGTGGGTAGATCTATATACATAATTGAAAAGAAAGCATGAAGAACAAAGAGATAGGAAAATACACTCTAGCAGAAGAAATCACAATGTGGTTTACCCACCATACCTTGCCATGTTTCCAAAACTTATAAGGCTCGATTGGTTGCATGAACAAATGATTAAAGCTAAAGTTGATGGTGAGCATGTTAGCAATGAGAAGTGGGATTATATGCGAGGTTATATACCAAAGGTAATTGCTAATAAAACTCATTACGCACAATATAATGTCTTAGTATATAGCTACCTGTACTCAAACTTGTTCTACTTTCAACAGGCAACGATGTTCAACTCGATGTGGCATGAAGGAAGGCACTTTCAAACTGAGGATGTAGACAAAAACGAACGACAAATGATAGTGGACTGATGGGAAATTTTGATGCGCAAACTCCAAATGATATGGAAAATAGATATTGTGGAGTTATCCAAAGAATCTACCGAGTAGACTTTTGAGCTTTTTGAAAGTATGTGTTCAATGTGAAGTGGTTTGCAGGTGTGTCATCTAGACATGTGTGTGCGTATGTCGCACGTGTCAATGCAAGGAACTTGCCGATACACCGTGTGCGAGCCACAAATGGCTCCAAGCACACAACAAGCCTAAACTAGTAAGCTCAAAGATGACGATGGTGTGTCACTCACCGCTCTATGCTTGCTTCGTGGAGGATTCCTCGCCGCAAAGAAGAGGGAGACGCCTCTATGCCGCGCTCAGCCGCCTCGCCGCCATCGTGTCGCCGCAATGCTCGATCAACAAGAAACACCTGTTTGTGTTGATGATCGCGCTTAATTTGAAAAGTGGATGAGAGAAACATTCCATGAAGGTCCAAATCCTAACCACATCAGCACATTCCTGTAATACCTCTAGGAGGCACATCAGTGGGAAAAAAGAACTTTGCTAATCACTCAACTCTAAAACAGAAACACTCCTATCGTACTAATTCTACCTACCCTCCATCACTCGAGTGATGAGGATCAAAGGTGTATTATGACATAGGTTACTGTTTCAGTGTACCAGATGCGAATGTGCTGGTCTGAGTCAATGTTTTGACTTTTATTGTGCATACTCGTTTGCTAATTGCTCTTGTTGTTTATTACTTTTGTTTTTTGTGAGTATAAGGCTATATATATACATTCCCTAAGATTGGGAGATTGAGAGGTCAGGGAGGAAGGTTGAGAGGGAAGCAAGGGAATGATGGCTGTCAGCAAACACTCCCCCCTTCCTTGGGTGGATCATACTGTTTGAAATAAGCTTGTCACCCTTTGAAATCAAGTGATTCAGTTGGTAATAGGTGGGGATTTTTTCCATTAGTTTTCTATTACCTTAGGTGCCTCGTCGAGTTGCAATGGTGGTAAGGTACTCTCCCACGATCGAACTTGAAGTGGTTCATCAGGTGATTCTTGAACATCGGGAGGTGTGGATTCCGTAGCTTCATGGAGGTTCACTAATGTAGGTGGAGGTTGTGGAGAAGCTTTTACCTCTATGGATGCATTACATGAGGACCTAGAAGCTTCATGGGACTACCCCCTTCCTGAGCTAGGTAGAACAAATTTTTCTTTCTTTGGTACCCAAACTAGCTCTGGAGCGGGTGTGTAGCATTCTGTGATTTTTTTTCTTTCCGCGATCGTCGATTTGTTTTGGAGTTATGGGATTAAGCTCACATAGGCTCGGTGATAAGTAAGAGTACAATTTACGTTTTGGCACCCAGATTTGATCATTTCCTTTATAGTAGCCTTGGGCTTCCAATAGTCGTTTAGGAATCCAACGCAACGTTTCTTTATATTTCTTGGGGTGGATGGGACGTCTCTTACCAGGCTCCTGAATTTTAGCACTGGCTATGGTCACTAAAGAAGATTTAGGGACCCACTTTTATGTTTTCTTTGTTATATTGGGATGGGTCTTGTCAGAAGCTATATGCATTGCTTGTAGCATATTTAAGGGTACGGGCATTTCATCCCCCTCAGGTGTTACCCAGGTTGTCCCCCTGTTTCCCCAAGTGTCTATGGTTGCTTCTAGGTGGACCCAATCCACATTGTCCGGCTCAGTCATCCCAGGTAGTACGTCCATATAAGGAGAATCTTCTCCAACATCAGTGTCCACTTTACACGTTTTAACAATACTGCAATGGGGCCGAGTGAACTGTGGTGTCAGATCTATGATCAATTATAAACGTATTTCCTAGAGGATGTGCTCGACCACTCACAAGATCCAATCGATAACAGAATCTTGGAACTGCAGGTAGACATGATTTTTAGACCAGTCATGCACCATTTTTGCTTCCCTCATGAAAGGACGTCCTAAGATCATATCCGATTCCATAGTGTGTTTGGAGAAATCCATAACAATGAAGGTAATGCTTATTTTATGTCCAAAGACCTTGATCTTGAGATCTTCTAGCATCCCAATAGGTTTAACAATAGACCCATTGGCCATCTTCACTACTCTAGTTGTGGTCACAAGGTGAGGTCTTCCCATAGTTTCCCAGCAATTTTTAGTCACAATGCTAACCCCAGCGCCACCATCAAGGATTCCTTCACAGTTAATCCCTTAGTAGTGAATGGTATGGTCGCATTGGATTCATCACCCTCAAAGTATTGTCCCAACTTGTTAACAGGTATTTCTATAACAAGGTTCTCATCTAGGTTGGGTTGTGGATCTAAGTGTTCCTCCTCTATTGGCATCTCCCCAGCTCCATCCATCTGTGCAAATTGTGGTAGCCCAAACTTCAGTTCTCCATTGAGGAAGGCTCAAAGAGCTGAGACTAGCTCAGGATCTTTGTATAGTTTGGACATGATGGTGGTTCTAACTTTTGAAGACATGAAATCCATCAATTTGGCAATGTTTAACGGCACATTGACGTGGTCAAGGGACTTCAGTCCATTGACGTGGGGAAGATGGGATCTCCATTTCTTCGATAGGATCAAGTAGTCCCTCTGTAAACATTCTTTCCATCAAGAAGTGAGTACACCCACTTTCCCATGACTTTAAGTCACTTTTTTCTTGGATGACACTAGGTATGGCTAAGGGTCTATGGACTTGGTGAGGTTGATGTTGCGTAGGGAACACGGTGTCTGTAATCTGGATCTGCCTAGGTGCTGGTTCTATATCTCTTTGGGTATCTTCTGCCAAACTCCTTAATTGCTTGACTCACTCAATATCCTCTGTAGGTTTTGGATAAGTTCATATCTTCTTCTTGGATCCCTGCCATTGTGGCTCATGAAGGTCTTCCTTGTTGGTTTTTATCTTAGTGGTTGTTTTGGTCTCCATGGTTTCTCCTGGATCAGAATCCTCTTCAGCGTCATTCATATATATGGGGTCATCACCAATCCCTATGTTGGTCTTTGAACTGGGGTCTGACTTCACTGCTTTTTGCGATCTCTTTCTTCGTATTTTATTCTTTTTCTGAGATTGGGCAATTGATGCCATGTCTCTTTCCTCAAGAATATAATTTTGTTTTTGGAGCATCGATCGTGTGAGTACGTTTACTGGTACCACAGGTGTACTTTGTGATGGATCCTCGGTAACCTCAATCAAGTTTAATGGAGTGATCTTTGGTGCATTTGGATTATTTGGACATTGCACAATCAAATGATCTATGCCACATCGATTGCACATGAGTATTGGCATTGTAGATGTGCTCGCTTGACTGGTTTGCATTAGTGTGGCGCTCTTTTGTAGCCTAATAGGACACTCGGCTACACGATGTGGACCTCCACACTCATAGCATTAAAGAGGTGGTCTCTTAGCAGTGTAATTGATATTTTGGCCTCTTGCCGCAAGAGCAGCTACTTGATATACAGGTTTGACTTGTCCCCAATAGTCCTCCATGTAGTATTGTGGACTTTCTTCAAGCACATCCATCCCATAGGCAATATTAGGATCTATATCTTCCTCACAGTCTTCCAAACAAGAAATAGATGACTCACAGCCCACTTGATTCACAGAAGTGATTCTCGGATGTGGTGGTTGCGGTCCTAGCACTGGAGGTGGTAAGGGTATTGTTTGAACAACATTTTGGGCCCTAGGGACCATGTGTTGTGTTGTTTGTTCAAAAGGTGGGGCCGGCATCAATGCAGACACTCGAGGTGTATCTGTCCATGCTAAGGTTGCTCTATTGGCCATCGCGCGCTTAAATACTATGCAATTCTTAGCTTGATGACCATACATCCCACAGGCATTGCAGTTCCCATTGAATTTTACTCTAAAAGTAGGGCATTCACTGGTACTATGCGGTCCATAGCATATTGAGCACCATTTTTGCTCCCTTCTTGGATACATATGATTGTTTTGCGGAGCACGATTGTCTCTAAGACTCTCTTGAACAGCCTTGGTGAGATCTGCTAAAGTCATCTTAGATATCTTTGGCTCTTTAGCAATAGGCTTTAGGGTCATTGATGCTTGCGAGCTAATAGATTTAGGCTCAACAGACACTCTTTCTCCTTGA
This sequence comes from Adiantum capillus-veneris, assembly GCF_014529385.1. Classification (NCBI taxonomy): domain Eukaryota; kingdom Viridiplantae; phylum Streptophyta; class Polypodiopsida; order Polypodiales; family Pteridaceae; genus Adiantum; species Adiantum capillus-veneris. The sequence continues at coordinate 106,502,605 of NC_140954.1, read as the reverse complement.
ATCATTAAATTATCCTCCAATTGGATCGCATTGGTGGTCACTGCTTCCCAAGTGGTGATACCTCTAATGACTAGGCCATTGTAGATATCCTCATGTCGTAATCCCCTAATGAATCTATCAAGAAATTGATTATTATTGAAGCGCTCATTTGGATTACAACGAGAATTCAAATGCTTCAAGAGACTAATAAAGTCTCTCACCGACTCTTTTTCCTCTCGTTGGGCTTTCTGGAGCTGAGAGGCTACACCCCAAAGCACTCCCTCTCTTATGTATTCCTTCAAGAACAGTCTCCTAAGAGTAGGGTAAATCATTTTTTCTTCCACCCTTAGGGTTCTATACCAATCCCCAGCCTTTCCACTTAAGGTTAGGCTTAAAGCATTGCTCTTATGTAGGTCATTGTGTTCTCCTAGAGAATCGCATGTTTGTTCAAACACTTCGATATGCTTTCTCACATCCCCGTCTCCACTAAATTTTTGTGTGAGCTTGGCTATTTGTACTGCCTTACTTCTAGGCTCTCTATCAGGCGTGTTACACATATTCTCAGCAATAAAGCGACCAATAGCTTGAGCAAATGTTGCCAAGTCATCTAAGTGAGCAGGCACCGTGGGTGAAGGCGCTCAAGAGACTACATGTGGAGTACGTATTGGCATTGGGCTTGGCGCATAGGAAGCCCTCGGGTTCCACGTTGGGTGTGATGTTCTGTCATGTGGTGGTCCATAGTTCATATGTGTGGCCCTAGGAATAGCATATGTCGGATGTGACATGTTAATGCTAGCCGGTATAGTCCCATGGAAATAAGAACTTGGGTGTTGTGGTTGTGGACCATAGGTAGTTGAAACAATGGGAGGAGTAGGGACTACATGAGTACGAGGACCCATGGATGTATACGATTGGTACACACTTGTAGGTACTATTGCAAGCATTGAGCTACCATGTAGCGGTGCTTTACTAACAAATGAGTTCCATGGCGTGTTCCTTGGCATGCCCATCATCGGGGTAGGCATGGTAGCCGGGGTGTCATCAAGGGAAAGATACGCTAGACTTTCAAAGGTGAAGCTATCACTTGTGGGCTCAGATTGCACTGAGACTCCTAGAGAAACAACATATGCAGGATCCATCGGACTTATCGAGGGAGTCGCCCTTTGCGATAAGGTCGGTTGTTTTGCCTTTCCTGTATCCAAGAATCTCATGAGACCCGTTGAAGGCATGTTGATCCCCTGGTTCTGTCTCTCTAACTCAATGACCCTTTGGATGACCTCACAAACTCTTTGTTGTTGATCCTCCACACTAGTAGCACCCATTGTGAATTGTAGGACATCTAACCAACCCACCTGATAGGTGTGACATGTGTATAGGTGGGTCAGAGTTTCCGTTTGTAGTTCGTACTCCCAGTTCTCATTTAAGAACGCTCCATTTAGGATTGAGGTGCTAGGGGTGTCCTTTGAGGTAGATGCAATGTTTCTTTCTAGGGTTGGCCCTTAGTGGTTGCTAAGTCAGGATCACTTGATTGCTCTCTTAGCAAGGATATTGACATAGGGGCTTTCGCTTTTAACTCTCTTCGTTGCTCCGCCTTGCATAAGCTCTCGATTTTCTTTTCCCTTGCTGCAATGATATATCGCTCAACCTCTTGCACTTCAGCAAGTCTTCTACCATCGAGTAATATGACCTCGGAGGGGAATAGCTTTGAAGAGTCAGGAGGTGCAGTGAATGAAGTATTCACGTGCACATTCTCTAAGGGTATAGGGTCTACGTTGGTCATGAATGGAGAATTTACTTCCCCACCCCCTCGGGGGGTTCACTATGTGTAAAACTACCACATCATGTGCATTCAAGACATGTTTGTAAAACCCCTTATCTGTGAAATTTTTTAGGAATATAATATACTCTTTTCTTTTAAAATCTGTAAGTTTTTTCCAAATTTGAAAAAATAATTCCCTTCTGCATATATATTTCTGTAAGTTTCAAAAACTTTAAATACCCTTCTATTGAACTAACATGATAGGTTACATTGTTATTAGGTGACCTCCCCGGGCCCACCCTCCTCATTTACATCATTAGCTCCATGTTCGGAGTGAGTGACTCTACTAAAGGTTTCCTTCAAGCGGCTAAGCATGCTCGATCCGGACCGCGGGCCCATGGCATGCATGTCTTGGCTTGAGCTATCGGGATTAGGCATTGGGAAACCCTCCATGACGTCGTAGTGAGCGGAAGAGTCACTAGCAGCTATGTTCGGGTCTTGGTTTGTAATACCTTGGGTCCCCGCCGAGGGCCCGGAACCTAAGGTAGGTGGATATTGAGAACTCGTGTAAGTTGAAATTCTCACTGGTTGCTCCGTCTCTAGCACACGACCAGAGCGTAGATGCATGTGCCTTTGGCACCCTACAAGCGTCGGCGAATAACCTCGAAGGTTAACCGCTTACTTTTTTAACTGTCCGTTTTCACTCGTTTTTTTATGTTTTCTTATATTTTTTAATGATTGATTTTTTTATTAAAGTGTGTGATAGCTCAAAATGAGTGTATCACTCAGAGGGTCATGGTCTACTTTACAGCACAACGTTTGGTCACCTGAAGCTCCGTTGGTCCTCAAAAAATCGATTTTTAGCTATGTGTGAAGCTAAAATTTGTAATTTTAAAAGGCGACTGAGGCCTAAGCCTACCTACTTCCAACTAATACACCTACTGTTATACACTAACACACTCTATTAGCTCTCATAGATCTACTTCCTACTTATTGTACTTTATATTACACAGAACTAACAACCTTAATACTAACACCTTACACAGAGAAAAAACACAGTACCTTTGAAAACTCCATTAACAAAACAAATACACAGTAGTAACACATTTAACCTTATTCTCAACACACACACCCTCCTTCCTTACCTTTCCTACAATTGAAATTGCACCACAAAAGAAGCACAGAGTGCCATTCAAGCTTAGTGTATGGCATTCCCCGGCAACGGTGCCAAAAATGTGCGCATATGTCGCACGGCTCAATGCAAGGAACTTGCCGATACACCGTGTGCGATCCACAAATGGCTCCAAGCACACAACAAGCCTAAATTAGTAAGCTCAAAGATGACGATGGTGTGTCACTCACCGCTCTACGCTTGCTTCGTGGAGGATTCCTTGCCGCGAAGAAGAGGGAGACGCTGCTACGCCGCGCTCAACCGCCTCGCCGCCGTTGTGCCGCCGCAATGCTCGATCGCACTCTCTCTCTCTCTCTCTCTCTCTCTCTCTCTCTCTCTCTCTCTCTCTCTCTCTCTCTCTCTCTCTCTCTCACACACACACACACACACACACAAGGAGATGAAGAAGAAGAAGATGGAGATGGAGCAAGAGCACTCTTCAATTGCACAAATGAGAGAATGAGTGAATTTTAGGTTTATTTGACTCTCCCCATTCACACTTGGGCGCCCATGCTTAGCCAACTAATCCCTTGAATGTTCGAGTTAGAGTGCACCTCTCATCGGCGATCACTCTTACCCTTTTCCTATTGGACCAACAAGCCCGGTACCTGACTCTACCAAGTAAATAATACAATGTCCGTCGTAGGTGATATGGTGTCCGTGAGCCATGCGGGTTAACAACATGCAAGTGGTATCTACATGGTGGACTCTACAAGATTCCATACGGGCACAAGTGATATCTACATCTCTCCACAAAGTTGTGAGCAACTGATCTATATTTCAAGTATTTACGAATGAAGGTATTGGTTTGTCATACAAGCCACGCCATGAGCAAGATGTTTATTGGATGACACATCAAACATCTGCGTTGCATTTATACGCCCGTAGCAAAAAACAAAATACGTATAAAACGTCATTATACGCTGAAATCCCGAATAATCACCGAATAGCTGTTTTATTTCTTTTTTATCGAGAAAATATTTATATAAGCTCCATCGTTGGTTTCGATCGAAACCAACGACTGCAGGAGAAGGAGCATTAGACAACTGAAGCTTGAGGTATAATTTTGAAGTTACTTTTTTTCGAACTTTTTTTTGTGTGTTTTGTCAGACTCGTGTGGTGCAGTTGTTTTTCTCTCACCACAGAGTTGGATTGCAGGTTATAGGCCACTTCGTGGTGTGTAGCCATCCGGCTAACTTCAGAAGTGGGTAGAAACTAGTCACTTTTCTTGTGATGTGCAGCCACTTGCCTCACTGCAGAGAAGAGTTTTAGGAAAGACTTAGATTCTCGCTCGTGTGATGCAGTATTCTTATCTCTCAGCACAGGGCTGAGTTAGAATTTAGTGGTCGACTTGTGGAGTGCAGTAGGCATGATGCTACACCTCTCACTTTAGAGTGACCTATAGGTTTCTCAATTTTAGATCGGCTCAAATTATCATTTGTATCACGTAGAAACGCAAAAGTTTTGCTCGTCAAACGGAGAGTGGATGTGTAGTTTATGCCCTCTTCATTTCTGTGTGACACACTATTTCCTCTTGTGTTTCAAACTCCAAAGAAACTTCATTGTTCATCAATAAAAGACTTTGTGTTTTCTTGGATGTAAATACATACGATATTTGGCCTACATCTGAGATTGTTAAATTGTCCACCGCTGATGTTTATGTTGTGAGTTTCACACACTTCATCAGGGACTGGATCAAGTCATATCATCGTTCTTACTACATAGAAATATGAGAGATACGTTTTTCTACCTAAGATTGGAGAGATGCATACCTATGCCCTCTTCATGACACGTCTTGCTCTTGTACTTTCTCATCCATAGATATGCCACTCATCAGTATGACTTGGTGTAAATATGTATTGTGTTGCATCTATATGCCATGAATCCTAGAACAGGCCAGTTCTATTAGCATAATCAACTCGTTGATGAAAAGCAGACTTCCCATCGTCTTTTCCTAATAGATGAGAGCACACTGTTTTTAGTCACTCATGACTTCTTTATTAGCCGATTGTTAGTACATTGAATGGTACATCACACACCACAAAAGCTTGCATCCATTTTAAGTGCAACTCAAGCAACCATTGCTTCTCTATCGCTTCATACAGCGTTTAGCCATTGGATGATGCTTTACTAACTTTAGTTGAGCTAGGATTTCTTGCTGCTAACATTGAAGCATGTCCATGAAAAGGAGTTTATTGGGGAGTGTGATCATTTGCTTCCGTAGGCACATGTTCTGTCCTCTCATTGACAATAGACATTTCAACATATGTAGCAACTTGTTTGGCATTAGCACTTTTCTTTTTAGCTACAAGAATTTTCTCTGATATGCGAGCATACTTTGGCAATCTCGCATGAATATCTCTTGGCGGAGCCGTACACTCGAAAAAATTAACAGGGACTTTAAACAAATTCTCTTTGCTTCTGGTCGCATCACCACTGAACTCATCTCCGCAGGTCTTGCATTTCAATCAAAATGTATTATTTCTAGCACACAGCTCATGGACGTAACTCCACTCATATCCTTTCACCATCTTGATAGATAAATTTAAACTGCTAGACCAACAAATCCACTTGTTACTTTCGAGGTCAAAACTGATTCAAAGCAACAAACTACACAAGCAATGCTCTATCGATCAATATAGTGATCAAAATCTGTCCACACTATCAATTAGTCTCGTGCTACATTATCAATTAACAATAAACAATGATAGTCTTAGCGTTCTTCAATAAACTCATTCAATCAAATTATATAAGTTGTGTTAAATAACTTCATCACTTCAAACAAAGCATTTCAATCACATTACACTATAATGATTCATCTAAAGTGCAAGATTTTGGCTTTCGCACATTATGATAATCAATAATCTTAAACACTTATTTAAAACAATACAAACAAAACTCATTATCACGTTGCACTATATTGATTTATCTAAAGTGCAAGCTAAAGCTTTTACACAATAGGATAATCGATAATACTGATCAAATCTTGCAATTGATTCTCATTGGAACATGAGGATTAATTGCAAACCTTGACGATTGTCATATATCTATCTGAAGTGTGAACATGAAGTTCTCACACTCCATGGTAGATCTTTGAAATCTTATCTATCTGTAGTTGATGCACGTGTATGATCACACGGTATGATAGACGTAGCAATCCAAATAAAGATAATTTAATACCAATGTATTTGAATATGAAATTCCTAAATTTTGATTTCAATGAGAGCATAGTGTGATGGCTCTACACAAGACAAAAAAAATCTATTTATGTTCACTTTAAGGTGAGAAAGTATCTGCACGTCAAAATCGAATCTACCTAAATAAAATTACCCTCTATTCTATTATATTTTACAGACACATAACGTCATGTGAGAGTAATAAACACCTTGTATGAGTGGGAGTTTGAGCTCTACACAAGAAAGAATCAATCAAATTTTAACAAAACATTATATTGATTTTAATCATAACATTTTAAAATTATTTTAAATTGCAATACCTTTGAATTATTTAAAAAATTATTTTTTTGGTCTACTATTGACATGGAATACCTTTTGTGATGATGAACACTAGTGTAAACAAGGCACGTTGCTTATATATACACTTTCTTTTTCGATCAAAACATTCTTTGATCGGAAAATATTTTTTCCTAAATTTTTCCAATCGAAAAACTGGAAAAAAAAATATTGCCCATTTTTGCTGATGTGGCATCATATAATATGTCCGTATAATGTGAGGTCAGATAAAATACGCTTGTATATGACGTATTATATGTTTCTCGTATAAGGTATAATGCAACTTAAGCGAACATAGGAACCACTGTGGATGAACACAACGATGATGATGATGCAAAAATGGAAGGTGAAGAACTTCTAGCATGACCACTTGACGAAGAGAATGAGAAGGATGTTGATGAAGACGAACAAACCTACATGGAAGATGAAGAAGAGGATGAAAGAGCTATAAGACGAGAATGATGATGAGGACGATCGTTTTCATCCCTATGCTGATTTTGATGAACTGGGACTCCACATAGACCGCATCATGGCTATGGAACTACCAGATGATGATGTAGTGGATGATTAATTAAGGCCATGTTTTAATGCATCGTAATGAGGATATTGTAGCTAATGTTGGTCACTTGCTTTTGTGAATGCTTTGTTAATGATCTTTTGCTAGCATACATTGTAACACATTTGTTTGATCTCTCTCTCTCTCTCTCTCTCTCTCTCTCTCTCTCTCTCTCTCTCTCTCTCTCTCTCTCTCTGTGGGATGCATGTCTAACCTTACCATCCTATCTTATTGTAGTATTAGCTAGAACCACGATTAATTTGTCAAACCATGGGACGAAGCTCACTTGACTAGTACATAGAGGCTACAAGAGGTTGTCAATCTCTCGGGAAACACTAACAACTCGCATCTAACTCAAGCTACACTCAAGTGACTGAAATCACCAAAAGCCAATTGCTCATCGGCAAACAAGTCACATCCGTTACAGCATCACATGACATCCAAATGTAACGAAACTTCTAGGACAAGTTTATAAGACCTAAGCACACATGCTTATGGTCTCAAATCCCACTTTAGGTCAAGTTCCAAAATCGCGATTATTAACAGCAGTGGATTTTTGACCTAGTGGTTTTTGACCCAGAATGCATCTAAATGCTTAGCAATGATGCCCCAATACCCAGTCTATGATTAGTTTTTGATTTAAAAGTATAAATTCCTAGTTATGATGAAATTAGGCCGCGGGTCGCCGACACCAAAAGCTACGAAATATTGTGAATGGCTTACGTCAATGCGTAGAGCTCTTACCTGCAGTTGCAATGCAACAAACACAATCGCAAGGTGACAACTGGAGACAGAGTAGGAAGCACGAGAAGGAGAGAAGTGAACGCCATTAGCTCACGCTGTGTATTTCTTATCCAAAAACTTAATAAAATCTTTACAAAGTTGGCTTTTATACCTTAGCCAAGGTCTAAAATGTGTAATGTCCGGCGCCCAAGACCTTTGAAGCTCCACAGTTATTGTATCTGCATCCCAAGTGACCTATGCTCTACATCTTGGAACTCTTATTGAGCCCGTAACATGTTAACATATTACAATGGCTTGAAATAAATCGGGAATTTACAATACGTGACCATTTTTGAAAAACGTGTGATAAATGTGTAGCTCCAATCTTTACTGCTTCTTCACTTTGATCTTCGATGTGCATCTATACATCTTTGGTCTTTAGCAGCTTCTGTTAACTGACATTGACTCAGTTAACATTCCCCCCTTTCGATTTTAGTGCCTGTCCTCGGGCCCTGTTGAAAGGTGTCCATGGAGGCTGTGGAAGGTTTTGATTGGTTGTTGATGGGCTGATCGTCTGCATTTGTCTTTGAATTTGTTGATGAGGTTCAATATGTTGCAGCATCTTCATTGGTCCGAATATGTCTGATGTGAGAGATGATGTTGAATTTGTCCGTTGTAATAGCATAATGAGGAGGCTTCTGTTTATTTATGAAAAGTATGTACAAGGGAAATAGAATGATGAGGTTCTAAATTAGGGTCTAGTACCTGGATGACCAAAGGAAAAAACCCAGTGGAAAAAAAGTACCTTTGGTATACGCGCATTATTGGAGTACTTATTGGCATGGAAAATATTAATAAAGTACTCAAGGCATTATTTGCTGATAGATATGGAATTAAAAAGGCAGCAAATATGAGAGGGTAGCATGATGGAACATTGGTTTGCCTGTTGTAGTCCACTCAAGGTGCATAGGTGGAAGCTATCTAATGCATATGTCCAATGGTGGGACATCCTATTTATGCATACACAGAAATGCATAGGAGGGAAACAATATGTTGTGCAAGAATGATTTTGAGGGGTAATTCAGAAAGATGGTGTAGCTATCAAAGCATATGACATGGCTTTGCAAGCTGGCACCCCTTTAAAAGTGGTTTTCATTGACGAGGATATGTGCTCTCATCTTACTGTGCACTATGCATGAGTGTTGGACTCTATGACACGCCACCAACTGTATGTTAATAGACTTCGACTCTTATCCTCATCTCATTCAGCCTGAGCGACATGACTTTAGATATGCTCAACTCTTCTAGCTTGAGCATAAGCCTAGTAAGTACGACTCTTAGCACAGAGTTTAATATGACTTGAAGCTTTGGCACTAATGATTTGCTCATTTTATGGCTCAGCAGCCCGACTCTAACTATGCCAAAGAGTGTTTTTTGCACCCTAGCGACTTGACTTTTACATTCTTGAGCTTACTACAAACATTCCCTCAGGTAAAAGTAAGCTCGAATCCTCAAAAAGAGGATTACTGAAGGACCAAGTTGGCATTGAAGGTTTCTTTTGCCAATCTTTTTTTATCATCTTTGAATTCGCATTCACGTTGGTTGGGTTGTCCTTCTTTGACTGTGAAGACTCCATTATCTGTTTGATTCTCCAATTAGGCCTACTATCAAAAGTCTTGGATGTTGTTGTAGTCCTCTGTTGATCGTTGACATTTGAATTTTGACTAGGAGCATTGGAAGACTTAGGAATCCAAATCTATTGAGGACCTTTGTAACTCCATTATTGACTTTGCTTTGTTCTAGGTCTTGTTGAGCTCTTGAGATCTTCATGCAGGTCTAGTGTAGTTGCAGCTGACTTTCGGTTGACTGGTAGCCAAATCTTTGTATATCCTGTATAGAGTCCTTGTTCAAGAGGAATATTCCTTGAAATCCGTCTTTGTTCTGTATCCTCTTGAGAGTTATGGTAGACTTCAGCCTCTTTCGATGTTGTTCTATTGTATACCTGCTTCTTAGGCATTCTAGGATATGGTCGAGTGTGATACCTTGTGGGCCTTTTGTCTTGGGAGGGACTTGACATTACTTCATATGCCCTAAGCTGCGGTTTTGGTACCCATATCTGTCTGTTGCCTCTATAGTACTCCTGTTCCTTTAAGCTCTAGCATGATGTTATACATCCCATGTGTTTGTCTTTCTGTGTTGATTTCCCATCTTTAACCCAAATCGGATCAATGACTTTGACTAAACTGCTTGAAACAAACACTTGCTTAACTTTTCCTTGCTTTCTTGAGTACTTTGGCTGATATACCTTTGCTTTTCTGGGTGTCTCCTTAGAGGTTTCAGTTGGGTCAGCAATTGACTTGAAGTTTTGAAAGCATGACTTGCTTGAAGAAGCTGATCCATGAGGGTTCTTTGATGTAGAGGCATATGCTTTCACACCTTCTTTGCTAATCGGTGTAAGTTTCACTTTAGCTTTACCTTTGTCTGCAGAATTTGTCTTTGTTTCTAGTGACTCTTGCAACTTTGAATCTAGCATTAACGGTACCTGTAATTGTTGTTGGCTACCTCTTGGGAGAAGAGAGTATTAGCATTTTATCTTCTTTGTAGTCCTTGTGTTGGTCTAAACACTGATGTCCAAGGATGACATCTACAAGCATTTCCTTTGAAGGCTTCACCTGAAACTTCACCTGCTCTCCATGATTTTGGATGCTAAGGGTAGCAACCATTCCTTTTTTACTTGTATGCAAACCTCGCATTGTTTTGCTATCATGTTTCCATGGAGTGATTTGGAGGATCCTTTGCATGTTCTCTGCAACCATATTGTATTTTGCTTCTTATCCAGTAGAGCATTGCATCTGACACTTTCTTCTTTTGTACTGCCGAGAACTATAGCTATTCTCATTGTTGGTTCTATTGAAGATCTTTGAATTTGTTTTGCTTTTTCCATGATCTCATCTTGATTTGATTGTGTCTCTATGAAGATTAGCTTGAGACTTTGTGTTCCAATCTGGTTTGCATCAGCTGATTCGACTGGCACTATTTCATTGATCTTTGGACTTCCTATTTCTTCCTGGTTGTTTACAACCTCATTCTTCTTAACTTTTGGCTCTGGTGGCATTCTTTGCTCAATAGCTATCGTGGTTGCTTTTTGTTCTGTTTGATCTGCACTTGCTATTGCCTGATTATCTTTAAGCTCTTTTGAAGTTCTAAATGATGGAGATGAATCATCTTCAATAAGATTTGCTTTGGCATTAGTCTCCATTTTAATTGTGCTTGAGGACTTTGTACTGTCATTTGCGGGTGACCAGTCTTGGTCTTCATTCTTTGATGTCTGTGAAGATTGCATCTTCCTTGAACTCTGTATCTCTAGGACCTTTTGGGCCATTGGCATTCCCATTATGATGTCTTCTGGCATATTCGTTGCTGTGATCACGTGGAATTGAGCTTTGATTATCTGTGAACTTAATTCAATGGTGGTGGAGATGATTCCCCAGCATTTTGCTCGTTTGTTTCCTGATATGCTCACAAATACAGGAGCATCTTCCAGCTGTGGTTAGCCATTTCTTTTCCAAGTGCGAAAAGACATGAGGTTCTTATCTAGCTGAAAATCTAGCTTTACTTCTTTTTATAGCTTTTCTTCATTCTCACCAACAATGTTGCACTTGATCGTCTCATGATTTCTTTCTTTATTGACTACTTTTGTTGTGGCAGTGTCCTTTGCTTGAGCTTTATCTGCATCTTCTTTGCTTTGATCACCTGCTTCAATTGATGTTGGCTAGTTTTGTTGTAATACCGCACCTTGTTCTTGCAATTGTTGAGCATTGACCTCCTACATTTGAGTAACCTTTGACCTTAAAAGGTCCATTGTACTATCTGGCAAAATCTGTTTCTTCAGAGGAGATCTTGGTGGTGACCTTTATGTAGCCTTTTGGACTTTAGCTTTTGTTGATCTTGATTTTTCTGTCACCTGTTCTAGAAGCTTGAGGCTTTGCATCATCTTCAGATAGTCCTTGACTTCAGGTTTAGCATTCGTAGGGGCTTGTACAAGGTCATGAACCTGCTAAGAGTCATTGCCATTTGCATCTCGATATGCATATGCGAGCTTGGTCTCATGCAGCTGTTTGAACACTATGGGATTTTTTGGCTTTTGACTTTGACTCGTGGAGTTCAACTGAAACTTTTGTCCCCGATGATATTCATAGAAGAATTTTTTTGCATATTTTGATGGTTTCTGGGTCAACGGAAAACTTCCAACAACCATATGATCTTTCAATGGTTTCTGCTTTGAAGGGATCTGTTGGCTAGAAGTTCTTGGGCTTCTAACCGGTGTACCATTTTTTGGTACTAGACCTGAGCTTGATGAATTTGCAGCTCCCCCCTTCCTAAGGTGATCACTATAGCCTACTTCATTCTGAGAGCTCAAAATTGTTTGGCTCTGCTTGAGTCTCACCTTTTGGGATTATGAAGATACACTTTGGGTAGCACTGTTGATGTTTGGCATCTATAAACCTTCTGCATAGTTTCCTATGCATCTCCTTGAAACATGACAAATTATTCCCCAAGTCAAGCTGTAGATAGTATTATCTTTGCCCTAATATTGTCTATCCCATGGGTCTCCTATGATATGAGCTTCTGTGGTTTCAGGACCCAAGGCATCATAGATGCTAAACTCTCGTCTATATCTACGACTGTTTTGGTCAAAGTATATGCTCGTTTGGTCACAACATCAAAGCTTTATTTCTGATGGAGGAGAATTTGGCTTTGAACAAATTTCCAGTTTCACTCTGGTAATATCCTTCAGCTCTAGAGAGGATGGGCTATAATAGATTCTTTTCTCCGAAATGAACCATCCTTTCTGATCTATCACTGGACACACTTCTATGAGCTGGTATGTGGGCCGTTCAAACACAGGTTGATCCTTTTTGTACAGTTTCCCTTTTTGGTCTACATAGTGTGCATATGAATGATGTGTACCATACAAAGGTAACATCATTTTGTTTGATGTGTCCCTTAGACTTGTGAATGATTGCACACTTGTAGTAGTAGATGCAAAATCATTTGCAACCTAATATTCTTTTCAACCTTCGGTGATATCTCGACACCTTGACTAAATTCATGCAAGAATTTGTTGTTCAAAGAATCAATTTTAAGCTTTTCAGGTGCCTGTGCATCCTTATGCTGGTTTTGTACTTGCAGTGCTTTTATCGATGCTTCGAATGGTAATGCAAAATCATCCGATTGCATTAAAAGTGACGAGTTAAATGCACTTACATCGAGATTTGCATTTCCAATTTTCTCTGTACCTTGCTTGGCGGTTGATATGTCCCTGTTGTCGGGATTTCTTGGACAATCTTCAAAAAAATGTTCACTTTTCGTCCACAATCTGGGCAATACGCCATGACTAGTGCTACTTCATTTGGTTTTGTCATGTCAAGCTCTAGTTGAGAAGTTTCTACTTCTATTTTGGCCAAGTTGTCGGCATCTTCTTTTAAAACGCTAAGCATCAAGTTGTAGAATGCTCCATCTTTATCTTTGTACCATCTTTGGCTCGGTTCTCCAATTAGACTGGCTTCAATTGGTTGAACTGCTGGATCTTTCATTTTTGGTTCTCGATTATAGATCTGACCACTGTAATCCATGTACAATGACCCCAATTGCATATGCACCAACCGTATGAGTTGTTGACTTCTGCAGATTTCTGGATAAACACGTGGGTTGATTTTCTGAACTTCTATCTGCACTTCATCTTTAAGCTTGCAATACCTGGCTCCACTGAACTGTGAACAACTGGGAGTTCTCTGAATCTGGCTTTACCCTAATCAATAGAATCTTGGCTCCTGTGTTTCTTTTATTGGTCACCAAGTATCTATGGCCTTCTGAATCTGTGTACAAGACTTTGTCTCCATTGTAGCCATATAGTTGTAAAATCTGCTCTGTTGCACTTGTACCTATGTTACCACTGCTACTGGCTTGCTCTGATTTACTTAAACTCTCAGCTCGAGATGAGTCCATGTCGAATGATTCTGTAAAAATTGTCTCCTAGGATATTTTGATATTGATAAGCAAAAAAAATTCTGTTAGGGTTTGATAAGACTTCTTTTGCCAAAGTACTTTTGGCTCTTAGACTCACAAGAGTTGATTAACTCTAGCTCAAAAGTGTCAGAATTGATTGCAGCCTTTGAAATGATGAAAATCTAGGCCTTGAATTACCTAACCTGCAAATTATATTGTTTTTCATTTTTTCCACTTGACTTGAATTCAGCTCTTGTCAAGCTCCCAATTCTTTGCCTGCAACCTGCTTCTTCAATCTGAGCTAAGTGAGTCACCAATTGAGATTTCCAAATTATATCCTCGTAAGGAGCTAAAGGACTAATCTGCAACTTGAAACTGAGTTAACAGGTACCAATTTGGATCCGATGGAACCCAAAATTGACCACTGGTAATGTATCATGTTGTTCTAACACGATGAAAGCTCGAAAGTCCAAAATCTTATTTCTGGGGCTCAAAAGTAAATAATCCCGATTATTTACTTTTCTCAGTTTCTACACTTTTTAGGCTTGTTTTGCCAAGTAATTACCTTGTTGTGGTCTCTGGACAAGTTTGGTTGAGTTTGATCAAGATTTGTCAAGTTATCAATTGTTTAATGTCTGCAGACTCTGATTCCAAGAATCTGGCTTAAGTCTCAATGTTGTGATCCAAATTTCACCAAATTTGATTTGCAGTGTCTACTTAATGTGCTTGACCCTGTGGTATATTCAGTTGTGCCAAATTTCTCAATTCTGGAGCAAATGTAAATAATCGTTATTATTTACTATAGTTTTTTTTGTAAACTTTTTTTCTCAAAAGTAAATAACCTGATTATTTATTTTTGGTAATTTTTGGTCATCTGAGCATGAATACTTGTTTAACACATCAATATATGCCTATGAGTCAAGTTTCACCAAATTTGAACAAGATTTACCAAGTCACACTCAAGTTCTCGACATTCAGTATAGATTTCAGTTTTCATCAAGGTTTTGGTCTGTTTTGTGATCCAAACTTCATGAGCCTTCACAAAAGATGTTTGCAATCATGCATAGAGTCTATGGTATCAACCTTGATCAGTTTTGAGCCAAAAGTTAATAATCGTGATTATTAACTTTTAACCTAAAATGAACAATTCTTTCAACTTTTTCACTAAAAAATCTTTTTATGATCTATTTTGAGCCTATGAATCAAGTTAAAATTTAATTTGAACAAGATTCATCAAGTCGGACTCATTTTCTCGACAATTAGTACAGTTTTCAGTTTTTACCAAGTTTTTAGTCTGTTTTGTGATCCAAACTCTATGAGCCTTCACAAAAGATGCTTGCAATTATGCATAGAGTCTCTGGTATCAACCTTGATCAGTTTTGAGCCAAAAGTTCATAATCGTGATTATTAAGTTTTGACATAAAATGAACAATTTTTTCAACTTTTTTGCTACACAATCTTTTTATGATCTATCTTGAGTCTCTGAGTCAAGTTAAAACTTAATTTGGACAAGATTCATCAAGTTTATCAACTGTTTCGTGTCTGCAGACTCTGATTTTAAGCATCTGGCTTAAGTCTCACTTTTCTGATCCAAATTTCACCAAAATTGATTTGTGAGGTCTACTTGCTATACTTGACCTTGTTCTTGTTCCAATCTTGACACAGATCTGTTAAGCACCTCAAGTTAAGGTCTCTAGCCAAGTTTCATCAAGGTTGGACAAGTTTTGGTCAAATGGTCATCAATTTTCTGTTCGTAGACTGACTTTGCAAGTTTAGTCACAATTTTCAATCCAATGATCCAAATCTTACCAAATTTGGTTTGTGGGCTTATCACAACATGGTTAAACTAGTGGTATGCTTACTTGGTCAAAAAAGTTGAAAAATGGAGCAGATGTAAATAATCGCGATTATTTACAACTAGCAACTTTTTGTATCTTTTTGGTCAAGTGATCATGTAAACATGTTTATTACATCAATATAAGTCTATGAATCAAATTTCATCAAGTTTGGATAATTTTTTCTCCAATTTAGACTCAAGTTTCAAAAAGTCAATACAAACTTTAGTTTTTACCTAGTTTGGTGATCCAAATCTTTACAAAAGTTGTTTGTACACATGTAATGAGTCAATGGTATGAACCTTGGTCAAATCTGAGCTGAAAGTTAATAATCGCGATTATTAACTTTAGGCCCAAAACTGACACTTTTTTGAACTTTTTCACTGGACAATCTTTTCATGATCTATTTTGAGTCTATGAATCAAGTCAAAACTTAATTTGGCCTAAAATGTAAAGAAAAAGTAAATAATCCGAGTTTTGGCCAACTCTTGAAAATTTTACCTTAAAGTGTCCTGAGCTTACCCACTGGTTCATACAACTTTTGGGCTTACTGTCTAGTTGGATTGACTGGTTTGGAGTCTTTTCGTGCTATTTCTAGCTATAGACCTGAAACTCTGCAACTTCACATAAACAACTCACAGATGATTCGTTTGGAGTGAGCAATGTTCTGAAATCCACCTTGGATCCTACTTACCCTACTCCTAGGTTCTACTGCAATCGGGTTGTGGAAAGTGTCCACAAACACTCGTTTTCTTGTTTTTTACGATAATCAGAGCCTTGATCTTAATGCTTGTTTCGCCTTTCAATCATTCTCCAAATCCTAATCTAAATCTACAATCCTAAAGGCACTCAGCAAGTACGATTACTTCCAAGCTACCTCTACACAGCAAAAGACGACAATCTTAAGCTATGCGGTTTCTAAAAAGAGAGTTTTACTTTAGGTGAACCTAGAGGAAGTTAATGGATGGACAACTACACAAAACACTCGTATTTTCTCTAGTTTAGGTCTATTTGTCCCCGGCAACTGTGCCAAATGTGGGACGCATGTTTAACCTCACCATCCTATCTTATTACAGTATTAGCGAGAACACGATTAATTTGTCAAACCATGGGACGAAGCTCACTCGACTAGTGCATAGAGGCTACAAGAGGTTGTCAATCTCTCGGGAAACACTAACAACTCGCATCTAACTCAAGCTACACTCAAGTGACTGAAATCACCAAAAGCCAATCGCTCATCGGCAAACAAATCACATCCGTTACAGCATCAAATGACATCCAAACGTAATGAAACTTTTAGGACAAGTTTATAAGACCTAAGCACACATGCTTATGGTCTCAAATCCCACTTTAGGTCAAGTTTCAAAATCACGATTATTAACAACAGTGGATTTTTGACCTAGTCATTTTCGACCCAGAATGCATCTAAATGCTTAGCAATGATACCCCAATACCCCGCCTATGCTTAGTTTTTGATTTAAAAGTATAAATTCCTAGTTATGATGAAATTAGGCCACGGTCGGAGACACCAAAAGCTACGAAATACTGTGAATGGCTTATGTCAATGCGTAGAGCTCTTACCTGCGGTTGTAATGCAACAAACGCAATCGCAATGTGACAACCGGAGAGAGAGTAGGAAGCGCGATAAGGAGAGAATTGAACGTGGTTAGCTCACGCTGTGTATTTATTATCCAAAAACTTAATAAAATCTTTACAAAGTTGGCTTTTATACCTTAGCCAAGGTCTATAATGTGTAATGTCTGGCGTCTAAGACCTTTGAGGCTCCACACTTATTGTATCTGCAACCCAGGTACACTAAGTGACCTATGCTCTACATCTTGAAACTCTTATTGAGCCCATAACATGTTAAAATATTACAATGGCTTGAAATAAATCGAGAATTTACAATACGTGACCATTTTGAAAAAACGTGTGATAATTGTGTAGCTCCAATCTTTACTGCTTCTTCACTTTGATCTTCGATGTGCATCTGTACGTCTTTGGTCTTTAGCAACTTCTGTTAACTGATGTTGACTCAGTTAACTCTCTCTCTCTCTCTCTCTCTCTCTCTCTCTCTCTCTCTCTCTCTCTCTCTCTCTCTCTCTCTGGCTCGTTCATTTGTAGACAAGGAGTAGTAGCAAGGCAAGCTGAGATGAGGTGGTCTTTGCAGAGGGATGAATTTGCTAGGATGTACGTGTGGGTGAGACGAGGGAGGATGTGGATGGAAAAGCCATCCACACAAAGAAAAGGGAGGGAAGGGGGCTCACAAAGGACCAAGCTATCTTAGAGGGTTGGAAGGGAATGCAAGATACAGAAGTGGTGAGGACGGCAATGCGAGTAGTCTCTACTGACATGGAATTTTGTGGTGGGAGGGGGGGGCTAGAATATTCCAAGGAAATCCTAAAATTTAATGGATTTCTTTTTAGGAGAGCCAGTAAATAAGTATAGTGTATAGAGAGGATACAAAATGAAAGTACTATTTACTATATATTTTGTTTTATATAAAGGAGAGATGTGGTCGGGTATCATAAAGGGTCTATTATATTCATGCTAAGGTATCTAAGAGGCTATATTCGCGAGAAATGATGAAGCTATCTGTGTGGAAATCAGCAAGGCAGTATATGTGGTAATATAGCAGTTTTAGTCTCTCTCTTCCCCCACGTCTCTTCTCTTTACTCGTTCTCAACCTGACGCGGCTATCATGCGCGGCAAAGACCTTAGTCTCTTATAGTGATTGGTATAGAGTATTAGTAACCACATTTTGTAATATTTCAAATAGCTATACTCTCATGAAGCCATAGGTTGGAAGATTTTTCAAAGCATGCATACAACGGGACAACGATTGGGTGGATATATGTGTAACTTTATACTTTCAGATAACGGTTGGCACATGCCTAACGATGTGCAAGTTTAGAGGGGGTGGATGTTGTGTTGCTCCACTTCCACGATGAAAAATGGGGATTAAAAAATTCAGATCAAGTCTATTTGAAGAGCAGCGGAGAATTGTTGTGAAGGTGGGCAAAGTTGTGCTCAGCACCGCCCTGATAGATATTTCGGCCAAACTAGGCGACTTGCATTGCTTTGGTTGCTATACGAGCCAAAATGTTATGCTTGGCAATCTCTAGGTTGATATGTATGCCAAATGTGATACTCTCACAAAAGCAAATAAAGTTAGTGATGGGCTTCCCATATAGAATGTCATCACTTGAAATACCTTGATAGAAAGATATGCTAAAAGATCATGCTTCACAATGATTTGGTTGGAGAAATTTTGCTCAGCACTGTCATAGTCAAAATATATGCCTAATGTGGTGTCACAAGAAAGCAAATAAAGTTCTTGATGGGCTTCTCATCCGGAATGCCATTACTTGGGATGCTTTGTTTGAGGATATGCCCAACATAGATGCGGCTTTACATTAGTTCAACAAAGATCTGAAGGGAACGGCTTTCTTCAAAAGCTTTTATTTATGCTTGCATGTTGAAGGAGTAGCATGAAATTTTTTGATAGGTGTGGGAGAAACCAAACAGAACCCGGCCTTTGACAGGAGGGCGGACAAGGATTTGGAGAGGAGAGGCAAGCGCATGAGACGGGGGAGCTCCAAGAGGGCGTAGAGTAAAGAATATTGACCGTAAGATGAGTTTCCAAGATCCAACGTGAAAGAAGTAGAGAACGTGGCCGATTCTAGGTTCAATTAGTCAAAAAAAAATGATATTAGGCTCACCTAGTAAAAACATGATGGACGAAGCAATGCTTTGGTTGATATGTAAGCCAAGATGGATTTATTTTTAGCATCCGCAATTGGGGGCGTTTGAAAGGAGGCCAACCAAGGATTTTTTTGTAAAGTTGGAGTTAACATTATTAAAAAAACGAACAAAGTGGTGCTACTTTTGTTTTTACCTTGGCCTTATAACAGTAGCCCGCCTTGCATGTCCTTTCGTTGGAGGCCCCCACAAACCAAGCAGTGCATGCCAAGCTTGGCGGCTCCTTATCCATCCGCCATGCGTGCCTACCAGCTTGGACTTCTTCCCTTCGTCTTGGAGTAGTAGGGGGTACCCAGCTGTAAAAAATCAAAAAATGGTGCCATTAGTTTGAAACGAAAAAGGGAAGCGTGTATGATGTGAGGAAAAGGGAAGTTGAGGGGGCAGACGCCAGGCATCTGCATGCCATGTGTAAATAGGGGACTTTGTTGGCCTTTTTATCTCTCTCTTTCTCTTTGTCTCTCTTTCTCTCAACTCTCTTTTTTTGTGCGAGGCAAAGCAGCAACCCCTCAAGCCGTTGGTTTGTCTGCATGCGGCAAGGCCGTAGCTGCTTAGAGACTGTCACATCTCTCTCTCTCTCTCTCTCTCTCTCTCTCTCTCTCTCTCTCTCTCTCTCTCTCTCACAGTCTCTCAGGCCAGCTTCTATGTGTGTGTGTTTTAGAAGGACATGGGCATGGCCCTTAGGCTCACGCAAGATTAGCATGTGCGCTCTACTGTAGGTCAGCTTTTGTGTGTGTGTGTTTTAGAAGGACATGGGCATGGCCCTTAGGCTCATGCAAGATTAGTGAGACTCGACATGGATGGCTTGCAGGGCGGCCATATTGCACAATCAATGGCATGAGCGTTCTTGTGGACAGCTAGCTCATGGATTGAGGAGAAATGTACTGCATGTGCTTGATGATGACAAGGTGGTGGGGAGGGGGTAGGAGGGTTGATGTATGCATTAAAAAAAATAAAGAAGAGTGAAAGGAAAATTCAAATACTACACTTATGCTTTGATAGCACAACTCACAATTTAAAAAAACATAGAGCAGAAAAAAAGAGCTTCCAAGAAGAGAAAAAACACTACACGTTTTCTATTCGTAAACTAGGTGAAGAATCACGTTGTCCTACTAAGAAAGTGTTGTGAAATAAATGAGATAGGGGGAGTGAGGCATAAAGTGCTCATGTACCAAACTAAAATATTTGGAGTAGTGCAAGATAGGGTTTTAAGATAATAAGAGTAAGGTGGTAGAATGGCGGATTGAGATTGCATGTTAAGAATGTTGTAATTTTTCAAACTCTTCAGCTAACACACATGGGCTATATGGCTAAGTCAGCCATGGCGGCTTGCCTTGATCTCACACATGAGCAAAGGTTGGCGAGAATGGTGGAAAATTGTTGTATTCTACCATGCCAAGCTATCAAGCCACTCATTTTGGAAATTGAGAACTAGCCAATTGCACTAAGGACACTTCACTCATGTACAAACTATATGTATGTCCTTTGGGGAATGATCTAGAAGCCCCTTCTGCCACCACACATTCTGCCACCACACATTCTAGATGTGGCTTGTTCTAGCATAAGGGCTCGCAACATCAAACTTATCATTGATTGATGCCCTCTGTTGTGCTTAAGGTCTCTATCAAAAGCCCAAAACTATAATGTTGAATGTCTTGGCCATTACTTCTACTTGAATGAAAAAGAATCCTTGGTGAGCAACTTTAGTGGCTAGTAAATTGTTTCAAAGTAAAAGTTCTCCAATAGATAACTAGTATGAGAAGGTAACCACATAACAAGGCACTCTATAAGAAATGCATAACTAGAAATTGTAGCCTACCTTCACCTTTGAACAAAATCACATGCAGTGCACACTTTGCACCATGTCCAAGATAAGCATCCAACATGATCGTAATTTTGATCTCCCATAGCTCCCATAGCTCTCTAACTCAATGACCCTATGGATGACCTCACAAACTCTTTGTTGTTGATCCTCCACACTAGTAGCACCCATTGTGGATAGTAGGACATCTAACCAACCCACCTGATAGATGTGACCTGTGTATAGGTGGGTCAGAGTTTTCGCTTGTAGTTCGTACTCCCAGTTCTCATTTAAGAACGCTCCATTTAGGATTGAGGTGCTAGGGGTGTCCTTTGAGGTAGATGCAATGTTGCTTTCTAGGGTTGGCCCTTAGTGGTTGCTAAGTCAGGATCACTTGATTGCTCTCTTAGCAAGGATATTGACATAGGAGCCTTCGCTTTTAACTCTCTTCGTTGCTCCGCCTTGCATAAGCTCTCGATTTTCTTTTCCCTTGCTGCAAGGATATATCGCTCAACCTCTTGCACTTCAGCAAGTCTTCTACCATCGAGTAATATGACCTCGGAGGGGAATAGCTTTGAAGAGTCAGGAGGTGCAGTGAATGAAGTATTCACGTGCACATTCTCCAAGGGTATAGGGTCTACGTTGGTCATGAATGGAGAATTTACTTCCCCACCCCCTTGGGGGGTTCACTATGTGTAAAACTACCACATAACGTGCATTCAAGACATGTTTGTAAAACCCCTTATCTGTGAAATTTTTTAGGAATATAATATACCCTTTTCCTTTTAAATCTGTAAGTTTTTTCCAAATTTGAAAAAATAATTCCCTTCTGCATATATATTTCTGTAAGTTTCAAAAACTTTAAATACCCTTCTATTGAACTCACATGATAGGTTACATTGTTATTAGGTGACCTCCCCGGGCCCACCCTCCTCATTTACATCATTAGCTCCATGTTCGGAGTGAGTGACTCTACTAAAGGTTTCCTTCAAGCGGCTAAGAATGCTCGATCCGGACCGCGGACCCATGGCATGCATGTCTTGGCTTGAACTATCGGGATTAGGCATTGGGAAACCCTCCATGACATCGTAGTCAGCGGAAGAGTCACTAGCAGCTATGTTCGGGTCTTGGTTTGTACTACCTTGGGTCCCCGCCGAGGGCCCGGAACCTAAGGTAGGTGGATATTGAGAACTCGCGTAAGTTGAACCTTGGTTTGTACTACCTTGGGTCCCCGCCGAGGGCCCGGAACCTAAGGTAGGTGGATATTGAGAACTCGCGTAAGTTAAAATTCTCACTGGTTGCTCCGTCTCTACCACACGACCAGAGCGTAGATGCATGTGCCTTTGGCATCCTACAAGCGTCGGCGAATAACCTCGAAGGTTAACCGCTTACTTTTTTAACTGTCCGTTTTCACTCGTTTTTTTATGTTTTTTTATTTTTTTTAATGATTTATTTTTTTATTAAAGTGTGTGATAGCTCAAAACGAGTGTATCACTCAGAGGGTCACGGTCTACTTTACAGCACAACGTTTGGTCACCTGAAGCTCCGTTGGTCCTCAAAAAATCGATTTTTAGCTACGTGTGAAGCTAAAATTTGTAATTTTAAAAGGCGACTGAGGCATAAGCCTACCTACTTCCAACTAATACACCTACTGTTATACACTAACATACTCTATTAGCTCTCATAGATCTACTTCCTACTTATTGTACTTTATATTACACAGAACTAACAACCTTAATACTAACACCTTACATAGAGAAAAAACACAGTACCTTTGAAAACTCCATTAACAAAACAAATACACAGTAGTAACACATTTAACCTTATTCTCAACACACACACCCTCCTTCCTTACCTTTCCTACAATTGAAATTGCACCACAAAAGAAGCACAGAGTGCCATTCAAACTTAGTGTATGGCATTCCCCGGCAACGGCGCCAAAAATGTGCGCATATGTCGCACGGCTCAATGCAAGGAACTTGCCGATACACCGTGTGCGACCCACAAATGGCTCCAAGCACACAACAAGCCTAAATTAGTAAGCTCAAAGATGACGATGGTGTGTCACTCACCGCTCTACGCTTGCTTCGTGGAGGATTCCTTGCCGCGAAGAAGAGGGAGACGCTGCTACGCCGCGCTCAACCGCCTCGCCGCCGTCGTGCCGCCGCAATGCTCGATCGCTCTCTCTCTCTCTCTCTCTCTCTCTCTCTCTCTCTCTCTCTCTCTCTCTCTCTCTCTCTCTCACGCATACACACACACAAGGAGATGAAGAAGAAGAAGATGGAGATGGAGCAAGAGCACTCTTCAATTGCACAAATGAGAGAATGAGTGAATTTTAGGTTTATTTGACTCTCCCCATTCACACTTGGGCGCCCATCCTTAGCCAACTAATCCCTTGAATGTTCGAGTTAGAGTGCACCTCTCATCGGCGATCACTCTTACCCTTTTCCTATTGGACCAACAAGCCCGGTACCTGACTCTACCAAGTAAATAATACAATGTCCGTCATAGGTGATATGGTGTCCGTGAGCCGTAAGGGTTAACAACATGCAAGTGGTATCTACATGGTGGACTCTACAAGATTCCATACGGGCACAAGTGATATCTACATCTCTCCACAAAGTTGTGAGCAAGTGATCTATATTTCAAGTATTTACGAATGAAGGTATTGGTTTGTCATACAAGCCACGCCATGAGCAAGATGTATATTGGATGACACATCAAACATCTGCGTTGCATTTATACGCCCGTAGCAAAAAAAAAAATACGTATAAAACGTCATTATACGCTGAAATCCCGAATAATCACCGAATAGCTGTTTTATTTCTTTTTTATCGAGAAAATATTTATATAAGCTCCATCGTTGGTTTCGATCGAAACAAACGACTGCAGGAGAAGGAGCATTAGACAACTGAAGCTTGAGGTATAATTTTGAAGTTACTTTTTTTCGAACTTTTTTTTGTGTGTTTTGTCAGACTCGTGTGGTGTAGCTGTTTTTCTCTCACCACAGAGTTGGATTGCAGGTTATAGGCCACTTCGTGGTGTGTAGCCATCCGGCTAACTTCAGAAGTGGGTAGAAACTAGTCACTTTTCTTGTGCTGTGCAGCCACTTGTCTCACTGCAGAGAAGAGTTTTAGGAAAGACTTAGATTCTCGCTCGTGTGATGCAGTATTCTTATCTCTCACCACAGGGCTGAGTTAGAATTTAGTGGTCGACTTGTGGAGTGCAGTAGGCATGATGCTACACCTCTCACTTTAGAGTGACCTATAGGTTTCTCAATTTTAGATCGGCTCAAATTATCATTTGTATCACGTAGAAACGCAAACGTTTTGCTCGTCAAACGGAGAGTGGATGTGTAGTTTATGCCCTCTTCATTTCTGTGTGACACACTATTTCCTCTTGTGTTTCAAACTCCAAAGAAACTTCATTGTTCATCACTAAAAGACTTTGTGTTTTCTTGGATGTAAATACATACGATATTTGGCCTACATCCGAGATTGTTAAATTGTCCACCGCTGATGTTTATGTTGTGAGTTTCACACACTTCATCAGGGACTGGATCAAGTCATATCATCGTTCTTACTACCACTACAAGAGGCTATTCATATTAGCGACGCTCACACAGCGACGCTCAAAAAGAAAATTCCCGGCGTCGCTATGAGCGTCGCAAATTTCTTTGTAAATTTGCGACGCTCATAGCGACGCCGGCTGGACTAAAAAAATAACAGAGCGCGCCCAAAAACTCAGATCTCAGATCTGAGTTTTTTGACGCCCTCAAGCAAGGAGCAAGTAACGCTCTCCCTCTCTCTCTCTCTCTCTCTCTCTCTCTCTCTCTTTTTCTTCTCCACACACACACACACACACACACACACACACACGAGGAGAGGAAGGAGAGCCAGGTATGCTCCTTCCCTCTCCTCATTCTCATGTTCCCTTCCCCTCTTTCTCTCTCCCTCTCTCTCTCTCTCTCACACACACATAGTGTTTTTGAGAGAGAGAGAGAGAGAGAGAGAGAGAGAGAGTACAAACATAAACAAAAACGCACACACACATACATAAACAAAGAATGCACACACACATTGAGAGAGGAAAAGAGAGAGAGAGAGCATGCATAAACAAAAAACGCACGCATTGAGAGAGGAAAAGAGAGAGAGAGAACATGCATAAACAAAAAACGCACACATTGAGAGAGGAAAAGAGAGAGAAAACATGCATACGATCCAAAAAACGCACACACATTGAGAGAGAAAGAGAGAGAAACTAATTTAACGTCGTAAGAAACTAATTAAAATTAAAAGACCTAAAGATCTAGCCGACGAGGAGTTGAACTCAAGACCTATTATTCAAGAGGGAAATGGCATAATCAATCTATCATACTTGGCATGGGTGATAGAAAGGTTATACCATTTATCTCTTTTTATTGGCACACACATCCACACACGCGCACACACACAAGAAGAAGAGAGTTATAACGTCGTAGGAAACTATCTTAAAAGACGTTAAAGATTAGGTTAGATGTAGACTTACGTTAAATTAGATTTAGGTTTATTTAAGTTAAATTAGATTAGATTTAGGTTTATTTTTAACTAGATTTACGTTTATTTACTCTAGATTTAGATTTACGTTATATTAGATTAGATTTAGGTCTCCATAGACTGCAATGCCTGCATGAAGCGGGTGAAGAAAGCCCTCAATGGAATATAGGGTATTGCTGCCTTCACTCATGGTGCGCTCGGCCGATCCAAAAGTACTGGTGAAATGTCTTCAGAAGATAGGGAAGAAGGTGGATCTTCAAGGCGGCAAGAGTCACTACATCCCCGACACAATGACCATCTAGACAACCTCTAGTCATTCAACAGCAACTTCAAAGTTAGTAACAAGAGCAAGAACGGTCTAAAGGGCCAATTGCTGTCGTCAGATGTGGATGGAGATGAGGCAGTGTCACCGCCGGAAGTTAACTCTCACATCTTTAGTGATGAGAATGCCAACTCTTGCCGAGTTATGTGAAAAATTATGTGTTAAATCAGTTTTAAGGTTCTTATAATCCCTGTTAGTTTAGTTCTTTGTTTTTAATATAACATAATTTACGTTAGATTTAGATTTATGTTATATTAGATTAGACTTAGGTTTATTTAGGTTTACCCACACACACACACACACACACACACACACACACACACATACAAGAAGAAGAGAGTTTTAACGTCGTAGGAAACTATCCCAAAAGACGTTAAAGATTAGGTTAGATGTAGACTTACGTTAAATTAGATTTAGGTTTATTTTTAGTTAGATTTATGTTTATTTAGATTTACGCTTATTTACGTTAGATCGAGTCCACGCAAGAATTACTTACGGTTTAGGGTTTAGAGTTAGACGAACAGTGAAAAGATCTACTGTGAAAAGATGTTAAGATGCTGTGAAGTGCTACAGCTAGAGAAGAGGCAAAGGGGTTTTGTCCACTACATGCAGTATCATGTAGACGTGGGTGTGTAGATTTCTTGTACCCACAAATATAGGTATTGACCAATAAAGACGAGATTATAACCCGGTGGTTCTGATCTCCGTGCACCTCTAGACCGAGGTGTGCGGGGATTGGACATGACTAGAGAATGTGAGGTAAAGAGAGAGAGAGAGAGAGAGAGAGAGAGAGAGAGAGAGAGAGAGAGAGAGAGATAAGACGAAGAATGCCAATAGAATATTAAATTTGTTGTCCAGGTTATAAGATTTTTATCCTCATTATGAGTAGTGACGAGGATGTGGGACCGTCCAACCGAAACACCTATCTCTCAACGAGGGTCTTATGTCCTTGTAATCAATGCAAGCATGCTGTGCGACGGACAAGACGTGTTTCTTTGCAGCACGTTCGCGAATTTGGCGAGTTCGATCCATCTATTATAGATCGAGTTGTTGCCAATTATAACTCGTCGGACTCTGACGCTGGCCAACAAGCAACAATCTTGCAACCCAATAGACGTGTTCGCAGGCGCTTTGGTCAAGCAGCATATGTGAGGCCACAAGATGTAGCCTCTGACAGCTCGGGGGATGATCATGCAGAGCACATTCCCAACGAGGCAATGTTTGAGCCCGAGATTGATGAAATGATCGAGACGATCATGGATTCAGAAAGGCTTATCTATGATGATATGAAAAGTGAAGCCGATACGCCATTGTATAATGGAGCACGTATGTCTAGATTGAAAGCACTCCTGGTTCTTCTCAACATGCAGGCAAAGTTTGGATGGAGTGACACTAGCGTCACAGCGCTTTTCAGGTGATCTATTACAATTAGTTTACTTTAATAAAACTCTAAATGTATAATGATCTGATAGATTTTTACAGGTCCTCACTCAGACACTGTAAATCTTGTTTTTTCCCATAGTTGATCTATTATCATGTGTATACATGCAGGGCTTCAAACAAGCGGATACAGAGCATGTGTCACATGTGGACCTAAACTGAATGCACGTAGGGCACCCTCACTGAAGAAGCAAATCTACGAAGGTCATCAAGCAAATCTTCCAGAGAATCATGTGTTACGCGACGGCTTTTTGGGAAGAGAGCCACCAAGGATGTCTACACAAGCATGGTTAGAGCAGAAGGAGATGTGCGATGACGGATTGCCTCCAGGGATGAAGAGACTATCTCTATGGTACGAGTTACCATACTGGCCCCGACTCATGATCAATCACTTGCTCGATCCAATGCACATATTCAAGAATGTGGGTAATCTACTATGGGACCATCTGACCGGCAAGAAAGATACTTTGGGAGCCAGAGTTGACCTTAGAAATGTGGATCATATGGAGCAATATTGGCCGCAAACAGCGTCTGATGGATCGATAAAACTCCCTAAAGCACCATGGATTTTCACAGGATCCCAAGAACGCAAAGTAAAAGAGACCATTCGATCTTTGTGGACCCCCACTGGCGTAATGCACTCGCTCCGAACGTGTTTTACTAAAGAAGGAAAGCTTACCGGTTTGAAGTCACACGATTGGCATAAAATGTGTCAGGTACGTTCATAGTGGACTTTAATATCATTGCATAAAATGTGGACTTTAATATCATTGTTGCACATACTTTACAGTTTATTTTACCGGTTGCCATTGAGGGATGTTTGTCTCTCGACATCCGTAACACAATCTACAAACTTGCAAAGCTGGTGCAATGGATCTCACAAAAGGAGATCAACGTAGACTCCATACCATTCGCCAAACTAAATGCTGCGGAGCTTGTGTGCATGTTTGAGAAACATTTTCCTACTACCATGCTAACCATTCAGGTGCATCTTCTTGTTCACATAGTTGATGAGGTGGAAATAGCTGGCACAGTTCATTCCAGATGGATGTTCTTCTTAGAACGTTTCATGAAAACGCTTAAGGGATATGTGCGTCAAAAGGCACGTCCGGAGGGTAGCATGGCAGAAGGTTGTTTGGTATCAGAGTCCCTAGTGTACATTGGAGAGTGGCTAGACGGATTTGATAAAGCCCGGGACACGCTATGGCGAACCATAGATGATGAGCGCATATCTGGGATTGTCATGTGCAATCTCGGTGTTGAGAAGAAGATGACGGAAGATCTAGAGGCTAAAATCAACCGATTTTGCATGCTTCACAATCCAGTGATGCAAAAGTGGATTTCACAATATGAGGATGCAAAGCAAGAGCGACAAAGGGCACGAATCGAGTGGAGACGGGGAAGACGACCACCGATGCACTATCCAGCGGTTCTGGAGAGCCTACCAACCTTCATGAGCTTAAGATGGTTGCACAACCAATTGAAAAGCGCACAACAATGCGGTGACGAAGTGACTGAGGAAGAGTGGGAGTACTCTCTGGGTTGCGCGACCAAGGTAATTTTGCAATGTACGACTAGCAAGTGACTTTATTTATAAACGTTTGAACGGCCACTCATAATCTTTGTTCGTTGTAGTATAAGTCATACACAGCAGCATGGTGTAAAGGTCGACATTTTAGGGTGGACTAGAAGCTACACACCTCTACCTACTCCGCCAGGAGCCACCCCACTCGACACTCCTCGCTTCGGGGCCCGGACGCCGGTGGAGACACCTGACGTCCGTACCCCCATCAACACGCCGCTAGAGACCCCTGCCGGGACACCCAGGTTCACGCGTCACCGGCCAGAGGGCTTGTCTTACTCCGTCGACTTCAGCGGCGGCATCATCATGGATGATGACAGCAAGAAGGTGATCTCGCGCATGCGTGGTCTTTGCTCTCAGCTGTTTAGACTCTACATACTAAACAAATGGAGTGAAGTACCAAGTGATTTAAAAAACAGAGTCATCAGCATACTTCATGATGAGTTTCCCGTTCCAACACGGGATCAGCGCTTCAATGAAGACCTGATGAAGATTCGAATGCGCGAATACTGCAAACACAAGCGTTCCGAAGTGCAAAAAGCAATCAAGAATGGGTGGAACAGGCCAGATTGGCTGACCAAAGAAGATTGGAAGAATGCAAAGAAAGCAGCGCGTGAGAATCCCGACAAGTGGAAGCAACAAAAGGATGCATCCAGAGCGCGAGTAGAGGCAGGGAGCTCGCACCACTTGGGGAGCGGTGGATGGGCATCATTTGAGGCCGATTTTGTAAGTGTTTTCGCATTGCTCTTTATGTTCGATAGTTTAGGGTTTATGAGTTTTTTAATTCTAACATAATGAAATCTTTGTATGTTTTGACAGTGGTCGATGACAGGACGTGATCCCACACCGTACGAGCGCGAGTACGCAGGCAGGAAGGGCTTAAACGCCCTGATGGACATTCTCAGTTCTCGCGGCGGCATGGTTAGTATTAGGGTTTACTCTTTTCTATTTTTTGTATTGTTTTATAAATGTCATTATATGTTTATACTTACTGAAAGCTGTCTTATTGTCTTTTTTTGCAGAATCCGACAGATAGGCCGCTTGGACGCGATGAGACGTCTGACTAGACGACGTCAGTTTAGCCGTAGCTAGATAGCATTAGTTTAGGGTTTCTCATAGCTTATGTATCATGAGACGGATTTTATACGTCTTTTTGAACCATGTATATTATTACATTTGTCACCGCAGTTCCTTTTGCCAATCAATTCTTTATGCCTATGATGTTGTACAATTGTCATTATTACATTTGCCAATCAATTCATTTTGCCTATGATGTGTACAATTGTCAATTTTGCAAACAATGCGTCTTGTGGGTGACTATTTTGGGTCTATTATCTACCCTTGCACTTTTTTTAAAAAGTGAATCAAGTACAATATGGTTGATGGGTGGCAGGGCATTCAATGCCCTGTCACCAAAAAACAATTCTCTCGGGCGTCGCTATAACCGTCGCTATTTATGGCTCTGTAGCATCGCTATGAGCGTCGCTATAGTCTTCTGTGTAAACGTCGCTATAACCGTCGCTATGAGCGTCGGTATATAGAGATGCTCATAGCCATGCTCATAGCGACGCATATAGCGACGCTCTCGTAGCGACGCTCGTAGCGACGGTTTTAACGACGCCAGGGGTTATAAAAACCCAGTGTATTTCCGTCGCTAACAGCGTCACAAGATCACACAACCTCTTGTAGTGTACATAGAAATATGAGAGATACGTTTTTCTACCTAAGATTGGAGAGATGCATACCTATGCCCTCTTCATGACACGTCTTGCTCTTGTACTTTCTCATCCATAGATATGTCACTCATCAGTATGACTTGGTGTAAATATGTATTGTGTTGCATCTATATGCCATGAATCCTAGAACAGGCCAGTTCTATTACCATAATCAACTCGTTGATGAAAAGCAGACTTCCCATCGTCTTTTCCTAATAGATGAGAGCACACTCTTTTTAGTCACTCATGACTTCTTTATTAGCCGATCGTTAGTACATTGAATGGTACATCAAACACCACAAAAGCTTGCATCCATTTCAAGTGCAACTCAAGCAACCATTGCTTATCTATCGCTTCATACAGCGTTTGGCCATTGGATGATGCTTTACTAACTTTAGTTGAGCTAGGATTTGTTGTTGCTAACATTGAAGCATGTCCATGAAAAGGAGTTTATTGGGGAGTGTGATCATTTGCTTCCGTAGGCACATGTTCTGTCCTCTCATTGACAATAGACATTTCAACATATGTAGCAACTTGTTTGGCATTAGCACTTTTCTTTTTAGCTACAAGAATTTTCTCTGATATGCGAGCATACTTTGGCAATCTCGCATGAATATCTCTTGGCGGAGCCGTACACTCGAAAACATTAACAGGGACTTTAAACAAATTCTCTTTGCTTCTGGTCGCATCACCACTGAACTCATCTCCGCAGGTCTTGCATTTCAATCAAAATGTATTATTTCTAGCACACAGCTCATGGACCTAACTCCACTCATATCCTTTCACCATCTTGATAGATAAATTTAAACTACTAGACCAACAAATCCACTTGTTACTTTCGAGGTCAAAACTGATTCAAAGCAACAAACTACACAAGCAATGCTCTATCGATCAATATAGTGATCAAAATCTGTCCACACTATCAATTAGTCTCGCGCTACATTATCAATTAACAATAAACAATGATAGTCTTAGCGTTCTTCAATAAACTCATTAAATCAAATTATATAAGTTGTGTTAAATAACTTCATCACTTCAAACAAAGCATTTCAATCACATTACACTATAATGATTCATCTAAAGTGCAAGATTTTGGCTTTCGCACATTATGATAATCAATCATCTTAAACACTTATTTAAAACAATACAAACAAAACTCATTATCACGTTGCACTATATTGATTTATCTAAAGTGCAAGCTAAAGCTTTTACACAATAGGATAATCGATAATACTGATCAAATCTTGCAATTGATTCTCATTGGAACATGAGGATTAATTGCAAACCTTGACGATTGTCATATATCTATCTGAAGTGTGAACATGAAGTTCTCACACTCCACGGTAGATCTTTGAAATCTTATCTATCTGTAGTTGATGCACGTGTATGATCACACGGTATGATAGACGTAGCAATCCAAATAAAGATAATTTAATACCAATGTATTTGAATATGAAATTCCTAAATTTTGATTTCAATGAGAGCATAGTGTGATGGCTCTACACAAGACAAAAAAAATCTATTTATGTTCACTTTAAGGTGAGAAAGTATCTGCACGTCAAAATCGAACCTACCTAAATAAAATTAACCTCTATTCTATTATATTTTACAGACACATAACCTCATGTGAGAGTAATAAACACCTTGTATGAGTGGGAGTTTGAGCTCTACACAAGAAAGAATCAATCAAATTTTAACAAAACATTAAATTGATTTTAATCATAAAATTTTAAAATTATTTTAAATTGCAATACCTTTGAATTATTAAAAAAATTATTTTTTTGGTCTACTATTGACATGGAATACCTTTTGTGATGATGAACACTAGTGTGAACAAGGCACGTTGCTTATATATACACTTTCTTTTTCGATCAAAACATTCTTTGATCGGAAAATATTTTTTCCTAAATTTTTCCAATCGAAAAACTGGAAAAAAAAATATTGCCCGTTTTTGCTGATGTGGCATCATATAATATGTCCGTATAATGTGAGGTCAGATAAAATACGCTTGTATATGACGTATTATATGTTTCTCGTATAACGTATAATGCAACTTAAGCGAACATAGGAACCACTGTGGATGAACACAACGATGATGATGATGCAAAAATGGAAGGTGAAGAACTTCTAGCATGACCACTTGACGAAGAGAATGAGAAGGATGTCGATGAAGACGAACAAACCTACATGGAAGATGAAGAAGAGGATGAAAGAACTATAAGAAGAGAATGATGATGAGGACGATCGTTTTCATCCCTATGCTGATTTTGATGAACTGGGACTCCACATAGACCGCATCATGGCTATGGAACTACCAGATGATGATGTAGTGGATGATTAATTAAGGCCATGTTTTAATGCATCGTAATGAGGATATTGTTGGTCACTTACTTTTGTGAATGCTTTGTTAATGATCTTCTGCTAGCATACATTGTAACACATTTGTTTGATCTCTCTCTCTCTCTCTCTCTCTCTCTCTCTCTCTCTCTGGGATGCATGTCTAACCTCACCATCCTATCTTATTGTAGTATTAGCTAGAACCACGATTAATTTGTCAAACCATGGGACGAAGCTCACTCGACTAGTACATAGAGGCTACAAGTGGTTGTCAATCTCTCAAAAAACACTAACAACTCGCATCTAACTCAAGCTACACTCAAGTGACTGAAATCACCAAAAGCCAATTGCTCATCGGCAAACAAGTCACATCCGTTACAGCATCACATGACATCCAAATGTAACGAAACTTCTAGGACAAGTTTATAAGACCTAAGCACACATGCTTATGGTCTCAAATCCCACTTTAGGTCAAGTTCCAAAATCGCGATTATTAACAGCAGTGGATTTTTGACCTAGTGGTTTTTGACCCAGAATGCATCTAAATGCTTAGCAATGATGCCCCAATACCCAGTCTATGATTAGTTTTTTATTTAAAAGTATAAATTCCTAGTTATGATGAAATTAGGCCGCGGGTCGCCGACACCAAAAGCTACGAAATATTGTGAATGGTTTGCGTCAATGCGTAGAGCTCTTACCTGCAGTTGCAATGCAACAAACACAATCACAAGGTGACAACTGGAGACAGAGTAGGAAGCATGAGAAGGAGAGAAGTGAACGCCATTAGCTCACGCTGTGTATTTCTTATCCAAAAACTTAATAAAATCTGTTCAAAGTTGGCTTGAATGAAAAAGAATCCTTGGTGAGCAGCTTTAGTGGCTAGTAAATTGTTTCAAAGTAAAAGTTCTCCAATAGATAACTAGTATGAGAAGGTAACCACATAACAAGGCACTCTATAAGAAATGCATAACTAGAAATTGTAGCCTACCTTCACCTTTGAACAAAATCACATGCAGTGCACAATTTGCACCATGTCCAAGATAAGCATCCAACATGATCGTAAGTTTGATCTCCAATAGCTCCCACAAAAATCAAAGAGACACAATCTCCAAACCATACGACTAGATCCTTGTTTAGAAATCCTAATCTTTCAATATTTGATGTGGGAAAAACTTACCTTAAGTGTTAGGATAACTGAGCAATTACAAACATTAGCAAAATTTTCCTTCATTTCCTCAATGGCATGCAAGACATGTCAAACTACAATCACATGCTTTTTGTGAGGCGGTGATTTGACCTATCCATAAGCGTATGAAGATTTCAAATTTACAAATTATATTCAGCATAACATTCACAGACAAATGCATGATAAACAAGGCATAGACTTGTCATATTCATCCACAAGACAAAGTAACATTAGCTCCGTTCTGCATATTATTGACTAAATACTACAACATACATCATCATCATGTCTACCAATACTTGGAAGGTTTCTTACAGTCAATCAAGCTTGTCTTTCAAAGCATGGCCAACCTCACTCGGAATAGGAAATATAAGCAAGTATGGTCTCTCACGGAGTAGGCCTAAGGGTCGACCAACAAAGCTATGTTTGTAGCATTCAACAAGTCACCAAAACTAGAGAAGGTACTTCATCTAGTTAGATCCAAAAGGAATCATGATGTCAAACAAGGAAGTCATTCTGAGGGCTGGTAACCTGAAGGTTGTTAATGTTTTTAAATGGCTAAAGAAATTCAACCATTGAGATCGCCGTAAATCGTGGGGACATCCCAACAGCTGGCTCTCAACTCACTCATCATTCGTCGCTTTCGCTTGCAATTTCTTTATCTACAAGTGATAAATCATTGGTCAACTAGCCACCTTTAACTATCCACAAAGAAAGTCACAAATAGAATGAACCTGCCGACTAAATCAATCTATGCTTTACAAGAAACCCTCTAAAGCTACCACCTTCAGTGGAGCCTCAAAAAATAACCAAACATTCAAGTAAATCGCCCACATGAAATATAAATTACATGAGAACAAAATTGTTTATTGCATTCATGCATATACGTAAATTACAAAATGAGACAAATACTAATCACACCATGGAACCTGCTTGCAACATTATATCCCAACATCAACACATGCATCCAAACTTGAACTTCAACGATTGTCCCTTATTTGTCTTATCAAAGCATACAATTATTTCCCATTCATTTTAAGACATGGAGGATGGGATCAAAATAAGTGCATTAGCATGCATAATTCAAACCCAGCACAAAATTCATCACCCACAAGATAGCAATGTCTCACAATCTAGAACAAAAGTGACATTCCTCACAAAAGACTTGTACTTGACCAAGGGCACTTGAACAAAGATATTGCATGCAACATTTTTTACTCCATTTGAATCAAATTCTTTCATCATCATTGAAATACAAAAATAAGAGTATATAGTCTCATTAAGGGTGGACTAATAGTAGAACTCATTGGGACATAGTAACAGAACACTCACAAAAAACTTCCTTCACAATCAAAGCCACCTCTTATCATTTTTATGGCCGCATTTCGTAAAACACTCAAGCTCCTTATGTAACAAAATTTTGGCCTAAAGGCAATGATCTCAATGATCATATGTGGAGTTGGCCGACATGGCCCTTACTTTGTGATGACACACCGTCTGTTTGTGTGCATTTACGTCTGTTTGTGTGCATTTATGATGAATTCGACAACCTTGCACGATAAAAAATAGGAATTTCTATGAATAAAATCTAGCTTCAATTGGAGAAAATAAGGCCTATGGTTGCTAATCTCTCCTCTTGTAGTAAGATATAAATGCATCAAAGTTTTAAATGTATATATTCATATATTAATACATGCACACACACATATACATATATACTCACTATCAGCTAACATTGACTTCACAAAACCATGAGGTATGCCTCTTTTCATTGCATTCACCTTATGTGAGGTAAAATCTCGAAAGGTATTGCCAACGTAAAAATGGATGACAAGCATGTTGCAGGACTTAGAGACCGTGAAGGACCTCTCGAGTAGCGAGGACAGTGCTTGGTTTTACTCTGTTGCGACCATGTGTCTGGCAATCGCTTTTCCTACAAGGTGCTAGCCTCCCATCACAAGCATCCTCCTCACATCATCATCGACTTTGTAAAAGTCAAGAAAGAGGAAGCCTAATTGTAAGGCGTGAAGCCGTTGAGAACCCCAACTTGCTACGGGAGGCAGAGCTTCTTCATCACCTTGGCAACTTTCCTAGCATCCTTTCCCTCATCACCCAAGGTTGAGGGTGACTCCGGTGTCAAGTGCAACATAATTGAAATGGTGAAGATCTAGGTTTTACACTTCCACAAATCTTTACTTATTACCTTCAGTTAATGATTGCTTTTAGTTTAAATGATGGTTCTTTTACTTTTCCCTGAAGACAGGGAATGAGAGAGTGCAATACAAATGTGTAAAGGGAAAGACAAAGAGAGAGAAGAGGAGAATGACACCCACCGATGGGGTCCCAACCAACCCTCTCAAAGGGCCACCACATTGTTGCCGATGTGGTATTTTCTTTTGATTGCATAAATGGAATGTACACACATGCAACACCCCAAGTGCAGACTCTACTAACTTGAATGGTGAATGTAGCTTCAGTAACTCTTTTAGATGAAGCACTTTCAAGGTTTATTTGATGCACCTTTGGATCCTTATCAATGTGGGATTTTGGATGGCCACCAAGGGATAGATCTTGGACTCAATTGCACTCCCAAAGTGAGAGGGATGAAGGTTTAAAAGCTGGTTACAAAAATGCAGATTTGGCACTCAAACCGCAATAGATCTATCATGTAAACCAAAGCTGAAAACACGGATCTCAATGAGACCGATCATAGAAATCAAGGAGATCACTTGATGATGGAGAGAAATGGCCGAGGAGAGGCTCAATGGGTTGCCACAGTACTAAACCACGATGAAGAGGCTAGTGAGGCCAGATCCAAGCCAATCCGGAGAGGAGAGGGCTAAAAACTGAAAATGCCAGGGATGATTTGCAGTGATGCAAAGCGCTAGGGCTGATCGGATGATGCAAGGCAAAAACACTAGAGTTGAATCGTGCTGCCAAAAACATCAAGCTGATTGAGCAAACAAAACAAGGGCTACTCCAAAAAATGCTAGCCTATCTGGAGGAAAACACTAGGGCTAATCTACTCCTCCACCTGGCGTTGGGTATCTTACTAAGATCGATGGATGCTTGGGTCTCCTTTATAGGGCTGAATTTTAACAACGTTGGAGCATGGGTGCTATCTATAAACTTGTGGAATAGCTAGTTTGGGGTCTCCCTTTGTAGGCAAGCTTTTTGGTTATAAACCCCTTAAGGCTTAGGTAGGGCAAAACTAGAAGACAAAACTATAAAATAAATCATTAAAATGACTTATGAAATAAATTTCACTTCCGCTAAGTTCTGGGTGAAATTGATGGACATATATCCACTCAAGAATCTGCGAGGAATAGCTTGTTGGATTCCTCTAACCTAAAACCACATGCACGTCATGCGAGATATCCACCATAATGTAACAACATCTATCAAAACGCATGTACAAACCATTCATGGAAGAGGGTTCCAAACTAGAAAATTGGCTCTACAAGTCGATGAAGGATGTCCAGGTGACACATAGAATCATGTACACGTGAAATTCCCTCTTGTTTAAGGTGAGGTACTGGTACCAAACTCCATGCATTCCATACGATGGTCTTGGATGAAGTTCCGTCTAGATGATGTCCTCCATGGCGACTTTTGAGAGATGATGTCCTCCATGGAGACTTTTGAGAGAGAGGCTCCCCTGAGTGATGTGGAAATGTCCAAAACACAAGGATAATGATGGTGCATCTACTCACAAACAATGAGTAGATGCACCGATTGGTTATCGGCAAACCATAACCTTTGCTGCCCCAATTTGGGTGGTGTGAATCAAACTGCAAACCAGATGGATGTACGTAGAGCGCATGGCTAGATAGGCAAACATCGATGTCCATGAAGGTTACCAGCCAACCTATGTTGCTCCTACGTGGGAATATTGGCGAGCGCAATACCAAATCAAAGATGAAGATGGATATGTCCTATGGAATTCCCATGAACAATGGCAAGTTCTCTGTATGATGTCTCATGAAACCACCAAGTAAGTCCCCAAAGATAGTGGCTCATCTTGGGGCTTTGACTAGATTGCTATAAGATGGAATCTTTAGACAACTCCTTGTCTCTGCAAAAGATGTGGTGGCAAATGTAGGCTCATGATACTTGCAAACGCCAGTGGTGGCTGCCTCATATTAGAACCCTTTGGCTCCGTATTAATGGCTATTGATTGCTAAGTAGACATAGATCCCAATGTGTTTCCAAAGATGTGTATAAATCAATGACGATGCAAATGCCTCTTTTGGAATGATGGAATTGTCCAAGAAGATGAGAGAAATGATTCTTCAAACAACACAAAGACTCCAAAGCTAGTAGGCTAATCTGGATGGCGTCTTCCTCTGTCATCATAGGCTGCTAACAAATCCTAATACTTGCAATCAACATCTTCATGTTTCTTGTCTTCAATGATGCGATATGTCATGTTGAAGAAGTTATTTCACGTGCACGTCTAACCCTATGTGCATGTGGACAAGCTATCTCAGCTCTAGGGTTCATGTCAGCTTAGGAAGTGTTATGGCACCTTTGTGAGCCTGTGAGTAGGCTGTGCATGTCTAGGCACTTAGATTATTTTCATATCCTCTTGTTGCACACATCATAATCATCATCATGGCATTCAATACCCATCATGAGCTTTTTACAGAGCATAGAACCCTTTTTTCCAAAATACACATATTTCACTTATTTATTAATAAGTGACTTTTGTTGGAAAAGTAGGTAGGGAAAATTGCTAAGGGATTATAAAAGAAACCTAGCGCTAGCAGTTTTAGGCAGAAGAGATAGAAGAAGTTTGAGCAACTTGCAGTGTTCTCTCCTCATCAAGACCGACAGAAGACAGCCTAGCATTTTCAGCCAACAACAAACAGATAGCATTTTCAGCCAACAGCAAACAGATAGCATTTTCAGCCAACAACAAACATATAGCATTTTTGGGAGCAGTTCCTCTAGCGTTTCTG
Source organism: Adiantum capillus-veneris (assembly GCF_014529385.1). NCBI lineage: Eukaryota > Viridiplantae > Streptophyta > Polypodiopsida > Polypodiales > Pteridaceae > Adiantum > Adiantum capillus-veneris. The sequence goes on along the minus strand of NC_140954.1, from coordinate 106,463,426 downwards.
CTATAGATCAACCTGGCATTTTTAATTTGCAGATCAAGCCTAGCACTTGAAGATTTTGGTGCCAGATCAGCCAAGCACATTAGCATTTTCAATTTTCAGCACTTAGCCACAGCAGATTTAGCCCCTAGCCTCGCAAATCTCACCTACTCGCAGAGCAGATCCTCGTCATACCGTCGAGTCAGCCAACGGTTTTAGTTTCAGTCTGTTGTTTTTAGATTTCACCATCTGCGTTTTCAGCACATCATGGTCGAGTTGTCGCCATTGCCATCCTCGTTTTTCCATCGCCATCCTTGTCGACACAGTGTCACCATTTCTCAGAAAGTCAGTGCTTTGCAAATTTCAGCATTTCAGCCCGTGTTTTCAGTTTTTAGCCCGTCCTCGTTGTCATCGACATCGTCGGCAAGTCCATTGCATCTAGACCATTGTACCAGATTTGTGCAATCTATAGCATAGACCTCTCTCGACATAGAGAGGGAGGCCCTTGGAGGAGGATTTGAGAACCATCTGGTGTCTCTCTCTCTCTCTCTCTCTCTCTCTCTCTCTCTCTCTCTCTCAGCACCTACATTCACAGTAGCATTCATTGTTTGTGATCATTGTGTTCTCTCTCTAATGGACAGAAGGCTCTCCCTTCCGTAAGTAAAAGGAACCCTTGAGCATAGTTCGGAGCAGTAACGTTCACTTCTTCCGTTGCACCTTACAAGTTAGGACTGCAAATATCCATGCTAGGATTTCTTTATGCCAAGATGATCAAGCGCACACACCAAGTCAACTACCCTCACGAAAGCACACCACAATAGTAATCCCTGGTATAATGTGTTTGTATTTCCTACGCTCAAGGTGCACGGTCTTATGTGCAATGACAAGTCCTGCAATTGCCCGAGTGACAGAAGCGTCCTTGGACAAAACACTATCACACACACTCATACACTCAACGAGGAAAAAAAAAGAAAAAAAGATTAGTGTATTAATGCAAAACCACAAAGCTCTCATACCAATGTTAGATGCAATGCAATTGAAATCGTGAAGATCAAGGTTTTAGACTTCCACACATCTTTACTTCTTTCCTTACGTTAATGATTGCTTTTAGCTTAAACGTGGTTCCTTTTACTTTTCTTGTAGAGGGAGAGAGAAATAGAAAGAGAAGAGAAGAATGACAGTCATGGGGTCCCACCCAACCCTCTCAAAGGCCCCCCACACCGTTGCCAATGTGGTATTTGCTTTTGATTGTGTAAATGGAATGTACACACATGCAATATCCCAAGTGCAGACCCTACTGACTCGAATGGTGAATATCCCCTCTAACTCTTCAAGATGAAGCACCACCGGGCTGATTTGTTGCAACTTTTGATCCTTCTCGATGTGGGATTGCGGATTGCCACCAAGGGATAGATCTGGGATTGAATTGCGCTTCCAATGTGAGGGAATGAAGGGTTGAAGGCTGGTTGAGAAAACGCAAATTTGGCATGCACAACACAACAAATCTATCACGTAAACTAGAGTTGAAAATGAAAATCTTTATGATTCCGATAATGGACATCAATAGGAGCACTTGATGTCGATGAGGAAATGGCCAAGAAGAGGCTCCATCGGTTGCCGAAGTACCGAACCACAATGGAAAGGCTAGCGAGGCCAAATCCAAGCCAATCCGACAAGGGAAGGGTTGAAAACTAAAAACGCTAGGATTGATCTACAATAATAGGTAGCGCTAGGGCTGATTTGGCGATGCAAGGCAAAGCGCTAGGGCTGCATGCTACTATTGAAAATGCTAATCTGCTCTAAGAAAAAACACCAAGCTAAACTAGTTGTTGCAGATGCACGAGGACTACAATTAGAGCTACATGAGGTTTGGGCATGCTGCACGGGTCAACCTTTTGCACACATGAGCTCATCCAAGGATGCTACAACCATTACGTAGATATATGGAGCCTTGGGATCCTCCTCTAACTCATGCTCATTGACATCGTGCCCTTCATCTAGCACCTTGCTCACAATGCGTGTGACGACATTCGTACTGCCAACCTCTCCAAAAAGAAATCTCTAGATGGCTCCACCCTTGCTGCCTCAACTAAGAACCTCCTCACAGGCATTCTCAGCAAGGACCCCAGCATTGCATCACCCTCTAGCATCATCCTTGGATTGTCCTCGACGCCTTGAAATGTGACCAGAAGCCTAGTGCTGGTACCTTGAGCCATGTTAAGATGATCCCCACACCAAACGCTGGCAGCATAATCCACACCTCTATAACGAGTAAATCTTATGGTTGACCATGTGTGCAAAATTCAAGTGGAATAAATATGTGCATCGCATTGAGAACACCTGCGCATCAACCGCATCGCCTCAAGTTGCACAACCAAAGGGAAAGAAAGAGCCTATAGTCTCCAATACTCCAAGCCATATTTATACTCGTGGGCCACTAATACTTATACCAATATCTTCCACTATGAATGCGATGCCTCTCACTGTCACACTAGCAGGGCGAAATATCTATATTCCGGGAAATGGTAATAGCATTGCAAACAACGAGGTGAAGGTTTTCCAAGTTCACAAGGGTAAAGCAACAATGTCGAGCTGAATTGCCATCTACGGCATTGGCGAGTCAGAGGCTCATGAAAAAAGGCCGGCTGCCACACCCACCACCCCACTAATAACTATAGAACGCTTCCTCCTTGCATCTGCTAGCATTAATTGAAGCAGGAGCTAATTAGATATGATGATACAATGAAGTGGACATGTGGAATCTCCATGGGATCCAAATGCTCGTCATGTACATAAAAGTCGAGCGTGATGCATTCTACAAAAGGTGAGCACCAATATATGGAACTACAAAGGTTGTGTGGGGGGAGGCAGCAACTCAAAACAACATATTAAAGCTTTAATTAATGGTGCAACATCTTACTAGTAATTTCTTATGTTTATTCATTTTCCGAACAGATTCAAAGAGATCCCTCCACACCTACGAGTGTTGTCTAGTCTAGGAATCTACACAAGGATTGTTGTTGGATTCGTTGTTGGTTTTGCCTGCACCATCATCATGCTTCATGAAAATTGGTAATCATGCAAAAGAACATCTCGAGTACAAACAACAAAAGATACAAATCAACCTTGTTGGGCTGAAGGGCTTCAAAATGCAACCTGATACTCTCATGGTGCCATACCCAGAGGAGAGATGTATAGAACCCAAATAATCATTACTTTTAGAGATGGATACCCTCGAGAACAGCTGTGGGAAAGACGGAGGTTGGAGCTAGAAGAATTTGAAGGAATTATCGTGGCAGCTCCATTGCGCACAGAATCTTAGAAAGCCTCATTAGTAGGGGTGAAATAAAGAATTTGTTGCCGCATTCCAAGCACCCTTGCCTCTTTCTGCACTTCCACCTCCTATCTCTGCAAGGCCAACAAACTCAGTGTGATGTAAGACCATTTTATCAATGCTTTTGTCCATCTTGACAAAGCTAGTAAGGTTGGAGGACTACCAACGTTGAGTCTGCTTGCAGCTTTTAAGCTACCTGAATAAAGCAAACAACATAGAGAAAAATTAAGAGAAGCATGCAACAACCCTGAAAAAAAAACTAAAAAAGAACTGTAACGCAAATACAAATTACAATAAGCACACTTGCATAGGTCACGCAGCATGACCTTCCATCTTAGCACCTTAAAAAGCAATCAAATGGCATGCAGCGAGTATGTTCACAACTACCACAAAACAACAGCATTTTGGTTGGTTATATGCATCTGAATATTGTACATTGAACCCTGGCACGCCCTTTGACAAGAATTTACCTAGGGAAAACACCACGTAGATCCTTTGTCTTCGTAACAGCCTTGAACATATGGCAAAAATATTCAACCTGTTCAAATAAACCTAAAGCAAGTAAGAACCATTCCTTGCATTGCCTGTAGCAACTTATTGACAAAGAAATTAGATTAGACATGATTGATCTTACTTGACACATTTCCAAAGGTTGAAAGCAAGCAAAAACTCTGATAATCATTATAGCATGTCTAGCAATCCCACATTTGTGTTTGAGTGCTCGGAATTTTGTAGAACTGGCTCCTTGGCACATCATACCCTTTTTCTCACTAAGAAGATGGCACTGAGCCTACAAGACTTAGAATAATAGCAGTTAAGTCAAAAAGCTGATCTATTCAAGGGGGGGAGCAACTAGACAGTTGGATGCAAAATGGTGTCCGCGCACCAATACACTGTAGATAAAATGCAAGCTTGCGCAGGAGCGAAAACAATATTTCAGGAAGAGAAGGTTTGAAAAAAGGGTCTCCAAATGCAAAATGTTAAGGTATCGAGGTGTTACAAGCACAAAAACACTAGCTTATATGTTTCATGGATTTAAAAAATTGCAGTAAATAGATAGCGGCACCCATTTATGCTTAGATATATGTATCTTGTAAATACTTCACACACAGCGTGTGTAATCCAAGAATGCTAGATCAAAATGATGCAATGTACAAGGAGGGAAAAAGGGTGCCTGCACAGGAACTTGATAGAGAACGTCCACAGTGTACTGGCAATAGGCTACACAATCTTAAAGGGGAAGTGGAGAATGTAACAAATGTAAGTACAAATGCAGCAAGACACCTCAAATGGTGTGAATTAGAAAGATGGCACACAGAGAAAATTGACTAAAATGATTCATTATGTCCCTTTCAAGCCAAGCTGCACAGCTTTTAGTAGACCACTTCGCACCAAGAAAACTACAAGCTGCAAGTCACAAACAAACGAAATGAGGTTGAGACACAGTGACTAGGGTCAAAAAGCACAATCAAATCTGCAAAGAAGCAAGCCTTCATTTAGAATTATGCATGTCCAAAAAAGCAAAGGACGCCTCCAGCTCGCGACATCCTTCGAAAATTGAGAAATGGTGTGAAATATCCTTCATGCAAAACTTCGACACACAGCTAAAGCACCTCAAAAATAAATTGCCTCTCAAAATAAATCAACAAGCAATTAGATTTCCTTTTGAGAGCATGTAACAAGCTAGAGATGTCAAGCTGGCTAATCCAAAATTTGATATCTCCTCATACCATGCCATCATCAAAGCCATATAGCAGGGTTGAAAATCAAGTAAAACGCCAGGCTAGAATAGAAATTATAGTGAACATGTATCACCACTTTACAAAAACATTATACTTAATAGGCTCTCCATTACAAACAACATCAATTAGTCAAAGTAAAATTGCAAGACCCTTCAAAAATTAACAGCTGAATTTCACATGCAATGTCCAAAGGAGAGACTTGCTCTGGTTCTTTAGAAAGGATAATAGTGAAGTAAGAATTAATATGTTGTAAAGTTTCTGGCAGAAAACATAGCATGAGACTGTAGGGCAATGAAAAATAACCAAGTCTATCCAAAAGAGACCCATCACACACAAGTGAAAGTGCTTCCACATGGCCTCACTAGATGGCAAACATGCAACTTCTGCAAGTGTGGGCACCGCCGAAAGAATAGGAAGTGATTTGAGTAAATTTATTGGATGTAAAACAAAATGAAATGGCATGGATCAAGCTAGCCATAGAGGTAAGAGTTAACCACAAATGTGCTCAGGTAGAAATTCTCAAAGTTTGAAAAATGAATGTATGTGCCCTCTCATTGAAGCATCACATGAGACTAAAGAGTGCAGCATCAAACAAAACGTCTTGGGGAAAGCTTATAGGAGTAGGATAGGATCTGAGGTATAGCGGGGTTACCAAGGAGGGGCTGTGTTTGGTGGATACGAGCGAGCAGGCGTATGCACACAAAACCCGACTAATACTCTATTTGTTGCTTCAATTGCGCGGATTCTGCTGCTATTCAAGATACCTCCTTTTTGTTATCTTCCAATTCCAACTCCCTTAGGTTATAAAGAGATCTTTGACATTGGAATTGAAGCTTGATCTTCTCTAGGTGATTGTCAATATCAAAGGAGCTAACTATCTCCGCTCCTTCTTTTATGGCCGCTTGAGTGCGTTGCGTTCTTGGCCCCTGCTTATCTGAATGCTCGACCACTTCAGCTTGCTTTTCCTTTTGTTTTAAACCTTCTATTGCATCAGAGGTCGTGGCAAGCTTTGTCTGTGATTTAGTTTGTTGATTGTCTTGCTGTTCTGTCTGCTTTTTGTCTGCTCTTTGCTCCGACTGTCCTGCACTTTCCCCTTTCTCTTCTTGTGACCTCTCTGAAACTGTCTCAGCATCCTTGGGCGAATTGAGGTCTTGGTATTGTCTTCCTGTGTCTTGTGCTGTCTCTCTCCTTGCGAGAGACTTTTCTCCTCTTTACTTTTTCTGGATTCGTCAGATGATTCTAAATCATCGACGTGTTGCTTCTTTGATTCTTCTTGCTGCCCTGCTGCTGCATCTTCCGTTTAAGCTCATTGTGAATTCTTTGCCGCATGGCACTGGCAATTTCTCGTTTCTCTTCAGCTTCCTTCCTCTTTTGTTGCTTGATCCTCTCCAAGGCCTCTGTCTGCCTGTGTATCAGCGGAACATCCTCGACTGCATCATCTTCTTTCTCGTCATCCGCTTCTGTCTCTTGGGTTTGTTGGTGATCTTTCTTTTGTTGGTGGAGCTTTTCCCTCAATGCCCGTGCCTCTTCCATTGTCCTCCGGGCATGAGTGATGGGGATAGCTTCTACCAAATGTGTAGCCTTTTTCTTTAATCGAGTGTATCCCAGGGTGTAAGGGGTATCCTTGTCTTCCTCCGAAGACTGGTACTCAGAAGGAGTATCCTGTGGGTTGGATCCCTCCTCCTGGCTGCTCCGAGCATCTGACTCTATTTTCTCATTGTCTGAATCCCTTAGAGGTGCACTTTGCCTGGTTTGTTTGACTCTACGATTCGGTCTTGTAGAAGGCCCTGCCACTGGTCTCACGGCTCTTTTGGATCTGTGGATTAGGTCAATTTGCACTTGGGCAGGTGGTAGATCATCAATCATGCCCAATGCTTGATAGGCTATTCGTGTAAGCATGGGTCCTCCGTTCATGTAAGCTTTACTTCTTTGACCGCCCTTTAGATTTGCTTCCACAATGGTGTCAAGAAGGTAGTTGCCAAAGTCGCAACTGACCACCCTACCTTCAGCCAAACCCATAGCCATCACCACTGTCATATGCAACAAAGGTTCAGTATGTCTGGGTGGCTTCTGTACCTTGAAATGGTGGGATATGAGACGCAACGGCAGCTCCGTTTCTGAGTAGATCTGGTCCTGATATGTCAGCTTGTAACCACGTTGCTTCAAAAAGGCCTTATCATTGTCGATGGCCTTCGTTTTTTGCAAGAGGTTGTGTGTCGCTTGCGGCAGATGGAGGGCTTCATTTATGATTTCAGCTGTAATTTTTACCTTAACGGCTGCCCCGTACTTGTTTGTCAGAGTTGCTTCCCCATTGTACTGAATGGTACATATGAGCTCGTGAGCCCGTCTCAAATTCGTTCCCCAACGAGGTAGTCTCAAGAAATTGTCGAGCTGTAAACACCTGACCCCTGCTTGCACTTCTGGATTATGGTGCAAAGTCCACATTTCCTGAGGAAAGATGGTGGCCTTTACAATTTCTCCATCTGCGGCTTGGAACCTTCCAATGAAAATGTTTGTCGGAATTGCTTCAAGTACTTGTTCTGTGAAGTGAGCTTTCTCATTTGATGAGATGTCGGTGATCTCATAGGGTGCCACATGCCACTCCTTCTATGCTTTCCTTCGAGGCATCCTGTTGCCAACTTGCAAGTGAAATGAGATTTTAGCCATTGATCAAAGTTGTCGGAAAGTGTAAACTTGACCTTAAAATAAAAAAGTGAGCTTAACTCTATCAAAACTACTCCAAATTTCACCAGTGTACCTAGGATTACTATAGGGACAAAACTGTAATGAAACAGATAGATTTTGGCAAAAAGGAACATGGATCGCCATCCATGTTGGAAAGCTTTTTAAAATTCTAACTTTGGGAAGTTGTTGTTGGGCATAAGGGGATGCTACTTAGCAATTTTCTCTGGATTTAGAGCTAAAGGTACATGGATCGCGATCCATGTTGGTAACATTTTGGAAAACTGCTGATACCATCTGGTAGGGTTCATCTTGATTATGACTTGGTCCAAAAAGTTTGGGATTTGGATCAATGGTTTGACACTTGGGCTAAATTTTGAAAATTAGGTACAGATTCAGAGATTTTGGCTTTTGGAAGTGGATTTTTGGGATTCAAATGGCTTGACATTTCATGGCTTGGCTTTATTGATCATCCTGAATCAAATGGCATGGATTTTACTTATTTTGGCTAAAAAGGTACATGGATCGCGATCCATGTTGAGAAGCATTTGAACACAGTTTTTGTGCACATTGGTTTCTATAGGTTTTCCTAGTACACTGGTGAATTTTTTTCAAATTTGGACATGTTTTTCCATAGTTTGCCCCATTTCTTAGTTAATGGCCATATTTTTTCCGTTTTGACCAAATCTGTTTCTGGCCACCACTTTTTAGAAAAGAAATTTAACAGTGATTATTAGTCGTCCATAGAATAGAAAAAAAATTACACACTGATTATTAGTCGGCCAAAATTAGTGTCACCTCCCTTATATACATACTCTTATTCTGGTATTAGATCGTGACGGTATGGCTCATGATTATGCCAACTAAGAGTCTGTCATGCTCCGAAAACTTGTGTTTTTAAGGAAACGGGAAGGGAAGGAAACGAAAAGAAAAGAAAATAAATAGGATGATAGTAATGGTGTATACAAGTGGTACTCCAACCGCTTTTCCCCCCTTCCTAAAGTGAGTCGTCCGCGACGAGCTTGTGTCAGAGTGCATGGGAATAAAGCACGTGTCTATGCATAGTCGTATAGTGTGGCTCTATGATGCTTATGGAAGATATGCATGGGAAAACAAATTGTTGTGCAAGAGATAGGTGCTGAACAATATGTTCAGTGGCTGCTGGTGGCGAGGTTCCTTGGAAGCTGCGTGGCCTGAACAATAGTAATTGTAGAAGGCGTGCTCTGTGTTTGATTGTGCACTGCACAAGTTTTGAGGTTGCTGATGGTGGCGGTTGTTGGCATTTTTTGGGTTGCCATCGAAATTCCCGAGGTGTGTATCCACTAGAAGAGGCATCATGAAGGCGATGTTGTTGCCATACCCATTTAAGTGTGGTTGGATGACTAAGAGAGTGGTCCATTGGTTTAGGCCGTTTGACAACAGCGGGTTAGCAATTCGTGATGGTTAAAAAAAAATTTGTAGGCAATGTAGGTTTACGGGTGTTGATTTGGCGTTTAGGTATCCACAATTGCTTGGGCTTGGTTTCCATGATTGATTTCTTGACCCATATTTTTGTAACCTTGGTGATGGATGATTGCTGAGTTGTCGCATGTGGTGAAGGTAGAGGTTCCCATTCATAGTCCGTTGGTACGAATGGCGTGGCTAAAGATTGGCCCTCATGTTTGATGGGTAATGTGTTGTCCTGACAGTTTGGTGTTGCCTGATAAGTGCGCATCCATGGCACGCCTAGAATAACTGCTTCGTTGAGCTGATGATCTTTGACCACATGAAATTTATGTGGATACACTGTTCCATCAATGTTGATTGGCAAATTTATGTTGCCTAGATTGTCCATAGTACCTCTGTGGGCGACCTTGAACCCCATAGTGTTTGGCATTAGAGGTTCTTGTGTGATTTTTCTGAAAGTGGAGTAGTTAATCACATTAGCTCTGGCCCCTGTATCCACTAACGCTCGCTCGGTGGTGCCATCGGCAAGTTGTAACTGAATACATAGATCCATTCCTCCTAACCATGTAGTCGCCATTTGTATGGATGCTATTGGAGCATGCTGATTAGCCATTGCCTACTGTTCTTTCCTTTGAAAGTTTGATTGTTCCCTGCGTTTCAATATTATGAGTTTGGCCTCCTGTTGTGCTTGTTCCCGAGTGTCCTGTGCTTGACATCTGCGTTGAGCTGGTGCATGGAGTGTTGCGAGTTCGTCTGGTGTCAGCGAAAGAAAATATTTCTTGAACCTACAACCACTCGTCCAATTAGGCATCTCCTCTCCTGCCAATGTTGCAAGTTTAACGGCACCACTTTGCGATATATCATGGATCACAAAAGGCCCCATTCCTGCTTCATGAAAAGCTTTCATTTGCTTTTTCTGAGCATATATCCCAGCTATTGCTTTGAGTCTAGTTTCATCTAACTGTTCTAGGGTGTCTAGTCTCTCCGATAGCTCATGGCCCGTCCATCCTAATTGTGTTGCCACCCTGAGGGATTTGACTAGGAATTCCAATGGTAGTATTGCATTAATTCCGAAGACCAAGTTAAAGGGAGTCGTGCCAATGGAAGTTTTAAAAGCTACACAGTAAGCCCATAAAGTGGTGTGTAATTTTTGATCCCAATGATTTCTTGAGTCACTGACTATTTTGGTGAGCACGGTGCATAGATTTTGTTAGTGCTCTCTGCCTGTCCGTTGGCTTGCGGATGATAGGGTGCTGACTTCCGGTGGACCGCCATGAATTCGTCAAGGAGAGTCTCAATGACGTCGTTCACAAAGTATGTTCCTCTATCACTTACTATTTCAATTGGTAGTCCATACCGCATAAAGATGTTTTCAAAAAGGAACTGAGTTGTAGTCCTTGCATCATTTTTTTGGGTTGATTTGGCTTCCGCCCACTTCGTCATGTAATCTGTTGCTACAATAATGTATTGTGCGTGTGTCTTGTATCTTGGAGGATTGATGGGACCAATGAAGTCAATGCCCCATTTGGCAAAAGATCAAACTCCCATCATCGGCCTCAGTGGCATGTCATCTCTCCGTACGGGTAGTTTCACGCGTTGACATTCGTCACATCGTTTGACGTATGTTGTTGCATCCATGAATAGGGTCGGCCACCATATACCTGAGTTTAGCACTAGCTTTGTCGTTTTATCAGCAGAGAAGTGTCCTCCGGGTTGTCGCGCATGTGCGTGATCTAGGATGACGTAATATTCTCTTTCTGTAGCACACAACCGTAATTATTCGTCTTTCCCCCGCCTATACAGTTGGTTGGCAATGAGTAGATAGTGTTTGGCCTCTTCCTCAACGGTTTTTCTTCTTGATTTGTCCCATTCATCTGGAAAGGTTTTGTTTTTTAAGTACTCAATGATGTGAGTACTCCATTTTGGTGCTTGTACTGCTCGAAACATTGTGGCATGTTCCATTGGTGGCTGTATTATACATTTATCACATAATTTTACATATTTATGGACACTGTATTCCATGTTTGGCCACTAGAAGCCCAGTCTTTGTAACCATTTGCCTGTCTGTATTTCACCAGTGTGAAACCCCATGTTTTGTATATGAGCTTGTTTGAGGTAGTAGGTGGTATCTTCAGGTTGTACACATAGTCTCAGTATTCCATCCTTACCGTTTTTGTACAACCGTCTTACTAAAAGGATGAGATTTCGTGTTTTGTGGATCATTGATGGTTGTCTTTCTATCTGCAAAGAGCCGATTGTGAGTAGTGGCATGACCTCTTTGCTCCATCGCGGCACCATTTCTATGTTGAACAGATATGAATCAGGAAGTTCATCATCGACACCCGCAGGTGCTTCCCCATGAAATAGTCGTGAAAGATGATCTGCTCTCTGGTGTGTGGTCCCCTTTTTTACAACCACCGTGAAGTCAAACTCAAGCAACAGTATAAACCAGCGAACAATTATTCCAGTGTTGCAAGGTTTGTTCACTAGATATAGCAGAGCTTGGTGATCCACGAAGAAGACAAACTTGTTTGCTAGAAGGCAGTGTCTAAATTTCTTGACAGCATAGATCATTCCCAAGCCTCTCTTTCCGTAGTGGTATAATTTTGCTCTGCGTTGTTTAGTTGCCGATTGGAGTAGCAAATGGGAAAATTAATTTTCTTCTCTCCTGGCTGGGCTAATATGTATCCAATGGCATAGGCTGAAGCATCCACATGGACATGGAAGATTTTGCTCCTGTCAGGGGCTTGCAAAATTGGAGCTGAAATCAAATGTTGCTTCAATTTTTGGAAAGCCTGCTCACATTCCTCCGTCCATTCAAACTTAGTTATGAGGACATACAATGGCTTGGCTATTACAGCGTACATATATATGAATCGCCGGTAATATCTGCAATGCCCCATAAATGCTTGCACTTCTTTTATCTTCGTTGGTCTCAGTAGTGCAGCAATTGTCTTCACCTTTCCTTGATCAATTGAAATGCCGTTTTTTGACACTATGTGGCCAGAATTCTACCCTGTCTCACCATGAAGGTACATTTTTCCAGGTTTAAGCAAATACAATACGTTCTGCATTTTTCAAAGACTTTACCCAGATGAGTGATGTGGTCACTTCGTTGGTGGGAATGAACACAAAGATTATCCATGTAGATCTCCAGAAATTGTCTAAGATATTCTTTAAATGTGTGGCTCATTAGTCTTTGAAATGTGATCGGGGCATTGGTCAAGCCGAAAGGCATTACCCTATATGCAAATATACCCCACTCTGTCGCAAAAGTTGTCTTATGCTGATCTTCCGCCTTAATCGTTAGCTGGTTGTAGCCTGAGAACCCATCCAAAAAACTATAGGCCTCTTTCCCGGCTACCCTCTCAATAAAATGATCAGTTATTGGCAGTGGATAGTTATCCCTGATGGTGGCTGCATTTACTTGCTTGAGATTTACACAAACCCGCAATTTTCTATTCTTTTTGGGTACCACCACAATTGGGGACACCCACTCTATGTGCTCAATCTCGTAGATAAACTCGGCTTCCTTTAATTTGTCTATTTCCTCCTTGATTAGTTTCATTGTACGTGTAAGGACATTATCTGCATGGTCTGGCATCGCTCTTAAGGGGAATCGTGTGCTGACATATCTCAGGATCTATCCCCTTTAGATCTTTGTAAGACCATGCAAAGACATCTTTATATTGCCTGAGCGAATCGACTAGAAGTTGCTCGTCCTCTTTAGTAAGGTCCGTGGCAATATAGGTCGGGCGGTTGAGGCTCCTCTCCGGGTTCTACTAAATTGATGCGTTTCATGTTTTCAGGCCCATCATATGAAGTTCCTGGTTCTTTGGGATCTTGTTTGGGTTTTTGTACCACTATCTTCCTATCCTGAATGGTATACTTCTTATAGTGGGATGGTGCATTGAATTTATCATCATTTGATTCCTCATCAGTTTCCATTTCGGTTGTCCAAACTTCTTTCATGCTCGTTTTAAATCATTGTATTTGACTTTGCGTTCCATTTTGGATAACTTAGACGGTTTTTTGGTATGTTTCTCTTTTTTTTATTTCTGTTTTGATGATGTTTTGGTTGAGTCATGTTTCATGTATCGCTTTGATATCTTGTCCTTAAGGCAGTCAGTCACTTCGACTAATCTCAAGTACTGTGTTTTGTCAGTTAACAGAGGTACTGAGTCCTCGTGGTGCTTGTTGTGGTTGTTTCTGCGTTTATCTCGATACCTGCGTTGTCTTCGAGGGTTTTGGTTTGGGAAATCATAGTAGATCACTCAACGATCCTTCCGTTTGATGCTCTGGCTCGAGCTACTGGACAGCTCATCGTCCATGTTATCCTCTAGCGCCCTATCAGTCGAGTCTTGAAACTCTTCTAAAGTTGACTCTTTGTCTAGCTATTTGAGCATCAACTTCATTCATTGACCCTACGCCAATGTGGGTACTTTTGTTCTCATCGCCAATTTGATCATTGTCGAAGTCCTCTGTGACTGCCACAGAGCTCACCTGATCCTCAGTCTTCGGAGTTAGACAAACATTCATCATCTAGAATGGAATGATATCGTACCCTTCCTCGTCACAAAATTTGGTGAGGGTCACTTCGTTGACACAAACATCAAGAGTAGCTAGTATTTGTTTCCATCCAAACGGTTCAAACATCTCCTCTGGAAAAGGCTCTGGTATGTATGCTTCATCTTGTGCAATCCTATCAAGAATGCGGTCTTCCTTTTTTAGACTTCCAGCTTCTCCTGTCCATTGGTAAGCTTTGTTCTAGAGCCAGGTTGGTATTCCTCTTTCCTAGTCAGTTGTGGAATGCAGGTCTTCTCATGGGGCTCTGTCTACGTCTTTATAGCTATGATCAATGACACTAATTTTCATAGTGACATCCTTGTTCCTCAGATAGATATAATCGTAACCCCAATCTTGGATCATTTTGAGCTGACGCATGAATGTTCTACCCAGAATGATGTCGAAATTGCTGCTCTCATCGAAATTCATGATAGCAAAGGTGTGTTCGTATGCAATTCCACAAGAGGTTACTACAATCTGCTCCAAGATGCCAATAGGTCTCTCCAGGTACCCATCTGCTAGTTGAAGTTTCATTCTCGTTTTTCTTAGAGGAGGTTTTCCCCATTTTTTCTACATTGCTTTGGTGGCTATGGCAATTCCGGCTCCACTATCCAATATCACTATCGATTTTACATCTTGGTACTCTACCGGGAGGGTAGTATTTCCTTCCTCACCTTCACAATAGTCCCCTACTTTGTTGATTGGCACTGGCTCATGTTTAGTCTGCTTCGAGGGTTGTGTTTTTAATGTGTTTTGAGAAACCTCGGTTGAAGGAATTACAAGCCCTATTTTTTCCAAATTTTTTGCGACCTCTTCCCAAAGATGCGGTCTAATGTTCAGCAACTCTGACAAAGTGAGTGTACAATGGATAGGTGATGACATCAACTCATGAAGAGTTTTAATGTCCATCATATTAGGATTGGCTTTCCATTGAGATGGAACTTTCCTTACCTCTGATCGAGTTTAAGGGTTACCAATAAATGAAGGTAAAGTCTTCAACGACTGTGGTTTGGTGTCTTCCGATATCGATGTGCCTACATCTCCATACAATGATTGGATGTCATTTGGGTAGAGCTCATGCTCCTGGTGGATTTCCGGGATAGGAGCTGACACAAGTGTGGCACTCCCGTCCTTCCTATTCTTGATCTGTTTCCATAGCTCTTGAGACCATTGTTCTTCTACCTCTGGAATTGGTAGTGGTACCTAAGAATGCATTCCATCTGTTGTATTGCTACTACCCTCTTGTCCAAAGGTGCTTCGTTGACCAGATTGGATAGGTTATTCACTTCAATTCCCCTCTCATCTAACTCCCGAGTCTTTTCTCGTATGAGTACCTCGGTTTTCGAAGTCGTAGGAACTGATGGTTCCATAAGCGCTTGAGCGGCTTGAATGAGCTCTTTTAACATCTTTAGCCTCTTTCTCATACTCTAGATGAGGGTACGTTAACCCATCGATCCTCTTGGGTTTGGTTAGGCTTTAGCCTTGCTTCGTAAGCTTTCACAATTGTGTCCAAGGGTTCAACCACCCGGATGGCAGTTCCGACAGTTTCTTTGTCTTGTTGTTACCATTGAGGCCTCTTTCTCTTTGAAGTTGTTCCTCCGTTTTCCGCAATTTGGTTTCAATGTTGTTTTTTCCTTTTCTCTTTTGGCTTTCATCTTGTTTCATTTTCACCTTCCAAGATTTTCTAGGGGTTCGGACAGACAAGTTGTCTATCTCTGTTTGGATGGCCGGGACACTCTTTGCTACCTCATGTGCTTGAGCTCTAGTGACCGCTTTTATTGGAATATTCCGTTCTGTTTCTGATCCACTTGAGCTTGGCACAATCCCTATTTTGTTCATGGTTGCTTTTCCTTTATTTTCGGGGTTTTTTAGGCAGTGTGGAATAAGATGGTCCGTCACACATCCGTTGCAGAATCCAAAAATTTTCACCCGCTCTCCTTTGTTTGGACACACTCTAGCCCAATGATCCCCACCGCATTCATAGCATGGTCCTACAGGTGGTGGAGAAGCTTGAGGAGCTCCCATTGGTTGTCTTGTTCTAGGAGGGTAGCCTCTAGGTTTGTAGCCTTGATTTTCCATAAACATTAGCATATTCTCATCGACCAGGTAATGATTTTTGGTTGGTTGTGCTATGTATGAGGGCTCAGGCATTCCTTCTGGAATTATCCATGGATTATATCCCTCTGGAGCATATGCATTTATATCACTTTCTCTTTCATAAGTACTGTCTGAATCTTCTAGGTGTGAGATTACCTGGATCATACTTTGATCACATGGTGGTTCTATGGGTTGAGAAATCCTTACGATACCCCTATTTTCCTGGGGTAAAGGAGGTTGATGTCCCAACACCGGTTGAGCTTTTTCTTGTTCCAAGATTGTGTTATTTGGCCCCACTTGGTACCTTGGAGGGGGTGGATTTTGTTGTCCTCCAGGTGGTCCGTATTGTCTCTCTCTAACATAGTTCCGATTGTAGAAAAATTCGTGAGTTAGCTCCTAGCCTTTGTTGAAGGTTGCACCACTTGGTTGGATGGTCACCCCCACAAGTATCGTATTTTTGGGTGAGCGGTTGTCGTGTGTTTGGGTTCTTCCTGTTTCCTTGGTTCATCCTCCTGATCACTTCCTCGATCACTCGATCAACGTCCGGTACAGTTGGGTTTTCCCTCTCGATTTTGTCGTGGAGTCACTTGTAGTTGAAGAGGTGCTACTAGTCCCCTGATCTGTGTCTTTAGTCACCTCCCCATATGCTTTGCAGTTATCTACAAGATACAATACCTCTTTTGTGACTTGCTCAAAGGTGACACAGGCTTTCAGGTGCAAGTCCTTCTTGAGTGTGTCATTTCGCAGTCCCTCTATGAAAAGAACTGATAGTCTTTCGTCCTGAGGTAGTTCTCGAGCAGGGCATCTTTCAATACACTACCTGAAACGAAGTGATGCTTCTTTCACTTTTTTCCTTTTCCTTTTGCCTAAATGCATAAATGTGGGAGACAGTGTTATGCTTGATCCCTCTTTTCGAGAATTCCTCAACGCATTCTCGGAGAAGTTGCTCAATACTTGGGAATTCTAAGCTGTTTAATGGTTGAAACCAAGCCAAGGCATTACCTTCCAATGTCAACCCAAATCCTTCATACTGAGTGTGGAAATTAGTCACCTGTTCCGCTCTCAATACTTGTTTGAAGGTTGAAACATGGGCATACGGATCTCCAGATCCATTATAATTTTTGGGTAAGCATTTTGTCACTTGGGATGGTCGCATACGCCTAGCCTTTGCAACCATTCTAACAATTCCTAGTCCCCTTGGGATGGCTTCTCTTGGTTCGTAATCTCCTCTTGGTACTAACAGTGGTATCCTATCCGCCCTACGTTCATCAATTTGATCTCTTGTGATAGTCGAAGGGATTCCAGTGGTGTAAGTGAATTCAGGAACAGAGTTGCCCCTATGTGTGTTCATGGAATCTCTAGTCGCCGTCGACCCTAAGGGTTCTGTTCTCGGCACTCGTTCATGTCCATAAGAATCCTCCACTCTTGTTCTCAAGGGACTCTCAAGTACAGTCTCAGGTTTGATGTGAGTGGTCGTGGTTTTTTCAGCTTCCGGATTTACATAGTATTGGTGGAGTGGTCCTCCAAAATATGTATACCTCTCTAACTCCTTCTGATCCATTGGGGAGTACTTTCGGCCATACTTGTCCATTATGACCACCTGAATACTTCTACCCTCCGTGTAAGTGTAAACATACAAGTTTTTTCGATCGGTTAATTCCTTGATGCGGGGCTCATCACATCTGTAATAGAGTGTTTGGTCTCCATTATTGAACTTATAAAGCCCCACATATGTGTTGTCTATGTTAAGGCGCTCAGTCTCATTGTGCGTCTGAGTACCGCGTTTTGTTTCTCCATTTTGGGTGGTGCATCGACCGGTTCATTATCTACTTTGTCCTTGGTGCCGGTCATTCCCCATTTATCCACAATATACGGGTTATGAACCACTAAGTACATCATTCCCTCTCGGTTGAAATACCTATCCCCATCATAATCAACATCTACAAGGTCTCTGAACTCGCTCGGCCTATTTTCCAACTTAACACAGTAGCGGTCCATTCCATCCTTATAGATTTTGACCTTAAGCACATTTTCAAATTGAAACTTCAGATACATCAACTTTACATTAGATGTGGGCTGTGAAGGACCTGCACCCATCAAAGTTGTTCCCTTAGGGTTTGACTTGTTAGAATCTTCAGTCATGAGGCCGTATGATCTCTCAGACAAAGTGTCAGAGAAACTCTCCTCTAAAATGGGTTCCAAAGGCGGTAGTGGTCTCGTATTCATGCTTTCTTCTATTGAGTGATTACTCCCTTGATCAAAGATGTTGTGGTTCCTATTCTGGTACAATCTTCCTAATCGCAGATTCATGAAGAATTGATGACAAGAAAAATCCAAACCGAGTTACCTCATGAAATAGTTTGAATCTCTCGTTTGTTCTTGCTAGCTGGATAGTATCTTCCAGTACCTGTAACCTGCCAAAGATATACTTGATAGTTGTAAGCTTACAGCTGTCCTTGTCAATTCTTGCTTTTGTTCGACAAAGATTGACACACAATTCCCTACACAACCTCAACAATTTTGATCCAATTTCAATTTTGAAAGAAGCACCTGGTTGCTATGGCCTAGCTCCTTGTGTGGTAAGTTTTTGTCTCTGTTCTGGCTCAAAGGTACATGGATCACGATCCATGTTGAAAAGCCATTTGAACTTTTTTTGATACCCTCGGCTTCATCATGGTTAGGGGATCTTATGGTATCAAAATTTTCAGAAATGAATCTCTAGATTGAAAGCTAAGTTGATTTTGTCACTTTGCCTGAGCTCCTATCAGTTATGAGCTTTTGGAAGGGTTTCTTGCACCCAACTTCCACTCTGGAAGGACCACTAGACTCTCTGTGATACTCTAGCTATGGTACTAGTTTGGTGTCAATTTGTGTCAGAGGAACATGGATTGCGATCTATGTACCTTTGTGTCAAAATACATTGAATTTTGTCCTATAGCTAGTCCTTGGCCTAGTGATGATGCCTATATGGTTTTTGAATGTTTTAAAGCTTTTTAGGACAGGCAAAAGTCAGTTTTAGGGTTTATGTCAGTGGTTTCCTCCCTTGATCTGATTTTTGCCACCTTTTGCCCTCTTTTTGAGATTTCTTGATAAGGGTCCTTTAGGAGAAAGTGCTCCAATTGTTATCAATTCCCTGCTTGTCTTTTATCAGCTCAAACTTCCAAAAAGGTACATGGATCGCAATTCATATTGGGCAAGATTTTGGACTGACACTTTGTGATCTGATCACACAAGCTATGATGATGCTATTTCCTAAGTATTTTTGGATTTGGTTAGTTTTTTCCAAGTGAAAAGCAAAGTTTTGTGTCTGTTTTGCGGTTTTTTGCAAACCACTCCTTTTCTGATATTTTGACCAGCGTTTTTCACTTTTTGTCTATGGCTCCTTTTGGAAAAGTTGTTCAACTAATAATCAGGAGTACACTGGTCAAATCTTGATGTCAGATGCCTACCTGGAACATGGATCGCGATCCATGTTGGGATGCACCTGGGCATGAAATTTGGTTCAGTGGATTCCTTGTTTCTAGTTGGTCCCAATTCTCATCTCTTTTGGATTTGGCCAATTAAAAGTTCAATTTTTTCTTGTTTTTCCCTTTTCTCCAAGGTTTTTGGTCTGATCACCCCAATCTTGATTTTTATGATCTTCTGGTCCTCTTCTTCTCACCAAACTCAATGTTCCGATGCCTGAGAGCCTGTTCTAAGCAGAGGAAATATTTTAGCATATTTTTCCAAAAAGGTACATGGATCGCGATCCATGTTGGGCAAGATTTTTGACAGGTTTTTGCACAGTTTTTTTCAACAAGTGTTTTTATCCCCTTCTTGAAGATTTTACTGGGTTTGGTCCAGTTTTGAAGCTCTGACCATCACTTCTTCAATTTTCCCGAGTTATGATCTTCAACATCAAAATAAGGTTTTCGATAGTTTTTTCCTCGATCCTTTTGGCCACAAATGATGGTGTAATTTGTTACCTAACCTACTCCTACAACTGAAATGAATGTGCAAACATAATTGAACTTAACAGTACAGAAATAACAACAATGTGTGTGGTACAACCCTTTCCAAGCATATGAAAAATCAAAGAGCGAAATACTATCTTGTACCTCACTCACAGCTTTCTTTGCTCTTAAGGAATAGCATTGGCTAGCCTCGGACTCCAGTTGCTATTAAGCACTAAACCTACGTCTAGCTACTTCACTATCTATGGGTAAACGGAACAGGTATCAAAAGCTTGAAGGGAGATTTCTCTTTTTGTTCTTTTGTACACTGAGTCACTCACCACCTAAGGATTGGTTTCCCCGGCAACGGCACCAATGTTAGCAGGTCGCCGCGACGGACGTCTATAGGATAGCTCTTTTGTACTAACATAATGTCAATATGCAAGGAAGCGACTCGGGGTGGGGCACAGAGACTGAATGAGAGTGTCAATCTCACCAAAGTGAACTCGAAGACTACTCGTTCTTACAACAAAAGCAAATCAACCACTTTCTAGTCAGACAATCAGTATGCGTCCATTCTCAACACTCATCGGGGACAACCCCCCATCAGAGAATTACATGGTTCAAACTCTCAAAGGAGTCATCAATATGATGAAGGAGATCCCAGATCTCACTTGCCAGATGCTGGTAAAGATTACTAAAATGCTCATCACGTGCATTACAGCCTTCACAGACATTGAAGCGGCAGAGCATCCATGGCAGGTATTTGTCGAGGGCACACGGGGCATCTACTGGAACATGGAGACAAAAATCACCAGCAGAAATATTATCATGAGATTATATGCAAGAGTCATGTTTCTGCTATCTCAATACATGCAGACCTTCAAAGAAGCTTTCATGACAGGTTTCTTCGAAGTGGACTCTTCCATATTCAATCCAATGACGAAAGATCTGACAGCTCGTCACATCGCTTATCAGAGCACCATTGCAAATAATCCTTTCAGAGAACTGGCAACCAAAGTCGAGATTGAAGCTAGAGTACAAAAGTTCAAAAATCTCACTGCAATACTAGAAAGAAGGCACTAAAGTGACTTCCCTCAGATGCAGCTTGCTCGAGGGCATGCAAATGAATAGGAAGGGGGGAATGTTTGGTGGATACGAGCGAGCGGGTGTGTGTACACCAAACCCGGAGGATACTCTATTTTTTTGGCAAAAAACCTGTAATTCTTCCTGAAATGAGTTGTAATCAGAAGAAGATTAGCCCTTATTCTTTTTTATGCTCTCCGAGTCTACCCCTTGTAAGAGACCGGTTGGCCATGGGAAAGCCCCCTAACTTTTAAAGTCAAAACCCTTAGTTTTGAAAGGTGGATTATCATTAGCTTAGAGAAAAAAACGTGCGCTGCTAAAGCTTCTTGTGACTACAATTTGTGATCATCATTTCTCCTGAACGGGTAATCAGAATTCTATTCCGAATAGTACATTACGTTCCTTGTCTCTTGCTCTTCGACCTAAGCGTTGTAATACCTCTCCTTAAGTTTCGTGACATTCCGAATTCGTTTGGATACCGAAACGGCGTGATTATGTTGAGTGTTGAGAATGGACGCATATTGATTGTCTGAATAGGAAGTGGTTGATTTGCTTTTTTTGTAAGAACGAGTAGTCTTCGAGTTCACTTTGGTGAGATTGACACTCTCATTAAGTCTCCGTGCCCCACCCCGAGTCGCTTCCTTGCATATTGACATTATGTTTGTACAAAAGAGCTATGTTGCAGACGTCCGTCGCGACGACCCGCTAACAGGTTAGCAACTCGAATGTAGCTAGGTTACCAAAGAGGTGTTGGCAAGTCGGATATGGGACTTGCAAACCCATAAAGTCACTGAGAAAACCTAGACCTACAAGCATGCCTAAAATGATGTGACACAAATGTCAGGGTGAATCAAAAACTAGAAACTTCAAGCATGTTGGCTCTAATGGTGACCATCTGAGAAGATCCCTTGCCCAATCAGAAACAAGGAATGACCATAAATATATGATTACACAGAGATGACAAATAAGATGATTCTCTAGTGTCAATCAACATTGATATGGAAGAAGGGATTGCACACAATTTCACTCCCAACTACTCTGCAGCATCCAGTAGCTCAAAGCAACAATAAAGCTTGCACATTCTTTGAAATGAAGCCTACCATAACCAGTCTGCATCCTCACTCTGTCACACCATGATCAACATGAGGTCAAAAGGATAAGCAATCCTTATTAACACTACACACTACATACCACGCAAGATCGTGAATGTATCCGAGAGCCCAAGAACTAACTTCATCAACAATTTGTAACCTAAAATTTTCTTTCTTGATCATGACACAGAAACCTATTTTTCTTTCAGGAAAATAGTGGTATTGAGGTAGCCGTGTCGCCAACGGCCTCTAGAATTAGTAATATAAAGAGTGTGTGTAAAGGCATACAGTTTGCTAGCACTTTTGGATCTCCAACCAATGAAACAACTGTGACAAGCATATGACTAAAGAAGCTAGCAAGCCTCAAGCCACATAAATTTTTGACATGATGTACCACCAGACTCAAGAATGAAGCTACTCCTAGAAGTACCCATGGACTTTAGCAGAATAGAACCTATAAAAGAAGCTATCTTCCAACAGAAATTTACCTGGCAAAGGTGGCATCAAACACATAACAATAGGTTCATCCACCAACAGGCCCAAAGGCCCAACTTCTTTCCAAGGCTCAACTTGAAAAGGCACACCTCCAAGATCATCACCTTTCTGCACACTCCCTCTAAAGGAGGGAATGTCTTTTATTGTAAAAACAAACTCTTTGCTACTGCTTGAGCCATTTGGAGACCTTGAGAATGCAGATTTCATTTGATGCTCACCGTTTGTTGGCTCCAAGTTTGTCTTCCTTCAACTATACTTGAGGATCACTGAAGGGCCTTTCCAAGCTGCTCCACAATTTCCTATGTATGTATGATATTTGAGCCTCATTGGGGTTGAATTTCATGGATGCAATGTTACCTTAATCAGCACCTTCATACATTATGTCATTACTGTCGTTACAACCATCAGTTCTTTGTATGTTGGCCATCTCTCTGAATCTGCCCCCATTACATAAAATGGAGATTGTTTGCATGGGAGACGAAGATGAAAAATTTGGTTCACATGGCGATGACAAAGGAGGAGAAAAAATAACGCTAATCGATGGTTTCCATTAGCTTGGCTGGCTCACTCGTCACAGGAAGGGAGCAGGTGTTCCAGCAAGGAAGGACGTGCACAGGACAAGAGAGGGAGACGTGCTTTGCTTGCAAGTGTCAATAAAATGAAGAGGCTAACAAAAACACATTCTCCTTAAATAGAGACCCGATTGCAGAAATTGTATTTTTAGCCCAAATATAAAGATATTCAGCATGAGTAAATTTGACCAATAGGGGCAGGGAGGGTCTCACTTGCAATGACAGTAGCCTATGCGCAATCTTGAGTTTGTAGAGGAGGCGATGAGGCAATTTGAGGAGGCCAGATCTTGAAAGAGTGGATGACGAAAACAACGATCGACATATTTCGTTTGGGGTAATCGAGACATGCCTGCCAAATCTAGTGTTTTTGCGAAAGCAACAAACGGTTTTGATCATCTTTGCAGATCATTGTTGCTACAGACCAAGCTGTAGGGTGGTGAGGGGGGAGAGTGTAGAGGGGATGGGGGGAGTGAAGAGGCAACGGGGAAGAGGTACAACAAGCTGAGGGCAGAGGCGATGAGGGGGAGGGGCATGAGGGTGAGGCGGTGATGAGAGGAGGGTGATTGTCCCTCGGCACTATCTCACACGGGCATGGGTTGGATGGGATCAATGGCCCACGCCTTTTTTGGGGAGCGTGGGCATTGTGGGTTGTTGATCTCACGGCGCGCCCGAATGTACTAAAGCCACCCCGAATTTACACAGCGACGGGTTTATCATAAAACTCCCCCTTCTCCCATTGCTTTCAACGAGCATGCGCAGGTGAGGTGGTTAAGGTAATAGGCTTGCAAAGGTGGCGTCCAGGGTTCAAGTCCGGGGGATGAGAGGGGGAGGGGGGGCGGGGGCGTCCGAATTTACAAGTTTTGGTGCGCCCGAATTTACCTGTTTTCTCGAATTTACAAAAGTCGCATCGGACGGCTCATATCGCACCCGATCCCCGAAATGGGTGTGGGCCATTGATCCCATCCAACCCATGCCCGTGTGAGATAGTGAGGAGGGTGATAGTCCAAAGCTGAAGGAAAGTGTGGGGTCATGAGGAATGATTCCTTAGAATATTTAAAGTAATAGTTTTTTCTTTAGATGAGCCAGAGGAGAAAGGTTGGCTGAAGGTTGGAAGGGGGTGCTAATTAGTAGCAAAAGGGGAGATAAGTGTGAGATGCCTGAGTAGGAGAACACTGAGGGAGAGTTGGACCAGCTAGATGGACTATTTTGGATATTTTGTTTTCTTGAATCAATTGCCTCTTGTCGCCAACATGACGTTATGTCTCTAGGTGATTTGTTGTCTTTTCGTATGTGGGATGTGGTTTTGCTTCCTTTATGGGAGACCGTGGATTAGCCTTACCAATGGTTTTGGGATTATGAAATTCTCTACCATCATTGGTTTTGGATAAGTGGCGTGGGTGATTGGCACAAGAGTGTGGACTCGCTATCATGGTTTCGGACCAAATGAGTGACCATACAGTACGCAGATTCATGGATCAGTCATAGTGGATACATGAGGATTGGCTTTGTTACTGGTTGGGTGGATTCACCATGTTGTTCGAGATTAGTAGAGTGAGCTATTTCACAACTGTGCGTACATACATGTTGTGGGATCACGGCCTGAGTGAGGGGATGTGGTCTATGTTGTTCAGGTATATTCCTCATCTTGGGGCTGGTTTTCATTTCCTCCTTGAGGCTTGGATACGCAAGTTCATGCTACAACTCATCCTTCCCACCATCAGCTTCAGCCCTCCTCTTGGGCCCTTGATTATCGAGCCCTTCCAGGCTCATTTTGTCTTATCAAATCAGCCCTACTTTCGATCTTTTTGCTGGCCAAGTTTTGTGGCTTCCGTCTTGGAATTTTATCCTTAATATAGCCCCACTTTGGGGCCTTTTGCATCAGCCCTTAAGAGGCTTTCCTCACTTTACATTTTTAGCCCAACAGCTTGGGGTTGATTTGGGTACAAGTCTTTGAGCAGGTCACTCGGGCACCATACATTCGGGATTGTTGTTGTGTGCGGACCCACGAGCCCTCTTGTTTTCTGCTTTCTGATGGCAAGTTGTTTCCTTGTTGGATATGCGAGTTTGGACATGTATGCTTATTGAGGATTTTAGGACATGACAACTGGTATCAGAGCCTCGTTGCAAGCTTTGTTGTTTACTTGATGCATTAAGTATTGTGGGTTTGTATACACTGAGCAGATCATGTTGATCTCGATAAAATGATGTTATTTTTGTGGTCTATGCTAGTTTCCTCTCAAGGGTTTTTGGTATGCAGTCAGATTTCAGGTTATTCTCTTCTACGAGCAGGACTTTGGGGACTTGTGGGTGTCTCTATGATGGTTGGATCTGGTTGTGTATAGCTGGATGACGGTGTCATGCCGCTCAGCTTCCATGACAAGACAATGAGCAAAGGGATTCCAATCAGGTTTATTTGAATGCTACATGTGCTGCAAACAGAAATCGTGGCGCCCCTGCAAAATATACAAATACTATGCTATATACAACGAAATACACGAATCTGCATACCTAACGCATCCACCAGCACATAATCAACGATGTACGCGAACAGAGAGAGACAGCAAGCGAGAGAGAGGGAGCGAACATGCGCAGACGCACCTCCTAGAGCGGAGTGCTACGCCTGGCACGGCGAGAGAGGAGAGAAGAGAGGAAGAAGATTGAGACGGACACTGGGTGCAATCTCCCCCCGTGCAAGAGTGACCATTTCCCTCTTGCACGTATTTGTTATATAGATTTCTTGAATGGTCAAATTGGTTACAAACTGGTCGGCCCGTCATAATTGACCAAAGCTCATAAAAGAGCACTTGAATAATGATATACAAATACATTTGCATAGGCCAAGCTGGGTCTAGTCTTTTCCACCTGTCAGCTGCAATAAATCATAAAATATCATTTCTATAACATACCTCTCCGTTGAAAAGCAACTTTCCTCAGTTGCGAAGATAAAAATCTGCAAACAATACTTGTCAAAAACAGTGATTAGTATGTTGTGTCAAAAACATCACATAATAAAAGAAGAATTTATGAAACTAAACAATATTAGCTTATGCCTATCGTCATCCACATACTACCTATTCTAGTGTCCCATACCACTAGAATAAGCAGTATATGTCATACCCTGATGAATCAGGATATCATTGGTCACACTCATCATTAATCTCATAATGTCAATTCTCATTACATAAACACTGTCATAATAATCACCAGATACCAAATCTCAATCCAATTCCAATTCCACAATATAAGTCCAAATCCAAATCACTGTCATTATGTACCCGGGTAACAAAATCATACCAGTTACAGTGGTGGCCAACCACTGCTGCATGATTTTGTGATCGGTGTTGCCTAAATCGGCGAATCTACATCCGACGTGCTGCCTAAATCGGCGAATCTGCACTGATGCTGTCTATATCGGCGGATCTGCATTTACCATTGTGAATAAATCTGCAATTTGTCAGTGTGCTGCCTAAATTGGCGGATTTGCACAGATAATTAGTGTTGCCTAAATCAATGAATCTACACCAAGATGAGCATTTACACACTGCCTAAATCGGCAGATCTGTGTGTATGTGACCAATGTGAAGGAGTACGAGCGGAAGTGAGACGCGAGAGAGAGTGCGAGAAGAAGAGCACGACGATATGGTGAACTCGCTCTCCTGTAATGTGTAGAGCATAGTGAGTTCTTATTAGGTTTTTACAAAAGAATATGTGTACATACCTGGCGGCCCGCCCACTTACCTGGGCGACCACATTGGGCTTTATACCCCAACAACCTCCCACTTAAAGTCCAATGTGGTACTTTAAGTGTGAGAGAAGCTACTATACAAGCTAATATACAAGAGATGTAGAGAAGTGATGTACTACCCTACACCTATCTGCTTGCGAAAATGCGCAAAGCTCTCTGAGGGAAGTCCTTTTGTAAGTAGATCAACAGGATTTTCTGTGGTGTGAACTTTGACAAGCTGAAGTTGCTTATCCTCGAGCATTTCCCTGATGAAATGATACTTCACATCCACATGCTTTGTCTTTGAGTGATAAACTGGATTGCGAGCCAATTGTATAGCACTTTGACTATCACAATATAACACAGGCATCTCTTCTTTGATTCCCAAATCTGTTACTAGTCGATTAAGCCAAATTGATTCTTTGCATGCCTCTGATGCTGCAACATATTCAGCCTCTGAAGTAGACTGAGTAACACAATCTTGTAATCTAGAACGCCATGATACTGCTCCACCAGCCAATGTAAAGACATACCCTGAGGTAGACCTTCGGTTGTCTAAGTCACCTGCATAATCTGAGTCTGTAAAACCCTTTACACTTAGCTCCTGACTCCCATAACATATACGCATACTCTTTGTAGCTTTCAGGTATCTCAATATTCCTTTCACTGCCTCCCAATGTTTCTTGCCTGGGTTTGACATGTATCGACTTACTACTCCCACTGCAAATGCAATGTCTGGGCGAGTAGCAATCATTGCATACATCAAACTACCCACTGCAGATGCATATGGAATCTTATCCATTTCAGCCTGTTCTTCCTCAGACACAGGACAATCTTGTTTGCTAAGTTTCACATATGGTGGCAATGGAACACTCAGTGCCTTTCCCTTCTCCATATTGAAATGTTGCAAAACCTTGTCAATATACTCTGTTTGAGATAACCAAATCAACTTCTTTGATCTGTCTCTCTCAATGCGCATACCAAGTATATGACTTGCCTCACGCATGTCTTTCATGTCAAACGATTTTGCCATCTTTGACTTCAAGGCTGAAATTTCTTCCAAGTGCTTGCCAGCAATCAACATGTCATCCACATACAAAATAAGGATCAGCCAACTGCTGAGAGCGGATTTTTTGAGATGGGGCTCAACTCAAAGCTCCCACCAGACAACCACTCCATGAGACCCTACACACGCATATTTCTTAGGGGCACCACCCTCTTTTATGGAGAAAGAAGGAAACCAAAACAAACCATATACAACACACACACACACACACACACACACACACACACACACACCTTCCTTGTGTGCTTCAACACAAAATTCCCTTCAACCATTCAACACACACTCCTTAAGCAATCCCTTTGAACACTGCACAAACTTACATGCAAAAATTGACCTTCACCATATTAGTGCTCATATACTTCTAAGAAAAGCAAGCACAAAACCTCAAAACTCAAAACACCATAATGCACAAATACTTGACAACTCCTTTCCTTTCCCAAAAGAAGAGACTACTTACACACATAAGGCGGCATGCATAGAGAGCTCTTCTCCATCTATGCAGCCCCAAGACTTACTTACACACAACATAAGGAGAGAAGCCAAGCAAATAGACACCATGGTGCACAAAAAACTTTCTCAACAAACAAGCAACCCAATGAGCACAAAATATGAGAAGATGCCAAGATAGGCTTACCAATTTTACATGCGTTTAGAGCAAAAGTGTGACGACGACACCCCAATTGCAACAATTTGTTGATCAAACCAAGAGATAGATCATTGAACTTGATATCCTTGCTCTCATATAGAATCTACAATCCTTATTTAGGGATGAGTATGGTAAGAGAAATGTTTGCAAGAGAATGGTAGCAATAGCATATTGATGCTCTCTCTATGGTGCCGCTTATGATAGCGAGCTTAGGAAATGGATAGGGAGACAAGAGGAGAGAGAGATTAGGGCTTCCCTAACCTTAGAGGAGCTTATTTGCAGCAATGGAGTAGGTGTGTGTATTTTTGTGCTTGCCAAAGGGCCTTTTTATAGCTGTACAAGACCTTGGGTTAGGTTAAACTTGACTAGGGTAGGTAATTAACCATAGTTAGGTTCCCTTTTGACCATTCCTTCAATTATACAAATAAGGGACTTATTTTTTCATTAAAAATAGCCTTTTAGGTCGTGGAGGCTCCATAAGGGTTGATAATGTATGTGGGCCCCACCATGATGTCCCTCCAGTGGCTCCTGCAGAGTGTCCCATCCTGTTTGTTGTGTCTCTGGAAGCATCTTGAGCCGACCCCTCCACATGCAAGTGGTTTTTAACTCCCCATTGGTATTTTATAATGTTGGAGAATTCAAGAAAACTTTTCACCTTTGTGGTTTACCTGATTGTAACTTTGACCTGCAGTAAAAGTGTCCGCAGCACCTTGTTTTCACCATAACTTTCAGCCTGTACCTCAGAATTGGGTGCTGTAAAAGGCAAAGTTGACCTTCTCAAAGTGTTTAAGCTGATTTTGGAGTGTTCCTGAAGTATACCCACGAGCTAAGGCGTTCAAGATGCATCCAAAACACCTTTTGAACCAAGTCTCCTTGTAGGGGGCCCTTTAGCATGCATCCAAGGTGTAGCATGCTTTTTTTCAAAAGAGAATCCACCTTAAACAAATGAGGTAGGCTCCAATAAAGTTTGATTTATTGGGGATATACATTATATTTAAGATTTGTTGACCAACACAAGTAAATGATCCAAGACTTGGGTCACATAGTGGTGCGGAAGGGAAGGCCTACAAGGTTAACCCTACCCTTGAGAGAAGATGGGTAAGATAAGTGCCCATAAATTATTTATTTACAAATTATGGGATGTAGATAGCTATTTAAATTAGTAAAGGTAATTGGTTAAAAGAATATGCAGTAAAAAAACTAGGAGAGTAGAATTAAGTTTACTATTTACATTCAGCATGAAGAGAGAAATATGATGTAAATGCATAAAGATCTAATAAGGGTAAGGTGTTTGTATGGAAAAAAGCTATTACGGAAAGAGAGAATGAACACTAGGTTAAAACTTTGATAAAAAATATATACATTTGAGTAGAAATGTAGTGCAAATGCAAGGTTACCATTTAACGCTACTCACTGCCATCCTTAGCCTTCTTTGTATATAGACAGTGATCGAACTCACTACGTTTGTAGCCTTGAGAAAGCATAAACTTGTGGAATTTATGGTACCATGCCCTCGGTGATTTTTTAGGCCATAAAGACTCTTTAACAACTGGCATACCCAATCTTCCTTGCCTTTCTCAACAAACCCTTCTGGCTGCTGCATGTAAATTTCCACATCTAAATCACCATGCAAGAACGCTGTCTTAACATCCATTTGGTGCAACACCAAATCTAATATGGCAACCAATGCAAGAAAGCATCTCAATGTAGTCATCTTGACCACCGGAGAGAAGACTTCATCAAAGTCAATGCCTTGTTCTTGCTTAAAGCCCTTGGCAACAAGCCTTGCTTTGTACTTTGGCTGACTATCATGAGTGGTGATCTTATACCTGTAAACCCATTTACAAGGTGGAGCCTTTTTGCCCTGTGGTAATTTAACTAGCTTCCATGTCTTGTTTTTATGCAGAGCTGTCATCTCTGACTACATGGCCAATTGCCAATTCCCGGAGTCCTTCATTTGCACTGCTTCCTTGTAACATGAAGGCTCATTGCAATCAGTCAACATGACATAGTTCATAGAGGGAACAAACCTATCAGGAGGTCGCGTGACACATCCAGATCTACGCACAATAGGTGGCTCAGGCTCAGCCACAACCTGTGGTTCCATTCTATCCTGTCCTTGCTCCTCTTGAGCCCTGACATTTTGTCTTGCACGTGCAAGTCCATCTTCTTGGAAGACAACTCTTCTAATCTCCTCAACCCTCTCTGGTTTAGAATGATATTTGGATTCATTAAAGTGAACATCATTGCTGCGGACAACCTTTTTGGATTCGAGATCCCAAAGTCTGTACCCCATCTCACCAGAATTACCATAGCTTAGAAAGATGCACTTTCTACTCTTTGGCTCAAGTTTGTTCCTAAATTCCTTTGGAACGTGAGTATATGCCTCACAGCCAAAGACTCTGAGATGCTTGTATGAGGGCATTTTGCCTGACCATACCATCTCTGGCACTGAATCCTTCTGCAAAACCTTGCTAGGAGATCTATTTACAAGATGAACAGCTGTTGATACAGCTTCAGCCCAAAACCCATTTGGCAGCTGTGCATTAGACAACATACTTCTGACCTTCTCTTGTATGGTCCTATTCATCCTCTCAGCAACACCATTTTGAGGAGGATTGTAAGGAGCAATAAGTTCACGTTTTATACCTTTTGACTCACAAAAGTCCTGAAAGGCCTTTGAAACATACTCTCCACCATTGTGAGTGCGTAAGCATTTAAGCTTCTTGCCACTCTGATTCTCCACAAGTGTCACAAACGTTTTGAAAACACTAAACGCTTCATCCTTGTGCTTGAGAAAGTAAACCCATACTTTCCTCGAGTAATCATCTATAAATGTCATAAAGTAAGAAGCTCCCCCTAGAGATAGGTTAGGCATAGGTCCACACAAATCACTATGAACAAGTGCCAACTGTGTATCTCTTCTACTGCTTCTATGCTTATGTGGCTGCTGTGTTTGCTTACCATACAGACAATGTTCACAGAATTCAAAATCATTAAATGAAAAGCCAGGAAAATAACCAGAACGAGACAAGATTTCCATTCCCTTCTTGGACATATGTCCTAACCGGCTATGCCACGAAGAAACGTTCGGCTGCTCGGTTACATTGATTACATTTTTAGAGACATTTGATACATAAATCATGTAAAGTCCTCCAGACTTTACTCCATGTGCTACTGTCATAGAACCCTTGGATATCTTCCACATGTTCTGTCCAAAAGTGGTGACGTAGCCAGCATCATCAAGTAAACCTGTGCTGATCAAGCTCTTTGTAATTGCGGGAACATGTCTCACATTCTTCAGCGTGAAAGAAGAGCCATTCTGAAAATTCAATTGAACATCTCCAACACCTAAGATCTCACATGTCTGCCCATTGCCTAGCCAAACATGATCTTTAGTGGTCACATAAGAGGTAAACCACTCCTTGTTTGGAGACACATGAAGTGATGCCCCTGAGTCTATAATCCAGTCACTCAGTGCATTTCCATCAGATGCTGTAAGAAGAGCTGAGTCCATTGTATTCTTCAAGAAGTAGATGTCTGCTGACACTAGACTGTCATCCTCTGCAACAGTGTTTGTCACATTTATTTCTTGAATCTTCACTGAGGACTTGTTCTTCTCACCATGGTCTTCAGCTTTCTCTTTGCCTTTTTCTGCTTTCCATTCTCTGCAGTCTCTTTTCATGTGACCCTTCTTGCCACAATGGTAGCATTCTATGTCACTCTTGCCTTTAGCACTGTGGGACTTGCTACGAGACTGATTCCTCTTTCCACCTTTGTACTTTTCTTTGGTCCTTCCCCTGACAACTAAGGCTGTTCCTTTGCCTTTGTCCATTGTCTTTCTATTGGTTTCTTCAGTAAGCAGACATCCTTCTACACCTGCTATGTTCAAACCATCTGGAGGTGCAGAATTACTCAAAGCTGTGCGAAAAGTGTCCCAACTTTCCGGCAATGTGATCAACAGGAACATAGCTCTAACAGGTTCATCAAACTTGACACCTTGAGCTGACAACTGACTATAGATTGTGTTGAATTCATTCAGATGATTGGACATAGGTGTCCCTTCTTTCATCTTCAAGTCAACAAGCTTCTTAAGCCAGTATACCTGTGAAGCTGCACTTTGCTTCTCATAAAGATCACTCACCTTTAACCATGCTTGATAAGCCGACATCTCGTCTGCTACATTGAAGTAAACGCTTTCTGCCAAAGTCAGCATAATGGTAGAAAGTGCCAATTCATCCATTTCGCTCCATTCATCTTTGTCCATATCTTCTGGTTTTATCCCCTTGAGCTTTATAGGTTTTATCTGCTTCTTTTGTACCAACACGTGCCAAATCTGCTTCTTCCACAATGGGAAATTGGTTCCATCCAGCTTCTTGATATTTTAAAGAGCAGTGTCCTGTGATCCAGCCATAGCTACGCTTCACAGTAGTTTACTTTCCTGGGAAAAATTCGGCAGAGTTTCCCCTGTAAACTGACCTCTGAACCAATATCAACCTATCAAATGAACCAAGAAAGCTTCAGATTCTGCATAAATTTCGGCAGAGTCTCCTTTGTAAAATGGCTCTGGTGTACTAAAAAACAGCTCAAAAACACTGTCTCTCTGACACTGTAAGCTGTGGGTAAACCTGTCCTGCACCTGTACTGTCTTTGACTGTTCTGTCACTGTCCTGTAAGCATAGACTGCGACAATGCCTCAACGGCAGTAAAGCAAAGATGCAATCCCAACTGTCTAACTCACAGTCAATACATCCTAGCTGCCTATCTAAGGGTGCTCGAGGGATCGCTCCAAGACCTGTATCACCGAAAGGATCTCAACATTCGAGAATCCCCCAGCTCAATAAAACCTCACTCAACCCTCAACAAAGGCTGCAGTAAATCTGACAGTACATAGACTTCCCACAAAGTCATACATCCACAAATTTCCCACTGTATGCTGTAACCGCTGCGGCGGTTGTTTGCTGCGTGACTCACAGCCAGCAAACCCTCAACAGACATACATCATCTCTGACAATACATCCCATGTGGAAGTACCTGCAATGTCAGGATGAAATCTGGAATATCAAGCAGCAAACACAAGCTACCTGATGAACTAGTGGATGTTGCCTACAGTCTGTGTGTAGATGTGCCTGTATCGTATGTGACACGCCTCCAAGAACTGTGAGCCGTCCTTCGATGTGTATACAACCACAAATCAACACTCTGGGAGTGTCGATATCCTCAGCACCTGCAGTCGTAAGCCGAAAACCCCAAATTTGCTGAGTCGGATCTGCACCCGCCGAGACCACGTAGTCGAAAATGGCCTGTGCAGACCTTTGTCGAAGCCGAACGGTGGCCGAGATGACCTCAGAATGAAATTCTGAGAACACCAAGCCGTTCTGGCTCTCCCACAGGATTTGGGGCCGTGTCTTCGCCTGTCGAATTTCACTCCAATCTGAGATGGTGACTCTAGCCTCCTGCAGTGCTGCCCCGAGCCTCGATCTGAGCTCTAATACCAGTTGAAGGAGTACGAGCGGAAGTGAGACGCGAGAGAGAGTGCGAGAAGAAGAGCACGACGATATGGTGAACTCGCTCTACTGTAATGTGTAGAGCATAGTGAGTTCTTATTAGGTTTTTACAAAAGAATATGTGTACATACCTGGCGGCCCGCCCACTTACCTGGGCGACCACATTGGGCTTTATACCCCAACACAATGGACTAGACAAGACATAAAGGAGAAAAAGTATATTTACTCCGTTGTCGACATCACAGTGAAGTATATCACCAAAGGACTTACAAATGGTTGTGCACTATCCCAGAGCACCTTAGCTCGCATGAGTAGCTACATAGCTTACTGACAAATCATCTCAACAAAAATTCTTTCAATACAATTAGAGGGCATGAGCTTAGCAGTGTAAGAGGTAATCATAAAATTGGATAAAATATGGTTAGGATACTAGTACGAAAGCTGTAAAAATGAGTTTGCAAAATAAAGTAAAGAGATTACTTATCTGACGTCCTCGCATTATGGTATGCATAGGTTTTTGTGAATCCTTAAATGAGTTAGAGAAATGTAACAAAAACAAGTGAAGAACATGATAAAAACCTTTTGAGTAAGGTCAATCAAGATAGCTACTTTTATTTCCTTGAATTGTGGTAAACGAAATAAAGGTAACTGTTTGGAGCAGTGCTATTGTACAGCAACGAGTAAAATATAACAGGTGGCCATTTGAAGAGGAGGAAACCTACAAAATCTTCAAAATTTTAAAAGTGCAACCATCAATTAAGAATGCATGACATTTGATAACGTTGATTGATATAAGGAATTTCAGAAAGAGCATGCAATATAGCCTAGCCACAATTAGATGAATTTGCAAAAAGTGGTCACCGAGCAAGCTGACAGTACGAGTATGAGCCTAGAACATTTTGTACCAGCTTATGCTAATTAAAAATATTAACCAACTGAAAATAAAATGCTAACAACATTGCTAGGTATCGCAAAGGATTTAAAATATTGTGCTTAGTACCGAAACAAAAAGATCATGCAAATTATGCCATAAAAATCCACAGATTATAAGCAAAATAAAATCTCTGCAAATACTGTGATGGAATCTATTTGAAGATATTAGTTATATAAACCTAGGTCTTATGATCACTTTATGACTCGCTTGATTGTGTTCGTCTCCAGCATATCATTTCATAGTTGTGTTCCAAATACTTTCTGCCTTAATTAGTGTTGTTACCCATCACAAATTTGTACTATTCGTCAATATCCCTTAGTACGCTTCTAGTCAAATTTGTGCATACATTATCATCTAGTCGCATTGTAATTGTCGATGGGGCATATAGTCAATGTAATTCTAGGGGGGGGGGGGGGGGGGGGGGGGGGGGGGTTATATGAGTAGATGCTAGGGTATAGAGACGAAGATAAAGCTACATCACATATGTCATCGTCCAGTATACTATGAGATGTGAAGGAACTTGCATTGTCTTTTTAGTGATTGAGACCACTGATTAGAGTTATGAGAGTCCTCAGGTTGTTTATGCTAGGGTGGGGTAATATGAGGAGAGACATTCACAGAGTGAGATGTTTGAGTGTGTGACAATAGAGACTATACGTTTAGAATAATGAGATCAAACGGACAGAATCCGGGTGGATCTAATCCAATATATGGGTACAAAATTAAAATGAAGTAAAGGGAAAGACTACTAAAAGCCTAAAGTCTGAGGCTAAAATCATTATATTTAGGGTTTAGGGTTTATTATTAACTCATACCACCAACACAAACCACCCACTCTGCTATTGCAGCACACAAGATAACTAGACTGTCATGTAAGGGAGAGTGGAACTGCCATTCATATCTCCAATTGGTACATTATTTGCGAAGACACTTGCGATTCTCTAACATTATTTGCTAATAGGATGCCTAGGTATTAAATAAAATGAAGTAAGGTGAAAGACTAAAACAAAAAGTCTATGAATATCAAACTGAAATCGTCGTCGTCGTCATCGGCAAGGCCCGTGGATGCCCGGCATTGGGTGTCGTCTCAAAAAGTATTGTATCAATGTAGCAGAAAGGTGAGAAATGAAATGAAATAAAATGTTACATTAAATGCCTTTGAAGGTCAGAATTACATTTTGAGTTGAAACTGATACAGTCGATCAGTGTGAATCAAATCCATTGTTTGGGTACTAAAATAAAATGAAGTAAAGTGCAAGACTAAACTTAAAACCCTAAAGGCGTAAGGCTAAAATCGTCATCCTCATCGTCGATTCTCGTGGGTGCTTGGCAACTTGTGTGTATCTGAGAGAAAGTATGGCAAGGGCCGTCGAAGAGCTTCTGCAATGGCCGTCGCGGTAAGGAATCGTAGTCGTAGGGGAAAGAGAGAGAGAGAGAGAGAGAGAGAGAGAGAGAGAGAGAGAGAGAGAGAGAGAGAGAGAGAGAGAGAGAGAGAGAGAGAGAGAGAGAGAGAGAGAGAGAGAGAGAGAGAGAGAGAGAGAGAGAGAGAGAGAGAGAGAGAGAGAGAGAGAGAGAGAGAGAGAGAGCGAAATGAAATTGAATGTGATATTAAACGCAGGCAAAAGGCCTATGGGAATCTGGAATAAACTAATACAATCCTTTTGGAGCGGGTACAAAATAATTTAAAATAAAAATTTGAACATCGATGTGTGAAACTTTGGTTGCTGGCATCGGCGCTGTCCGAGGACTAGCAGCGGCTACAGAAGATTTCCGTCAATGCCCGCCGCTATACTCAGATCCATGCAGCGACTCTCCTTCTTTCTCCCCCCAACAGAATCGGACGGTGTCAAAGCTCTTCAGTAGCTGCTAGCGATCTCTCTATCTCCGGCCCCAGTAGCATGCAGGGGTCCGTGCCAGTTGAGTTTTGTGTCCCCATGAGGTTTATCCGCCTACTAAGGTCGGTGGAGGAAGGTTGAGCTGCAAGCCGTCGCGCTTACATCGACTGATCTGCATGACAGGCCACGCCTAGCTGGAGCCGAAAAGAGGCTGAGTGGTTGGTTGCAGCCATCGGGACCGCTCGACACAAAGCTAGTGGAGGAGGAAGTTACGAAACTCTGATAGGAGAGAATGAGAGTGACAGTTGAGATGTTCAGCGGGCTGAAAGTCACTTCTGGCCCACAACTGGCCGTAGTTTATGTTATAGATCGTCGTATAGAAAGTGAAGGCGAGGGGGGGCTCCAGCAATTTGGTGAGGGAGACAAAAAGAGAGAGTGAGCATCCACCGGTTGAGATGAGAGAGAGAGGGTGGTTGGCGGCCAGAGAAAGACAGAGAAAGATCGCGAGAGGGGAGAGAGAGAAATGACACTATGGTAGGGGTCGATGGTAGCCGCCCCTTTTTTTTTTCCTTTTTCTGTGGTGGTTGCCATCGCGCCATGCGTGGGGTCCGGGTGTGAGGTGCTTACTGCAGCCATGCAGGAAACTGAGAGAGAGAAAGATATAGTGTGGGTTGGTTGGTGGGTGAGTGCAGAGGGTTCAGAGGTGGTGGTTGTCACGTTGGAGGAGAGAGAGAGTTGGTTGGAGACTGCCGTAAGAGAGAGAGGGAGAGAGAGAGAAGATGACGACTGCCAGAAGTCGCATGCGGTGTAGCCGGGCTGGTGGTGTGCATGGCAAGGCACACAGCTGCGCCATCGGTTGAGAAAGACAGAGAACGGTGTATGGTTACGAGCTGGCACCGCCATGCAAGAAGGAGAGAGAGGTACTAATTAGTGGGCACTTGAGAGAAAGAGAAACTGGTTGGCACCAGTTGGGCCGCTGCAAAGAAGTGGCAGAGAGCGGAGAATGCGAGTGGTAGGTGAACAAGAGAGGAAAGGACGGCGGGGCGGCTTTGGTGCACGCCACAAATAGCTGGTTAGTTAGCACTCAATGATCACGTCCTACTTGAAGATTCTTGGCGCAGCGATTGGTGCATGTTGGCAGGACTCGAATAGTGTTTCAGAGGAAAAATAAAATCAAATTTGGGAACGCCCTATCGGGCCGGGATGGCTCCACCGGTGCAAGCTGTCAGTAAGGAATTCCGTAGCATTGTGTTGGACATGATCGACTAATGACTGCAGCCATGCATGGAGAGCACTCAGTGAACACGACTCAGAGAATGATAATGTTTCTTGTCTGGTGCCGAATGAGTTGCCAGTGCCTACGACGACTGTGGCAATCAGAACTCTCCAGTTATCTTTCACTTCCCATTGCTCCGTGTTGTCTTTCTGCTTGTGCTCATGATCTGTGGCCTGCTTGCGTGCGCCCTCTTCACAGATGTGCCAATCTTTGTGATTGTTATATTTTTTTTTATTTTTTATTTTTTTGAGACCTCTTGGGTTGTTGCTCAGCGTGGTCGTGAGGCAAAGTAAATCCAATTCCAGGGATAAATCTGTCAATGCCAAAGTATCCAATATTAAAGTGGTGTCTTAGGCAGGGTGAGCTCGTGGCACTAGGTTGTGGCACTATTTTGCTATGGTAGATACTCGCCACCATGGAATGTCATCAGCACTGATTAAATCTTCTTTAATCTCAGCCTAAAAAGATGAGTTTGGCGCTAAACTCTCTCTCATCATAAGCATAGACCGCTCTCAAATTATTCTCTAGCCTTATTATTTTTATTTGCTATGATTTTAGCCATCTTTATCTCTTCTTAAAGCCTTAACTAGGTCTCAATTCATTCTCTAAACTACATGAAAAAATAAGGACAATCATCTGGCCTTGATCTGTGTCTAGCTTTAAATTTGTTACAATAATTTTAAGACTGCCGCTTGAAATCAACACTGATTATGATCTTTTTAATCACTTTCAATTGGTATGATCTATCATGCTAGATCAGAAATAATAAAATCCAAGGAAAGAATAGGAAAAGCACTTAGCTCTAACTCTTAGAGCTTTCCATAGATTTACTTGCATCTGTAGGAACGTAGACAAAGCTCTGATACCACTGCTGCAAACAGAAATCGTGGCGCCCTTGCAAAATATACAAATACTATGCTATATACAACGAAATACACGAATCTGCATACCTAACGCATCCACCAGCACATAATCAACGATGTACGCGAACAGAGAGAGACAGCAAGCGAGAGAGAGGGAGCGAACATGCGCAGACGCACCTCCTAGAGCGGAGTGCTATGCCTGGCACGGCGAGAGAGGAGAGAAGAGAGGAAGAAGATTGAGACGGACACTAGGTGCAATCTCCCCCCGTGCAAGAGTGACCATTTCCCTCTTGCACGTATTTGTTATATAGATTTCTTGAATGGTCAAATTGGTTACAAACTGGCCGGCCCGTCATAATTGACCAAAGCTCATAAAAGAGCACTTGAATAATGATATACAAATACATTTGCATAGGCCAAGCTGGGTCTAGTCTTTTCCACCTGTCAGCTGCAATAAATCATAAAATATCATTTCTATAACAACATGATTATTCAGCAGTAATAAGGGCTTGCTAACAAGCCAATTTTAAGTTAAAAGTGTGCCAGATGTGGCTCTAAGAGCCAAAATATGTCATGGTAATGCTAAACAATGAGTATGCTTGAAGTGGCCATAGCTAGGATTTTATTAATCAAAGTTGAAGTACTTGAAGGGCTCTGCTGGCCTGTCTTTACGGCTCATCAAATCGGAGCTACAGATAAGAAGTTATGACAGTTTGAAGTTGAGTCGATAGCAGATCCGTACTGGATTGGTAGCTGTCGATAAAAGGTCGAGAATGATATAAATGCATGGGCCTGAAGTGCTCATTCCCAGGAGCATGTCGGTCTTTCTAGTTTCTCAATTGGTGTTTTGATTGACAAGATATGGCCAGTTTAAGTATGACCTGGGGCCGGTTCCAAACCCCTCTGTTCGCCTTGATCAGTCAAGTTCGTCTGGTAATTTTTTGAGCTTCATCCAGGTTCTGGGAAATGGATTCGTCGGCGCAGAATATATGCCTTGGTTAGTATATGTGCCAAATATGGTGGCAGCCGAAGGCCGTCTTCACTAGCAATGTATTTTCAAGTTGACGAGTATACATGATTAATGCAATGCAGTGCCCAATATGTATGCCAAATGTGGGCTGATACGGAAGCATTTTTTTTATACATATAATGTCTTGTCTTGACGTATATGTAAGCCCAATTGTGGGGGAACCGAAGTCGTGCTTGGCATTGCCTTGGCCGGGTTTTGAGACGTGGTGCCGTTACGAAAGCACAAAAGGATCTTGATGAGTTCATAGCGCAGTGCATTGAGTGCAGGCATTTCTTTTTTCGATATGTATGC
Source organism: Adiantum capillus-veneris (assembly GCF_014529385.1). Classification (NCBI taxonomy): domain Eukaryota; kingdom Viridiplantae; phylum Streptophyta; class Polypodiopsida; order Polypodiales; family Pteridaceae; genus Adiantum; species Adiantum capillus-veneris. Next base: position 106,423,235 of record NC_140954.1, on the reverse strand, counting down.
CCAAATGGGGTGCTCTGGAAGTAGGCGGCTGCCCATGGCCAAGGGCCCAATCTTTGAAGTCAAAAGGGACGCCCACTTAAGTTAGTGGCCGCCCATAATGAGCTCAAAGGCAGCCCAATGGATAACCTAAGTGGAAAAAAGGGTGTTAGGAATGGATCGTGCTAGCTATGGTGGATGAAAGAGAAACATAGCGTCAATGTGTAAGTGTGTGTGTAAGCAAGGCTATCACTCAAGTGAATTAGGTTCCAAGATAGAATTAGCTTGGACTCATAAACACAAGCTTGAGTATTGACTTAGCTTAGCACAAGCTCACCATAGACAAGCATGTAGTGCAAAATAGAGTTGTGTTTATTCATTCATGAAATGAGATTTGAGTAGCTCTACAGCCTTGCTCCATAGCATGTGGGATAAATCCACTCTCTTCTCCTTGACTCACACTTTAGGACAAAGCTCACACTTTACAATCCTCCCCTTGAGGTTTGGACTATGACAAGATACTGAAGATGCATGATCCACACACGCTAACAAAATCCACATAGGATGGTGATATACACACAGGAAAATAAAGTCCACAAAGGATGGTGATATCCACAGAGGATGGTAAAATCCACACAAGAAAAATCCACAAAGGATGGTGATGTACACACAGGATGATGGAATCCACACAGGAAAAAAGTCCTCCCCTACAAGTAGAGAGTCTGCATCTTCAAAATGGGTCTTTATAAAAGACAATGTTTCTCTCGTCTTCATCCTTTTTGTCTTCTCCTATGTGAGTTGATCCTCTGTCAGGTCTCTTGCCTTCGTTGCTTCTACTGTTGCTTCTACTACTGCTGCTTTCTCCACTGGTACTGCCTCCATTTGAGTAGCACCGGGAAGGAGGGTGTCCCTTCCTACCACATTTGTTGCAAGGTTTGTTTGTGTAGCAGTCTTTCGCTACGTGTCCCATTCTTCCACATTCATAACACTTTCTTCTGTTTGTCGATGTTGATGGCGAATGTCTTCCCCTTGAAGATGTTGCGATAAAAACTCCTCCTGATGAGGTGAGTGAACCTCTTTGCTTTCTTTCTTCTGCTTGGACTGAGTTGGTGGTGCTGGTTCTTTTTCTTCAAGAACTGTGACTAAGTGGTCATAAGAAGGTGGAAGTGCACTTAATAGTATCGCCTCTTTGTCATCTTCTGGTACCTCAACCTGTATGTAAGTGAGCTGCATGATAGTGCTCTTAAGCCTATTCACTAGGCTAGCAATGTCCTCCCCTTCAATCATAGTAACTTTGTAAAGCTGTCTTTTAAGACTAACTTTGCTTCTTTTGGCCCTAGCTCCAAAATTACTTTCTAGGACATGACAGGCATCATGTGCATGCTTACATTCATCTATGAAATGCACGTAGTTGTCATGCAAGGAGGTGATGATGATTCCCAATGCTTGTTCGTCTTTGGCCAAATTCTATGCACCTGCTATGAGTGTAGATGCCCTAGTGTGCACTCCATCGGGTTCGGCTTGTTGCTCTAAGGCAGTGTTCATGAAAGACCACAAACATTTTTTCATAAGGTAGCCTCTTAACTTTGTTTGCCAAGTGTGAAATCCCTCCCCGTTGAATTTCTCTATTTCCTGGTCCCCCATTTGTGCTAATAGAGGGGTCTTAGCTTAGGAGACTCTCTTAGCCCGTGTCTTCCTCTTTACACGGTGCACAAAAGAAAGACAATATTTATTTGCAAGTTATTGTGCTTGGTTGGGTTCATTTCATTGCAAGTTAAGATAGGGAGAGGGAGAGAGAGAGAGAGAGAGAGAGAGAGAGAGAGAGAGAGAGAGAGAGAGAGAGAGAGAGAGAGAGAGAGAGAGAGAGAGAGAGAGAGAGAGAGAAATCCCTATGTGAAGCACCTCTTCACCGTCGATGAAGCCCCTCTTCACAATAGGTAGTGCTCTTTGAGATTTTTGAAATCTGTGCTTGGAGAAATCTTTTTGAAGCTCGATGAGATCTTGAGGTCCACCTTTGAATGCCTTTTGGAAGGCTTTCAAAGCTTTGGTGGGAGCAAGCCCTTAAAGGGGTCTCGGAGACTTGAGGCAGCAAGCTCGTGGGAATGGGCTTTAGGGTGCAACCGGTTCGTGGGAAGCGGGGTCTGTTAAGGGCCGAGGTGAGAGCAATGCCACGGGATCCGTTCCTTGTGAAACCGAAAAGGCCCCAAAGTAACCTCCCAAGTAGGTCGTGGGATAGGGGGTTTAAAAGAGGCTTCGGGCAGATGCAGGGGCAGGCCGAGCGGCGCGGGCACGGGCGGGCAGCAAGGCAGCGTTTTGGGCAGGCGCGGGCAGCAGCCGGGCAGGAGCCAGTTGGACGTAGTAGGGAAGCTAGTCGGGCATTTCTCGGGCACGCGCGGCCGTTCGCCAGCAAGCAGTAAACGTCGGATGGCGAAATTGACTTGTAGTCGGTTGGCCGGGGTCCATTCGGACCCAAAAATCCAATGTAACGCAGTTAAGCGCCTTTTTTCAGATCCGCCATGGGCGCCCAATTTGGGTGTGGCCCTTCGCCTTTAAAAATGGTCAAAGGCCCTAAAAGCAAGGTGTTCCCACCACGGTAGGGCCCGTTTGAGCTGCTTTGGGGCTTATTTTCTACAATATTTTGGTGAGCATTAAAGGCCTTTTAGGGACACACACACACACACACACAATTTGGGCTTTGAATCCGCAGGGAAAACCAGAGAATGAGGGTGTGCATGAGAGCAAGATTGAGCAAGCTTTAGAATAGGCAAAAGAGATGTGATTTTAGCATGGCTGGGCTTGACGGAAAGCACTTGAATGGGGCTACGCACACATACCAATGGTGAATGCCAATTTTGCTAAAATGAGGAGTAGATTTTGAATGCAAAATTCAAGTTTCTAATGGAAAATTAATGAAATCTTATGCTAATTAATCTTCCAATTAGCTAGTGAGTAGTGCCACAAGAGTCTTTAGCTCAAGAACATGCTCATGCTAGCCAATGGAACACTAATCAGACATGCGGTATGCAATAGAAGGGCAAAACAAATGGATTTATCTAATGATGATAGAGTAATGCTAATTGGATTGTTGTTGGCATAACAACAATCCTAGCTAGCACACCATAACTCTGATACCAAATGTTAGGAATGGATCATGCTAGCTATGGTGGATGAAAGAGAAACATAGCGTCAATGTGTGAGTGTGTGTGTAAGCAAGGCTATCACTCAAGTGAATTAGGTTCCAAGATAGAATTAGCTTGGACTCATAAACACAATCTTGAGTATTGACTTAGCTTAGCACAAGCTCACCATAGACAAGCATGTAGTGCAAAATAGAGTTGTGTTTATTCATTCATGAAATGAGCTTTAAGTAGCTCTACAGCCTTCCTCCACAGCATGTGGGATAAATCCACTCTCTTCTCCTTGACTCACACTTTAGGAAAAAGCTCATACTTTACAAAGGGGTTGTGTGAAGGCAAAAAGAAAAGAAGAAGATGGGGAGCAGTGTGTAGGCAGCGGATGGGAGGAGTGTGCAGGCAGCGCATGGGAGGAGGAATCGCTGGGAGGAGAAAAGAAGAAGATGGGGAGCAGTGTGCATGCAGCACATGGGAGGAGGAATCGCTCGGAGCAAGCGCAACGACCATCGGATGAGCGCGAGCAAGAAATGAAATCCTCTCAGCTCGCCAGCGCGCTGCTATTTGGAGCCACTCCTGCTCGATTTGGCGCAAGTCCGAAATTTGCTGCCACGTCACCTAGGGGCGCTACCCATTAGCGACATCGCTAATGGGTTGGCCATTTTTAGCAAGAAACTTGTTTCCCATGCAATCCAAAGTGAGCTATTATAAAGGGGAAGCGGCTCTTTTGGAGGAGGGTCGACACTCATAAGCCATCTTAATCGTAAGCTCTCTAAGCTCTCTAAATCTCCGGAAAACTCATTAGCCATAAAAATCTAAAGCTCTCCAAGACAACTCTTCTCTCGCCTACAAGAGGATCAGGAAAAAGGCCTATGGCTATTTCCTGAAAGATGGACATTTATGGAAGCAACCGAAGCTCCAAGGAGGGGTACCGCAGGTGACCAGAGAGTTTCATGAAAGTCTATATGGGTTGGACACAGAGGAGTCTGGGAGACTTTTGTCAAGATTAAAGACCGGTATCGGTGGGAAGGTATGTACAAAGATGTGGTTCAATTTGTGGAAACATGCTTAATATGTCAACAATATTCTAATGTGCGACATAGAGATGGATTGCATCCCACCTATCCACTGGATATGCACTACAAGTGGGTGGTGGACCTTATTACAATGCCAGTAGGAGTGTGGCACATGAGGTATATTGTTCATGCCAGAGAAGATCTTACTAATCAGGTTGAAGGCAAAGCTTTGCGTACCAAAGCTACCAGTTTAGTATGCAAGTTCTTGCTTGAAGATGTTATCCCCAGGTATGGGATGTGTTGGCAGAATTACTGAGATAGAGGAGAGGTGGATGCAGATGAAGCTTGAGAGTTTTTTGCTCGTATGGGCATTAAAATCGCTCTCACTATAGCATATAATCCAGAAGGTAACGAGAAAAGTGAAAGAGGACACCCGCCTATTGTTAAAGATTTAGAGAAGGCGTGTGAAGGACATATTGGTGATTGGCCTAAACTCTTGCCATTTGCTTTATGGGCTGATTGCACTACACACAGTTCTGTTACAGGGTTTATGCCATTTGAATTGATGCATGGGCAAAAACCCATTATGCCTATAGAGGAAGCAGTTATGACTTGGACCATAATGCCATGGGAAGAAGGTATGTCTACTGAAGGCTTTCTTGCTCTACATATTCGCCAGCTTGAAAGGCGTCAATAGGATATTGAACAGGCTAAAGAGAAGCTTAAGGAAGCAAGATTGAAGAATAAAGTAGTATTTGATGGAAAGTATAGACTACGACCACATGCTATCAAAGATGGTGAGTGGTAACTTGTCTATGACAGTAGCTTGGAGAATCAATATACTGCTATGCGAAAAATGGTTAAACGGTGGTTTGGACCATATATGGTGCTACAAGTTTTTAATAATGCAACATATCAGTTATGCGAACTTGATGGCACTTTGCTCAAGGTGCCTATTGCAGGAAAACGGATCAAGCTATTCAAGAAGCAAGAAGGCGAGGTTGTTCTTGAAGATTTCCATTCACATCCACCTCTAGAGAATCATGTCATATATACATCAAATGATATGTATGATGATGATTTTGATGAAGTTGATTAAGTGCAATTGGCACAGACCGGAGCCTATGCAGGTTCATGGGGGTGGATGTCGTGCCTCTCCACTTCCATGACAAGAAAATGACCAAAGGGATGCCAATCAGGTTTATTTGAATGCTACTTGATTATTCAACAGTAATAAGGGCTTGCTAACAAGCCAATTTTAAGTTAAAAGTGTGCCAGATGCGGCTCTAAGGGCCAAAAGATGTCTTGGTAATGCTAAACAGTGAGTATTCTTGAAGTGGCCATAGCTGGGATTTTATTGATCAAAGTTGAAGTACTTGAAGGGCTCTACAGGCCTGTCTTTACGGCTCGTCAATCGGAGCTACATATAAGAAGTTATGACGAGTCGATAGCCAATCCGTACCGGATTGGGTAGCTGGTGCTGATAAAAGGTCAAGAATGATATAAATGCAAGGGCCTGAAGTGCTCATTCCCAGGAGCATGTCGGTCTTTTCAGTTTTTCAATCAGGGTTTTGGTTGACAAGATATGGCCAGTTTAAGCATGACCGGGGGCCGGTTCCGACGGTTCCGAACTGCTCTGGTCGCCTTGATCAGTCAAGTTCATCTGGTAATTTTTTCAGCTTTAGCCATGTTATGGGAAATGGAGCCATCGGAGCAGAATATATGCCTTGGTCAATATATATGCCAAATATGGTGGCAACCGAAGGCCGTCTTCACTAGCAATGTATTTTCAAGTTGACCAGTATACACGATTAATGCAATGCAGTGCCCAATATGTATGCCAAATGTGGGCCAATAGGGAAGCATTTTTTTAATACATATAATGTCTTGTATGGACGGATATGTAAGCCAAATTGTAGGGGAACCAAAGTCTTGCTTGGCATTGCTTTGGCCGGGTTTTGAGACGTGGTGCCGTTACGAAAGCACAAAAAGATCTTGATGAGTTCATAGTGCAGTGCATTTACTGCAGACATTTCTTTGTTCGATATGAATGCCCAAATGGGGTGCTCTTGAAGTAGGTGGCCGCCCATGGCCAAGGGCCCAATCTTTGAAGTCAAAAGGGCCGCCCACTTAAGTTAGTGGCCGCCCAAAATGAGCTCAAAGGCCGCCCAATGGATAACCTAAGTGGTAAAAAGGGGTTGTGTGAAGGCAAAAAGAAAAGAAGAAGATGGCGAGCAGCGTGTAGGCAGCGCATGGGAGGAGGAATCACTCGTAGCAAGCGCAGCGACCATCGGATGAGCGCGAGAAAGAAACAAAATCTTCTCAGCTCGCTAGCGCGCTCCTATTTGGAGCCACTCCAGCTTGATTTGGCGCAAGTCCGAAATTTGCTACCACGTCACCTAAGGGCGCTACCCATTAGCAACAGCGCTAATGGGTTGGACGTTTTTAGCAAGAAACTTGTTTCCCATGCAATCCAAAGTGAGCTATTATAGAGGGGAAGCGACTCTTTTGGAGGGGGTCGACACTCATTAGCCATCTTAATCGTAAGCTCTCTAAGCTCTCTAAATCTCCGGAAAACTCATTATCCATCTTAATCATAAGCTCTCTAAGCTCTCTAAATCTCTGGAAAACTCATTAGCCATCTTAATTGTAAGCTCTCTAAATCTCCAAAAAACTCATTAGCCATCTTAATCGTAAGCTCTCTAAGCTCTCTAAATCTCCGGAAAACTCATTAGCCATAAAAATCTAAATCTCTCCAAGCCAACTCTTCTCTCGCTCTCATTAGCCACCATCAATCTTAAGCTTAAACCAAGCTTGCATAACCCGCTTAATCCAAAGCCTCTCGAACTCATTAGCCATCAATATTAAGCTCTAAGCCAAGATTCCATAGGCTCTCTAAGCCAAATCTACTCGGATCTCATTTAGCCATGATAAGCCTAAGCTCTCTAAGACAATAATCCTCGACACTCATTAGCTAGCATAAGCCCAAGCTTCCCTAATCCGCTTAAAAAGCTTCCATAATCCGTTTAAGCCAACTATCCTCGAATATCCAAGCCATCATAATCCTAAGCTCTAAACCCAAGCTCCCATAGCCATAGCGGGAAGAAATTCAACTCTCTCTCAACCTTGAAGTAGCAGAAAGAAAACAAAGCAGATCGAGAAAGTTTTTGGTAGAACAATTAAGGCAAAAGAGCTTATTTGGTATTGTTTCATAGACTAGACATTATCATCATTACTAAAGCTTGATTTCCTTAATTAGCACCTGGATTAAGGCAGGTTAAACTTTGTAAGGAGCGTAAACTCCTCCGTTAACATTTGATTAAATAGGGATACTAGTAACTAATTGATTTGAGTTATCATGCTTCAGAATCTGAATCAAACTGTCTGTTTAAGCTTTGTCCCCATTGATTGTGTATGCTGCAACTCTTTTCCTCCCACCTCTCACAGCCACGGGCCCTGTGCCTTCCCGGCTAACCTTTCGAATTCAAATCCCCCGACAACGGATCAGCTGATAGTCATTTTGAGAAGTAGCTTTGCAGGACATGTAATTGCGTCTTGTTTATGGTGGAATTAGTAGGGCAAGTATATAGGATAGATGTGCAGACTAGTTGACTGCAGAGAGGATCTATCAGTTGTTTGAGAAGGCATGTAGTACTTCAATTGAGAAGTGGCTTGTACATCAAGGGATACACTTAAAGATGAATACTCGATTTACTAAGGAGGAGCAAGAGATACACAAAGGGAAGAAATTGAAAGGACATAGATTGGATGCTTGGCAGCAAAGACACAATGACATTGACGGTCATGAGCAAGATGTGCAGACACTTTATAGCATTTCTAGATGGCGTATGATGAGTTTGGACGCTTCAATCCTTGCATGGAGGACACTATGCCTTGTGTGACTAATACTCGATATGATACAGCTACGGACACTGATGAGTTAGTAGAGCTCGATGAGGGCTTGATAGAGTCCTATGCACATGATGATGGGGATTCTTGGGATTATGTGGCAGATGAGCGCATTACTATAAATAGATGATGCACGAGGATGTGGACATGGGCTAGGATGAGCTCTTGCCTCTTATTGACGAGGACCAACATGATGCTTTTATGAACGCCTATGAGGCTTGTGTGGTAGAGATGACCTGCAAGGATATGCATAAGCATCAGCGCCATGAGTTGCCCCTAGTTTTGTATGAGCTAGCAGATCTTGATGTACATTGTGGGGAGCCTTATGCGGTTTGTGAGCTCAAAGGGAGCCAGGTAGAGACTATGGGAGACCCTTGATCCGGGTAAGATTAGATTTTGGCAGAATGAGGATGCTATGCATGAATTTGAGTGGGAGATGAAGGAGATGGTCTGCAGCACATGTGGTTTAGATGTGCTTATGGATGAGCGAGTAAAAACTATAGTACATGATGGTATATTTATATATTGAACATTATGCATGAGGTTACTCATGTTGTTGAGCATCACAGCTTGCCGCATGTTGATGAGGAGAGTACTTGTGTTTGCCTTATGACTTGGGCGAGGATCAGCTCATTGTTTTGAATGAGTCGGACAAGCTCCATGTAGTCTTTGCGGAGATTGAGTCATTTTTGAGCTTGGGCTTATCATCTATTCTAGGTCGGCTTGGCCGCGAGCTTGAGTGTTGTGAGTGGCCACCTGTTGATAGACATGTAGATAAACTAGCTAGGCTTGCACCTTGCAAGATGTTACCTTCAATGGACGCAGGTCCAAGAAGGCTGTACAGATTCATAGTATGTACAAACATTTTTTTCGGTCTTGATGAAGCATATTTATAGATTTGAGCTGTCTCATTCTTCCTTCTAATAGTGGCTTTCGTATGTTTGTAAAATTCAGATCGATAACACCAAGGTTGTTGCATTTGTGTCCATGTTTGCAAAATGCTGATGGGTAAGATTATTTTCCTACGTGGTTCCTTGGTCAAATGAATGTCAAATGGGACATTCTCATGCAAACATGAAAATTTGTTGATAAGCATATTACCGAGACTGGGCTTGAAGTAGAATTGTTTGTGATGTGCATTCTTGTGAACATGTATATTCAATGTGAAAAGCTTACAAATACCTTTGATGTGTTCAAAATATTTCCAGTTAGGAATGTTGTGTTATGAAATGCTTTGCAAGGTTTTAGTACCTTTGCTTCATTTGCTTTGAATTACAAGGCCCACAATCAATTGTGATTCCGATCCTTATCATTGGGGATTAAGCAGCTTTTTAGCGATGAAGTTTATGCGCAGCTGGTTGTTTCACCTCAAGTTTTTACGCCTTTTGGATTGGTTATTTGCAAGGCTTCGAGAGCTAGGTTGAGGGGATTGAGGAGTGCTCTCTTTCCCCGTTTGCATTGCTCACTGAGAAGTTTATGCACATTCAATAGGTCTTCATCGTCACAGATGGTTGTCATCGGCAAGACTTTTCTATGCAAGAATCTAAGTTGCCAGTTAATGTGTGATAAGGAGATCCTTTGTGTCGACCCATCGAGAAAGAGAAAGAGAATGAGAAAAGGTGCACAATGGTCGATGACGACCTATTGAAAGCCTGATGGGATAAGGATACTGGGTTTTTTGAGCCTAAAGGTTCTCATTTTGATGGGTGACTAGAATATGCTGCAACGTCAGTTACAACTAGATGTGGTATGTTTTGGATTATTGAAGATAGTTTTAATCCTCTACTCAACCTTGTATCGGCTGGATATAGCCGGCTGAGTCGTTGTCACCAACATCTGATAAATTTTGGACAATTTAATCCTCTAGCCATGTATGTCGGGCCCTATATCAAACATTCATTGCACACATCGCATCATCATGCAGCCCACCTTGTCCAGCGAGAATCCACCAGGTCCTTCATCTATTTTCCAAGTCATTTCCTCCTTCGAAGATGTTACCACCACATTAGTGTAAGGAAGTCATTGGCTCTCAAGCTGGGCATTCCCTCATACCTTAGCACTTCCCTATCACAAGGGAAAAAACAGGCAACGATGCCCATTTGATGCTCTTCACTCCAACTCCCAGTTGACTTATCCTAAAACAACACAAGCGGCACACAAGCCTCGAGTCCCTCATCGCGAGAAACATAGTACCACATGCGATGACATTGTTCAATCCGCTATCCTTAGGAGCAAACAATCAACCACACAAACCCGCGTGTTTCATGCCGAGCAAGCAATGCATTCACTTCAATTGCATATCCCAGAACCTCCCTAGGTTAGAAGACTTCCCAAAAAACACGATCATTAGGTGGCCCATCTTATATAGCGTTGTTTCTCCAACTAATTCGATACTCTTCTCTTATCCTTGTCATCACAATGCATAAATCCCAAATGAATCGCCTCAAAATCCTATTTCACTCGCAGTTGCACAAAAAGCCAAGAGTGCTAAATCAAAATTGAGCCCCAACAAATCCACAAACAGCCAAAAAGTGCTGATCAAGAAGCCCAACAGCTACTAATGGTAAAAAGGGGCTGATGCATGGCCCCAAATACCCTACGCAATAGTCTAAAAATGGATTAAAAATAGCCTGAAATAGGGCGATGAGAGCCTTAGAGGGCTGATCCAATAGGGCTTGCTGGCTAAAGTTGAGAAGCCCCAAGATAGAGCATAAAAACTTGCTGCAAATAGGGCACAAGAGACAGAGTCTCATTAGTGAATCTTATCAGAGCCATGACAGGTAGGGTGCTGCAATCATGGGATCGATCCATGTTTCCTAGCAAGGGTAGGGCAATAAGGCTCTATAATTTAGCAATAAGGGTATTTGGGACTGGTGTGTGGCCCCAAATACCATATGCATAGGTTGAAAATGGATTTAAAAATAGCCTAGAATAGGGCTGATAAGAGCCTTAGAGGGTTGATCCAATGCTTTCTGGCTAAAGTCAAGAAGCCCCAAGATAGAGCATAAAAACCTGCTACAAATAGGGTGCAAGAGAGAATGGCTCATTAGTGAATCTTTTCAAGGACATGACAAGGTAGGTTTTTGCAATGATGTGATCGGCCCATGTGGCCTAACAAGGGTAGGGCAATAAGGTTCTACAGTTTAGCAAATGTTATGTGAGGGCCTCACTCCATGTGTAATTAGCAATACTTGGAACTTGAAGGGTGTGACATAATGCAACAGTATGATATGGCAAAAAAAAAAATCCTACTATGAGATTGCTTATCAAGATGCTATCTTCTATGTAGAGACATGTTACATCCTTAGAATCAAAACAATCATTAAAGAATATCATTATAAATTCTTTGTTAGTTAGCATCAAATTATATATAACTCTGTATTCTAACTTCTTAAGTTTTACCATTTGCTGATTTACAAGGAGCTCTTCAACATCTACAAAGCAACTTAACATTTGACTATAGCACAAGGTATGCCATATTTAAGAATATTTTAAAGACCTATAAAAAAATAGATTTTAATATGAATGTTTTGATAACCACAATTAGTCTAAGCTTAATAAAAATAATATACATATCAATATAAGTATAATAAAATCTTGAAATCACCAAATATACAAAATAATAATAAACTATTTATAATTGAAGATGAAAAAAATAAACTATTACCTACAAACAAAGCATCCACACTAAAACAAAAAGAAAAAAATACTAAAACAATAAGACATCTACTTAGGAAAACAAGCTCACTTCTAACGTTTGACATTTCTAATTTAGATTTTGATTCATGGAAAAATATTTGTCTTAATTCGTTCAAATCATATAGATATTGTTTGAATTGTGGAAACTTATGTTTTAAGTATGAAAAAAGAAGCTTAAAATGTATAGAAAAAAAAAAACCTATTTATGAGGATATGAATTATCTAATCCCTATCTAACATCATGTCAAAATAACAAACAAGAAAATATAGAAATTTATAAATGTTTCAAATGTTTTCAAAACAACATTAAAGAAAAATATTGGATAACTTATAACCCGACTTATGTAAAAAAAATATTAACAATGAATGTACATGAAGTACAAATGCTATCTACTTTAAATATCTCTTTAAACATAAGTACAAGGATAACATCTATAGCCATAGGTAATATACAACAAAGGTCATTATTAGATTATCCTCTAATTTCATATCAAGATAGTAATGATTTATTGAATATTCAAACCAAAAACTCCCTTATAAACACATTATTTCTCTTTTTAGTAAAAAATAATCCATTAGGCAAAACATTCTATACTATACTTGAATAACCACAAGAGACTTTAGCAATTGCCACTACAAGAGGTTCCTCACACTTGTGACGGCTGTAGCAATGAAAATACATGGGGATATTTTCCCCACGGCATCACTATAAGTGTCGCTAAAAACGTTGCTATAAGCATCACTATATAGCGACGCTTATAGCGACTCTGCAATTCCATTTTAGCGACGCATATAGCGACGCTACAGGACCAAAAATAGAGATGCCTATAGCGACGCCCAATTTTTTTATTTTTTTTTGGGTGGCAGGGCATTCATTGCTCGGCTACCCATCAACCATATTAAACATAAAGTTCCAGAATAAAGATGCAAAACTGACAAAAGTATCTCGATGAAAGTGAATTGACAAAAGTAATACAATGATAAAAGTATCTCAACGAAAGTGAATTGACAAAAGTAATACAATGACAAAATTATACACATCATAGGAAAAATCATTTGATTGTTAAGCTTTGACAAAAATGTAATAGTTACAACACAATTGTCATTATTAAGAAAATACATTGTTGACCAATAATTTCAAAAATGACGTACACACATCATCTCATTATACATGCTATGAGAAAAGAAAACTAGTGCTATCTGGTTATGGCTAGATTGACATCGACTAATCTGACGTCTCGTCGTGTCCAGGCGGTGTATCTATCGGATTCTGCATAAAAAAACAATAAGAGTTTCTATAAGTATAAACATATAATTACAAAACAATCTATTTTTTAGCTTATTATTAAAATACAACAAATTTAAGAGAGTAAAGCTAAATACTAACCAAGCTAGAGTGAGAACTAAAAATTTCCATAAGCGTGTTTAAGCCCTTTCTGCCCGCATACTCATGTTCGTATGGTGTGGGGTCATGTCCTTTCATCGCCCACTGTTCAAAACATACAAAGAATAGGTTATGTTAGAATTTAGAAGTACAAATACCCATAACTACTAACCCTAAAGGGAAATGTAAAGATACTTACAAAGTCGGTCTCAAATGATGCTCATCCACCACTCCCCAAGTGGTGCGAGCCCCCTTGCATCTACTCGCCATCTAGCTGCCTCCTTTTGTTGCTTCCACTTGCCAAGATTCTTGCATGCTGTTTGCTTTGCATTCTTACAATATTCTTTGGCTAGCCAATCTAGCCTATTCCACCCATGCTTTATTGCTTTTTGCACTTCAAAACGCTTGTGCTTGCAGTACTCACACATCCACACCTTTATAAGGTCTTCGTTGAAGCGCTCATCCCGATTTGACATGGAAAACTCGTCATGAAGCACGCTGATGACTCTGTCTTTTAATTCATTTGGAAATGCACTCTAGATGTTTAGTGTGTAGTGTCTAAACACCTGAGAGCAAAGACCGTGCATGCACAAGATAACCTTCTTGCCATCGTCATCCAAGATGATATTGCCATTGATGTCGATCGAGTACAGCAAGCCCTTTGGCCTATGATGCGTGAACTTGGGTGTCTCGACCGGGGCCTCGAGTGGCGTCTCGATGGGGTATGGACGACATGTTTCTCCACTGGAGTTTGGGCCTCAAAGTGAGGAGTGTCAAGTGGGGTGACTCTCGGAGGAGTAGCAAGTGGTGTGTAGCTAGGAACGATTCATAGTCGTGCAAAACCTAGAGTAGAGGGTGATGAAAGAAACCTAGAGTAGAGGGCGAGCAAAGAAGGGGAAGGTAAGGAGCCTTGATGAATACAAGGTAGTGTGGAAGAATCAGCAGCAGCTCCTCCACATCAACCACCGCCACCACTAGAGTGTCGGTGCCGAGAAGAGTGTGTTGATCGTCTAGTCAACACCAAACTTTGGGAGCACAATGATAGCTCCGAAGTAGAGGGAGACTTTGAAGCAGTGGAACGACTCAATAGTGCTCCAGAGCGATGGCAGTCCTTGTACCACCTCCTCTGCTCGAGGTCCAAGGAAGAAAGAAATTGATCATCATCCATACCTGCATTAAATACACAAACATTAAATATTAATGGTGAATGGAGAAGAAAATATGAATAAGTTATAATCTGATTTACAATTTAAATTTTACAAGTTTAGCATAGAGACAAGAATGGGCAAAACTCCATGTGAATACAATTTATATTATAAAAAGGAGCAAAATCGCTTAGATACAATGTCTATGGCAACAAGAGTCTCTGATCCTCGCATAACTCAGCATAACTCCCTATGTCTAAATAGAGCTCTCTATTTAGGTAGATGTCCTTCGTTTCATTTTGTAGGTCCTCTGCATGCATACCATAGAGACTATCAACGCCAAGCTCGTTTGGCACCACCTCAGTGGCTTTTGAATCAGCATACTCTCCGATCTCCTTCACTAATTTCATTGTGATTGGCACATTATAGCCCTCATACGTTTGTGCACTATAAGGGGCTACCTCTATATGAAATACCACCAGTTTGGTGTAGACTTTGTAGGATGGAATACAGCCTGCAAGAGACTTACATGAGTGCTTTCAGACCACCAGTTCTCTAAAGTTGGATGTTAAATATTTACAGACTTACTTGTTCACAATGTTCAGGTAGTACAAAAGTGTCTCAAAGGTTGGTCCACTTTTTGGTTGAGTCCACCTCAAGGAAAACTGACTCTCCTCTATGCACATAGCATTGCGATCCTCCATGTTTATCTTGAACCATTGCACATCAAATAGATCCACAAAAAATCCTCTTTCTTGTCGTGTGCCAAAGTAAGTGAGTTTTTTCACCGCAAGATTTGCATCAAAGGACCATCGGTTGACTAGATTGTTTGAATTTTTCCATGATTCCACAATCTTGTGTAAAATGATTTTTGTCGATCCGTTCCACCCTAAAATATAAACCTTTACACCATGCTTCCATGTATGACTTATACTACAACCAACAAAGATTATGAGTGACCGTCCAAACATCTAAAAATCCACGAGTCGTACATTACAGACATACCTTAGTTGTGCAACCCCTCAAGTACTCCCACTCCTCCTCAGTCACCTATTCACCGCATTGTTGTGCGCTTTTCATTTGGTTGTGCAACCATCTTAAGGTCATGAATGTTGGTAGGCTCTCAAGACCCACCGGATAATGCATCGATGGTCATCTTCCTGGCCGTCTCCACTCGATTCGTGCACTTTGTTGCTCTTGCTTTGCATCCTCATGCTGTGAAATCCACTTTTGCTCACTGGATTTAAAGCATGCAAAATCAATTGATCTTATAATCTAGATCTTTCGTCATTTTCTTTTCAATACCAAGATTGCACATCACAATCCTAGATATGCGCTCATCATCTATGGTTTGCCAAAGCGTATCTCTGGCACAATCAAATCCATCTAGCCACTCTCCAATGTAAACTAGGGACTCTGATACCAGCCAACCCTCTGCCATGCTACCCTCCGGACGTGCATTCTGACGCACATATCCCTTGAGAGTTTTCATGAAACGTTTTAAAAAGAACATCCATCTGAAATGCATTGTGCCTGCTATTTCCACCTCATTGACTATGTGAATAGAAGATGCACTTGAATGGTTAGTATGGTAGTAGGAAAGTGTTTCTCAAACATGCATACAACCTCTACAGTGTTTAGTTTGGTGGATGGTATGGAACCTACATGGATCTCCTTTTGGGAGATCCATTACACCAACTTCGCAAGTTTGTAGGTACAAATGCCAGGAGACAAATAGCCCTCAATTGCCACCGATAAAATAAACTGCAAAACACATCTATCAATGGTGTTAAAGTTTACACATGGATATGCTACACAATTTTTACTTCATTTTAAACATACCTGATACATTTTATGCCGATCGTGTGACTTCAAACCAGTAAGCTTCCCTTGTTTAGTGAAACATGTTCGGAGCGAGTGCATTACGCTAGTGGATGTCCGCACAAATTAATTGATCTCTTTTACTTTGCATTCTTGGCCTCCTGTCAAAATTCCATGGTGCTTTAGGGAGTTTTATCGATCCATTGCGTACTGTTTGCGGCTAGTATTGCTCCATATGATCCGCATTTCTAAGGTCAATTTTGGCTCTGAAAGTATCTTTCTTGTCGATGAGATGGTCCCATAATAGATTACCCACGTTCTTGAATATGTGCATTCGATTGAGCAAGTGAATGATCATGAGTCTGGGCCAATATGGTAACTTTTCACATGAATTTTTCTTAACCTATAGAAATTCCCCAATTCAATAAGCCATTGGGATTTTTTCATTTTTTGGTGGGTTCGATTTAGCATTCTTATAGTTTCATGGTGGGTCCTCGACAAAAACACATGCCCCGGTGAGGTTTTGGTGGGTTCCCACGTCACCACTTATTTTTGTGACTATGTGAATATGATAATAAACATTGTGATCACAAGAAATTTCATGTGATCACGTGAATATTAAATCCCTGCCAGCAAGAAAACCAAAGAGTTGGATGAAAGTTCCAACTCCAACACCGATGACCCCACCAAGACAGGAAACTGAAGGAAAAACTGAGATTCCCTTAGGTTTGAATAAGAAGAGCCAAGGGTAGTGATGAATACCACACATCAGGAATTTGTGGACTTCCATTCTACAATAACAGAGGCCTATAAAGAGAAAGATGTCTTAGACAAGATTTGAAGACAAATACAAGAAGCAAATGAGGCGAATGAGTTGAGCCAGAGAAATAACCAAACCAGTAAGGGGAGGAATGTATTTCCTCCACCTATTGAGAAGTTTGAGGAAAATCTCAAGCAAATATGGATATTTTCTCATATTGGGTGGATAGAGGATCTGTAAGATCTTTAGAGAGTCAGCCCCAATCGTTGAAACCCTTACTCTCTTACATGGGAGAGTATGAAGCAAAGTCTGATGTGAAGGTGGTGCCATCACAACAGACTTTTGTCGAGAAAGGCTATGGACTCTAAAGGATTAATAGAAATATTTTCTACAGTTGTGACATGTACCATTACACTAGTTGAGCTTCTCCAAGTTCAACCTAACATGTGGGCTACAATTGAGGAATGTCTAGAAAAGTTTGGGGTAAAAGATCCAACATCAAAGATACAAAAAGGAATCATAAAGCTGGAAAATCCTTAGATAAACACGTGAATAGTGCCATTAAATAAGGTAGGAGAGTATTGTGAAGGCAACGATGGAAACACTACACTTCCAAAAAAATTACAAGGAGCTATAGTCATGGAAATCCTTGATAGAAGAGCTGGTGTATCCATTGCAACCAAAGAGATATGGAAAAAATGGGGAAAACTTGTCTTGAGGGACACAAGGATAAAATTGCAACTAGCAGATGGGTTTACGAAGAAACCCTTTGGGCTTCTAAAGGAGGTGATTTTTACTTCTTGTAGCATTGAGTATGAGCATACCTTTTCTATAGTGGATTTTGACAAAAAGAACAACTATGACATAATGCTTGGAAGGCCATTCATGGGACAATTGAAGACGATCTGAGATTGGCGGTCTGAGATTGGTGGTACGATCATATATACTGATAGATATTTTTTGCCTCTCCGTAATTTCCATAGTGAGCTACCTTACCCTACCAAAATCACCTAAACACTATGGTTATCCCTACCTTTTCATTGTACATAGGTGTGTGTGAGTTAGGGGACTTTCCCCATATCTTCTTAAAAACCCTCACTTAGCTAGTCACTAGGCTAGTTGAGCCAAATAATTAAATAAAAATAAAAGCCAAAGTAGATTATGGCCCTTTTGTGTATAAATATTTCATTGTATATAGGGCCTAAATATAGGGATTTTTATTATAATTATTTTGGTATTTATTTAAATATTTCTATTTAGGTGTGTGTTATTTACCTAAGTATGGGATATACATTTACTCACCATTACCATGACCTTTCTTACCATATATTCTATAAAAATAATTTCATGCAAGGTTTATTTTTGGTGTGAATCTACTCCAAGGAAAAACCTCAAGAAAATACCTTTCACCATCAGTCATTGCCTTTCACTAAATTGCTATTTTCTATAGGTGTTTTTCTTTATCTCTTGTAAATAGATATACATCAATAAAAACAAATGAGGACCCCCCTCATTTGATTCCCTATATTTTCATATATTTATTTTTTGTATATAAAACTAAGGGTCAAAGCATGGTTCGGTGGTACAAAAAGGAGTGTCCTTGACACACCATTTGCTTGGTGATTCTTGTGTGTAAAAATCATGGGCATTTTTTTGGAATTGGGGAGGGCAAATAAACTTATTTTTTAAGTGGACTTTTTTTAAAACTTTAGAAGCATGCAATCCTAAGAAGAGGTGGGGGGTGACAGCAGGGCCGGGGGGTGGGGTTACGGTTGGGAGCTTTCACTCCAGCGCCTCTCTCTTTCTCTCCCTCCCTCCCTCGCACATCCCTCTCCCTGTGTGTCTCTCTCAGTTTTGAACATTCTCGCCTTCCTTGCCGCCTCCATAGCCACCGAGATGCTGTGTTCGAGAGCTCTCTCTCTCTCTCTCTGCCAAATGGATAGTAGCATAGGAGATTAGTGGCTTGGTGATGCTCATGACCTTTCTTTCGATGAGATAGAAGGTGATACTCAGGACCTCTCTTTCAAAGAGGTAGAAGGTAATGCACAGCTCCTCTCTATCAACGAGATGGAAGGTGACGCACAGTTCCTCTCTTTTGACGAGGTACAAAGTGGGCCAAGCAATGTTCAGCAGATGCACATCAGTTCCATTAGCACTCGTATTCCAGCTGCATGTACTGGTAATCAGACTTTTCTTCGTGATTATTGGGCTACAAAGAAACGCGCACAGAGAAGCAAGGAAAGACATCCTATGTCTGCTCTTGGATTACCGGAAGCAAGGTCAAGAAAGAACATTTGTGCAGCGGTGGATCGATGTTGGCGCAAGCAAATAGTAGGGATTGCAAAGAATGAGCAGAAGGAAATATTCCGGCAACTCCTGGACCACCAAACATTTTCCTTGCTGCAACCATCAAATTTCAGCAAAGTCGAAGGCACTGTTGTATCGGGTGTGCGCAACACTTTGACTCAAATCAAGGTCCCTCATTCAGCAAGTGAACTTTTTGTAAAGAGAAGCTCTTTGGCAATGATTCTGAACAATAGTACAAACTCATAATCAGTAAACCAATCGAGAATGGCTAGTATCCTGGGCATCCATCGAAGGAATATAGCTGCAGCAAGCTCACGGCTAGAGAATAAAGATGAAGATGAAGTGTTGCCATTGAGTGCTTGTGAGAGACAATTGACACGAGGAACCGAAATTACCAATGAAACAAGAGATTTGGTATATGCCTTTTGGACATCAGAGAGCAAAGTTTCACCGAACAAGAAAGACATATGCAAGATGAGAATTGGAAGGAAAAGTGTCGTCAAACATCCTATACATCTACTCGACGAATCTCAGGTACCATCAACTTCTAGTAATTGTACATCTTGTTTGGTGCTACTTAAGGCTTATTTGGTCCAGACAGTACCAAATTTGGTAGTCTGTTGTACGAAAGAGGGTGTTTACAGTACCAAAGAATATCTATAAAGTACCAAATCCTAGATATCGAGTGCCGAAGCCTATCCATAGAGTTTAAAACCCTCTCTATAGAGTACCAAAACCTAATTATCGAGTACCAATGCCTATGTATAGAGAACCAAAGTCTATTTATAGAGTACCAAACTCAATGGATACCACCAAAGCCTCTCTATAGAGTACCAAATCCTATCACTATAGGACCAGGATCTATTTACAGGGTACCCTACACTTCTGATAGTACAAAAGCTTATATGTAGAGTACCAAATCCTGTCCTATCGAGTACCAAAGGCTATCTATGGAGTACCAAAGCACATCTATAGAGTACCAAATCCAGTGTATTTAGTACCAAAGCCTATGTATGGAGTACCAAAGCAGATCTGTAGAGTACCAAATCCGGTATATCGAGTACAAAATCCTAGCTATTGAGTGCCAAGCCTATCCATAGAGTTTCAAACCCTCTCAATAGAGTACCAATACCTATTTATCCAGTACCAATGCCTATGTATAGAGAACCAAAAACTATTTACAGAGTACCAAACTCATCGGATACCACCAAAGACTATCTGTAGAGTACCAAATCCTATATGTAGAGTACCAAAGCCTATCACTATAGGAACAAAGTCTATTTAAAGGGTACCCCACACTTTATATAGTACCAAAGCCTATATGTAGAGTACCAAACTCATCGGATACCACCAAAGACTATCTGTAGAGTACCAAGTAGAGGTGATGAGAGAGGAAAATGTTTTGCAAACCAAGTAGTGTGTCAGCACATCACCGGTATGTGGGAATCCATCATCTGCCCAAAGCCTCCAAATTGTGAATACCATGCAAAGAAATGATTGCTGGGGGGAGTGCTCACAATGTGGAGTACGGAGGTTGACATTTTGTCCTGATGAGATAGAAGAGGATAGCAAGGAGGTTTCTGTGAAGGTTTTCATGGAGGTTGGAACATGACAGGTTCACGAAGGTGGGAGTGAGAATAAGAGAAAGGACTTGATTGTGCAACGAATGAAAAGTGGGAATTTTCTTAGCCTATTTTCAGCCCATTTGACAGGCTTCATCAGGCACAACTTTGTCTTCCGCTGGCAAGCCCAACAACTCAAGGACTGTTTGCAGAATTTTCCTAGCAATGTTTCAGTATCTATTATTGAATTATTCCTTTAAAGTTCAGAATGAAATTCAGTCAATGCATTGGTGGTCTACCCAAGTCACAATACTTGTGCACATCACTTATTTAAGAAATGCAGCAGGTGGTACACAGAAGATGCTACACTTCTACATATTGGATGACAAGCAGCATGACACATTGTTTGTACAACATTGTTTCTTGCTGCATGACAAGTGGATGAAAGAACGAGGACATTCTCTGCAACAACATTGGGTTTGGTCAGATGGTGCTGCTTCACAATTCAATGCCCGTAGACCTTACTATTTTGTGGTGAGGTACTATCAAATGACAGGCTTGCACATGATGCATAACTTCTCTGCATCCGGCCATGGAAAAGGTGAGCATGATGGGGCATGGGCAGTCATTAAGAGAACTTTGACGCATGAGGAATTGAAACCAGATGGCTGGCGTATGAAGTGTGTAGCCGATGTTGTCAACTTTTTGAAAGCAACTTTTCAGCCAAGAAAACAGTCTCAGAGGTGTAATACGCAAAGAGTCTTTTGGCTTATTGGCACGGATGAAGTGCAGCGCAATCTGCAATGGGACTATGAGTGCATCATTGGCTCCCGCTCATTTCATTGTGCTAATGGCTATTCACAGGACAACCGCACCACCATACGCTTTCGATCACTTTCAGGCTTTTGTGATCCGTGTATGCGTGGGTTGTGGAGAAGATGCAGGAACAGAATGCACATTGAAGAATGGAAATATGTTTGCATCAAACCATTGCCAAAGTCCGGGGATACAATTAGGGATGACGAATCAGATGACGAGGAGGAGGGTGGAGATTCAACATCGATTCCGATGAGCCAAGTGTCCAACCTTCCACTATATGAAGGATGCCCTGAAATGTTAAGTGGCATGCTGTCCATAGGGGATAATTTTGCAGTGAAAGCAGCTGAGGCAAACGAAGACTTCTACATTATCAAATGCACAGAAGTGTTGTACCAAACGGTGAAAGCTGTTAGAGGAGGGAAGGTTGTTGAAGGCTTTTTTTATGGCCAAGTTGAAGGAAAAGCTGATACATACCGGCTATTGGATCACACATCTCCGGTAATGATCTACTCACATCTTGTTAGGGCCATACGTTTCCCGATGGAGCCTATTCCAGGATCCCTAGGTCAAATTTTACAATACAAGTTGTCTACTGAAGTATATGAGAGGATATACAATAGCATGCCATATCATGATGATGAGAGCGACGAAGGTGCCTCCATGTTACTTGAGGGCAATGAGAAGCCCTGATTGAACAATTGAATCCGGTAGTCAATAGTACCAAATCTAGTAGTCAATAGTACCAAATCTGGTAGTCAACAGTACCAAGTGTATTCCACACTATGTGCTTTTAGTGATTGAGTCAACTTGATGTTTTGGCCCTGAGATTTATCTGTTCTCTCTATCTAGTTCTGTGTTGGTATGTTACCTTTCATTACATTATTAATTCAGTTGTCCTCACTATATGTGCATTAAAGTACCAAATTTGGTACTTTTTGGTACTGTTGAACTTGGGTGCACCTCTATCCACTATTACAGTACCAAATTTGGTACTTTTTGGTACTGTTGAACTTGGGTGCACGTCTGTCCGCTATTACAGTACCAATTTGGTACTTCTTGAACTTGGTGTATCACTTATGGTTTACTTTATTGCTCTATCTGGTTCTGTGTTGGTATGTTACCTTTCATTACATTATTGTTTCAGTTGTCCTCACTATATCTCTACTTTTTGGTACTGTTGAACTTGGGTGCACGTCTGTCCACTATTACAGTACCAAATTTGGTAGTGTTGAACTTGGGTGCACGTCTGTCCACTATTACAGTATCAATTTGGTACTTCTTGAACTTGTTGTATCACTAATGGTTTACTTTATTTCTTGGTATTTTTCAGTTTGTCTATTCGTATTTGATATGACCACCTTGAGCAATGTCTAGAACTACGTTGATAACATGAAAGGTATGCCAAACATAGATGCTATCTGCCTCAAAAATTAAAATGTTGGACAACCTGGTTAGCTCCAAGAGATTTCACTAGAATTAGTTAGAGGTTTCAACAGTAGAGATCAAGATACCAAGACAGTCTGAACAAGAAAAGTGGTTTTCCATTATGTATAGTATCGGGTTACAAAATTCCACTATTTACATGATTATGGCAATCTCCTACCTCGGGGGATCAAATTTATAGGAGTACCCATCTATCTGTATGAAGTAATCAGTAATGTACCCAGAAATATCGTCTTCAGTGTCAAAGACTGGGTTTTTCTGAGTGTACGCTTTTGGGTACCGATCCCTTATCCACCCGAGCAACCAAGGCAACAAAATCCAGCAAGTAAAACAAGTAATCGGTTCCTACTACCATGGGATCATATGATCGGATTGCCATACAGTTTTCATAGTCATTTTTAAGAGACTTGTATCTACAATCATCTACAAGTATAGTGTTGTTGGCATCGTACTTCGGGTGCCTTGCCCACAGCATTCTTAGCTTCTTCAAGAAAATGGGCTTATCGCCCATGTCTTTGGGCATAACCGGCACCTCCGACATACGGGGCCGCCATATTTCACAGTCCTCTTGGGAGAGAATATCTGCTAATGCCAAAAAAAGAGGTTAGAGGTATGCGTAACTTATGTCCTGCAACATTGAAAGCGGGCATGCTTTACCTGCAAAATATATTTTCCTTCTATGGTTGGGGAAGCACGCGTTCACCATGTGTAACATTTTTTCCCTTCTACAGCAGGACCACAACACTAGGCTGGCTTTCTGTTTGAGCCGTAGGATGAATTGCTTTGCATCCGGCCTTACAAGAAAAATTACATCCTTTTGGAGATAGACTACCTGTGGCATGTGCTTCTTTTCCAGGCACTGAAGGGCTTCAGGGATTTTGCTGCAGCTGGTTATTAGCACGCCATTAAGATCAAGCACAATCATCCGCCCGAGTCTAGCAGCCACATCAGACTGCAGCAATGTGCTTGTCGGTGTATCGTCTAGCCCCCAACTTACTACAACACCAACAGACATAATGAGTGGGGACAAATACATAGTGAAAACATCATATCTAAAACAGAAAACCGGACCAAAAACTACCAAATTTGGTACTGTATTGCACAAGTGATAAGGACTATCCAAAACAACAAGTTCAAGAAGTACCAAATTGGTACTGTAATAGTGGACAGACGTGCACCCAAGTTTAACAGTACCAAAAAGTACCAAATTTGGTACTTTAATGCACATATAGTGAGGACAACTGAAACAGTAATGTAACGAAAGGTAACATACCAACGCAAAACTAGATAGAGAGAACAGATAAAGCTCAGGGCCAAAAAATCAAGTTGACTCAGTCACTGAAAAGCACATAGTGTGGAATACAACAGATTCTCACTGGCTATAGTTTGCATGCACGGGATAATTGATCACGGGCGCGATTGCGCTTCTTTCTCTACAAATTGAAAAGTTCTTGTAGGGTCACGAAATCAGGGGAATCACCTCTCCGCTTCGAAATAGCATCGGCAACAGTAGAGTCAATGCCCCCATCAGTGCTGTCCACAACAGTATCATTCACAAGTACTTCTTCCTGCTCATCCTCGGCCTCCCTCCGATCTTTGTTGCTTCCGACCCCTGTTTGGCCTCCCCTTCACTCCCCTTTGTGGTTTCCACCCCCTCCCCAACACCCCCCTTCGTGGCTTCTTCCTCCGTCCATTTGGGTTCTTCCTCTCCCTCTTGGCCGTTGCATCATCGAGCTTTGTGTTGGCAGCATCCTGGCTTTCCTCCGCATCCAGCTCCACAACAACAGGACTTTACCTTCCTCATTGTCCTTAGTATTTTTACCATCCCTCACCTCCTCCTCACTTTTACTTTCGCTGTCACGTGTCTTTTTATCATCTTTGGCCTCCTCCTCACTTTTACTTTCGCTACTGTCACCTGTTGCCTCACATCTTTTCCCCGTCACATTGTCTTTCCCTACAGAATTACCTTGCTTCATATCATGGAGAACATATGATATCTCCCTTGTCACCTCATCCACGTCCCATATTTGACTTGCAGCCGACTTTGTGGCGTGCTGGTCAGCAACTGCAGCATCCTGCTCCTCTGCAAACACAAAGAAAGACATCACATACTAACTTGTATGAAAACCTCACTGAGTTGCAAGTGCGCATATGTATTCAAAAATGCACACATACTTACTCTTGACAACTTGAAGCCCATTGGCCTAGGACTTTGCCAAATCAGAGATTACCAGATTACAACCCGGCTTGACACACTGATCCCTGCTTTGTAACAGAGCACTGAAGCACAAGGGATGATACTGGTGTTGGCACTCTAGCATGAAGGTTCCGACTACATGTGCGCACTCCAAGGGCTCACCGCATGCAACACAGATACCAAACACAGCAATCACATTTACCGAATCATTAACCTGGGGCCTAGGATATAGCAGGAACCACTTCCCAAGTCTGATATCAGACAACATCTCCTTCACAAACAGGGTATGCTCTTGACCTTCCTTCCATTTTTTCTCCAGAGTGTCACACTCAGCCTGTTGACAACTAGCGGTCCCAATTAGTTTCAAAAACTACCAAGAAGTCATATCGGGACTGGTACTTCTAAGTACTGTACTACCAAACAGAACCCAAACTACCAAAACCACCAAAACTACCAAACTCGGGAATCATCTAGTACCAAAAACATATATACCCTCAATGCAGAACTAAACTACCTAAACCTTATCAAAACTACCAAAAGCCACTTTTTGTAGCACTTTCAAATAGTACCTAAAAGTACCAAAACTACCAAAATCAAACTACCAAACGATCTTTTTGCAGCACTTTCAAATAGTACCTAAAAGTACCAAAACTACTTTTTGCAGCACTTTCAGATAGTACCTAAAAGTACCAAAACAACCAAAATCAAACTTTCAAATAGTACCAAAACAACCAAAACTACCAAGACTACCAAAGAAACACTTTTTGCTGCACTTTCAAATACTACCTTCAAGTAACAAAAGTACCAAAATTACCAAAATCAAGCTACCAATTACACTTTTACAGCACTTTCAAATAGTACCTAAAAGTACCAAAACTAACAAAACTACCAAAGCTATCAGAATAAAACTACCATAACACCTTTTGCAGCACTTTCAAAAAGTACCTTAAAGTACCAAAACTACCAAAAAGTACCAAAAATACCAAACCATAAGACAGAAGGAAACCATAAACTACCTAGAATAAAAACAGTTCTACCATAAGTACCTAACACTACCAATCCCACCAAACCAAGCATAAACAGTTCTATCAAAGGTACCTAAGACTACCAATCCCACCAAACCAAGCATAAACAATTCTAGCAAAGGTACCTAACACTACCAATCCCACCAAACCAAGCATAAACAGTTCTACCAAAAACTCCCAAAACTACCATTACGTGTTGCTCTAGAATCTCCTTGTTGAGCAATGACATATCTTCACTGATTCCGTATCGGCGTAGCATCCTTCGACTGGGAGCCAAATCGGTTTCTATCACATTGATTTCTGCGTCATCGCCAGTGTTGGCCTCTCTCAGTGTTTCCAGCTGGGTATGATATACCTTGATGTCGTCCCTAATCTGCTTGGTTGACAAGTTTATTGGAACCCTCTGCCCTCAAGAGTGTTTCCTTCTTCTGCTTCAGAGACATTGTCAGCTCTTTCAGCCTATCGGCTACCCCCACACATGTCCGAGGGACTCTCCCAACCATAGCTTCAAGGTCTGCAATATAATCAGGTGTCTTCTCCTCATGACGTTGTGGGGGACTTTCTTTGTACGGGGCGTACTACCAACTGGCGTAAGTCGGGGCTTCTTGGTATTTGACGGGTGGCCTCCTTGGGACGCACCGTTTGCCTTTCGCCAATTCTCAACCTTCTTTCCCAAGCTTCCTGGTCGGGAGGAACACATGTTGAGTACACTCTCACCAAACCTCGCCCATGCAATCCTGTGGCCCGCAGGGTCCTTTGTGGTTGCATGACACTTCTCATATGCAAAACAGCGGGCAAATTATGTAGTGATCTCCCCACATGATGGTGGGGCTTGGTACACCTTATGGAACAGGAACTTGCATTCATCTTGAAGCCGTGGCTGCACGTGATTTAAGTAAATCTTTGTCTTCTTCTGGCTAGAATGGCTGAATACAGTGAGCCACTGGTCATCGGGGATGTCATCTTCCGTAAGATCCTTTGGTAGCACCCCCTCCATGCTCAATCCATACTCATCATGAAGCTCTTGTGCTGTATAGCAGAACTTTGTCAAGATAGGGTACTCCTCCATCTCGTTTTTTCCTACGATGTGGAAACAACACGCAAGTGAAGACACGCCCTCATTCCAACAGTCCAAATACCTGATTATTCACCCTATATGGCTCATTTCACTTGTGCAAAACAAAACACATGGAATGAAATGAATGTATCTCATTCAGGTGACAATTGCAAAATTCAGTTGTGTATAGAGCCAAATTTGGTAGTGGTTAGTATCAAATTTGGTACTGGTTACTATCAAATTTGGTTATGCTGACATTCCTACTGAGCTTCAACTTTGTGCTATGCTCATGCACAACATATACTGATTTTTGCACTTGCATGCATGCAAGTTAGCTATCTAAAGAGCAGCTTATCCATGTAACTTTGTAACTTTCCTAAACCCTAAATTTCTAAGAAAATCCCAAACATGCACATGTACTTGCTGCATGCAAAAAAAGCAAATGCAGACCTCATCAGATAAAAGACATGCAGAAGCTTGCATGCATGGAAAAGAAAATCGTAAATCACCAAAAAACGCAGAGCTCTCATAGCACCTACCTTTAGATGTTGTAGATGACCGTGGAGTCTCATCATCGGCAAAAAGAGGCCCAGGCTTAAATGAAGTCTCCACGGACACAACAGGTTTCTCCCTCTCCACAAAGGAGGCCCCCTTGCTAGCCCTCGTATTTGGGGTGTCGATGTTCCGAGGGGATTTTGCATCCATTGTCCTCTTCTTGTTCTTCCCATTGTCCGGTGACGCTTTGGCTGCTAATTTCCTCGATGGCGTCCTCATCTTCCTGATTGTGAGTAGCCGGGGAGCTTGTTACCTGCAACTATAGTGGTTTGTAGAAGGCGCTGTAGTAAGAGAGCAAGGCAGAAGCTGGAAAATGTGTTGAGCAACTGTGCCACTCACAAACGCATGGTACTGTGATGGGACTTTTGGCACGGTTTCAAAACACCACTCGCGTTACTTATTGCCCCACCCATGTTTTCTTTCACGAAAAGTTTAAATCATACAAATTTCCCTCCTACCATTCTTAAACATAGATGAAAAAAAAGGTTCTCTCCAAAGTGTGGACATATGTAGAAGTACCAACCAGGTAGAAGCAAAATAGGTCCTTTTTTTGTACCATCAAACCATGCTTTCACCTGCAAAGCCCTTGTTGGATAGAAACTATCAGGAAAGTGAATAATAAGGGTCTGAATTGGCTAGATCACTTAAGGGATGATAACAGTAAGAGATGGAAAACCATTGACCTTTTGGCAATGCAGTATCAATTAAATGACTATGAGCTATTTTTAGTCAACAGATTGATAAAAGATCTTGACAATGTTGTAATGCCAACTAGCGAATCCGGGTTTGAGTGGAATTCCTCGAGATGGCCCAAAAAAAGTATGTTATGGAGACCCCATTCTAAAGGCATATATCATGAAATTAGACAAGAACAATTCGTCTAGCTCCCTGAACAAAATATGGAAGAGACAATGGTAAGAAGAACAATGGAAGGAAGTCATGGAAAACATTTGGAATCCAAAGTGGCCGCAGTTCATGAATATATTTTTATGGAAGTTAATGTGGGGAGCTCTACCGACGCATGTAGAGAGAGCAATTGGGCCAGATCAATGCTTGGGGTGTAGGCTACTAGTGAGTATTTAACCCACCTATCCATGGAATGCCAGGAAATTAGAGGCGTAGCAGGGATAATCTGCAAGTGGGTCCAAAGGACATGGCAAATAAGATTCTTCAAGACTGATCTCTTCCTTGGTGGCAAGAAGTTGAGAAGTCCCATCTACATGTAAACAATCAGGTACTTCTTGGTGTGGCAAGCTTCTCAAAGATTATACAAAAAAGTAGAGTGGTAATCTATAAGCTCGGACAAAAGCAAGACTTAGAAGATTGGTCTAGGGCTACCCATGCTGTGTTGTCAAGCTGCTATAAGTAGAACCTAGAAATATTGTTCACTTAGCCAATGGTGATAAGCCTCGAATGAGAGGTGATAATCATCCTATTTGTAATCTTCAGCACCTCAGGGCTTGGCGAGCTTGAGGATGTTTTGTAATTTTATGATGTGCTTAATACAATTCACTCACAAATTGTGAGTTTTTCTATTTAAAAAAAAGGAAAAGTCTACCCTTCAAAAGAGTTGTAGGAGATATGGAAAACTTGTTGTATACCCTTGTAATTTATGTAGAAACAATAGGTGAGTTTCTTTAAGATCTTCAAAATGAGCCTCACGATCAAAGTGTAGTATTAAAAAATCTAGATTGATCTCTCTATTTGAGAATGACTCATTTGATCTGTGTTTGTGGACCGGGGAGATAGTGTCCAAAGGGAAGATATTTTGGCATCTAGGAGGCCCTCTATGGGTGAACATTTCTCACAAGAAGAGGTTTATATGGGTTATGGAGAAATTCAAGATTAAGATGCAAATATGGGAATATGTGCTTCTCCCCTTCTCAGCTAGAGTGAATGCTATCAATTTGTTTATACTACTATGTATAGCCTTTAATGGTCGTTTCTTAAGCTAGCCAACTACAACTAGTACAGAGTTTTTGAAACTAGTAAAGAGATTTCTTTAGAATAACAACACTAAAGACACAACACCTTGGCAGTGGGCAAAATGGGAGACGGTCATGAGACCTGTAGAGTGGGGCAAGCTTGGGATCCTCACCCGTAGCACCCATGTGGAGGTGCGGTGTGCCAAGTTTGTGGTATCCCTCACTAGGTAAGACAAATGTTGGGCTATTATGGCAAAGATGATGAAAAAATATAGAATATGCTTTCAAGGTGGCCAATGGCCATTGCAAAGGTCTTGAGGTGCATGATAAGTTGGTGGCCCTGAAATGGGCTGAAACTTGGGGGTATGAGAGGCGAGATTACTAAAAAATGCAACAGAGAAGAACTCTCCCTAGAATGGGGAGAGTTGTTGAGATACTTCCAGAACTCTATATCTCAATGGTCCCTTTGGCTCTCCAAGGTTGGAGACATCCTTTTCACCTTCCTTTTGGAGGAAAGTAGCCAAAAAGGTCAATAACAAAGGTATTAGGCATATAGGTTAATTGTGGGACTACATCACAGGATGATGTTGGAAAGAAACACATCAATTGGCCATATACTTCTAAAATAATACTTCTATTGGGGTAAAGGCACTGGGCCTTTGCCAGAGGGCGGACGTTCGTTGTTTGGCTGCCCAACCACCATGTCTACGTACCCTTATTATTATATATATATATATAAATAAGGATCTCCTCACTGATACTACTTCTTGAGGTTTCTCCACCCACACACTTGTGCTTATCCCCTTCCCTGCACACACACCCACACAAGTGTTATCCGAGCTACCGCTTGGCGGCGACGGCAGTCCCTCGCGACGACGGAGCTTGGATGGAGCTCGACGCTTGGCGGCATCAAATCGGAACGAATTTGGTGAGCTTTGGCTGCACCCATAGGAGATTGGGTAGTTCTCTGCACACTAGTGTGTGCAGCCCCTCTTGGGCATGTGGGGAATCTTTGAGAGAATTATGGATCACTGCAAAAAATAGAGCATGGGAGCTTCAAGAATCGAGTGGTGCATAGAATTGGAGAGTAAGAGTCCAAAGGCAATTGATTGCAAGTAGGATTTGGAGAAATAGAGAAGCATGGTGTGTGGGAGATCGCCAGCAAACAAAATTGGGCTAAGGATCAAGTTTGAGCTCAGACCAAGCATCTACAGAAGAGAGTTGAGTGTGCAAATCCTGAATCGAGAGCAGTTGGAAGCTTGAGAGTATTGGAAAGCTCATTTGAGCTACAACAGAGAATCAATAGAGCAAAAATCATAAGCTTAAGGCAAGCAAAGCTCATTGATTCTCTATTGTAGCTACTTGGCCCCCGCTCCCACCATACCCCTCAACCTCCCCGCTCTAAGAGGTAGTGACAAAGCTTGAGAAATAGAGAGAGTTTGCAACCTCTCTTTATTGTAGAGAGAAAGACGACAACGTTTTTGACCAACTCATGGGAAAGTAAACCCAGGTGAACATCTGCATCAACCTGATTCCCTGCAATACCTTAGCCTCGTTGACCTTGTCATTTGTGGCATTCTTCTTAGCTTCGCATTGGTGATTTCTTCTTGGCATTGGCCTCGACCGACTTGGAGGCTATTCGGCTAGCGTACTTTCATCTGGCGGAAAAAGACAACATCATTGATCATGAGTTTTTCTCGTCTTCGACATAACGAGAGAAATTTGGCTTTGCTCTAGCATAGTTTCGCCATCGGTTTCCCTCCCACACCCATTTTGGGCAGATTTAGCTCCGACGGACATCCTCAATCTTTCGACCTCAACACACTAAGAGATGATAAAGCGAGAGTGGCATCGGCTCTCCTACAGTCCCCCATCTGGAGCGGTTTGCCTCCAACTGATTGAATGAAAGGTAAATGTACAATCTATATTCACCTTGAATAACAATTTACAATGAACCAGTTCTAATTGATATGTGGCTTTGTGTACAATTGATATCTCTATCACTACATTCTTGCCAAACAACTTCAACATATGACTCTCAACATTGTCTTCTTGCCAAGTAGACATTCATGACATAAGTTGTCTTAGGATACTCTATCTTGCTCACAATTGTATTGGAAGTATAATTCCTATTATTTCTTGCACACAACCATCCCACTAACCATGGAGCTATTGTGCCTTCTAAGAAGCATTGAAGCTGTTCAGGGTTTGTCTCTAAATTTTTTCAAATATGAGATAAGTTCCTGGCATATTCCACATCACTCTATACAAAGTATCATAAAAAAATAATGTGTTGTTAGCATGTAGATCCTCAAAGATCCCCCAAACCGAAGTAAAATTCTTATGATAAACTCTTTTATATCCAATCATGATATTTAGATTTTGACAATGCTTTTGTTCATAAACATCTTGAACTTTGAACAATGCCTAGGAAAGCACATCTGAAGTATACGTTGAGCTTTGGCTAGGTTATAGAAACTCCATATCCAAAGTTCAAAGTAATCAAAACAAAAGTCCAAGAAAGCTTCTGCATCACAGTGCACCACATGATAAACTTCATCTTTGTCATTGAAAATTCGCATGTGCTCGGCCCATGATGGAACAATATCACCATGTCACATTTCAACTGAATGAAAGTAGTAAACCCTCTATATCTAAGATAAGAACCCTCCGTTGTTGCTTTGAGGTAAGTAGTAACTGAGTAGGGGGTGGTTGATGCCTTTGATGAGGCCCCATAAAAGATTGAATAAAAGAATTTTCTCTTTCAAATGAGTTATTCCACTCTAAAAATGACATATTTCTTTCTTTTGACTCTATAAAGAAACACGAAACATTTAGTTGATATTAATTTTTAAACCTTAAAACAAAATTGATGGTTTTAACGTTCAACATCTGATCACTATAGACATCCAAAAGAATCTTAAATTGGTATCACGATACGAAAAAACCATGTGATTATAAAAGTAGGGAAACTTGTCAATACATAAGTAAACTTTAAAGCTCTCCAAGTCAATTGATACAATTGGTCTAAAAACCAATGGCGAAGTACGATTAGGTGACAATTGGTCTAAAAACCAATGGTTCAATATCGAGAAAAACTCAAACATAGAGAATAATCTTTGTGTGTATTTTTTTTAGATCGCAAAGACACAAAATTATGCAAAGTAGCCCCTGGTTGTTCTTAGAGGTTTTTTCTTTGATCTGAATGAAATGGTCCAGATTCCTATGAAATACTCCTTCGAAGAATAATCTAAATGAAATCTACAAGAAACCATGATGAAGTGAGTGTTTTGAATCAAATAACAAATATTGTTTACAAAAGTATTTATTGAAAATTCAACATGATTTCTAGTTAGTAGTACCTTAGTGTTTGAGAAGGTTGTACTCATTTAGTAGCTTATTCACAAAAGCTTTAGCTGTTACAATCTTCAATGATGGTGTGGCACAACCCAGCTTCCTTGCTAAGGATATTAATTGTGCTCCCTTCATCATATCATTATTGGTTTTTCTTTTTGCCATCATTTCTACTATTTCATTCCTTCTAATCTCGTTTTCCCTGCTTGGATTAGTTGACTCCTCCTGCTTGCCAAAAAGGTCTCCTAGCTTCTCTAACATTGG
Organism: Adiantum capillus-veneris; assembly: GCF_014529385.1. Classification (NCBI taxonomy): domain Eukaryota; kingdom Viridiplantae; phylum Streptophyta; class Polypodiopsida; order Polypodiales; family Pteridaceae; genus Adiantum; species Adiantum capillus-veneris. Next base: position 106,389,886 of record NC_140954.1, on the reverse strand, counting down.
TAGCCCATTTGTGGTTATCTCCTTTTGCGACCATCTTGAGTTTTGATCTTTCCAATAGTCCATGAGACCTTTGTATTCATTGTCATTGTAAATTGGGGCTTGTCCATAATGATTAGAGTTAATGAACTCACACACGTCTTTGCTCTCGTCATCTTGCAACAAGTATGGGAGAAACTCTTCTATGAGAACATTATCAACCTTATTTTCTTCATCAAAATTTGAAGGAAATATGCAATTATTTGTAGGTGAAACACTACATTTGTATGGAGAGTCATCAACAAGAATTGTTCTGCATGGATCACATTCAATGCATGCAGATATTTTTTCCAATGGCTTAAACATAGCTGGAACTTGAGGATTGTATGGTCTAAATAATTGCATGCCTTTGGGAACATAGCAAGATTCTTGAGACCAAACTACAAAAAATGGTAATATCTCCTTTATAATGCTTTGAAGTGTTCTCAACATCTGGTGAACATAAGCTTCTATAGTTGTTGACCAAATCCCAACATTGAATCTCTTAAATATGGTCTTTAAAAAGTGGATGCCCCCTGGCCGTAACACAATATGCCTTCATGAATCATATTGAATAGATTCATGAATAGATGATGGTTATTACTGACTTTGTTTCAATAGTAGACCATTCAAGTTCAATATTACTGCCAACTTGGATTTGTTGGGATTTGATGAAACCAAAGTAGTTGCATCAACACCACTCTCTTGCACATCTTTTATAGACTGAAAGTTTTCACCCATGGCTTCCTTCGATGAAAGATGCAGCAAAGAGGCCTCAGGTATTTGCATTTGAGTAACAGTAACTGGATTCAATTCTTCAAGTGAGACCTTTGTGGATACATGTGGAAGGCTCTCATTATTTGATGTTGGATTGAAGCATTCCTTATCTATCCCACCCTCAGTTCCTGGATCTAAGCAAAAAACAATGAAAGGTCACATAATAGCCTCCTAGAGGATGACATATTAACAAACAAGGTATTTTGACATGATTATTGACATCCACATAATCATCATTTTTTCTCAAACATTACTGCTCCATGTCTATTATGCAAGGAAAAAAATACTTAGAGGGTAAATCTATCCAAAATCTAAGTATTTTAATTTTGTTACTTATGTACTTGAAAAATACTAAGGCTATAACCATAGTAGATCCTAGATATTTATAACAATATCCATTCAATCGATACTATTAAATAAGTTTTGTAAGGATGGATGCATCTTTGATTCACCACTTGGCCAATCTAGACGAGTCCTTGGAGGAGAGAAAAAAATTTGCAATCCACAATCACGCCACTTTAAGCAAGTTTTAGAAGGGAAAGGTCATCATCCTCTATTTAGTGCTTGGATTTTTCAAAAAATATTTAAGAAGGTTTGGTGCATCCTAGATCCACCACTTGGTCATTCTAAGCATAGTAGAGAAGGGAAAATGCATCCAAAATCCACCATCTTCTCATTATATATAGTTTGTGCAATGAAGGATGCATCCTAAATAAAATCAAAGTCGATCTAATGACGTTTTGAATGGTAGTGTGCATCCTATATATTGAATCAAAACAAGTTGTGGAAGACTACTACTCATCTTAGATCCACCACTTTGGCCAATCTAGAAATCATGGAAGAGTAGATACTAGCTCAATCATGGAAGAGTGGATACTAGCTCAATCAAAGATTCAATCATAGTTTTTCAAGTCTCTATCCATCCAAGGTCCACCACTTATCCAACCTTAACAGCTTCTGTTAGAGTAAGTGTATTCTAAATCCACCACAAATAGTTTTCACCAGTTATCACATCCTTGATCCACAATACATGACCATTTTAAACAACTTATAGAATCTTTGTTGCACTTTAGATCTACTACTTGTCCGTTCTAAAAAGTTATAGAACACATATTTTTTCTTATATGCATCACTTGGAGATTTGAAGTTCAAGTTCTTTTTGAAGAGTAAGGGAAATCTTAATCCACCACCAGGCCACTTTGAGCAAGGTGTGACAAGGAAAAGTGCATCTTGTATTTAGTACTTTCCCTTTTGAAATAAATCAAGGAAGGTTTGGTGCATCCAAGATCCATCACAAGACCATTCTAAACATTGTGGCATAAGGGAAAAAATGCATCCTAGATTCACTACCTTTCCATTCCACTTGTCCAAGCCAAGATCTATTGAGTTATAGAGGACCATAAGATCCACCAGTTATATAATATATGCCCTATTGAAACATAGAGAGCCATAAGGTTCACGGCTTTTCCAAGCTATGTTCCATTCAAGCATAGAGGACCATAAGGTCCCATTCTATGCTCTATTCAAGTATAGAGATCCATGAGGTCCACCACTTGTCCAATCTATGCTCCATTCAAGCATAGAGAGCCACAAGACCCACCACTTGTCCAAGCTAAGATCGGCGATTCAAGCATAGAAAAACACAAGGTCCATCACTTGTCTAGTTTATGATTTATTGAAGGGTATAGAGCCATATTATCCACCACTTGTCCAAGGAATTAACCCATTCAAGCATATAAAGATAAAAGGTTCACCACATGTCCAATCTCTGCTGTATTGAAATACAAAGACCCATAAGGTCCACCACTTGTCTAAGCTATGCTCCATGAAAGCATAGCGGACCATAAGGTCCACCACTTGTCCAATTTATGCTCTGTTGAAGGATAGAGAGCCATTAAATCCAACACTTGTTCAAGCTATGCTCCATTCCACCATAGGTAGCCACAAGTTCCTCCATGTGTCCAATAAAAGTGTCATTCTAGCATAGAAAGTGACAAGGTCCACCAATAACTCTAGGCTCTATTGAAGCATAGAGAGCCATAATTTATACCACTTGTCCAAGATATGCTCCATTTGATCATAGAGGATCATTCAAGCATAAGGTCTACCACTTTTCCAAGCTATGATCCATTCAAGCATAGAGAACCATATAGTCACCACCACTTGTCCAATCTATGATTTACTCAAGCATAGAGATTCATGAGTTCCACCACTCGTCCAAGCTCTACTCTATTCAATCATAGAGAGACACAATGTCCACCGATCTAAGCTCTATTGAAACATATAGAGCCATAAGTTCCACCATGTATCCAAGCTATGTTCCATTCAATCATAGATGACCATAAGGTTTACCACTTGTCCAAACTATGCTCTATTGAAGCATATACAACCACAAGGTCCACCACTTATCCAAGCTAAGCTACAGTTGACCATATAGATCCACAAGGTCCACCACTTGTTCAATCCATGGTCTATTGAAGCATAAAGAGCCATAAGGTCCACCAATTGTCCAAGCTATGCTACATTCAAGCATAGGGGACCATAAGATCCATCACTTACTAGACCTATGCTCTATTGAAGCATAGAGATTCATAAGGTTCCCCACTTGTCCAAGCTATGTCCCATTCAAGTGTAGAGAGTCACTAGTTCAACCAATTGTCCACGATAGGCTTCAACCAATTGTCCACGATAGGCTCCATTGAAGCATAAAAATAGAGATAGACACACTGCATGGCCACAAGCTTCTATCTTATCTTCAATACATCATCCCTAGTGTCAATGATTCATTTCTCTCAAGCTTCATGGCCACAAGCTTCTATCTTATCTTCAATACATCATCCCTAGTGTCAATGATTCATTTCTCTCAAGCTTCATGATATGCCCATCCACAAGTATCATGGGTTATTTAGTCTCAATCTCCACAACTTGTTCAACCTAAAGTATCATGGATTATTTGATGTCAATGTCCATCAATTGTCTAACTTATAGTCCACTGTAATATGTTTATTGTGGTTTAAAGCTTCAAATTTTCTATACTTCTTTCATTTTTAGGATGAAATTTGAGTATGGGGAAAAAGTGCACATGGTACTTGACAATGAAATTTTTTGTGTTGGTTGTGTGTGTAGAACCAATGAAGATTCCACTTGTTGTTGTATAAAGATAGGGCAAGGAAATCTATGCATACTAGTGGAGAAATACCTTCCAAACAATCTATTCTAAAAGATTTTGTGCATCCTAGATCCACTTGTTGGCCATTCTTAACAAGTTTTGGAAGGCAAGATGCTTCATATACCATGAATTCACGATTTAAAACACGTTTTATATGGAAATGTGCATATGAGGTTCACTTGGCCATTCTAAATAGCTATTAGAATGGGAGGTGAAATTTATACCCATAACTTGGCGCTTCTAAGTAACCAAAAGACAAATGAGTGAAACTTAGAACTACCATTTGGCCATTCTAAACAAGTCTTAGAAGGTGGTAGCGTCTTTAACCAAACATTCCAAACAAGTTATGGAAGGGTGGTTGCTACACTCAATAAACTAGTATTTCTCCATTCAAAGAACATTGTGTAAATATGGGTGCATCCTAGATCCACCATTTGTCTAATCTAAAAAAGTTCTTGAGAGGAGCAAGGAAATTTCCAATCCACCATCAAGACACTTTAAGCAAGGTATGGAAAAGTGTATTCTTTACTTGACGTTTAGCTATTCTAAACAAATTTTACATGGGTTTGGTACATCCAAAATCCACTATTGGTATATTCTTAACATTAAAAAATAAAAAATGCATTAAAAATAAACTATTGCATAAATTGCTAATGCATAAGTTTATGCTCTGATAAAATATGTACAATAAGATAAAAAGTCTTGTATGGATTATGTTTAACATGATACATGAACTTTGAAAAGAGCATTATGATGCCAATTCAAAAAATATTGTGAAATTCAATAGATATCACTCTAGGAATATACTTTTGTATGAAATCAAGTATTCATTGCATAACATGGTAATGACATCACAACTCACGGCGTTTATCATGATACATACTCACTAATGACTCAGTTTCAAATAGATTATCAATAACTTTCATATAAGGGACTTTATCATGAGATCTAAGTGATGTCATCTAGATTCATATTCTGCAAGAAGCTCTTCACCACTTTCTATGTGGCGTAGGGTTTCAACACAAACATAGCCACATTTATCCAAGCTAATTTGTGTTGTGGTGGCTTTATGCCAAGGTGGAAAATTGGGATCAAATGTATAACATACATTTGGACTCATATTTAGACCATGAGTACTATTTATATATTCTATCGAATTTCCATCTTGTACATCACCAACAATATATATCTCATCATCCACACACTTGACATTTGGATCCATAAGTGAGTACCTAGCTACCCTTGGAGATATCTTGCACAACTTCTTCCAAGTATCATGGAAATACTTATCACCACCATAATGGGGAATAGTCATACCCTTTTGAAGATGTGTATGCACAAAAAGCCTATAACCGGCTCCTTGTATATTTGAAGCTCGTACTTCAAAGATAACAACACTTATCTCATAGAATTTATCCTTTGGAATGGAAAAAGTTTGTATACCAAGAGGATCATCATGCCACACATAATGTGAAAGACATTGTCTTTTAATATCTCTTATCATTTTTGAGTATGCAATAAAATAAATCTTAACATATTTTGGTTAAAAAATGTCAAACGTTGTAAAATGTATGTTTTAATTAAGTTTTATATGTCTGAAGTATCAATTCAACATAGTAAAGAATCAATTTTTTGTATGCCAATTTACGTTGATTTTTTTTTTAGTAGATATGTTACTTCAAATTATTGATGTAATAATTAATGATTTATCTTTCCTACAATTTTATACTATTAAGAAAAGGTTCACTGCATGATAATTTTGAGAAAAAATAAAGTCAAAGATCTTAAATCAATGATTAATATACGTGACAATATACATGATGAAACTATCATTACATGTTTAAAAAAAGATATCAAACTTATTTCAAAATAAAAAGCTTAATTACATGACAAGTGGGTATAGAAGCTTAGCTCATTCATACTTGCTTCAAGGTTCAAAAAGTCTGTACCTGATATGGGTGTCTCACTTGTTGATGCTCCTGCCATATTTGATACTCCATGGTCATCAATGGGATGATCTAATTGATCACTTTGAAGTTTTGCCCATTTTTTGACATCGTCATGCTAATTTGCAAATCTCAAAAGTCTTCTTTTAAGCTTTCTTTGATCGTCAATATTGTCCACAAGGCATAACACTTCCCTTTTTTGCTTGAGTCCCAACTCTGCTATGTAGCCATCACTAAACATGTCAATAAGCTTGAAATTTTGTTTGCAATACTTTTGAATGCATTGCTTGATTGTCAGCTCCTTCTTGAGTTGTAGAAACTTGACATTTAACAATTGACTCACACTTCCAAAATCTAGATCAAGGTGTCTTGCATCTAGTAATATGGATTGTGTCCCTGGATTTGAAGAATTAATAAGTCCCTCAACGGCATCTCCCTTGCTCAAGAACATTCTTACAGAGTGAAACTCAAACCCCAGATCCACCACTTGGACAACCTTAATATACAAGCATTTGTGAATAAAACATATAAGACCATGTCTCACGGAGATGTTACAACACGAGTAAGTTCCACCACTTGTCCAATCTCAGTTTCAACCTGAACCTCAATCCTAAACCCTAGGGCTAACTGAAGGGGATCGGGGAGCACCACAGACGGAGAGTGAGAGAGAGAGAGAAGGAGATAGACACGATGTGGGTGGGGAGACTCAAAAGGAGTGAGTAGCCTTCTATACACTTCTGCTATGTATAAGGTATACAAGTCAGTGGGCGCCCAGACTCTGGGCGGTCGGGCAAGGCACAGACACCTATACCCCAACAACCTCCCACTTAAAGGCGACTGTGCCTTTAAGCAAGGGAACCTAGTCTAAAGACTACAAAAGGCGAGAGAAAACCGCTCTCAACCGATGCCCACTGGCTGGCTGTGATCGTGTGCATCCGGTTGTCCTGCTCCCGTGTAAGTCCATACACCACCAGATGTACCGCACACGTACTGCAAGTATGTATGCAATACCTGCATATCTCCCTCATGCACTATGCCATCATCAGTCAACAAACGACTGACAACCCCAACTGCAAATGCTCCCACTGTAGCTGCGATATCTGGTCTCAAGATCAGCATCTCATACATGAGACCACCGAATGCCGATGCAATGCTAGCGGGCCCTGCTAGCTCTACGGAGCATGCATCAACATATATATCCCTGGCAATAGGCATCTCTGACTGACGAGGCGTGTCAGCCACATGCATCTCCTGACTGTCCGCAAAAGACGCATCAACCTGTCGTGCAACCTCAGAGCAAACTAGCTGCTGTAGATGTCTGCTGGAAGACATATCCTGCACAACTATATCCCCATGCTCACTGTCGAGCATAGAAAGGAATGACTGCATAATCGCTGACATCTCAGTCTCCTCTGCAATCATCCACTGCAAACATGACCACTCAATCTGCTGTGACTCACTAGAGCTCTCATGCTCTAACTCTGTATGCATAGACTCTTGCACAACGTCCTCCTGTCGTGACTCACTAGAGCAAGACCTCTCTACCTATCTATCCTGCATAGAAGTATCTCACACAACTGACTCTCTACTTTGCTCAGTCACTAGCAAAGCATGCATGTCTAACTTTGTCACCTCTCTGTGTGACTGCTCAAGTCGTGCTCCAACTGTGTGCACAACGAGCTCACTACTATGCACCCCATGCAAAGCACCCTGCAACCCATGAGCAAAAGAGACTCGCCTGCTCTCTCGCTGTCTATGTGGCTGCATGATTACAGAGACAACACCGTCTCTCCCGTGATCCACATGCAATGGGTAACCTGTACCACTCCGAGCACCTCTCGCAATCACTAGAGAACCCAAATGCAACGCAAAAGATCGCTCAAGTAGCGATACCCAACATCCACTATCCCGTGACTGTTTGACTGAGATCAAATCCCGTCTCAGATCTGGCACATAACGCACATGATGCAGGGTAAATCTCATACCACTGGGCAAGGACAAACATACGTCTCCTATACCCTCAATGGCATACACAGCACCATCAGCCATGTGCACACAACCAAGTCTCCCACTAGAAAACGTGCTAAACCACTCACGATGCGACGTGACATGGAAAGTAGCATCTGAATCTAGTAACCAAGATGAAGACAATGTGCAATCCGATATGCAATCCATAGACATAAGATCGTCTGAAGACAAGCTAGATGTAAATGTGACATCGCCGTCACAATCATACTCAGTAACCACCGTACTGATCTCACTAGCATCTGTCATGCCCAAATCTGCATCACGCATCTGTCGCCTCCGTTGTCTCAAATGCCTGAAACATCAACGCCTAATGTGCCCTCTATGTCCACAATGCCAACATGTCAAGTCTCTATGCCGTCGAGACTTGCGTGTGGGACCAATCTCTCCCATGGACATAGAAGTGGGACTAGACTTCCCTGTAGACATGGATGTCGCGTACATAGCATGTAAACTCTACCATAAAGCATGAGTTGTAGTCTCCCTCGAGACCTGCCAGTCAACAGACTCAACCAGATGCAAACGAATCGTAGACATGGCTAACTCATCAAGATCTTGCCAATCATCATCACCCATAGAATTGGGCTTCGCCGATAAACCACGCAAGGGTTTATCCTGCCCCAAATCCACCAATGCAACAAGCATATGTTCCTTCCAAGCAACAAAATCTGTACCATCAAAGTGTGTCAGACCATAACGCTGGAAGTCAAATGAAAAATCAGCCATAATGCTCGCAAAAGAGCAACCAACAATGAGTAGCAAATGTCAACCAAATCAGCCCTAAACTGGCTCGAATCGCATCAAAAAAAGTCTCCAAATATGGCTGCAAATCAGCCCCAAAATTCAGCTCTTAAACAGCTGCATAAACAAGTCACAAATGTGTCCCAAATCAGCTTACAACTGAGCCATACATGGACACCTGCAAATAGGAAACAATGGCTGAAAATTCAGCGCCCAAATAAGACCTCAAACTTGCCTGTAAACTTGTAAACCTGTAGCTGAAACCTGCTGAAAAACCTCAAGCCATTAGTGCTGGAATCCGGCTACCTAGCTCGTAGCCACACAAGCATACATCACAATACTCACTCCTGTGAGTGTGCCAAGATAACTGTACGCCTGCCAAACCCGTGAGCTAATCACCAAGCCCACAATGTGCGGTATCGATACATACACACGCACAAATCTCCCACCTGCAGAGAACACCGCACGCAAATGCTGAGTGCAACCCGCAATCTCTACCTAGATCGCATAAATGATACGCATAAAACTCATGGGAAAATTTCGCCAGAGTTTCATCAGTAAAACGGCCACAAAACCAGTAACCAAACTGACTGCACGCTCAAAACCATGAGCAACCAAAGCGCATCAAACCGTACTCCAAATGCATGCACCAAATCTCCACACTTTGCATACATCATTGCAAACACCTGCAAATCTAGTACACAAATATCTGCTCTACTTGTGACTGCCAAAAAACATGCTCGAGGCATACATTGCCGAGCTCAAAATGCAATCACATTAGTCTCCCTGAGCATCAAACCACACAAGGCATACATCGTATCCTCCCACCTGTGAGGAAACTTGCAGCAAATATCACTCTCACATCTGAGAGCAAACCATGTGTGGAATCCTTGACACACAATAAACAACTGCTGCTGCAGAAAATTCAGCGTTCAGAATTTTAAAATTCTGATATGACGAGCGCATCCGGAGCGTGCCAAAACCCCAAGGTAGACTCCTGGATCACATGTATCCGAGTCCGGGTGTGAAAGCTATGCCAAAAACCTCCGTTTCGACCCAAAAACGCAGCATAAACTGCCAAAAGAGGGCTGAAAAATGTAGCTCCTCAACCGTAGCTCGATGAAGTTTTTGATGGCTCGAATGGCTTCGAAAGGGGGGTAAAACGGCAGGATACCTGTTGGAAACGCTCTCGGAAAGCTGAATTTGCCGATGCCGAAGTCGAAACCCTGTTTGCACTCTTGAAAGTGCGCGCGCGCGGACGCGATTTCGGGAATGAAACTGGCTCTCCGCTGTCGTCGTGACTGTGCACACACGCGCTCCCTCCGCACCTACGCTCTGATACCAATTGAAGGGGATCGGGGAGCACCACAGACGGAGAGTGAGAGAGAGAGAGAAGGAGACAAACACGATGTGGGTGGGGAGACTCAAAAGGAGTGAGTAGCCCCCTATACACTTATGCTATGTATAAGGTATACAAGTCAGTGGGCGCCCAGACTCTGGGCGGTCGGGCAAGGCACAGACGCCTATACCCCAACACTAACTAGCAGCCTAGGTGAAATTAATATGATAGCTCGTATTTCTTTATGTTTAGATGTTTTCTCATTTTATCCCACTAGGTCTTTGTCACCAAGCTATAATAAATTTGTTCAGAGCCACCCCTTGAAAGTCAAAGTTTGAGACATATTGGACAGAAAGAAGCCAAAAAATACCAAAGCGTACCTCAATGCAAGAATCATCCTCACCAAAACTGACAAGTAAGTCTACTCAAACTTACACTATTGTGTACATTATTGTTTGCACCTATAAGTATGTACATAGAATCTTTACAGAGAAGTATGTGCAAGAGAGAGAGGGAAACAACACTTAGAGTTCATGTGTGTTGAGTGAGAATTGAGTCAGATGGGAAATGAAAAACAATATTCAATATTGAAAACCCTAAACCTTGTATTTTTGTGCAACCTAAACCGGTGTCAAGAATTGAGTCAAAATCTGAATCAATGAAATAGTAAAACAAAGAGAGATGCAGAGAGTCTGAATAAGTAAAACAACAAAACAGAGAGAGAGCAAAATTTGAATCTGAGCACATGAAAATAGAAAAGTAGAGAGAGACAGAGAGAGAGGGAGAGAGGGTTGGAACTTTCAAAATGGGCCCCTATGTTGAGCATGATGATGTAACCAAGCATGCCTTTGCCAATCAAACAAGTTTGCCTCTCTCAGGCAAACAAGCTTGCTTTCCCTAAACCGCGGTGATGGTATCTTGCAGCGTCTACGCTGCAACAACCCTGTATCTCATACACATCAATGATCTCCTACACGTGGTGCTGAGTATGATGGAAACTTCTTTGTGCGTCCTCTGCATCTCCTAGGTGTGCCGTGTGTGTGGATTCTCTTTAGTTTTTAACCTTTGTGCACGTAACTCAGTGCATTTGTTTCTTTTTGTGTTTGATGGCGTTCACTTACTAAAATGTCATGTAAGTTGTATTATTCCCTTTTATATTAGTATTGACCTCGCTCCAAAAAGCAAAGCACTCATGTTGAAAAAAGATAAAACCTCATTGACCCTGCTTGGGGCGCTCCCCCAAACCCTATGAGGGCTACTGTCCCTTGACCCTGCTCATGGCGTTGCCTTGAACCCAGGGATTTCATTAACGTATCACGATCGGGTGATTACATCAATAACTTCAATATTTATACAAAAAATCACGTAATCATTTTAATTGTTAACGTGACTTTGATTATGACTTACAAAAACCTGTAGAGCCAGTTAGCCCTCCGGGTTTTCCATTTTTCCCTATGGGGCCCGCTCGGTTTTTCTTTTTTTCTCGGCGAGCCCGTCGGGTATACACAATAGCTCGACGAGCCTGTCGGAAAAATGAAAAAGCCCGGTGGGAATAATTATACATAGTAAACAGTGTGCTAACCGCGGTCTTTTAGCTAGGCAAATCCTTGGGGAGTGTATCCGAGTGCCGGGTACAATCATCTCCTTGTGAATTGACCTAAGGTTACAAAGTCACAGGTCCTTTTTTTGGGCCGAACGTGATTCTTAATTCGGTAACCACTTCTAAAATTTTTTAATTTGTTTATCGACATAGAGGTACGAAACCAGAACAACTAAAACTTTGGAGAATCATGCTCATTGCGAAGAAGCCATTGGTCCAAATGAGGGCTATAATTGGTTTGAGAAGATGAGAAAATGTAGATAACGAGTCAATAGTCAAGGGTCAGATGTCCTATACTAGTGTACCTGGCATATAAAGATCCTTGAAGTCTTGCATTTGAGTTGATTTACAGTTGTCACTACACAATATAAGAGCTATATTCCTTAATTGGATTAAAATAGCTTTTATATAATGAATTGGTTGCACAGGTGGGCTACAATCCTTCACTGGGTACAAGTAGTCCTCAATTGAGTGATTATATTGAAGATTTATTTGCGTTAGTTCATGCATTGGTTTATACAGAGAGTGCATTATGTATTATGATAGATTATTAGTGCATGAAATGACCAATCATATATTTTATTGCTTTTGTTTTTTTTTTGTAGCAAAAGAAATTAGATGTGTCTTATTGTTTGCAAATGAAAGTGGACATATAAATAATCATTACAATAGTAATTGCATAGAGAGATTCATAGCATTGTTATAGTTATTATGCCATGCATAGACTACATTGCAATGTGTATGGTTGCTTACAATATAGGTGATCGATATGTAGATTGACTAGCGTGCATTGAAAATCTCATATTGTGCATCATGTGGTTACTTTCAAATTGAATGGTTTTTAAATTATAATATATATTTTGAAATAAGAAAATGTTTCAAAAACTGAACATTTGGTTCTTTTTTCTTTTGTTTTAATTTAAAAGCAATGGAGCAAAATGTGGGCACAAGTGGTACGAAGAAGCCAAAGAATAAAAAAGCTCTTAACAAAGAGTGGGATTATGCTCACAACATATGCGGCCGATATATGGAGTGGCAATGTAAATTTTGTCACACAACAAAATCAGGCGGTGCACCACGTATTAGGGATCATTTTCTAGGTAGCGCTAAAAAGAGTTGTAAGAAATGTGAACATTTTTAGGCACCTGCAGTTGCAAAGAATTTGAGAGAAGAGCTCTCCAAAAAGAGTGGCAAGAGACAACATATATAAGCTATGTGGCTTTGCGTTAAGAGTTCCCAGAGCCAAATATTAACTCGGTAGATACTGTAGTGACACCAACTAACCTTGGAGAACAAACTCTCCAAGGAGAGGAAATTCCAGGCAGTGTTCCTTTTAAACGTCACAATGAAGGTGGACTTTGTCAAATGCGTCAAAAATCATTACATCAAAGCTTTCAAGTGTAGTCTCTAAAGAAGCACAAACTGCACTCGCCAAAGCAATATTCTTTACTAGAAGTGCTTTGGTCATGGTAGACAACAATCATTGGAAGGTTTCTTGGAAGAAAATCGGTGAGTTTGGTCCATAATTTTCAGCTCCTTCTTATCACACGATAAGAAATGTTTTCTTGAACGAATGTTACATCAAAGTCAAAGAGCGTGTTGGCAAAATAATACTTGGGCATATTTTGCTTTCAGGATGTATGATTATGAGGGATGGCTGGTCAAATGTTTAGAAAAGATTATTGATAAATGTAATGCTGGTTTGTCCAAGGGGAGAAAGGTTTATAAAGGCGATTGATAGTTTTGGTGCAATTAAAAGTGACAAATACATTTTTGAGGTCTTGATTAATGTAAGTAAAGAAATTGGTGCTGAACATGCCGTTCAAGTAGTCATGGACAACACAAAGAATTATGAAAACGCCAGTAAATTAATACAGAAGTGCTTTCCACACATTTTTGCCAATGGTTGTAATACGCACAGCTTGAGCTTGGTGTTGAAAGATTGGTACACTAGCAAAGAAACCACATGGTTCGCCAAAATAATTGATACAGCACGTCAGGTTGTGAAATTTATCTTGAAACAACAAAGAGTGCTTGATTTTTATAGAATGTGCATGTCAATGATGTTGAAACTTCCTACTGAAACTCGGTTTTGCACACACTTTTATACCTTGGAATCACTTCTCCGTAACAAATACGTTGTGATTGACACATTCAATTGTGTGGCCTTTTATGAATGGCAGCTTGAGTAGAAAGAAAAAGTGAAAGATAAAATTACATGTCTACGTGGCAATGTAAGAAAGGTTGCTTAGTGGAGGAGTCTAATGGATGCATACCATGTAATGATGCCCGTTATGTTCGCGATCCGCAATCTTGATCAAAGGGCGCCAAACTTGGGCAAAGTGTGGATGACATGGTGGTCAGTCCAACAGAGTCTTGAAAATCCTGAAGAGTTGAAAGAGTCTATATTAGAGGAGTGGCGATTACCATTCTCTAGCAAACATCAAAGAATTTTGGCTAAGTAATTTCATGCAAGGTGGAAGAGCGCTCATAGTCCACTCCATAGTGTTGCTTACATGCTCGATCCAAAGTATTGGAATTTAGATTTGATGTCCAATACAGATGTGGTAAGTGAATTTTATCACGTGGTCAACACGTTCTACCCCAATGTTCAAGACCGAATTGATTGCATCAAAGAAATGAGTGCATTTAGATTAAAAGAAGGTCCTTTTGTGAATGATTTTGTATAGGTAATGGAAAAAGAGCAACCTGCATGGAAGTGGTGGATGATGAATGGTGGAGAGCATTAGTCTACCTTACGTCCCCATCCAATAAAAGAACTTTCACAATGTGCAGCAAACTCAAGTTTAGAGAGAAATTGGAGTATGTACAAGTATGTTGACATCACTATTCGCAACAGACTATTAGCACACAAAGCAGAAAAATTAGTCTATATGTTTTGCAACAAAAAGATATTGAATCACATCGAAAGTGTTGGCTACGAGGAGGAAATGCCAACCTGGTTGTAAGATTGTCAAAACAAAGATGAAGAAGAGTTCAATGTTGGTGTATCTCAATGCACTGTAGACAAAATAGAAGAGAATTTTATAATAAATGTGGAGGTTGAATTACATTGAGAACCACAACACCCAGACTTAGAACCAGATAACAACTCAACTGATTCAATATAGCTTGAGAGTAGAGCGAGTAAATGTCAAAAACCATTGTAAAAGACCTTGTATTCAAATGTGTTTTGAGTAATTACAATGCTTCATATTCGCGAGAGTACATAGTTTGTCGATCTCAGTTGTGTTGCCCTGAAGCAGCATCTTGCTCATCAAACAGATTTCTAATTGTGATAGGGGTATCTTGGAGTGCTTGCTTGAATTTATACTCGTTTTTCATGCCAAGCATAATATATATTCCTTGTGGAATATCTTGTGAACAGATTGCGCATCCACTACTATTTTGCATTAAACAAATAAGACAAAGTGAATGATAATAATGACCACATGTCAATGTATAATATCCACTCCATCCATCAAACTTCTTGTAGCAAACTAGACATTGAGAAGATGAGGATGCATCTGATGTAGACGAGGGGAGAAAATCTGGATGCATGACAAGGTGGCTGATGTGTCTCCCTTATAGAGGTGTTGGATTCACTCACTGTGTCAGATTTTGAATGTCTTGACTTGAGCGGTGAATGCTTTTCTCAATCCGGACTTGTGAGGGTTGGGGTGTCTGGGTAGCTATAGAAAGCCGTGTTATTTTTGCATCTTTCTCTGCAAACTGTGTTGTGTAAATATCCTTCTCTCTTTTTAGTTGTGTAAATATCCTTCTCTCTTTTTAACTGTAGGTGGCGCCTTCCACTATCAATGCTAGCTCATCTCGGGTGAAAGTGACACAGCTCTCCCTTAAATCATGAGTGGCAACAATTTTCTCCTTTGACGAGAAGTCTATTGGTCGCTGTTGCAAAAAGTGAGCATAAAACATTTTTGCAAAATATAGTGTACAATTTGCATTGTGCAGGGGATGGCCATAAACCTCCAAATAAATCCTCGAAGTATTTTCTTTGATCGCATCATGGTTGCACTTTAAAACCTTCCATCTTCATTTCTTGATCTCTGCGTCCTCACATGTCCATATTGTCTTGATCATGTCCTTTGTCACTTCTTTATTGATCTCTTTTCATTGCATGTGGTTTGGATCTTCCCATTTTGAGAGTCGTCGAGCAGTATGCATCGCTTGTTGTGCCGACATGCTCTGTGCCAGAGACTTCATGCGCTGAAATGCATCAACAACCGCTTGTTGTTGATCATCGGGTAGTGATTGTTGTAACATTGGGCAGTGATTGTTGATCATCAGGTAGTGATTGTTGTTGATCATCGGGCAGCCGCTTGTTGTAACATTTTTCCACATATGTAAAGTGGTATTGAAAAAATGAGATGTCCTTGATGGTGTACAATGTGCACACACCAAAGGAGCCTACTCTAATCCTCATACCTTCTATCAAGGATTCGTGAGGGATTCCGACAAGATGAGTGCACTTTGCATTCAAAGTCATGCGCATGATTGTGCCGGTGCCGCTGGCATTGGATCAACCTCCCAAAGCTCCTTGCGCATCTTGGGCCATCTTCAATCTCTTGGGTAAGTTTGCTTGGTCTTGCGCTTCCACACGCTTCATCTTAACCTTCTGTTCTTCCCTCAATTTATCCCAGAGCTCTAATTTTGACATGTCGCAAGTAGGTGCGATATCTTCCATTAAGTCTCTGCAACATACTTTCATATTGCCCAACACTGTCCTAACCTTGTGGTGGGGGTCAAATTCTCGAATCCCTGTTGGAATCAACAACTCGTATTGGCCTTCAAGTTGCAACTTGCACTCTGTGTTCTCCTATATAGCGCTAGTGAGGTGTTGGACGGGAGCGACTCACACACCCATGAAGTGCATGCAAACACTACCTAGATCAACATAATGTCAATCGAGGACACATATGACACGATAGGCACATGGAGGAAATCTCTTAAGCTTGTCAGGCTGAGACCATCCTACACATACAACACTCAGGAAGGCCAACTAAACCACAATCAAGAACCTCACTGCTCTCAACTACACCACCTAGCCACATGCACACATACTAAAGGTAACTCGCCTAATCATGCCAGATTCGTACGAAACTTAAGGAACACCATCCCCTCACTAGGATACACCTGTCCCTAAGCTTCTACACTCAAAACCCTCACTCTAAACCCATCTGCAGAAAACGCGTAGGATGACAGAGCCGAATTTTGAAAGTGCCCGAAACTGAAATTTATGAGTACCTATGTGTAGCTTATGTTGCCACAATTCTATAGACTACTAGCACGCAGAAAACAGACATAGTTTGATACACTTACAACCACAAATAGCTCGTAGATGTGTCGGCGTGTGCGCTTCGTCTCGCATGGAATGCTTGGCGTCGCCGCGTAGCTCACCTCGAGCCTACAGCAATGGTACAGTCGGATCTCCAATGTGTTGAGCGAGCCGGGCGTAGCGAGAGGATGAAGCTCACGCTCACTCTCTTTCTCTCTCACACACAGTAGACAACAGCGCCAAGTTTTGATTATGATTAAAAGTCTTCTTTACAAAATGACCTAGGTACCTTATATACTAAGGCTACCTTAGGTTTAACCAAAAATGGGGTTGAAATGGTCAAATGGCTTTGTATTTACAATCTGGAAGTGCCATTGCACCCCGGCTTCTGAAACTAGAATAACTACTCATTACAAATGACGTTTATAGCCATAATCCGCAACATTTCATAACTCGCAAAAGATAAGACTTTGGTATGAAACTTGAGTTATGTTGTGTTGTTGACCCAGCGGTCAACATTCCCCCCTTCCGCGTTCATGTCGTCCTCGACATGACCTGATTGTCCATGGCGATGTGGTCTTTGCTGTTGTTTTGTTCTTGGAAAGAAAGTATAGGCTATAGCCTTTGCAGTAGCTTGTCTTGTTCGTCCAATCCGATGTACATAGTCTTCACATGATTCAGGAAAATCATAATTGATGACGAACTTTATGTCTTTCACATCCACGCTCCGAGCCGCAGCATCTCTTTCTGTCATTATAGGTCTACGGCCAGATCTAAATTCGAAAAGAACCCAATGTCGTTTAAACTTGACTCTTATCATCATGGATAGAGAAATCTCCATTCATCATTTGCTCCAGCACATCTGTCAATTCGGAGTATTTGTGATTCTCAGAAACAACTTCTACAATCTGTAGAATTGAGTGATTGGCTTTCTGATCTTGTGAGCCAATGACAACTTTGTAAGGATTTTGTAGAAATTGTATGGCTAAACCCTTAACTTCTTTAGGCCAAGTTGTACTCCAATGCAAAGTCTGTCTGTCAGGCCGAATCCAGGACGTAATTATTCTAATTTGAGGTTCAAAACCCTGCCGAACATTCGATGCGCATTATCAAGGACAAGCTTTTGAGAACCTCTGATTACTTTTATGTCTGCTCTTCTTCAGTGGGGACTTCTTTGTTCCTATGCAATCATGTTGTTAGTGTTGTCTGTAGCTTTGTCATTGTAGGCCATTCTTTGACTCGCCATTGAGGAGAAGTATGCTATGATAAAAAATTGGTGCTCCAATTCATTTGTCAATTGATTTGAGTAGCATTTCCTTATTGTTGATGTAGAAGGAATATGTACAAGAAGATGGTGATAGGTGTCTTTAGATTAGGGTCTAAAACCTAGATGACCAAAGGGAAAAAACCTGGTGGGAAAAAAATGCCTTTGGTATACGCTCTTAATTGAGTTGAGCAGTTGAACGTGAAGTACATGTTCATGAAAGGTGAGTGCTTGGGTGAAACACGGAAAGAGTGCCTGATGCAAGTGCCAATTATGGGACACTCTATATGCATATGAGAAATTTGTCACTAAAAGCATGCAATGTGAAAGAAGGAGATGATGGGTGTTTCGAGGAATAAATGTAGCACATGTGACATCAAAAGATGTCTCAATAGCTTCCACCTTTCCAAGAAGGGTTTTCGATGTAGAAGTTTCTCCACTCGTATCTCACAGTGCTCAGTACGTGAGTGTCTTTTGGACCTTCTCCTTCACTTCACCAGACTTAAGTACTTAGACTTCGACTCTTTTGCCCACCTATACCAGCATAAGCGACACAACGTAAATATGCTCAACTCTTCCAGCTTGAGCAGTAACTAGAATAGCTAAGACGCTTAGACCACAGAGAATATTACTTGAAGCTTTGGGACTAACACCTCACTCATTTTGTGGTGTAGCTACTCGACTCTGACTTGTATGACTTGTCGGTTGCATGTTGACACTGCTTTGTGAAAAGTTCTTCGACTGTTGTAGTGGTTGCTGAGACATACTTCGGGAAGTTTCACCGTTTTCTTGTACCTTCTTCTCTTTGTAGTGCTCAGGCCCGTCGTCAGTCTTTTCTTCATGTGGATTATGGATTTTTTTATTTTTTTCTTAACAATAAACAAATAAAATCTTAAAACAACTCAACAAAAGAAAAATCATTCAAATAGAAATCTAAATGCTATGTACACTATACACATGTCCCTAGGGGCTCATATATGGATTTTGTCCCCATACTCCACTGTGACACTACTATGAGGGCATATACTCTAAATTTCGTCAAAAAATTATCACAATAAAATGCAAAAATTCAATGCATCTCACAAAACATTGCCCTCTAATAGTCATAATGTTAGGTCCGCATTCAGAATGCCTCCCCCCTTCCTATTTGGAGTCATCCTTTACGACAAGGTATCGCAAAGGGTATGTGCTGTGCCTGGGCAATTAAAAGTTGTGCCTATGCAGGCCTTGTAATGTAGCCCTATTATGCATACACAGCCAATGCATGGAAAAGGTTTATGTTGTGCAAGATGTGGGTATAAGCAATTTGCTTATTGGCATTTGTTGGCGAGGCTTCCTATTCTAAGCAATGTAATGGTCTTTGAAGCTCATGTATCGTTGCTCAATTGAAGCGACTTGCTCTCTTCTAACTGTACTGTAATCGTAGGAAGAACTGTAAGAATTCAAGCGGCGATGCACTGACAACAGTTTTTTTGTTCTTCTTTGGGACCCAGTTCTTTGCGATTATTGGCTGTTTGGTTGTTGGCTCTCGTTTGGGAACCCATACTTGCCCGTGCTTCGTTTGTGTTTGAAGAGACTTCTTTGGGATCCACCTTTTTGTTGTGTGAGTCAACAATGGTCTTTGCTTCAGCCCTTGTACGCTTGGTTGGGGACGGGATTTAGGGTTTGAAGGTTGATACTGTGGTTGTTTTGGAATCCAAATGAATTCCTGACTTTTTTGTGCTTGAATCAACTTCTTTGGAGCCCAAACCTGAGCTGTGAAAGCTTGCAAGTTTGTGATATTCTTACCCGTTCGTGTACGCTTTCCTTGTTTTTGTTTTGGTGTTGGATCTTGTGATTTGTCATTAGAGATCTTTGTCTTCTTGATCCATATCTGTTTTTGGCTGAGCTGGCTTTTTGGTATCCAGATTTGTCGAGCATTTTGGCTTTGACTTGTTGTCCTGTTCTTTTGACCTATCATGGTTATTGTTGCTGAAGGGGTTGGTGATAGGGATGGCCTGAGTTGATGATAGGGGATGTCATAAGATTCATCACTATCGCTACTATCCTCAGCAAGGTTGACTTCTTGTACTTTCCCTTGATTTTTTGGCTGGTAGTGGAAAGTTACTATCTGTTTGCTCGTGGGTGGTAGTTTCTTGGAGGACTTTTCTAGCCCATTGATTAGAGCATTGTTAGCTCGTTGCTCTGGTCTTATTCCTCCTAGCTGAGTCTTTGCATCCTTATTAGGAGCCATGTATGAGGATGCTTGTGGTGGCTGTGTCTTCACAGAGGACTTTGGAATCCACTTTTGATGCACTTTATTCGTGTAGCGATGACATTGATTCCCGGGTCGTTGATCTTCTTGAAGCTCGAAGTGTTCTCCAGAGTCATAGAACTCGTCGTCTTCTTCATCTTTTGATTCTCCACATTTCTTTGTTTGCTCCTTATATCGAGAGCTTGTTGATGTCTGGATCTCTTCGTTTTCCTGGATTACACTCACTGCAAAATAAGGAACGACATCATAGCCATTTTCATCACAAAACTTTGTTGTGGGAGCATCCTCCACGGCGCACACGTCTAGAGTAGCCAAGATGTGTTCCCATCCAAAAGGCTCTAACTCTTCCTCAGGAAATGGTTCTGGGATATAGTCCTTATCCTCTATAACCCGCTCTAGGATACATTCCTCACGTTTCAAGCTACCACATTGTGAATCTCCACACATCCACAGTTCTTTAGGCTTACCTAACCAAGCTGGAAGTTCTGATCCTGCTACTGTGGCGGAATCAAACTCCTCAACCGGTGTTCTCGTCACATCCCTATAGCTATGGTCCCTCAAGTTTACCTTTGTTATGGTTTCCATGTCTCAGGTATATATGGTCATAACCCCAATCTTGGACCATTTTCAATTGTCGCATGAATGGTCTTCCGAGAATGATGTCATAGTTGTTCTTCTTGCCAAAGTCAACAACGGCAAAAGTGTGTTCATATTCAATGCCACAAGAAGTAACAAGTACTTTTTCTAGCAGTCCTAGGGGCTTTTCCTTGTGTCCGTCTGCAAGCTGCAGGGTCATTCGTGTGGATATCAAGGGAGGTTTTCCCCATTTTTTCCAAATCTCTTTGGTTGCAATGGCCACACCAGCTCCACTGTCAAGGATTGCCATGGTTTTTACACCATTGAATTCCATAGAAAGGGTGGTGTTTCCATCTTCTCCCTCATAATACTCGCCTACCTTGTTTAATGGCAGTGGCCTAGTATTTAGTTGAGGCATTTCAAGCTCTTTGATGCCTTCCTCGATTTGAGTCATTGGGGTTTTTACACCAAATTTCTCTAGACATTTACCCACATTAGCCCACATGTTTGGTATTATTCTGAGCAACTCGGCTAACATTATTGTACAGGTGACTGGGGTAGATAGAATATCTACTAGCCCCTTTGAATCGATGGCCTTGTTGGGAGACAGTCTCTGTGATGGGACTGCAACCACATCTGACTTGGTCTCGTACTCTCCCATGTAGGACGGTAGTGTTCGTAGCGAATGGGGTTGACTAACCATAGATTGTACAGATCCTTTGTCGCCCCAATACGATCGCACGTCTAGATTCATTTGAGATCCAGTCTTAAATTCCTCCATTGGTGGTAGAAACACTCCTCGTTCATCACCAGTCTCGTCTACTCGTCTTCTTAGGTCATCGGCTTCATTGGCCTCTCTGACTTATTTCCTTTACAATCCTCAGGTATAGCTTGTTGAAATCCCTCGAAAGAGTTATCCGTGGTATTCAGTACTATCCTTGGTTCTAATGCTGGGTCTTTGAGGTTTGGTCTGTGCTCATGACTAGAATCTGGCTCTTTTAGTTCCTGGTTTGGTGGGATTACTTGTGTAGACATGACATGGATCACATCCTTAGGTTTTACAACTGGTGGTTCTAGTAAAGCTTGGGCTGTTTGAATCATTTTCTGGCACATTTCAAACCTTTGCTTTTCTAGTTCCGCATCAGGATATGTCATCCACCTCTGTTCTTGGGTTTGGTTGTTTTTGAGCCTCACATCATAGGCTTTCAAGAGGGTATCTAATATCTCATTAACCTTCTCTACCAACACAGATACTCCTGAACTAGCACTTCTCGGTTTCTCATCCGTGGATGGTTCTTCTAGAGGTTTAACCATCTCTGTAAGAGAAGGTGCCTCCTTTTCCTCATGTTTTTTTATCTTCTCCTCAGCTTTGGTAAGCTTCTCAGCTAGGGATTTTTGCTCTCGTTCCCTGTGTGTTTTCATCCTAGTCTTTCTAGCTTTCCAACTATTTCGTTTGCTCTTGGTTTTCTGACTAGGTGCGTCTGTCTTTGGTCCATCATCTGTCTTTGGAATCGTGTCACTTTCCGTGTTCTTTGTCTCTGGATTCTCATCAGCTTTCTTTTGGGCTTGTGCTCTTGTAACCACTTGAACTGGTACAACATTTTCATTTTCTGAGCTACTAGGGAGCTGAACAATCCCTGATAGATTTGTCGTGATTTTCCTGATTTGGTTTGGTTTTTTCGGGCAATCGGGGATTAAGTGAGTGATGCCACACTCAAGACAATAGGCATTTACTTCAATGATCTCCGTATGAGGACATTGTTTGACCAAGTGGTTATCACGACTTTTGTGACAATCTGTCTCTGGTTGAGGAGATTCTTTTAGCATTTCCTCTTGGCTATAAGCAAGATTTGACCTAAATAAGCCGCTATTTGCAATGAATCGCAATGTCCTTTCGTCCATTTCATACCTTCTTTCTTTCGACTGAAACCCAGGAGGTGGAGGTTGTACCGGCCTCACCACTCCATGTGTTTCTCTCACATTTTGTTTCTCCGAAGGGTAGTACCCACTTTGGTTGCTATACCACATTGTAGCTGGCACTGGCATTGGTCTATTTGATGCTTCCATCATTGGCATGTATCTCATGTCTACCTGCATTCTAGGACCTGGAAACGGAGGTTGTTGTCCTAAGACAAGTTGTGGCCTTAAAACTCCTACTGGTCTTGGCGCATTCCCCGTAATGTATCTAGGTGGAGTAGGTGCTTCTGGAACAGGTTGTACATACCTCTCCCTAGCATTTTCCATGCTATAATAGCACTCTTCCTCCATATGGTTTGTCCATTTTCTCTCAATTTCACACCACTTCGGCTCTCCCGAATCAGAACTTACAAGAGGAATCAACCTCTTGACCAAGTCGTCGATAAGCTTTTCTCGATCAATAGGTGCCGTTGGCTTGGCAATGGACTCACTTATCTGTGAAACACTGTGCTGAGAGGATGTGTCATCTCCTTGACTCTTTAAGTCCGTTTCTTTGTATCCCTCACAGTTATCCACTAGATAAAGAGCTTCTTTGATCAACTCGTTTAGCGTCATCCTCCTTATCATATGCAGATCCTTCTGAAGGCCCGCATGTCTCATTCCATGGATAAAGATCAACATCAGTCGTGCTTGCGTAGGTGATTCCGCTCTCAGACAGAGCTTAATATATCTCTTGAGCCGTAATGATGCTTTGCGTACTGATTCATCCTCTTTTTGTTTGAATCTATGGATTTGCGAGATCGTGTTGTGAGCAATGCCTTTTGGTGAGAATTCTTCAATAAACTCCTCAAACAGCTCATCTAGGGTCTCAAAATCCCATTTTTCCACTGAGTCGAACCATGTATCTGCATCATCTTCTAGAGTCAATCCAAATCCCGCAAACTGTGTCGCAAAATCTGAAACTTCCTCTGCTCTAATCACTCTTCTAAAAGCCGCTACGTGATCTCTCGGATCTTTATCTCCGGAGTATTTTCTGTTTACCCATTTCTGGACTTGGGATGGTCTAACTCGTCAATTGTCTACAAGTCTAACCAGAGACTCTCCCAATCCTTCTCTCGTTATCGCTCTTGAAGGGAATCCTGGTGGCTCTCTTCTTGGAATTCCTATAGGAATTCTCATGTTTGGTGGAGGCATTTGTGGTCCTTCATTGACCAAATATCCACCTCTTTCTAGTACAGTCTGTGGATTTGTGCTTTCTACAACTCTGTATTCTCGTCCATACTTGTCGACAACTATAGATCTCCATTGACAGTCGACTCCGTATGTGTAAGCATATAAGAGCTTGTAATCCGTTATCTCTACTAGGTATGGATCTGAGCACCTATAAAGATTGACCTCATTGTCTTCAATGTATCTAGATAGTCCTTCACTCTCATGAACAATCATCCAAACTCTCTCAACAAGATGGGTCTTTATCAATTGCAAGTTTGGAAGATCCATTGTGGGAGGATATTCTTCTATCGTCGGGATCTCCAAGCTTGTGTAAGCTGAGTTTGAATCTAGGGTAGACATGATTTCTGGGCTTAAGAGCTTTCGTTTGGTTCAAGTAGACTTACTCCACTGTGTTCAAGTGCTTTGGTTAGGAAAAAGTTGAAACTATGTCCAAAACCGCAACCGTTTTCTCACAATTCTCGCAAATTGTCGCTTTCAGTCAACCCTGACTTTCGATCCGATACCGTTTGTGAAAGTTATGGCCAAAACAGTGACATGCAGGTTAGACTGGTCAAAATGAGTCCAAATTCAATTTTGAAAAAAGATTTGGGATCTCTGTGAGACCGTGAACACTTTTGTATGGTCAAAAGTACAGTTGGACCCTAAAATTGGCCTAGAGACATCCTACGCGTAGGATGTCTATATGCTCAGAATTTAACAAAATTTGGTTCAGAGCCTCCCCTTAAGTCCAGCAACACAATGGTATGCTCATAATTTCATTTGGATTTAAAAATGGCCTTGAGACATCCTACGCGTAGGATGTCTTTTTGCTCAGAATGACTTGAAATTTACACCCCAGCTTCTCCTTGATGTGCTAATCACAGTGGTGTGCTCATAAGTTGGTTTGGAGTCCTAAAGCAAGCTGGAGACATCCTACGCGTAGGATGTCTTTTTGCTCTGTTTCAACTCAAACTTGCACTGTAGCTACCCCTTGATGTGCTAAGCTCACATCTATTCTTACTTTTTGATTCTGACACCTATAGGTTGGTCAAATGATCCAGAATCTGCTCCAAAAGCCTGATGTCTGTTCTTTTGAATTCCTAGGTCAAATCAACTCCAAATTGGACCAAATTTGCCTAGGAGGCTTGACTAAGGCTATATGACAGCATGGTATGGTCACAGGAGAATTTAGCCTCTAAATCATGCCTTAGACATCCTACGCGTAGGATGTCTAACTGCTCAGAATTGCCCCAAATTTGACTCACAGACTTTCCTTAAGGTGCTGATCACTGTGGTATGCTCAGAATTTTGTTTAGAGTCCAAAATCACATAGAAGACATCCTACGCGTAGGATGTCTTTTTGGCCTATTTGACCCCAGACTTGTCCTACAGCTTCCCCTTGATGTCAGCAACCCAGTGGTATGCTTAGAATCTGGTTTGGATTTCAAAAGTCCCAAATTTTAGCTGTTCTTGCCTTTTCAGTCAAAAATGCTAAAGTCTGTTCAATCTTCCTTTCACTGACCCAAATGAGATGAAATTTATCACATGCACTCAAAACATCATGTATAACATGCACATGAAGTCACCCTATGGTTTGGTCTCAAAAATTATGCCTTGGGCACAATTTGGGTAGGATGTCTGGCAATTCTCGTCTTTTGGCTTTGATATGTCAAAATGTGGTCAAATTTCCACTTTCCAGGTGAAAATAGGGTAAAACCTACCTTCTGAACACACTGGTCAACTCAGAATTTCAAAATTTCCACCAGATCACCCTGTAGACATCCTACGCGTAGGATGTCTACTGCTGATTTTTTGAGACTAAAGTGTCCCTAATGCTTCCTTATGCTCTCAGCAAGTGCAAGTATACTTCACAATTGCAAAAACATGCAAAAATCACTCAATTTAAGCCTTTTCTGAAATTTTACATTTTCTGACTCCTCCTTTTGGCTTTTGGTCAACAAAAATAGGGAAAAACATCCAAGTCAATATGTTACTATGGTAAAACCTACCCTCTGAACCCACTGGTCCAGTTAGAATTTTCAAATTTGGTCTCCATAACCCCCTTGAGACATCCTACGCGTAGGATGTCTATGTTTACAGAATTGCAGGTTTTCTTCACAGAACCCTTGCAAATGCTCTTTTATATGCACAACATTAGTCAGTCATACAAAAACATCCACAAAAGCTTGTTTAATGCATTTTTACCCTCAAAAGCACACTTTTCCGTGATGTCAAATGCAATCAAGCACTTTAGCAAATAATTCAATACTGAATAGCTCTAGATCAAAATCCGATCACTTACCTAAAGCTACTCCTACAAATCATATGGGGTTTTGCATCTATGAGTAGAAAAACGCTTCACTGCCACACACGGACTAGTAAACGCTTTTATCACCTCACAAGTCACTCGACCACCAACAACTACTCTAATCCACAGATCCTAACTAAACCTATCTAGTCGCAGACCCTCGGCAAGACACACGCTTCCTGGCTTTCCACTTGATCACGGAATATCCTCTTCCGGATCCACTACAAAATTTGCCCGCTATTTTACATATGAGAAGTGTCATACAGCCACAAAGGACCCTGCGGGCCACAGGGTTGCATGGGCTAGGTTTGGTGAGAGTGTACTCAACATGTGTTCCTCCCGACCAAGAGGCTTGGAAAAGAAGGTTGAGAATTGGCGAAAGGCAAACGGTGCATCCCAAGGAGGCCACCCGTCAAATACCAAGAAGCCCCGACTTACGCCAATCGGTAGTATGCCCCCTACAAAGAAAGTCCCCCCACAACATCATGAGGAGAAGACACTTGATTATATTGCGGACCTTGAGAGAGTCCCTCGGACATGTGTGGGGGTAGCCGATACACTGAAAGAGCTGACAATGTCTCTGAAGCAGAAGAATGAAACACTCTTGAGGGCGGAGGGTTCCAATAAACTTGTCAAGCAAATTATGGACGACATCAAGGAATATCAGACCCAGCTGGAAACACTGAGAGAGGCCAACACTGGCGATGACGCAGAAATCAATGTGATAGAAGCTGATTTGGCTGCCAGTCGAAGGATGCTATGCCGATAAGGAATCAATGAAGTTACCTCATTGCTCGACAAGGAGATTCTAGAGCAACAGGTGCTGGTAGTTTTGGGAGTTATTTGGTTGAATTGTTTATGCTTGGTTTGGTGGGATTGGTAGTGTTAGGTACCTTTGGTAGAATTGTTTATGCTTGGTTTGGTGGGATTGGTAGTGTTAGGTACCTTTGATAGAACTGTTTATGCTTGGTTTGGTGGGATTGGTAGTGTTAGGTACTTATGGTAGAACTGTTATTATTCTAGGTAGTTTATGGTTTCCTTCGGTCTTATGGTTTGGTATTTCTAGTACTTTTTGTTAGTTTTGGTATTTTAAGGTACTTTTTGAAAGTGCTGCAAAAGGTGTTATGGTAGGTTTATTCTGATAGCTTTGGTAGTTTTGCTAGTTTTGGTACTTTTAGGTACTATTTGAAAGTGCTACAAAAGTGTAATTGGTAGTTTGATTTTGGTAATTTTGGTACTTGAAGGTAGTTTTTGAAAGTGCTGCAAAAAGTGTTTCTTTGGTAGTCTTGGTAGTTTTGGTTTTTTTGGTACTATTGAAAGTTTGATTTTGGTCGTTTTGGGAGTTTTGGTACTTTTGGTACTATCTGAAAGTGCTGCAAAAAGTGGTTTTGGTAGGTAGTTTGATTTTGGTAGTTTTGGTACTTTTAGGTACTATTTGAAAGTGCTGCAAAAAGTGGCTTTGGTAGTTTGATTTGGTAGTTTTGGTACTTTTGGTACTATTTGAAAGTGCTGCAAAAAGTGGCTTTGGTAGTTTGATTTTGGTAGTTTGGGTACTTTTAAGTACTATTTGAAAGTGTTGAGAAAAGCTTGTTTGGTAGTTTGATTTTGGTAGTTTTGGTACTTTTAGGTACTATTTGAAAGTGCTACAAAAAGTGGCTTTCGGTAGTTTTGATAAGGCTTGGGTAGTTTAGTTCTGCATTGAGGGTATTTATATGTTTTTGGTACTATATGATTCCCGAGTTTGGTAGGTTTTGGTAGTTTTGATAGTTTTGGTAGTTTGGGTTCTGTTTGGTAGTACAGTACTTAGAAGTACCAGTCTCGGTATGACTTCTTGGTAGTTTTTGAAACTAATTGGGACCGCTGGTTGTCAACAGACTGAGTATGACACTCTGGAGAAAAAATGGAAGGCAGGTCAAGAGTATACCCTATTTGTGATGGAGATGTTGTCTGATATCAGGCTTGGGAAGAGGTTTCTGCTATATCCTAGGCCCCAGGATAATGATTTGGTAAATGTGATCCCGATGTTTGGTATGTGTGTTGCATGCGGTGAGCCCTTGGAGTGCGCACATGTAGTCACAACCTTCATGCTAGAGTGCCGACACCAGTATCATCCCTTGTGCTTCAGTGCTCTGTTACAAAGCAGAGATCAGTGTGTCAAGCCGGGTTGTAATATGGTAACCTCTGATTTGGCAAAGTCCTGGGCCAGTGGGCTTCAAGTTGTCAAGAGTAAGTATGTGTGCATTTTTGAATACATATGCACACTTGCAACTCAATGAGGTTTTCATACGAGTTAGTATGTGTTGTCTTTCTTTCTGTTTGCAGAGGAGCACGATGCTGCAATTGCTGACCAGCACGCCACAAAGTCGGCTGCAAGTCGAATATGGGACGTGGATGAGGTGACAAGGGAGATATCAAATGTTCTCCATGATTTGAAGCAAGGTAATTCTGTAGGGAAAGACAATGTGACGGGGCAAAGATGTGAGGCAACAGGTGACAACGAAAGTAGAAGTGAGGAGGAGGCCAGAGATGATAAAAAGAGAGGTGACAACAAAAGTAAAAGTGAGGAGGAGGCCAGAGATGGTAAAAAGACTAAGGACAAGGAGGAAGGTAAAGTCCTTGTTGTTGTGGAGCTGGATGCGGAGGAAAGCCAGAATGCTGCCAACACAAAGCTCGATGATGCAACGGCCAAGAAGGGACAAGAAGAACCCAAAGGGACGGAGGAAGAAGCCACGAAGGGGGGTGTTGAGGAGGGGGTGGAAACCACAAAGGGGAGTGAAGGGGAGTCCAAAGAGGGGTCGAAAGGAAACAAAGATCGGAGGGAGGCCGAGGATGAGCAGGAAGAAGTATTTGCGAACAATACTGTTGTGGACAGCACCAACGGGGGCGTTGACTCTACTGCTGTCGATGCTGTTTCGAAGCGGAGTGGTGATTCCCTTGATTCCGCGACGCTGTAGGAACTTTTTGGTTTGCAGAGAAAGAAGCGCAATCGCACCCGTGATCAATTATCCCATGCATGCAAACTGTAGCTAGTGAGAATCTGTTGTATTCCGCACTATATGCTTTTTAGTGACTGAGTCAACTTAATTTTTTGGCCTTGAGCTTTATTTGTTCTCTCTATCTGGTTCTGTGTTGGTATGTTACCTTTCGTTACATTACAGTTTCACTTGTCCTCACTATATGTGCATTAAACTACCAAATTTGGTAGTTTTGGTACTCTTGAACTTGGGTGCACGCCTGTCCACTATTACAATACCAATTTGGTACTTCTTGAACTTGCTGTTTTGGATAGTCCTTATTGCTTGTGCAATACAGTATCAAATTTGGTAGTTTTTGGTCCAGTTTTCTGTTTTATATATGATGTTTGCACTGTGTATTTGTCCCCACTCATTATGTCTGTTGGTGCTGTAGTCAGTTGGTGGCTAGATGAGACACCGGCAAGCACATTGCTGCAGCCTGATGTGGCTGCTAGACCCCAGTGGATGATTGTGATTGATTTTAATGGCGTGCTAATAACCAGCTACAACAAAATCCCTGAATCCCTTCAGTGCCTGAAAGAGAAGCACATGCCACGGGTAGTCTATCTCCAAAAGGATGTAATTCGTCTTGTAAGGCCGGATGCGGAGCAGTTCCTTCTACGGCTTAAACAGAAAGCCAGCCTAGTGTTGTGGTCCTGCTGTAGAAGGGAAAAACTGTTACACATGGTGAATGCGTGCTTCCCCAACCATAGAAGGAAAAAATATTTTGCAGGTAAAGCATGTCCGCTTTGAATGTTGCAGGACATAAGTTACGCATACCTCTAACCTGTGTATGCACTGTGTATTTGTCCCCACTCATTATGTCTGTTGGTGCTGTAGTAAGTTGGTGGCTAGATGAGACACCGACAAGCACATTGCTGCAGCCTGATGTGGCTGCTAGACCCCGGTGGATGATTGTGATTGATTTTAATGGCGTGCTAATAACCAGCTACAACAAAATCCCTGAATCCCTTCAGTGCCTGAAAGAGAAGCACATGCCACGGGTAGTCTATCTCCAAAAGGATGTAATTCGTCTTGTAAGGCCGGATGCGGAGCAGTTCCTTCTACGGCTTAAACAGAAAGCCAGCCTAGTGTTGTGGTCCTGCTGTAGAAGGGAAAAACTGTTACACATGGTGAATGCGTGCTTCCCCAACCATAGAAGGAAAAAATATTTTGCAGGTAAAGCATGTCCGCTTTGAATGTTGCAGGACATAAGTTACGCATACCTCTAACCTCGTTTTTTGGCATTAGCAGATATTCTCTCCCAAGAGGACTGTGAAATATGGAAGCCCCGTATGTTGGAGGTGCCGGTTGTGCCCAAAGACATGGGCGATAAGCCCGTTTTCCTGAAAAAGCTACGGACGTTGTGGGCAAGGCACCCGAAGTACGATGCCAACAACACTATTCTTGTAGATGATTGTAGATACAAGTCTCTGAAAAATGACTATGAAAACTGTATGGCAATCCGATCATACGATCCCATGGTAGTAGGAACCGATTAACCATTTTACTTGCTGGATTTTGTTTTTCCTTGGTTGCTCCGCTGGATAAGGGATCGATACCCAACAACGTACACTCGCAAAAACCCAGTCTTTGACACTGAAGAAGATATTTTTGGGTACATTACCAATTACTTCATACAGATGGAGGGGTACTCCTATAAATTTGATCCCTCGAGGTAGGAGATTGCCATAATCATGTAAATAGTGAAATTTTGTAACCCGACACTATACATAATGGAAAACCACTTTTCTAGTTCAGACTGTCTTCGTATCTTGAAGGCTCTACTGTTGAAACCTCTGACTAATTCTGTTTAAACCTCTTGGAGCTAACCAGGTTGCCCAACATTTTAATTTTTGAGGCAGATAGCATCTATGTTTGGCATACCTTTCATGTTATCAGCGTAGTTCTAGACAAACGAATAGACAAACTGAAAAATACCAAGAAAAAAAGTAAACCATGAGTGATACACCAAATTGGTAATATAATAGTGGACATACGTACACCCAAGTTCAACAGTACCAAATTTGGTACTATAATAGTGGACAGACGTGCACCCAAGTTCAACAATACCAAAAAGTACCAAATCTGGTAGTGTAATAGTGGACAGACGTGCACCCAAGTTCAACAGTACCAAAAAGTAGAGATATATTGAGGACAACTGAAACAGTAATGTAATGAAAGGTAACATACCAACACAGAACCAGATAGAGCAATAAAGTAAACCATAAGTGATACAGCAAGTTCAAGAAGTACCAAATTGGTACTGTAATAGTGGACAGACGTGCACCCAAGTTCAACAGTACCAAAAAGTACCAAATTTGGTACTATAATAATGGACAGACGTGCACCCAAGTTCAACAGTACCAAAAAGTATCAAATTTGGTACTATAATAGTGGATAGACGTGCACCCAAGTTCAACAGTACCAAAAAGTACCAAATTTGGTACTGTAATGCACATATAGTGAGGACAACTGAAACAATAATGTAATGAAAGGTAACATACCAACACAGAACTAGATAGAGAGAACAGATAAATCTCAGGGCCAAAAAACAAGTTGACTCAGTCACTAAAAAGCACATAGTGCGGAATACACTTGGTACTGTTGACTACCAGATTTGGTACTATTGACTACCAGATTTGGTACTGTTGACTACCGGATTCAGTTGTTCAATCAGGGCTTCTCATTGGCCTCAAGTAACATGGACGCACCTTCGTCGATCTCATCATCATGATATGGCATGCTATTGTATATCCTCTCATATACTTCAGTAGACAACTTGTATTGTAAAATTTGACCTAGGGATCCTGCAATAGGCTCCATCGGGAAACGTATGGCCCTAACAAGATGTGAGTAGATCATTACCGGAGATGTGTGATCCAATAGACGGTATGTATCAGCTTTTCCTTTAACTTGGCCATAAAAAAAGCCTTCAACAACCTTCCCTCCTCTAACAATTTTGTTATGCCACTTATCCTTTTGTGCTTTCACCGTTTGGTACAACACTTCTGTGCATTTGATACTGTAGAAATCTTCGTTTTCCTGAGCTGTTTTCACTGCAAAATTATCCCCTATGGATAGCATGCCGCTTAATATTTCAGGGCATCCTTCATATAGTGGCAGGTTGGACACTTGGCTCATCGGAATCGATGTTGAATCTCCACCCTCCTCCTCGTCATTTGATTCGTCATCCCTAATTGTATCCCCGGACTCTGGCAATGGTTTGATGCAAACATACTTCCATTCTTCAATGTGCATTCTGTTCCTGCATCTTCTCCACAACCCACGCATACACGGATCACAAAAGCATGAAAGTGATCGAAAGCGTATGGCGGTGCGGTTGTCCTGTGAATAGCCATCAGCACAATGAAATGAGCGGCAGGCAACGATGCGCTCACAATCCCATTGCAGATTGTGCTACACTTCATCCGTGCCAATAAGCCAAAAGACTCTTTGCATATTACACCTTTGAGACTGTTTTCGTGGCTGAAAAGTTGCTTTTAGAAAGTTGACAACATCGGCTTCACACTTCATACGCCAGCCATCTAGTTTCAATTCCTCATGCGTCAAAGTTCTCTTGATGACTGCCCCTGCCCCATCATGCTCACCTTTTCCATGGCCGGATGCAAAGAAGTTATGCATCATGTGCAAGCCTGTCATTTGATAGTACCTGGCCACAAAATAGTAAGGTCTACGGGCCTTGAATTGTGAAGCAGCACCATCTGACCAAACCCAATGTTGTTGCAGAGAATGTCCTCATTCTTTCAGCCACTTGTCATGCAGCAAGAAACAATGTTGTACAAACAATGTGTCATGCTGCTTGTGCACAAGTATTGTGACTTGGGTAGACCACCAATGCATTGACTGAATTTCATTCTGAACGTTAAAGGAATAATTCTCCGCAAATTCAATAACAAATACTACAACGCTGCTAGGAAAATTTTGCAAATAGTCCTTGAATTGTTGGGCTTGCCAACGGAAGACAAAGTTGTGCCTGATGAGGCCTGTCAGATGGGATGAAAATAGGCTGAGAAAAGTCCCACTTTTCATGCGTTGCACAATCAAGTCCTTTCTCTTCTTCTCACTCCCACCTTCGTGAACCTGTGCTGTTCCAACCTCCATGAAAACCTTCACAGACACCTCCTTGCTATCCTCTGCTATCTCATCGGGACAAAATGTCAACCTCCGTACTCCACATTGTGAGTAGTCCCCCATCAAGCATTTCTTTGCATGGTATTCACAATTTGGAGGCTTTGGACACATGATGGATTCCCACATACCGGTGATGTGCTGACACACTGCTTGGTTTGCAAAACACGTTCCTCTCTCATCACCTCTGCAACAAACGGAGCAAGTCCAAAGGTGACCTTTCCCGTGGTGCCCAAACTTGTTCTGCCGCATTTGATAAAGGGCCTCTTTGAAATAGAGCATCTGCACATGAACCACACAGCAGCAAGTATTTTTGTCCTTCAACTTCCGTACAGAGTATGGCTTCAATGCCTCGAAGCATCTAAGAGACACTCCCACTGTTTGGTGAGCCTTCTTGAATCTTTGGTACAGCTCAACCTATGGCACAAAAACAAAACGATTCAGAAAAAAACCAACTTCATGGTACTGGTAAAATTCCACTACTGTAGTAGTGCCAAAACTGGCTTTAGACAGTTCCAAATATGGAACCGTAGATTTGGTACTGTCGATAGCTTTGGTACTCTATAGATATTATTTGGTACTCTACATATAGGCTTTGGTAATATCAGAAGTGTGGGGTACCCTGTAAATAGACTTTGGTCCTAGAGTGGTAGGCTTTGGTACTCTACAGATAGGATCTAGTACTCTTCATAGAGGATTTGGTACTCTACAGATAGTCTTTGGTGGTATCCGATGAGTTCGGTACTCTACATATAGGCTTTGGTACTATATAAAGTGTGGGGTACCCTTTAAATAGACTTTGGTCCTATAGTGGTAGGCTTTGGTACTCTACATATAGGATCTGGTACTCTTTAGAGAGGATTTGGTACTCTACAGATAGTCTTTGATGGTATCTGATGAGTTTGGTACTCTGTAAATAGACTTTGGTTCTCTATACATAGGCATTGGTACTGGATAAATAGGTTTTGGTACTCTGTCGAGAGGGTTTGAAACTCTATGGATAGGCTTTGGCACTCGATGCTAGGATTTTGTACTCGATATACCGGATTTGGTACTCTACAGATTTGAGTTGGTACTCCATAGATAGGCTTTGGTACTCGATATACCAGATTTGGTACTCTACATATGTGCTTTGGTACCCCATAGATAGCCTTTGATACTCAATAGATAGTATTTGGTACTCTACATATAGGCTTTGGTACTATCAAAAGTGTGGGGTACCCTATAAATAGACTTTGGTCCTATAGTGATAGGCTTTGGTACTCTACATATAGGATTTGGTACTCTACAAAGAATATTTGGTACTCTACAGATAGTCTTTGGTGGTATCCGATGAGTTTGGTACTCAAATAGTTTTTGGTTCTCTATACATAGGCATTGGTACTGGATAAATAGGTATTTTTACTCTATCGAGAGGGTTTGAAACTCTATGGATAGGCTTTGGCACTTAATAGCTAGGATTTTGTTCTCGATATACCGTATATGGTACTCTAGAGATCTGCTTTGTTACTCCATACATAGGCTTTGGTACTCGATACACCGGATTTGGTACTCTATAGATGTGCTTTGGTACTCCATAGATAGCCTTTGGTACTTGATAGACAGGATTTGGTACTCTACATATAGTCTTTCGTACTATCAAAAGTGTGGGGTACCCTGTAAATAGATCCTGGTCCTATAGTGATAGGATTTGGTACTATAGAGAGAGGCTTTGGTGGTATCCGTTGAGTTTGGTACTCTGTAAATAGACTTTGGTTCTCTATACATAGGCATTAGTACTGGATAATTAGGTTTTGGTATTCTATAGAGAGGGTTTTAAACTCTATGGATAGGCTTTGGCACTCGATAGCTAGGATTTGATACTTTATAGATATTCTTTGGTACTGTAAACACCCTCTACTGTACAGCAGACTACCAAATTTGGTACTGTCTGGACCAAATAAGCCTTAAGTAGCACCAAACAAGATGTACAATTACTAGAAGTTGTTGGTACCTGAGATTCGTCGAGTAGATGCATAGGATGTTTGATGACACTTTTCCTTTCAATTCTCATCTTGCATATGTCTTTCTTGCTAGGTGAAACTCTGCTCTCTGATGTCCAAAAGGCATATACCAAATCTCTTGTTTCATTGGTAATAACGGTTCCTCGTGGCAATTGTCTCTCACAAGCACTCAATGGAAACACTTCATCTTCATCTTTATTCTCTAGCCGTGAGCTTGTTGCAACTATATTCCTTTGATGGATCCCCAGGATACTAGCCATTTTGGATTGATTTACTGATTGTGATTTTGTACTATTGTTCAGAATCATTGCCAAAGATCTTCTCTTCACAAAAAGTTCACTTGCTGAATGAGGGACCTTGATTTGAGTCAAAGTGTTGACACACCCGATACAACAGTGTCTTTGACTTTGCTGAAATTCGATGGTTGCATCAAGGAAAATGTTTGGTGGTCCAGGAGTTGCTGGAATATTTTCTTCTGCTCATTCTTTACAATCCCTACTGTTTGCTTGTGCCAACATCGATCCACTGCTGCACAAATGTTCTTTCTTGACCTGGCTTTCGGTAATCCAAGAGCAGACGTAGGATGTCTTTCCTTGCTTCTCTGTGCGCGTTTCTTTGCAGCCCAATAATCATGAAGAAAATCCTGATTACCGATACATGTAGGTGGAATACTAGTGCTAATGGAATTGATGTGCATCTACTAAACATTGCTTGGGCCACCTTGTACCTCGTCAAAAGAGAGGAACTGTGTGTCACCTTCCATCTCGTCGATAGAGAGGAGCTGTGCATCACCTTCTACCTCGTTGAAAGAGAAGTCCTGAGCATCACCTTCTATTTCATCGAAAGAAAGGTCCTGAGCATCACCAAGCCAGTAATCTCCTGCGCTACTATCCATTTGCAAATATATATATATATCTATATCTATATATATATATATATATATATATATATATATATCTATATCTATATATATATATATATATATATATATATATCTATATCTATATATATATATATATATATATCTATATCTATCTATCTATATATATATATATATATATATATATATATATATAGAGAGAGAGAGAGAGAGAGAGAGAGAGAGAGAGAGAGAGAGAGAGAGAGAGAGAGAGAGAGAGAGAGAGCTCTTGAACACAGCAGCTTGGTGGCTATGGAGGCGGCAAGGAAGGCGAGAAGGTTCAAAACTTAGAGAGACACACAAGGAGAGGGACGTGTGAGGGAGGGAGGGAGAGAGAGAGAGGTGCTGGAGTGAAAGCTCCCAACCGTAACCCCACCCCCCGGCCCCGCCGTCACCCCCCACCTCTTCTTAGGATTGCATGCTTCTAAAGTTTAAAAAAACGTCCACTTAAAAAAGAAGTTTATTTGCCCTCCCCAATTCCAAAAAAATGCCCATGGTTTTTACACACAAGAATCACCAAGCATATGTTGTGTCAAGGACACTCCTTTTTGTACCACCAAACCATGCTTTGACCCTTGCAACTTTAGGGTAGGGTGCAACTTTTCCTTGTCTTACATTAAAACGAATCTATATTTCTCTAACTGTATAATTGGATTTAAAAAAACGTGCTTAGTTGAGCTTGAGTTGTATTAATCACAAAAGGTTGCAAAGAGACCTGGACTATCTTTTTCAATATAGGGGTTTCCAAAAGAAAAAAACACGCTCCCCAAACTAACCTTACTTGTGTGGCATACGATTTTGGTTCCTACTACAAAGGAGTTTTCACCATCATGTCTCCAAAACAACATTAGAGTCTAGAGGACCACTCTTCTTTTAAAAGAGAAGCGTATTTTTGGACTGCCATAAAGCCCTTAATACAATAGCTCTTACTATGCAAACATCCGTTAGAACATCCATAGAGGTATTAGTGGTGGTGGTGATGGTATGGCAATAGAATTGAAGAGCAAGTCATAGTAGTGGTAAAATGAGGTTTGTGTGTGTGTGTCTATGTGTAAAATGAGGTTTATGTTTGTGTGTGTGTGTGTCTATGTGTGTGTGTGTGTGCATAGTAATGAGAAGAGTATGAGAAGGAGGAGGAGGAGGTGAGAGAGAGAGAGAGAGAGAGAGAGAGAGAGAGAGAGAGAGAGAGAGAGAGAGAGAGAGAGAGAGAGAGAGAGAATACTCAAAGTATTGTGGTCTTTGTCATCTTTAGACTGATTGTCAACAATGGTGGATACAGTGCCTTATGAATATTACCATGGAAAATGAAGTTCAAAGCCTCGAGGTTTTATAAGTGGCAAGAGCTTCAGAGAAGGAATTGCGAGAAACAGATAGAGAAAATAGGTCATAGGTCACCTGATCATGTTAAGCCAAAGATCCCAAAAAAAGGGGAATAATTCAAATGAAGAAGATGCAAGTGAGAAGACTAGAAGATTTTGAATGCTCCTAATGAGAAAGATGGAGAGTTTGCAATGAGGGATACCCAAGAGGCCACCATTGTGGAATGACATCAGGAAATTTGCAAATGCCAACAATTTGATTGTTGTTTAGGCAAAAATAATAATTGAGGGACACTATGCAAATTCTTTCTATGCCTTCAAAGAGCCGATGCGCAAGGTACTCTAGACAAACTCCCCACTCATACTACATCCCTTCTTATGAACAAAATTCAAGGAGAGTCTATTTGTGCATTGGGTGTACTCTTATGAATGGAAAATGCAAATGTGGTGTAATTAGCTGGATGTGAAGTGTCAAAAACAACTACTTCAGAAGGTCATTTTTGAGACAAAAGTGGACAAGAACAACTTTGACAATTTCATATGTATGCTACATAAGGGCATTAGTGTAAGTGTTTGATGATCAATCTGAAAATGGGAATAGTATAGTGAGATAAGTTATAACTATCTTGATAAACAAAATAGTGCAGTGATATTGGGGGAAAGGGAGGCCCAGAAGCAAGAAAACAAACACAAGTTCATGACTACAATAGGGACTCCAAGGTAAATCTACTTAAGGAAAGAAAAGGTGAGATAATGTAGAAATTGGTAATTTTATATGAGAAAGGCAGAGTGTGAGAAAAACTATCATGTTTTTATGTGAGGTAAACTAATTGGGACAAGGATAGAGGGACATGAAATATCAAAATTCAATAAATTGAATCTTTGAGAGAAGCTCAAGATATGAACAACAATGGTGATGGTGGTGGAAGTACAATGTTTTGAGTTAGAATATCGAGGATTGACATGAAACTTATTAAAAAACCCTACATCAACATAGAGAACGATGGAGAGAATATGTAGAAGAGAGATCAAAATCACTATGGTGAAAAAAAGCAGAGGAAGTAGAATAATAATCTAAGAAAAATCCCCCTGGCATCATTACGAGAACCTTAGATGAGCAAAAGAAGAGTTTGAGAAATGATGCCAACAAATTGTAGGAGATTCAAAGAGAGAAAGGTAGAAATTGATGAAGAATTAAGCTGGAACGTAAATTGGTCAGCTTCATTATGGCAAGGCATGGAGGTTAAAGGGGCCTCACTCAAACATTTAGGGGTAAAACTTTACCTTACACTCAATAGTGAGAACACTCCCTAAAATGTATGCATGCACCATTATGTGCATACTCACACTTTCCCCATGGAACCATATAGGGTCACACGTGCTACTCTCTTGCTAAAACACGTGCTACACATTTGATAGTCACATGCTACTTGCGGTAGCTCATATGACCCTTGCCATTAATGTTCTCTCAAGTGGGGCTCCTAATTTTAGTGGTGGAAAACCATGATGGCTGAAATGCTTGATGTATCTATACACCGTGGTATAGATAATCCTATACAAGTTTAAGACCATCATGAACTCAGCTTGATCTTTGCACTAGAAACATGCAGTGCTAAAGTAACACCCAAAATATCATCAATGACAAGACTCTTTCTTGTCCATTAGTGCCCATGGGTTCTCCACTAGGTAGATCAATTCGATCTGGAGAACAATCACCCATGGATTAAAAAAGTTGGCTCTTAGCCCTTTGAAAACAGATGGCTCTTAGCCATGATGCTAGTTTCAAAGTAGTGTTAAATATATTGAGAAAAATTAAAACTAATTCTTGTGTCAATTAATTCTTATGACATCCTCACCAATTTCTTGCTAACAGCTGGAGGCTGGAGAACTTTGGCTCCTGACTATGCACATGAATACTAATTTTATGCCAATTTCTTGTTCAGAGTCAGAGCACTCTAGCTCTTGATGACTGTGCACATCCAAAACATGCATCAAATGCCTACTTTGGAGAGTTTTTGTGAAAACAAATATAATTTTATTAGTCCTTTTACGTATGTTTTGGTGCATACTATACTTGGATTATAGATTATCCTACAAGCATACAAAAGTTTGCTTGTATGATGCTCTCATAGAGAGAGGTAACAAAAAATAGAAGTCACATTTTAACTCACCTACCTTGTATGTCTTCATGATTGTAACTGGGTGACCTAAGTAGAGCACTTTGTCTATGAATTAAGTCCTTGTGATTTAAGTTTCTTTTAGTGTTGTTGTGCGTTTCAAACAATCGATAACTTACCTCATCCTTGACATAGTAGATGGTGATATAGCAGAAGATTAAAAAATGAGTGATGGAATTTATTCCACCATATTGGCATGCCATGCATACAATAAAAGAGAAAAATAAATCCTTGGCTACAAGGGTGGCATCAACCGTGTGAGTCAATACTAAGAGTGTTGTGCACAAGCTAGGTTGGCATGGATACATCATCATTTGATGTTATCAAATGTACAATGTGATCTTATATCCCTATCTTGCCAAAATTAGGGATTTAATATTTATGTGATTAACTAAAATTTGATGTGATCACAAAGTTTTATTACATATTTACATAATCACACTCAAAAGAATTACAAACAAGCCCGTTGAGAGAAACTTGGAAACCCACAAAAAGCCCATTGGGCATTTAAATTTTCCCTACGGGCCCGCCAGGGGAACCCTAAAGCTTGGCGGGCCTGCAACTAAATATATAGAGGGCCCCGTTTGGAACCACTGGGTGTTTTTTCTTGAGCCATTCTGAGAGAGAGAGAGAGAGAGAGAGAGAGAGAGAGAGAGAGAGAGAGAGAGAGAGAGAGAGAGAGAGAGAGAGAGACGCGTCCACCTTTGCAGGTACATCGAGAGGAGAGAGGGAGAGAGGAGGTCGTGTGGGAGCATGCTCTGCATCGTAGTGTGCGGTAGCAGTGGATTACCTAACCACAAGACCTGTGTGTATGTGTGTGTGTGCACGCACACACAATGCGTGCACGCGCACACATTGTGTGGTAGCATTTCTTTTGTTGTATTGCATGACAGCCATAAGGTAGCTTACCACACAATGTGAGTGTGTGCATAAGCCATTCTACGCAATAGTGCTTACCAATAAAACTGTATTTGATATGTTGTTTTTTATTGTCCATTGCAAAAATGACACCAAAGCAAAAGAAAATTATTAAGTGTTCCATTAAAAAAGGATGTATTTTGATAACATCTTCATGTGCATCTAGATGGTTGCATACAACAGATTAATGAAAGTGACGTCTTCATCAAAGATCTCACTAGCGCTATCTGGGAGAACAGAGAGTGCAAGTTGTAAAGCAAAGGCTAGTATGAGTTTTTGATTCCTATAGGGATCATAGAATTTGACCCCCACCACAAGATTAGGACAGTCCTGGGCAATATGAAAGTGTGTTGTAGAGACTTTAAAGAAGATCTTCCTCCCACTTGCAATATGACAAAAATAGAGATGTGGAACAAACAATGGGAGAAGTAGAAGGTAAAGATGAAGCGGGTGAAAGATCAAGACCAAGCCTCCGTACCCAAGAGATTAAAGATGGCCCAAGATGCGCAAGCGACTGTGGGTGGCCAATCAGATACTAGCAGCACCGCCACAATCATGTACACAACATTAAATACCAAGTGTGCTCATTTGATTGGCATTCCCCACGAAGCCCTGGTGGAAGGTGCAAGGATTCAACATTATACACCATTAGAAGAATTTCTTTCTTTCCAAAGCACATAACATATGTAGGAAAGTGCTACAAGGGACTGGCCACCATGTCATCCACACTTGGCCCATATTTGGAGCCTTCTGATCAAGGTTGCAAAACACGAACATAATGGGCATCATTACATGGTATGCATCTATTACACTCCTCCACCAAGCATTTTGCAGTTCTTTGCATTGTCCATGAATATAGTTCTTTGCAAGCATTTTAAAGTTCTTTTCATTATCCAATGAGTACTTAAATGACATTTTCAACACCGATTTCTTTAATTACATTAATCAAGACCTCAAAAATGCATTTCCTCTCCCTATGCAGACTATTCTGTAGGGTTAGTTGTTGTCACAACAGGATTAGGAGAGTTGATATTTGACTCTATCTGCTCTTGAAATGCATCCATAACAGAGCTATGTACCTATTGTCGCTTGCCACCCTTTTTGTAGCTCTTCTCTCAAAAGCTTTGCAATTGTAGGCACTTGAGGATGTTCACATTTCTTTACAATTCTTTGTAATGCTACCCAAAAAATGATCTCTAATACAAGGTTCACCGCCTGATTTTGTAGTGATGAAAAATTTACATTGCCACTCCATATACTGACTGCATATGTGTGAGCATAATCCCACTCTTTGCAAGGTCTTTTTTATTCTTTGCCTTCTTTGTACCACTTGTGCCAACATTTTGCTCCATTGCTTTTAATTTAATTCTAAAGGCATAAGAACTAGATGTTTAATTTTAAAAACATTTTCTCTGGTCCAACATATATTATAAAAACAATCACTAAGACATTAATCAAATCTACACAGTATGAGATTTTCAATGCACTCTAGTCAATCCACATATCGACCACATATGTTGGGAGAAAACATACAGATTGCAATGCACTCTGTACATGGCATTATGCATACAACAATGCTATGAATTTGCCAATGCAATTATAAATATGATGATTAGATATACATCCTCTTCAATTTGCAAACAATAAGACACATCTATTCTCAAATGCTACGAAGAATAATCAATTTCTACATTGAAACGATGATAACTATTTGCAAAACACACAAAAGCAATAATATCTATGATTGATCATCTCATGCACTAACAATCTTTCATAATACATAATGCACTCCCTATATAAGAAAATGCATAAAACAAGGCAATGAAGTCTTCAAAACAATTACACAATTGAGGACTACTTGTACCCAATCAAGGACCGTAGCCCCCTTATGCATCCAATTCAATATATAATAGCTATTTTCACCCAATTAAGGATTATAGCTCTCATATTGTGCAATGACAATGTATATCAACTCAAATCTATGATGCTGTAAAATGCAAGCATTCAAGGATATTTATATACCTAGTACACTAGTACAGGGCATCCCACCCTTGACTATCTACTTGTCATTTACATATGCTCATCTTCTAAAACCAACTCCGGCCCTTTTATGGACGAATGGCTTCATCGCAATGAGAACCACTCTCCAAATTCTCAATTGTTTTGACTTCGTACCTTTATGTTCGGTGAAGGATTTTAATATTTTAAGAAGTGGTTAATGTATTAAGAATCATGCTTGACCCCAAAGGAACCCGTTGGTGCAACCAAAGTTGGTCTACGAAGAGAAGTTCTCTATGGCGAGATATGGGTGCTAGCATGCACATGGCAAAGGGCTAAAGCAGGAACGAAGGCCTTGGGAGAGCATGTCGTGGAAGAAGTGTATGTCTAATATGGTTTTTTTAGGCCAAAAAGGCCCCAGAATGGTCCAACTAGAATAGCATGTAAAGGTGCCCAAAATGCTGAGTCAGTGTTCTAGCATGTGGTCTTTGAGATGCTCTATGAGCCTGTCTAGACGGCTTGTCAAACGGAGTCCCGATGTGAAAGTTATGATTGTCCGAAGATGGAATGCTTTGCAGATCCCCAACGGGCAGGGTAGGTACAGACAGGTGGCCAAAAATAGGATCAATGGGTACGCTTGTAAATCTCAAGCTGTGAAGCATGCTCGGTTTTTTG
The DNA here is from genome assembly GCF_014529385.1 of Adiantum capillus-veneris. Taxonomy (NCBI): domain Eukaryota; kingdom Viridiplantae; phylum Streptophyta; class Polypodiopsida; order Polypodiales; family Pteridaceae; genus Adiantum; species Adiantum capillus-veneris. Next base: position 106,346,272 of record NC_140954.1, on the reverse strand, counting down.
GTTTGCCATTCGGAGCTCAGACGGGAAAGTTATGGCTTGTGGAATATTTGCAGGGGGTCGGGTACGTGCTCATCGGGCCACATGGTAGGCGTGCTGACAGAAGTTTTTTGAGCTTGCCAAGGTTTTGAAAATTTGCATGCGACATGGGGAGTTAGCCGAAATTTGCGGCCTGTCGATCAGATTCAAAGACATTGCAATATAGATAGTTCAAGCTAGTAGGCAATCATGATGAAAAGAGATCGGCCGGTTTTTTCCATTTTCGGACATGTTGTACTCCAAGACTAGCATGACATCCAGTGGTGGACGAGGGCTAGAATAGGGAATCAGTATGGGGAAATTCTCATGCGGCGTGATCGGGAAAACTCAGTTGGCAAATTTGAGCGCATGGAGCAACGATGTCATGGGAATCCTATATTGTAGTTCTTGCTTTATAAGTGCATAGGGAAAATAGTGGCTTCACTTTTGGGGAGGAAAAAAATAAAAGCAAGAAGACAAGAAGTAAAGTCCCAAGCTAAGAGAGAAAGAATGTTTTTTTCTTCCCTGGGAGTAGCCAAGGTCATGGTGTTTTGAAGGTTGTAATGGTCTTTTTTGAGTCAAGATTGCACCTGTTTTGCCTCGTGTGATGTTGATTTCCCCCTCCCCTTTTCTGTTTCTCTGGCTCTCGTTGTGGCGTGCAGTGTTGGCAGTGTGGAAGTGTGCATGCCCCCCCAAACCGATGACTTGTGTGTGTGCACAGAGAGAGTGAGTAAGAGGAGTCATGTGGGTTGAGAGGGGTCGAGATTAGTAGCAGTGGTGTGTGCGTGTGGGTGGGTGATCTTCTCGGCGGTAGGTCCATCGGGTAGAGTGCAGGCGAGGCCATGCTAGTGAAAGTTGTTTTTTTGAAGGTGTTTCTGAGAGGATAGGGGTGTTGTGAATACCCTGAGCTATATAGGGGCAGTTGCGTGTGTTGGGTGTGTTCCCCATTCCCCCTCTCCATCTTCTGGTCCCCCACGGAGGAGCACACTGATTGCTCCCAGTTAAGTGAAGAGAATCAATTTTTGGTGTTGGTCGACATGGTGTCTTGAAGCTATGGGCTGATTTTATAGGTGAAGAGAATCTTGATGAGTGGGTTGCAGACTTTGAGCTGTATATGATGTCGTTGTGTATGCCGAACGAGGACAACAAGATGCAGAAATTTCCTTTGGTGATGCGCGGGAAGGCAAATGTATGATACAAAGATTTAGAAGGTGAGCCGAGGCATGCTTGGCCGGCTCTATGAGCGCATTTCCTACATTATTTTTGTAAAGAGACGTCGGCAGTCGAGATGGATGCCAAGCTGAAGGCACTCAAATAGGATGTAAGTGAAGATTTCAATTTGTTTTTGGATCGTTTTGAAGTGTGCTGGGTAGAGTTAGCGGGTGCCATGCAATTGGCCAATGAAGACTACTTCAAACTGGATATATTCATGGCATGTCTACATCCTAAAGTGAGGGAGAAAGTGGATTTTGAGAGCCTAGAAAACTATAATGGTGCATTGGCCATCACAAAGGCAAAAAGCACCAAAATCAATAAAGAAGATTGAACAGGGTGTGTCGGGTTATGAAGCAGTGGTCCAACCTCAGGGTCTGAGGGTTGCTATTCATGATGAGAACCATGCAAATCAAGGTGTAGCCGTTGTGCCACAAAATTGGGTGCAAACCGTGCAGGATTTGTCTGAGAAAATGTAAGAATTGCGGCTAAGCGTGATGGATAGAGGTCAACCAAGACGAGCAAGGGGCAAGGCAAGGCCACTGCTTGGCCGGTGTTACAATTGCGGTGAAGAAGGACACTATGCACCAGATTGCCCTCATCCGCTAAGAGAAAGATGTGGTATTTATCCATTGTTTGGCAGAGGTAGAGGCCAAGTACAGCTCAATGGCCCAAAGGAGCAGGTAGTTGAGAATCAGGTGTTGCCAGCTCCTCTGGATGGTGGTGAAGTCCCTAGAGTGAATATCCTCGGAATGGATAAGCAGGAAGTTGAAGTCTTGGCCAATAAAAGAGCAAGGATGGAAAGAGATACAGAAACCAAGCGGGAGACAAGGGCCCATAAAGGTAAAGAGAAAGTGTACAAAGGCAAGGAGAAATCGAAAACTAGCAAGAAGAGAAGATGTCGCAAAATCAAGCAAGTAGACTTTCAGCTAGGGCGCGACTACCCCGAATACGACCTGGTAAGCGATGTTCAAAATCAAAAGGCTAAGGTTATCTTTGGTCAGTTGTGTTGGCTTTAAACCCCAAGCTACAAAGACAGTGGTCTACAAGTGTCAACACGAGGCTGCCAAAGGCTAAGGGAAATGTGCATGCAATACAAAACATGGCATTGAGAGTGGGTAGCCCGATGGATGTCCTTCCTCTAGTGGATACGGTCATTGAAAACAGGATGCAAGTTCAGCCCTATATAGATGGCGGAGCACAGGTTTGGGTCATGATGGAGGCTGCTATGAAGGAAACATGGGTCAAACCAGTAGCTAAATCAAATGTACGCATGAGGATCGCTATCCATACCAAAGTGAGGTGTTTGGGAGTGGCTCAAGAGACGTAAGAGTGAAAGTGATGGGCATTGAGTGCCTAATCAATTTCTTTCTGATGAAAGCCGATGATAATGCTTATCCAATCATCTCATGGCTACTTGCAATAGGGGCTAAGTAGGATTGGGGGAGCAGAGTGTTCACCTTGCCTGACAAAGAGAGAGGGAGACATGTGGTTCTTGATTTGAAGACCAAAGTGAGCCGTTTTCACCCTGTGGCAGAAAAAGACAAAGATGACACGACAAGCTACGAGTATGATACCGAGATGGCCTATGATGAGGGATACACAGATACTGAGGAAGAGGAAAGCGAGGATGATATGCTAAAGATAGATCCTGACTTGTTTGGGGTCACTTTTGAAGGCTCCCATATAAAAGGAGAGGTGCAACCACAGTTTCATGGCATAGGTGCGGAGGAGGTAACTGCTATGCTAAGCGAATATTTGACCAAGAAAAAGAGAGAAGGCTATGTTGAGCTGGGTGCCTTTTTTCCAAATTTATTTGCAACAAAGTATGAGGATCTACGAGGAGCAAAGGGTACAAAGCACAAGATAGTTCTTAAAGAAGGGTGCAAAACAAAGGCGTAGAAGCTAAGGAGGTTAGGGGAGATTCAGAAGGAGGCTCTTTGGCAAGAGATTAACCAATTGTTAGATGCAGATATCATATACCTTGTGAAGGAGTTGGAGTGGGTTTCTCCGGTGGTTATCACCCCTAAGAAGAAAGGAAAGTGGAGGGTGTGCATCGATTAAAAGCCATTGAATGCGGCAACCAAGAGAAACCACTACCTGCTGCCATTCCAAGATGAAATCTTAAATCGGGTGGCAGGTCATGAGAGGTACTCTATTATGGATGGATTTTCAGGGTACTTTCAAATAGGGATTCCTCTTGAAGACCAGTTAAAGACAACATTTATCTCTCCATGGGGGTGCTTTGCCTATCTCACAGGATGCTGTTTGGTTTAGTGAATGCCTACGCCACCTTCCACAACTGGATGAATATGGTGTTTGGTCCCTACTTGGGCAGGTTCATTAGAGTTTTCATGGATGACATTGGATGTTATAGCTCAAGGGCGGATCATTTGTCAAAGCTCCGGCTATGTTTTCAAAGGCTAGATGAAGAAGGAGGTTAGTTAAACCCTAAGAAGTGCAAGCTAGCACAACCTCGAGCGTAGATGTGGTGTCACAAAATGGAATTGAGGCAGATCCAGAAAAGGTCAAGGCGCTAGTCTTGATGGAGCCTCCCTCTAGTGCGCAAGGTTTGACCTCCTTTGTACATAAGCTAAAGTACTTGTCGCGTTTTTTTGGGATGCTGTCATAGTATGTGTATCCTCTCCAAAAGAGGGCTCAACAGGTGCATGGCTTTGAATGGGATGAAGATGCTCAAGAAGCTTTTGACAGAGTGAAAGAAATTTTTTGTTAGCTGCCAGTTGTGTGCCCTCCAAGCCAAGAGGATGATTTCTATGTGGCAATGATGGTAGGTACCGTGGCTATTGGGGCGGTGTTACTGTAGAAGGTAGGAAGAAACTATAATCCTTCTACTTTGAAAGCAGGGTGATAAGTCCTGGAGAGGTGGATTACACTGAAGCGGAGCAATGGGTCATGACATTGGTTTTTGCTTGTAGAAAGTTCAAAGTGCACCTCATTGTGCGTAAGTTTTATGTGTTGACGGCTAACAATCTGTTGCCTGAAGTAGTGTTACACTTAAATCCAGGGAAGCGAATCATGAAGTGGGTGATAGAGTTGCAAGAATTTGAGTACAAGTTCAAATTGACCATACAAGTCAATCGCATTTGGCGGACATTTTGGTCAGCAAATCCATAGATTTGCCAATTTATGCAAGAGTGGTACGAGATGAAGCCAAGAGGAGCCTGACCTGATGGGAGCTTTTACCATGTGGTTTAATGGTGCATATAGGAGGGTGATAAAGAAAGCTGGTGGAGGTGTGGTGATACACGATCCACACAGCAAAGTCATCTTCTCAAAAGCCTATGATTTGGAGGATGTTCATACCAACAATGAAACAAAATATCTCGCCCTCCATCTAGGTTTGAAACAATGCGTCGAGTTCGGCATTTCCAGGTTGGTGGTCAAAGGTGATGCCTTATTGGTCATCAAGAAACTGTTAGGCCAGTGGCAGGTAAAGCGATATTACTTAAAGCATTGATTCTTTGCCATCAAAAAGCTGTTGAAGTTCTTTAGGGAAATCCAGTTCAAGCATGTGAAGAGAGAGCACAACCAAGAGGCAGACCAGCTAGCAAGCAATAAGGTGCACGTACATGTCGCAGGTATATATGTGGCCCCAGCCACATACACAGGTAGGGAGTCATTGAAGGAGGTGGAAATTTTTTTGATTACAAGGCAGTGTCCTCAAGGTTTGTCTAAACTGCAAAGGAGGAGGATAGTTCAGAAATCTCACAAATTTACACTAATAGGTGAAGACCTAATGACCTACGGCAAAGATCGGGTGTTGAGAACAGTACTCTACAAAGAAGAGATTAACTTGGTGCTGGAGCAATGTCATGAGGAGAGCGGACACCAGGGGAAAGGTCAAGTACTGTTTCGAGTGTTGAGAGCGGGCTTTTAGTGGCCTTCAGTAGTGAAGGATATGAACTATTGGTGCAAGACCTGCCATGAATGCCAGACTATAGGAGAGAGGCATTTGACAGCTGAGTCAGAGGGAGCGATTGTTGCTTAGAATGCTTTCAAGAAGTGGGGTTTGGATGCCATTGGTCCACTCCCTAAGTCTACAAGTGGTAAGAAATATGTTGTGGTAGCCATCGACTACCTCACTAGGTGGGTCGAGGCCAAAGCTATGAAGGAGGTAAATAAACAGGTTGTGGGCCACTTTGTTTTGATAACATTTGTTGTTGTTTTAGAGTTCCATGGGTACTCATTACTGATAGAGGACAAGGATTCAGAAGCAAGCTTATGCAGACATTGGTGGAGAAACTAAAGATTCAACATCGATTTTCCTCGCCTTATCATCCCTAATGCAATGGTCTTGTGGAGAGTGCCAATGGACAAATCATCAAAATGCTCACAAAGTATGTGTATAAGCAGGAGACAGAATGGGAGATCAATCTAGAGAAGTGCCTATGGGCCTACACAACGTCCTACAAAGTGGCGACAAACTTTACTCTATTTGAATTGGTTTATGGTAAGGAGGCGGTGTTGTCAGTGCATGCACAGTTGGGTGCTTTGAAAGGTATGTGGCGCATCAATGCCACTCCACAAGCTGTCTTACAAGATAGGATTGTCGGCCTTGAGTCATTGCAGATGGATAGAGAGACAACAACAGACTACTATGTGAAGCAGTGGGAAAGGCGAATGGCCAAAGTCAATGAGAGTTTTCCAGAAAAAAAGATAGAAGAAGGGGACCTAGTAATGAAGTATGAGAGCTACTTGGACTTCACCTTCCAGAAGAAGTTCAAAAAAAAAATGGACAGGTCCATACAAAGTGTAAAAGGCCTTTTCGAATGGAACCTATCAGTTAGTGAGAGTTAATGGTAAGCTTCTTAGGCACATGATAAATGGCGTACAACTCAAGCTGTACTTTGATAGGGGAGTGGTGCCTGATGTGCATCAAATTGTGACCAGGGGGGTTAGGCAACCCACCTAAAAGGGCTCAAGAGTAACAAACATAAAATTTTGTATATATTATACATATTTTACATATGGTGGTGAGTTTTCCAGTGTGCTTGAGTGTTTGCAGAGTGTTGCAAGTTTCAAGTGCAATAAAGCTACTTTTGGTTGAACATGAATGTTCAATAGGGGGGTGGGCAATGATGGTGCAACCAAAGTTGGTCGATGAAGGGAAGTGATCTATTGCGAGCCATGGGTGCTAGCACGCGCATGGCGAAGGGCTAAAGCAGGAATGAAGGCCTTGGGAGAGCATGTCATGGCAAAAGTGTATGTCTAATGCGGTTTTTTAGGCCAAAAAGACCCTAGAATGGATCAAGTGGAATAGCAGGTAAAGGTACCCAAAATGCTGAGTTAGTGTTCTAGAATGTGGTCTTTGAGATTCTCTATGAGCCCATCCAGACGGCTCATCAAACGGCATCCCGGTGTGAAAGTTATGATTGTCTGAAGATGGAATGCTTTGCAGATCCCCGATAGGCAGGGCAGGTACAGAAAGGTGGCCAAAAATGGGATCAATGGGTATGCTTGTAAATCTCAAGCTGTGAAGCATGCCGGTCTTTTCGTTTGCCATTCGGAGTTCAGACGGGCAAGTTATGGCCTATGGAATATTTGCAGGGGGTCCGATACGTGCTCACCGGGCCACATGGTAGGTGCACTGTTATAAGTTTTTTGAGCTCGCCAAGGTTTTGAAAAGTTTCATGTGACATGGGGAGTTAGCCAAAATTTGTGGCCTGTTAATCAGAATCAAAGACATTGCAATACACATAGTTCAAGCTAGCAGGTAATCGTGTTGGTCCAAGACTAGCATGACATCTAGTGGTGAACGAGGCCTAGAATTTGGAATCAGTACAGGGAAATTCTCATGCGACGTGATCGGGAAAACTCATTTGGCGAATTTGAGCGCATGGAGCAAGGATGTCATGGGAGTCCTATATTGTAGTTCTTGTTTTATAAGTGCAAAGGGAAAATAGAGGCTTCACTTTTGGGGAGGAAAAAAATAAAAACAAGAAGACAAGAAGTAAAGTCCCAAGCTAAAAGAGAAAGGGAAAAAGGAGGGTGATGGAGAGCCAAAAGACACTAGCGCCAGCGCTAATGCAAAAAGGGTCCTTTGTTAGAAAGCTTGGAAAAAAAAAAGGGAAGAAAGAATAAAGAGGGGGCGATGTTTTTAGAAGAGGGTTTTTTGGCTTGAGGATTTTTTTGGGACTTTGGGCGGGGGGGGGGGGGGGGGGGGGGGGGGGGGGGGGGGGGGGAAAGAAGAAGAATTGGAAGAAGAGAAAGGCCCCGAGCAATTGGTGATCGAAGGCGGACGAGGGAAGTCGCCACAGCGGCAGTAGGTGGTGGAGCATCGCACAACAGCTTGGAAGTGAAAATGCTGGACCCTGAGAAGGATGATGGCAGTTGAAGACTCGATTGGTGGCTTGAGTGTCGGCCCAATAGCGGCGAGTTTCTTTGGGAGCCCCGCACATAGAGGGTTGTGCTGGGTAGTGAAAGAATGTTTTTTCTTCCCTGAGAGTAGCCAAGGTCATGGCATTTTGAAGGTTGTAATGGTCTTTTTTGAGTCAAGATTGTACCCGTTTTTCCTCGTGCGGTGTTGATTTTCCGCTCCCCTTTTCTCTTTCTCTGGCTCTCGTTCATGTCGTGCGGTGTTGACAGTGTGGAAGTTTGTGTGCCCCCCCGAACCGATGACATGTGTGTGCACACAGAGAGTCTGAGTAAGAGGAGTCGTGTGGGTGGAGAGGGTCGAGATCAGTAGTAGTGGTGTGTGCGTGTGGGTGGGTGATCTTGTTGGTGGTAGGTGCATCGGGTAGAGTGTAGGCGAGGCCCTGCTAGTGAAAGTTGTTTTTTTCAAAGGTGTTTCTGAGAGGATAGTGGTGTTATGAATACCTTGAGCTATATAGGGGTAGTTGCGTGTGTGTCGGGTGTGTTCCCCATTCCCCCTCTCCACCGTCACTTTGTAGTCTTAGGTCAATTCACAAGGAGATGATTGTAGCCAATGCTCAAGCACTCCCCAGGGATTTTCTTAGTCAAAATTGCAAAGTTAGAAGAGCTTTTACTATACATAATTACTCTCGTTGGGCTTTTTTATTTTCATGGTGGGCCTGTCAGGGGATAAGAAAATTCTCGATGGGCCCGCATGAAAAATAAACAAACCCAACGGGCTGATCGGATTTATTGATTTTTGTAGGTCATCATCAAGATCACATTAACAATCAACGTGATCACGTATTTTCATGTGGTAATACTTGTGTTATTAACGTAATCACACAATCATGATCACGTCAGTGAAATCCCTATGTCAAATTTCCAAAAAGTTGTGCCAGTGCCTTTATCTTGCATAGGCTAGAAGCTTTGCTTCTCATGAATACAGTCAAAGAACTTTTCTTTGCATAGAAAAAAACGTTTTGCAAAATAATGGTTGAAACATTAACACTAGTTCTGTAATCAGACACTCAAATGATTTGAAACACTAAAGTGTCCTATTTTTCTAGCAACTTCTCATAATTATTGGTGAATCTTGAAAAACAATTCATAGGTCACATTCATATCTCAGGTCAGCTATGAGGTGAAGAACATAGACAAATTTTACTTTTGCTAAAATTAATACCAAATTAAGATTATAATGATAAGTTTTAAGATGAAAAATCATAGAAATTTAGTGCAGTTTTAACAAAATTTCCATAAATTGATAATAAATTTTCATCAAAATAAGATTTTGCATAGATTTCAAGGTATATGGATAGGAAAAAACTTATTATAGCAAGAAATTGAGCTTCATAACCTAGTTATGAGACTAGATTTTTGTTATAATCAAAAGACCAAAATCTTGAAAATGCTGACAAAGAGGAAAATTTTGGTTTTTCAAGACCTCTTTCATTAACATGATGAGGTTATGGGACAAAACTTAAGGTGTATAATGTATCTATAGGTCAGTACCCATCAACTAAGCATTTTTCAAGGGTTCAAACTCATAGGCATCTTGTAATTTAACCTCATTTTAAAAAAATTGTAGTGTGCAAATCACCAAATGTGGCTTGTATAACCATTAAAAATTATCATCTCATGTAATGGAGTCATAGATCTAATATATATGCATCATAAGAAATTGTAAATTTAGATGAACGAATTTTTTTTTGTGATCGTTAATTGAATATGTGAACGTTGCATATTTGACCCACAGGACTTTCTATATTTAATTCTAGTCGCAAAGGATTTTTTTCTCACATGACAATTGCAAAAATATCAAACAGATATATAAGTAGATACCATGGATTATTGCATGCACCTTGCTCATTGTTTTCTTAGGTTAGAGTACGAGTTTTAATGAAACATTAAATGTTATTTTGCGTGGGTTCTTTTCATGAGTGTGGTTACTATTGAGGTTATGGTCAAAAGTGAGGGATTATAATTTCTATGAGTACTTTGAATAACATTTTATAAGTTTGCAAAAGCACTTCGTGAGATGTGTTCTAGATTTCATGTACCATTTTATTTAACTTTGTGAAAAAAGGACACTAAAGTGTCCTTTTTGGTACCAAACTAGTGTTAAGAAACAACAAAACTTCAAACTATCTAACCTTATCGCCATGCTATGGTCAATTGATGTGGTCAATTGTCCATGGAGGCCCTCTTAGCTTGGTCCATTTTGACATAGTGTGAAGTACTATTTTGACTTTTTGCGGAGTCTCCCCAAGTGTATATGCTAATAGCATATCCCCAACTTTGAAATCCATTGTGCAAGATGTCTAAAATTGAACCCTTGTTTCACATAAATATGTAAAAACGATAAAACGGATGGAACCTAGTGCTCATAGCCCACATTTACTCCTACCTATATATGAATATCATGGTCAAAGTAAACTCATCTTGTCAAGTATTTATAGACAATCGACCTTGTCAAATTGTGTGTCGTGTTTGGAATCCTAAAAGTACTATAGAATGCCCAACAGGGAAAGAAGATAGCGTAGAAAACTTAGGTATCAATCACATCTACATATCCAACCATTCTTGAGCAAAGGAACGTTTTCTTGCCTAGATGGCAATGGAGAAAATTGAATAACTAAAAGTTGAGTAAAAGATATCTGATTTATCAATTTGTTGGAATAATTGTCCCTGGCATTGGAATTTATCTAAAGGCTTCCATAGAACCATGCTCGTTGCATGTTGTAGAGTTAACGTCCCATTGGAGCCCTTTGGCCCCAGGGTTTCAAGCCGAGTTCCCAACGGAAAAACATTGTGTGCTCCTTGTACTTGAGAGAGGCAGTAAAAGTGGTTGAATTTTCTTAAATCCACACCCGCTTCATACCAAATCCATATAGATAAATGGAATTAACTAAGTTCAATAATAGCCTCACTACTCGACTCTTGTCGGTGGGTGTGTCAATATGCCTTGCAATACACCAAAGGATCCTTGACCGATACCAAATTTTGTTGAGAAGTCTTGTCTACTCTATCCCTTGGATAGTCGTACATACATGTGGAAAGGAATCCACCAAATTGTATCTCACAAAGTCTTTGAGTCCATCCCCAAAGCCTTACATGTTTGTTGGTTCTATCATTGCCAATAGCTTCATCTCAGGGGGTGCACTATGTAATCATGTTAATGTATAACATGAATTCAAAAGGAGGGGTTTTGAAATGCAAAAAAAATGGTAGCCATCAATTTTTTGAATTTTGTGCTTCATGAAAAGACAGAGGTTCCTCAACATCATGTAAGCATTACAATCAAAGCATTACATCATGTAAACACAACCAAAGCATTACAATCTGATGCATAAGATGCATGGCCAGAACCTAAACGAGTACAAATAGACAAAGGTGCATCCAATTCACTATCACGCAAAGTATGCACCAGCCATTTAGGCATAGCTCTAGACTGCTCATTCTCAGCCCTTTCCTCATCAAGCACATCTACAGTAGTAGTAGGTTGATTCGTAACATTTTCACTAACCCCCATAGGGTGTATATTTGCCTCATTGGAATTTACATTTGAACTTCCACCATTCAAAAGAGGCAACAAAGTGTCATAAATGTCCTTTGAGTTTACATTATTGTCTCTAGTATATGACAGCAAGGGCTGAATAGAATCTTCCACAAACACAACATCCCATGAAACCAAGATACACTTTGTTTACAGATGATACAAATTATAACCTTTGCTTCAACAATAACCAACACAATTATATTTGGTAGCCTTATCATCCAATTTCTTGCACTATGTTTGTGGCACCAAAGTGTTGGGATGCGAGGTTTTGTTGCATCTCTTGTGTGAACAACCCCTTCCACCTCATGTGTCAAGCCATGTGAAGAACCTCTTAAATTTTTGTGTAAAGACTAACCACTTGTATTTGTGCATAGACAGCCACATTTTCTACACATGTGTTAAAAGACTGTCTATTTGTATAAGCCTATATAGAGGCACATTCTGCTGAATAAATGTAAGTCTATCATTTTTGCAACCATACACTAGTGTAGTATGTGCCCAATAAGCCATAAACTAATTCTATTCAAAGCATTATTATGCCATGGATGGCGCACAAACACATCCACCTTAACCCTACAACTGGTATCAGAGCCATAACGATGATTAGCACTTCCTAATCACTAGATCCCAATTCTCTCTACTTATTCCTCTTATTAGCCTAGCCACACACCAATCTATTCTTTAATTATCTCATGATTAGTAGGGATATGTTTGTGGTCCTTCCACTGAGCCACTACCCTCATTTTGAGACTAATTAAAGGAATGATTAGTGTGTGAATAAACTCCTTGTGTAAAGCTCTTTGGTTAGAGAATTTGTTTAATGTTTTTTTTTTTTTGCATTAGTTTGTGTATGTTGAAGCCTTTGCAATTGCATGAATATTTACTTTTTTCGAACACATAATGAATCGGATTGTTGGTATGTGTACATAGCCCTCAGTCACATTTTTCAATTGCAAAATTTGGACTCAATTGAATAGGTGTGTGTGTGTGTGTGTGGCTTAGAAGACAAAGAACTTTACTATTCTTGCAAAAGGTCTTTTTATAATCAGTCAGCCGGATGGGAACTTCTCACTACAAGACAAAAAAAAGAAAAGAAAAAGGAAAGAGACTTTTTTGCATTATTGGAGCCCATGTGCTTCCTCATGTTCTTCTTCATCACACGCTTGCAACCTTAGAGGTCTTGGCACCCTTCTCAACTTGCTCTCGGCTCTGTTTGTTACTCAACTTCCATCTCGCCATCAGCCAAAACCCTGCTGCACCATCAAAATCTAGAGCATCTAGCCCCGCCATCACCTACAACTAGTGTGAATACCTACTCAAGCACTTATTCCTTGTTGCATTGAGTGTATCTTTGCCAAGCATTGGCCAATATCCCTACGTGCTACGTTATAGCCGTTTTGAGCCTCATCATCACCTTCATCGTCAAAAGCCCAACCCCATACGATGACTTGCTTCACCACATCTTTGCGTCAAGTGGCATCACCATCTCTGTCTGAGTCTTTCACGTGTAAAGACATCTGTCCCTTGGCATTCTCAACCAGCCCCAATTATTGCGGTCTAAGTTATCACTCCAAGCTTGACAACACCTTCGCTACTTCTACGTCCTCAGCACTAGTAGCTCCACGCTCCCCCACATCTCAATCATAGCTTTCTTTCCTTGGCCGAGTCGCTTGGATCATTAACACCGTCATTTGCTACTCTTAGCTATGTTGCATCATCATCACGACACCCGTATTGTGTTGGTGCAATGCACATGTTGAAATTGACAGCTACTTCTTATTTTAACTTATTTGATTTCATTATTTAAGTTTTCAAGGGGCTAGTTCCCATGACATAGGCCCGAATCTTGGGGCTCTTAGAAGTAACAACAAGCAACAACCAAAATGTGGTTAAGCATTCTCTCTTGTGTACCTTACCCTCTATTTGTGCTAGGGAGGGCTTGTGTGTGCCTACACCCTGATGTTTTGTATGCCTACACCCTTTGTTTCTAGGGGAGGCAACTTTGTGTTCAAGGGGAGGCTTGTGAATTGTGTGCCTCACCCTAGTGTGTTTTGAGGGGAGGATTGTGTGAGTGATATGCAACCAAAACACCCTGATGTTTTGTATGCCTACACCCTTTGTTTCTAAGGGAGGCAACTTTGTGTTCAAGGGGAGGCTTGTGAATTGTGTGCCTCACCATACTGCGTTTTGAGGGGAGGATTGTGTGAGTGATATGCAACCAAAACCCACATAGGGAAGGATTGTGAGATGTAAGGTTTTGTTGCATCTCTTGTGTGAACAACCCCTTTCACCTCACGTGTCAAGCCATGTGAAGAACCTCTTACAACCTTTGTGTAAAGACTAGCCACTTGTAGTTGTGCATAGGCAGCCATATTTTATATCCATGTATGAAAAGGCTGTCTATTTGTATAAGCTTATATAGAGGCACATTGTGTTGAATAAATGTAATTCTGTCATTTTTGCAACCATACTCTAGTGTACTATGTGGCCACTATCAAGCCATAAGCTAATTCTATTCAAAGCATTATTATGACATGCTTGGCACACTAACACATTCACCTTAACGCTACACAAAGCATATGCTAAACAACAAAAACCGTGGGGGATTCACTGTGTATTTCCGTATGGTTCCACGTGAGTGTACACGAGGGGGGGTTTTGGAGGTTTTACATAAGCGTATACAATAGGGATGGCCCCCTATTATCTCATGCTCATGTCGTATGTTTTGGGGGGGGGGGGGGGGGTATAAGCGGAGGGGTGTATAAGGGAAGGGATATAAGCCTCATGCTCTCTTGGCTATAACCACTTAATTTTTCTAATGCTTGATGTTTTGTGTAGCCATCATCAGGCATGGTGGGTGTTTTATTTTCAGAATAAAGAGCCATTTATGTATGTGCAAGTATGTCTAGATATTAATAAAAATGGGATCTCAAATTGTTTAAATGAAAAACCCTTGGGAATTTTAAGTACTTTTGGTTCTAGAGTCTAGGTAAAATGAAACATCTATTCAAACTAGAGATTGGGTGTAGATAGATGGAGAGCAAGTAGCTTGAGACTTGAACATAAATGAGTGTCCAAAAAAAAAGAAACCGGTTTACATGTAAAATAACTCCTCTTGTGCTTCCCTCTTGTTGTTTTGTTTCTCACACCTACATGTCATCCACCAGCATCCTCTCCAATTGTTGTGTGCAAACATTATACTCCTACCCGCCTACAACTCATCCTACTTACTTGTCCACTTGCAACCCCAAAACCCCATGTGCTTTCCCTTTTGCCACTCTCATCTCTATGCTATAGATGTTAGCCATCACTAGCCCAATTTCCCCTGTGGTAAACAAAATTGATGTGTGTCTAGATGCCTTCACATAGTCGACGCAGTAGGCTGGGCTCACATAATCTACCCTTAATTCCAAGGTAATTGATTTACCATTTGGTATTGGTGTGCTTTTGTGATTTGATATAGGAAAGTTATAGCATAAATTGGATGTTGTGGCCTCTATTAACTGACAAAGTTTACGGACTATCCACAAATGAGTTCAATTAGTTCACTCATGAACACATAGCTCACAATGTCTAGTGAGTCCACATTTAGTCCACACGAGCATCACATACACTCACAAAATCTTCAATGCACACTTTTCATAATGTTTGTTGAGTTCACACTCACTTGACATGCAACTCACAATAGCCACAAGTCCCAACGATAGTTTTTTATGCTTTGTTGCCCTTCAAACGATTGCCAACCTTGCGTAGGAAGGGTTGACTCGTGAAAAACCTTGCACTTAAAGGGATCAAATTGAACTTTCCGTTCAACATTGAAGGAAGAAAATCTGTCCGATCCATCATTAGAAGGGAACTATAGATATTGTGACAATTTATATAATAAATTTTTGATGATTTATAGTTTAATGATAATGTTTAGGAAAAATTACCAAAATACCCCTCTAATTTGTGGAAATTCCTAGAGTACCCCTCAAATTTCAAAAATTTCCAAAATACCCCCCCATATTTTGTCATAAATTCCCGAAACGCCCTTCAAACTTTTCAAATTTCCCAAAACACCCGTGGTTACGAGAGTAAATTTCTCCAAAGATAAAAAAACTTGTAGCTTTTCATGAGAAGACTGATTGTCTATTGATATAAGATACTAAAACTAGAATTTGAGCTGGTTATGTAGGCTTTGGAGATGAATTGCTTCATTATTTTTAGACACAAAAACCTTTTTTAGGGAGGTAATTTTTGACCAATTACATGCTAAGTACTAAAAAACAAATCTCAATTGTATGAACGGAATCGTGAACAATCAAACCAAACTAGATACAAGGGTATTTTGGGAATTTTTAGAATTTGAGGGGTATTTTGGTAATTTCCCCCTTATTTTCTTTGTTAGCGAGATTCATCATTTGACCTTTGAAGTTTGAAGTCTAGACATTGGGGTTTGTCCATGACTCCATGGCCGTTCGAAGTTTGAATGCATACACAACTCTGAGGGCCTAAAGGTACAATACACTTTTGTTTTGACAAATTATCACGCTCTTCGTCTCAAGCTTCAACCTGCATCTCGTCAGTCATCACTAAGCAGTGTGTCGTCGTCACTGTGGCTTGTAGTGTTCTCAACTCCCGAGTCCGAGTCTTGACCTACTAGCACTGAAGTGCATGCTCAAGTTTGTCTGTTGAGTTCGAGTCATGAGTCCTCACGACTTGGTTGAGAGCTACGGTGCCACGTTCTTTTTTACTACAACCTGATTGAAACTTGATCTGCGTTGTAGCCTGCTTCGGCCTACTACATCTCGTGAGAGCTCAAGAGTTAGGACCTGCCGCCTCTTGAGATTTGGAACCTTCTCCACATGCTAAAGCCACAGAGCCCCTCTGGAGTTTGAAAGTATTCAACTCAATCAAAGCCTACTTATGAGTCTTTATATTTGTCATTGATATCTCAGAGACATATTGATGGATGCGTTGTTTCTAGCTCTTTTGAATTCTTACATAGTGTTTGTATGTTGCTTTTATGGAAGTTTTATGTAAAATGTTTGTACGTTTCTTTTTGGAAGTTTTGTGAAAATGTTGAAATTCTTAGTCATACATGTAATGATTTAACATTTGCTTGGTGCTCATTAGGTGTAATCACTTTCATTTGGTGTGACCTATGCTTAAGATTTCTTCTAAGCAAAAGTTTTGGATTGTAAAGTAGAGATTGTTTTGTTGGTATAGCAAGCTCCAAGACAAAGTTGATTTGTAAAATTGTGACATTGGTCATGTGTAAGTCTAAAGGAGGCCATTGGGAGTAGGATATGTAGACACTTAGTCCAATTTATGATCTTTTAGTGCATGTGACTATGTAGAAAACATCTTGTATGTCCTCATAGCTATTCAATTGAATGCGTTTTGGATAGCAATTAGAAACAAAAGTTGATGTGCTTTATCACTCTACTCCAATTGCTTGTTTGTGGAACCTAGCAAGAAGCTGCATTGGGAATAGCAGATTGAAGTTGGTTCAAGCATTCGTTGTCGTGCAGCTCTGTTGCCATGATGAGAAAAAGAACAGAGAAATGCAAGCTAAGCTTCTTTGAAGCCTACACATTTACTGAGCCGTGATCAGGGTTTGATAACAGGCCAAGTTTAATGATTAATGTATGCCAGATGTGGCTTTAAAGGGTCAACTAATGCCTTAATGATGCCAAAAAGGGCTATGCTTGATGTGAGTGCAGATAGGATATTATGGTCTAGAACTGCAGTGCTTAAAGTGCTATACTGGCATGTCTTTACGACTCGTCGATTGGCACTATGGTGAAGAACTTATGGCAGTTTGAAGTTTAAGTCGATTGCAGATCCGTACCGGATTGGGCAACTGCAGCTGGGTTGACAGAATTGAATTGAATGCATGGGCTTGAAGTGCTCACTTTGTGGAGCACGTCGGTCTTTTCAGATCAGTGATCGGGGTTCTGGCCGCCAAGATATTGGCCGATAAAGATTCATCGGGGGCCGGTTCCGTACAAGTTCAGTCCGCTCGATCGGAGTGCCATTTGGGAATTTTGAGCTGCAGCCAGGGATTTGAACGTAGAAGAGGCAACAAATTTCTTGATTAGATTGTTGGCAAGGACTGCTCAGAAGAGAAGTCCTGCTTGGCACTGCTTTTGCCGGCATGTCATCCCTTACAATGGCCGTGGCCGCCCATTGGAGATGCTTGGCGGTGCCTTGGCCGAAATGTATACCAAACGTGGTACCCAAAGACCGCCAATGGAGAAGCTTACCGATGCTTTAGTCGGAATGTATGCCCGAATGTGCTGCCCTTACAAGGCATAAGGCCGCCCAATAAAGGGGGGAAGAAAACAAAAGCGTAGTGAGAAGCAGCAAGCAGCAAGGACGAGATTGCGCAAAGAAAGAAAATCTCGCAGCTGCCACAGGTGAGCTCCGATGAGCGTGCGCCTCAAGCAAAAGATGCTTAGGATCTCCTCGCGCAGAAGTTCGAAATCGCTCATGCCAGGTTTTGTAAAGGTCGCAACTCTTAGTATACCACATCATCAAACCCTTTCCCACGCCACGTCAGTCACAGCATCCTGACTGCGTGGTGGGGACCTATTTTAAGGCATCAACGAGTGAATAGGAGAAGGGGCTCAAGGAGGTTGGCAAGCAGGGAAAGGGAGGAAGACGAAGCTCTCTGCTCGTCATCGAAAAACAAGTAAATCCTCTCTCTCTCTCTCTTGTTCTCGGCAAGCAAGCAAGAGGAGAAGGAGGAGGACTCAAGGGCGAAGCAAAGGAGAAGGGTAAGGGAATTCGCTGGACGAGCTTGGTCGAGAAAGGAAGATCAAGATCGAGCTTGAGCAAGCCGAAGCAAGAAAAGCAAAGGAGGCTTGTCGAGGCAAGCAAGCGAGCAAACGAAGAAGAAGGAAGGAGGAGTTGAACGAGGGCAAACTTGGCAAAGGTTACGAAGACGGGGAGGGGTCGGAGCAAGGAGCAAAGCTCCATCTCTCTCGCTCTCATGCTCGAAGCAGTCAAAGCTCTTTCTCTCTCTTCCGAGCTTGGACAAGGCAAAGTGCTTTCTCTCTCTCGGCTCTTGTGAAGCTTGAGAGGGCATGAACAAGCAAGAAGGGGACGGAGCTTGAAGTTTGGTTGAAGCAACCAAGGGATAAGTTTGCCGAGGCATGCAAGCAAGGAAGATGCAGGTCGAATCTTGAGAAGAATCTTGTCAAGGATTAAAGCAAGTAAGCTTGAGAAGGCAAGCTCGATCGAAGCAGGAGAGGCGATCTTGGTCTTGAACCAAAGCAAGAGAAGAAAGTAGGAGAGGCGAGCTTGGTCTTGAACCAAAGCAAGAGAAGAAAGCAGGAGAGGCGAGCTTGGTATTGGACCAAAGCAAGAGAAGAAACCAGGAGAAGGCATGTAGGATAAGCAAAGCAAAGAAAGAAGCAAGAGGAAAACACGAGGCAGATAAAGGGACATAAGAACATTTCCATCATTGTCATCCGTTAGAGATTGAATTAGCATTTTGTTAAGTCCGGTGTTGTTAACGGCTCGATCAATTCTATAAAGTGGGAGCTTAAACTCCTAGTTAGCAGATGATCCAAGTGACGGTGTTGTTAACAGCCCGCCTTGGCTAAGGACTAAGTTGTACTCAAAGTAATATTGAATTAATTGATGATTGCGGTGATTGC
Organism: Adiantum capillus-veneris; assembly: GCF_014529385.1. Lineage (NCBI taxonomy): Eukaryota > Viridiplantae > Streptophyta > Polypodiopsida > Polypodiales > Pteridaceae > Adiantum > Adiantum capillus-veneris. The sequence goes on along the minus strand of NC_140954.1, from coordinate 106,327,462 downwards.
GAGAGCTATTAGTTGTTCTTGTTCTCTCTCTTTTACACCTTCCACAGCCAGAGGCCCGGCGCCTGCCCGACTCACGTAGCGAACACATATCCCCCGACATCTTTGGTGAACCCGACGCGAAATGAGCCGGGGTGGGAGGTAAAGATGGAGAATTTAGAGCAGATGATGAAGATGATTGCAGAATTAAGTGCAAACGGTTTTGACGACAAGTCAACAGTTCCAGATTTTTCGAAGATGCTTCAATTGGTTCAAGGATCTCTTCTTGAAATGGAGACCGCAAAGAAGAAAAATCAAATGGATGAAGCTTTGGATGCGTCTTTAGATGCAGTATACGAGGAGAGACGACTCTTTGATGGATACGACCCAGAGGGCTACCTAGAGTGCTATGAGTTGAAGACCAAGGTAAGACGGATACCAGAAGAATTGATGATCAAATCTTTTGAGCAGTTAGTGAGTTCAGATGTAAAGGAGCAGATTCAAGAAGTTACCAAAGCTTGCAACGATGACTGGGAGTATTTCAAAGAAGCTATTGTGAAAGTACGTTATGAGTAGCATGAAGGCTATCAAGAACAGAGTTCAAGTCCACCAGATTACACAAATATTCGAGGACAAGTATGATCAAAGTTAGAAGCTGTGATTGATGAGTTTATTGTGCAGGATTCTACCTTCTTACAGGCTAATGATGAAGACATAGTTGAAGCTGTGTATGCAAAGTTGGGCTTTGCAGATGTTGTGCATGAAGTAGAAGTCTTTGAGGGTGAGGCTTTACAACTTCAGGATACACAGAATGAATTTTGCAAAGAACCTATGCATGCAGTACATGAAGAAAAGAAATCAGGGGATCAAAACAGTGAAGTGGCTAAAGCTCAAGAAGAAATTTTGCATGTAAATGAGTGCAACCAAATTCAAGTAGACATGCAGGAATATTCAGTTACAACTGATACTTTTGCTACTGAACCAGAATTAGAGCAAAATTTTTCTGGTGCAGATTCTACCATAGAGGTGATTGAAGATACTGGTACAAGTTTTGCCAAAGAGTTGATTAATGATACAAATGTCATAGGTCAAAGCAGGGTTATTGTTGACCATGGATTTTGGTATACCAGATTTATCGAATTTGGATGTACTAGATTTTGAGGACTTGGCTAAGCAAGAGTATGTGCTTGACTCAGAGGGGGTGCAGACTCCTTCATTGACAAGTTTTTGTGAAGCACAACTACCAATTGGAAAATTGATCTTGAACGTGTTTATGATGATTTAGAGGGGGTGCAGACTCCTTTGACACGCTTCTGTGACCTAGAGCTACCGATCTAGCAGACTAATCCTAAATTTGATGATGGTGATTTAGAGTGGGAGCAAACTTCTTCTCTATCAAGAATTTGTGAGACAGGGCTCACACTATGGCAGAATGATCATGAACTTGATGATGTTGGTTCAGAGGGGGTGCATAGTGAAGTGCAATCTCTTGATGTTGAACATGATTGGTTTCATTGTGCCGATGATACAGACCGGGCAGTAGATAAAATTTCCAATGTGCATGCTGAACTTTGTGCTACAGAAGTGCAAAGATATTTGGATGAGGGTGAAAGACTTGAAGAGCAGTTTACTGCAGATACGTTTAGTATGCATGTCATATGTGGAAATCTTGGTTTACTGCAACAACCTGAGATGTGCAAGATGGAGGAACCTTCTCTAGCGGTGGGCCTAGACCTTATGTGCTTACTGGACGAAGATTTGGAAGGGTTCTCAAATACAGATGCTAAGGATACTAATCAATCCAAAATCATGCATGAGCAAGTTTGTTCAGATGCAGCTGATGATAAACTTATGCAGTTGTTAGATGATGCACTACTTGATTTTGAGCCTCTACGAGATAGAGAATTATTTTCAGATGCATCTTTTGAGCCTAATGAAGAGGATTTTACCAGAGATTTGATGTATTCAGATATGCATGATTGGGATTTTAATACTAGTGAGAGTGAAGGTGCACTGCAAGTGCTTTTACCTATGATTGATGATCAACAATTGAATGAGCCAGTTGCACAGGGGATGGCAGTATCTAGTGCTACCTGATGATATATGGAATCTGATGTTACCCTATGATGTAGGGGATTTTGAGCTAGCTTTTGACCCAGGAGGTGACAAATATATGCATGGTCCAGGGCAATGGACTTGTATGCCATATGATCCAGGCGGTTTGTATGAAGATTTGTGGGTTAATTTATGTTTATGCTCTACTGATTGGAAATTATTGTATCTTCCCTATGATCCTGGAGGATGGTGCATATTTTTTAAAGGAATGCTCACAGTGGGGCAAATGATTGGGTTCCCGTTTGATCCCAGGGGCTGTGAGACCGCGGGGGACTGGACCATGCAACTCTCCACCGAACCGTGCCATATATAGACTCCTAGCCCCTAAATATAGCGCCCCTTGACCGCATGTCCGTCCTGGCCCTTGGCCCTGCCCTTGGCCTGACATTACTCCCCCCTTGGAGAAGCGTTTTCGTCCTTGAAAACACAAGTGATAGTATCTTCGTAAGAGCACTGATGTTTTTCTTATTGGCATCCTCTACACGGGCCAATTGTCCATATGACCGATACCTGGTGCAGTGAGGAGGTTCAATGAAACCAAGAGCAACATCTTGATTTTCAACATTGTTGTCCTTTTGCAACCACCCGTATGGTAACTCATGATAACTCATGTGAGTATCTTGAAAAGCTCATAGCTATTGAAAGATAGAATAGGGAGTGTCCTCATGTCAGACTTCTGAACATTTTCGAACACACAGAACCACATGTTCACCCCTAACAAAGGTTACATGCCAACATACTCTGTCAGCACACCTACTAAGTCCTTGACTTATGAAACTATCGGTATCCAACCCCACCACAACAGGTGTTCAAAGTTGAAAACCTAACCTAAGCAAATTCTAGAATAAGGAGAGAATCACCTATTCAGAATGCATTGTGCTAACGTATGCGCTTAGCAGATCCTTTAACACGGTTTACTAACGTATGCGCTTAGCATATCCTTTAGTACTAAATAGAATACTTGTAAGTTTCCCATCCAACGTGGGATGAATAACAACAGTAAGAGTGAGGTACTTTCCCCAACCAGTTACAGACAGTCTTCCACGACTGAGAACAAACTATGACTCAACCATTGAGTATCCAGCCATATACTCGATATGGAATGGAGACAACCAATTAGGTTGAAGGTAGATTGGAGGTTCCAACAACCAATCACTAACATCCATACTCAGCCATCACCTTGTATGGCAGGGTGTAAATTCATACGAAATCTGCAAGAGAGATTGCAAGAGAGATTGCTCTGATACCAATGTGAGACCGCGGGGGACTGGACCATGCAACTCTCCACCCAACCGTGCCATATATAGACTCCTAGCCCCTAAATATAGCGCCCCTTGACCGCATGTCCGTCCTGGCCCTTGGCCCTGCCCTTGGCCTGACAGGGGCTACTGAAGTGCCAGTTGTAGCTTTGAAGAGTACCAGCTATCTGATGTAGCAGGTTGCATGGTACAAGGTTTTGTTTTCTTGATTATGCTAAGTCAGAATAGTTTTGGTTATGCAGTCAATAAGATTACATGGCTGGCTTCCAGCTCATTTCTTTGGACAATTGATGAAGTATCTTCACATCTTTTAAGTTGGTTCTGCTACCAGAACTTGAAGTAAAGGACTTGACGCCATTCCGTGTGCAGACAGAGTAAGACATACTTGAGCTTGACAGGGTTCCCTAAAGCGAGCTTAATGGTCAAGCCGTGTGCAACAATAACTGGAGCACTTGAGTGTGGCGGGGTTCACTAAACAAGTTATCCATGATTGAATGCTTTGAAGATACGGCAGATACAATTCATAGATTTTTGATGGACAGCTACCTAATGATTAAGCTAGAATATTGATGATAGGGTATAAACCTTATTTCATTTGTCCTATATTTACTAGTTACAAAAGTCTGATGATAGGTAAGGAGCTTAAGGTACCTATAGCAGATGCATATTAAAGTGTTGGTGGCACAGACCGGAGGCTGTGTAGATTCAAAGGGGGTGGATGTCGTGCAGCTCCGCTACAATGATGAGAAAAAGAGCAGATAAATGCAAGCTAAGCTTCTTTGAAGCCTACACATGTACTGAGCAATGATCAGGGCTTGATAACAGGCCAAGTTTAATGATTAATGTATGCTAGATGCGGCTTTAAAGGGCCAACTAATGCCTTAATGATGCCAAAAAAGGCTATGCTTGATGTGACTGTAGATAGGATATTATGGTCTAGAAATACAGTGCTTAAAGTGCTATGCTGGCCTGTCTTTACGACTCGTCGATTGGAGCTACGGTGAAGAAGTTATGGTAGTTTGAAGTTTAAGTCCATTGAAGATCCGTACCGGATTGGACAACTACAGCTGGGTTGCCAGAATTGAATTGAATGCATGGGCTTGAAGTGCTCACTTTGTGGAGCGCGTCGGTCTTTTCAGATCAGTGATCGGAGTCCCGGTTGCCAAGATATTAGCCGATAAAGATTCATCGGGGGCCGATTCCGTACCAGTCCAGTCCGCTCGATTGGAGTGCCATTTGGAAATTTTGACCTGTAGCCAGGGGTTTGAATGCAGTAGAGGCAACAAATTTCCTGATGAGATTGTTGGCAAGGACTGCTCGGAAGAGAAGTCGTGCTTGGCACTGCTTTGGCCGGCATGTCATCCCTTACAATGGCCGTGGCCGCCCATTGGAGATGCTTGGCGGTGCCTTGGCCGAAATGTATACCAAATGTGGTACCCGAAGACCTTCAATGGAGAAGCTTACCGATGCTTTAGTCGGCATGTATGCCCGAATGTGGTGCCCTTACAAGGCATAAGGCCGCCCAAAGTAAGGGGGTGTCGCCGCCCAAGTTAAAAACAAAAGCCATTAAAAACAATGGCCACCCATTGTGTGTAAAGGGGGGAAGAAAACAAAAGCGTGGCGAGAAGCAGCGAGCAACGAGGACGAGATTGCGCAGGGAAAGAAAAGCTCACAGCCGCCACAGGTGAGCTCGGATGAGCGCGCGACTGAAGCAAAAGATACTTAGGATCTCCTCATGCAGAGGTTTGACACCGCTCACGCCAGGTTTTGTGAAGGTCGATAGTCTCAGCATGCCACGTCATCAAACCCTTTCCCACGCCACGTCAATCACGGCACCGTGACTACGTGGTGGGGGCCTATTTTAAGGCATCAACGAGCGAATAGGAGAAGGGGCTCAAGGAGGTTGGCAAGCAGGGAAAGGGAGGAAGAGGAAGCTCTCTGCTCGTCATCGAAAAACAAGCAAAGCCTCTCTCTCTCTCGTTCTCGGCAATCAAGCAAGAGGAGAAGGAGGAGGACTCAAGGGCAAAGCAAAGGAGAAGGGTAAGGGAATTTGCCGGACGAGCTTGGTCGAGAAAGGAAGATCAAGGTCGAGGCTTGAGCAAGCCGAAGCAAGAAAAAGATAAGGCAAGCAAAGGAGGCTTGTCGAGGCAAGCAAGCGAGCAAATGAAGAAGAAGGAAGGAGGAGTTGAACGAGGGAAAACTTCGCAAAGGTTACGAAGGCGGGGAGGGGTCGGAGCAAGGAGAAAAACTCCATCTCTCTCGCTCTCATGCTCGAAGCAGTCAAAGCTCTTTCTCTCTCTTCCGAGATTGGACAAGGCAAAGCGCTTTCTCTCTCTCGGCTCTTGTGAAGCTTGAGAGGGCATGAACAAGCAAGAAGGGGAAGGAGCTTGAAGTTTGGTCGTAGCAACCACGGGATAAGTTTTCCGAGGCATGCAAGCAAGGAAGATGCAGGTCGAAGCTTGAGAAGAATCTTGTCAAGGATTAAAGCAAGTAATCTTGAGAAGGCAAGCTCGATCGAAGCAGGAGAGGCGAGCTTGGTCTTGAACCAAAGCAAGAGAAGAAAGCAGGAGAGGCGAGCTTGGTCTTGAACCAAAGCAAGAGAAGAAATCAAGAGAGGCAAGCTTGGTCTTGGACCAAAGCAAGAGAAGAAAGCAGGAGAAGGCATGTACGGTAAACAAAGCAAAGAAAGAAGCAAGAGGAAAGCATGAGGCAGATAAAGGGACATAAGAACATTTCCATCACCGTCATCCGTTAGAGATTGAATTAGCATTTTGTTAAGTCCGGTGTCGTTAACGGCCCGGTTAATTCTGTAAAGCGGGAGCTTAAACTCCTAGTTAGCAGATGATCCAAGTGAGTGTAAGTTGTACTCAAAGTAATATGCAATTAATTGATGATTGTGGTGATTGCCAGAGCTATCGGTTGTTCTTGTTCTCTCTCTTTTACACCTCCCATAGCCAGAGGCCCGGCACCTGCCCGGCTCACGTAGCGAACACAGATCCCTCGACATCGTTGCACTTTGTCCTGCTACTCACTAGAGAATGTGCACACACATGAAGTAACCTTGCTTGCATTTGACCTCACTTACTTAGGATCGAACACCAAGGAGGTGTTGCCATTGACCTCAATAGAGCATCGAGCAGCATGGAAATGAACAAGGAGAACATTGCCCCTCGACCTGCAACCTGTCTAGAAGCTGGACCTTCCCCGATGGAGATACAAAAGGACAACAAGAGGAGCCACAACTCAGCAACCCAGCCCTCACCAAGGGCTCAGGCAAAGAGCAGAAAAGACAAAAAAAGTGTAAAATGAATCTACTCTCTTGGAACATAAAGGGGATAACCGGCGCCAACAAAGCTATAAATATCAAAGCATGGATTCAGAACTATCCTATTGACGTTATAGGACTATAGGAAGTAAAAATTGCAGGGCAAGAGTTGGAGCAGAGGCTACAAATGATATCCAAGGAACGACTGTGTGTGCACTCCTTGTAGAGCAGAGGCTCAGGAGGAACTGCCTTAGGCATCCCTTCGAACTGGAAAATAAACCAAACAGTGTCGACAATAGGTGAATATTGGGTTGCTCTCTTCATTAAGGCACTGTTATGGAATTGATATTTTATTATTTGTTGCAGTTGATAGGTGAAAGAAGACTGGGACCGAGCTAGGCCTATGCAAATGAAATTATATACATTGTACATTTTATTATTCAAGTGCTCTTTTATGAGCTTTGGCCATTTATGACCGGCCGGCTAGTTTGTACTCAATTTGACCATTTAAGAAATCTATAAATGAAATACGTGCAAGAGGGAAATGGTCACTCTTGCACGGGGAGAGATTGCACCCAGTGTTTGCGTTGCTCTTCTTATCTCTCCTCTCTTGTCTCTCGTCGTGCCGGCGTAGCACTCTGCTCTCCGAGTATGCTATTTCGGATATTTTGCAGGGCAACCACGCCTTTCGTTTGTAGCAGTGGTATCAGAGCTGAGGCTACGCTCCAAGATTGCAGATTCGGATAACCAAAAGCTACGTGCTATTGTATTCTCCTAGTTTTAAAAATGTATAATTCGATGTCCTTGTTTTATATTATGTTTTTCATGCAAATTTGGTGTTAATCCTTCATTAATTTGTAATTAGTGAAAGATATCTAAATAAGATAGTATAAATGACAATTTTATACTATAAGCGCGATAAATATCGTCATAGGATTTGTATTGTAGACGAAGATGAACAGTAATAGGAGAAAAATTGGAGGTGCTTTGTCATAGGAAGGATCTTTTTGATGAGGTTTGAACTTGAGGCATGCTCCTCAAGCTGGAGATTCAATCACCATTCCACACATAATTGTTGCGAAGTAGAAGCGGGGGGATCACATAGGATGTCGTGGGACAACCCAGGAGTCAAGGGACATATATGTACCACTACAGAAGTGTCGAAGGGTGGCTGGCTCACACCCAGTAGTGTTGTATAAGAAAAGAAGCGGCGTGACAATACCTGAGGAAGAAAACCCATTAAAAATGACCTTTTATTTTAATTGGGCAAGGCAGACTCTCGAAATCGGGCAAGAAGACGTCCCTTGAGCATGGCACTTTGCATCTGCCTCTGCTATCCTTTACCCACGCAACTCTGCACGGACCCGCAAATTTTTTTTATTTGTATTTTTTTGTCAGCATGCAATGGTCCCAGTTGCGCCGTCTCTGATGTGCCGATGCCTCTCTCTGGACGGTCAATTGCTCACCAAGAGCCCTCATCACTTACGTGCGGCTGTGAGCCTCTCTCTTTTTACCAGGACTGCCGCCCACTTATGTACTAATATGGCGGACACACGCTGACGGGGCAGGGCCTGCCAAGCTAACGTCGCTGGCAGTAGTCTGGAATCGCTCAAGGAGGGAAGCAACGTCCGACTGCCACTGCCGTAGAACTGATCATCATTGCACTGCTCACCAACACTCACACTGGCTGTAATATCATTGGCCTTTCCTATCCACATGATTCGTTTTGCATGACGGCGCCCCTTGTAACAAGCTGCATGCGCCACTGGTGCCAAACATACTGTGGGTTGTAGTTGAAGCGGCCTGCAGTTGGTGCATACACTCAACAAAAAGCAGGGGTGCTCCTGATCACACGTCACCTACCCAGCAATCAGTGGCACCCATAGTTCTGAGGTGCAACCAATCCATCTCGTCGTGCCCACCACCACTCTCTCACCTCGTGGAGCCGAAACCACTCATGGGAGATGCAGCCCCTCGTTATCTCTCGACCACTTGCAAAAGCAGTAGGCTTGCAACTGTGGAAAGTGCAATGCACTTTACACCTAAGCTGGAGTTCAAACCTCACCATAGATACCTTATCCCTTCAACGGCTAGATTGCTTATCCAAGCCTATAAAAGAAACTCCCCTTGTATTGTTCCCAAGCAGTTGTTGTATGCAATTTGAATTCGAATTTCCCTCTCTACTTGGTGTCAGCTCCCCCTTCCCTTCTCTCTCACACCTCTCTCTCTTCTCTACCTCCATCTCTCTGTCTACTCTCTCCTTCTCTCCTCTCTCACTCTATCTTCTATATATATCACTCAAGTTCACATGGTATCAGAGCTTCAGAACTTGAGCTCCTAAGTACTCTACGAGCCTTCTCTCGAAGCAACGGCCTATTTACACGCCCATCTCTCACTTCCAAGGTTTACTCGGCTAGCATGACTAGCACCTCATCACCTATGGTTGCAACCACCAAGTCAAGATACTTCACCATTGACAAGCTCAATGGGAACAATTACAATGTGTGGAAGCTGAGAATGGAGCTATATTTGAAGCAACTTGGTCTCTGGAAGATTGTTTCTGGAAATGAAACAAGACCAAGTGAAGACGTCGAGTACGCCTCCGATACGGAGCTACACTCGGCATGGGATTCAAGGGACATTACAGCTCAAATGGAAATTATACTCCATTGTGAGGATAGGCAAGTCCAAATGGTGCGGACTCTATCCACCTCTAAGGCTATTTGGGAGTTCTTCAACAACAGTTATGAGCACACTGATCTTGTTTATCAAGTCTCCCTGATCAAGAGGGTTGTGAACAATACTATGCAAGAAGGCCAATCTGCAGTCAAGTTTCTTGACAATTGGCAGCCACTGTTAGATGAAGTTCTCATCTCTGGAATGGAGATTTCAGAGAAATTTCAATGTATGCTTCTATTGGCGGCTTTACCCGCAAGCTGGAGAGCCTTTGTTACTACTCAAGCCCTGTCCCAGATGAAATTGCAAGGCCTTGTATCCAAAATCCAACAGGAAGAAGCTTTGAGAGACCAGTCGAATGGCTCTACTCTAGTGGCTCTAGCCACTCATATCAATTTCAGAAAAGGTGGTCCTAACCACCATTACAACAACTCAAGGCAGTTGCATAAAGGTGGTTCTAACCGCCCTAGAAATGCACCTTATGGTCAAGTTCAATGCCACAACTGCAAGAAGTTCGGACACATTGCCAAGGACTGCAGGTCCAAAACCAAGCATCATGGTGGTAATCATGGAGGATTCAACGGACATAAAAAAAATGGAGGCTATCATCACAAAGCTCATGCTCATTTCACCAATATTTCAAGCTATGATGGTGACACACACCCTACTTCTATACAACTTTTTGCTGCAAGCTTCAGCTCCTCTAAGCCACATCACAACTCTTCTATTTGGTATCTAGACACTGGAGCTACACATCACATGACATATCATTATGATTGGCTTGCACACTACACTCCTCTTCAACACCCACTTCAAGTCCTCATGGGGGATAGCAACATTCAACATGCTAAAGGATATGGCACTGTTGCCATTACCCTACCAAATGGCACTATAGCTCACTTAGACAAGGTATACTATGTACCTGGTCTAAAGCAGAATCTGATCTCAGTAGGAGAGCTCACCTCCAAAGGCATTACAGTTTCTTTTATGCATGATAAGTGCATCCTCCATACAATTGACACAAATCACAAGCCTTTCTCTATATCTTGCCCCAAGGAAGGACGCTTGTATCCTTTCGGCTCTAGCAAAGACCAAGCCAAAGCACTTTCAACAGTCATCAATTCTCCTAAGCAAGAGGAGACACTTACTTGGCACTACAGGATAGGTCATATCTCGCAACAAGTGCTCAAAGATATGCAGCAGAAAGAGCTAGTGGTAGGTTTGCCAACCAAAATTACACCAATTACATTTTGTGAAGCATGCGTATTGGGCAAAGCTAAGCATTTCAAGTTTCCAAGGTCAAAGTCCCATACAGCTCAACCTCTTGAGCTTATCCACTCGGATTTGTGCGGCCCAATGCAGACACAATCACTCACTGGCAACAAATACTTCCTAATCTTCATCGACGACTATACAAGGTACACTCATGTCTATTTCTTGGCAGATAAAGCTGCAACCTTTATCAAATTTCAAGCCTTCAAAGCTGCCATGGAAACACAACTCAATCGCAAAATCAAGGCACTAAGGATAGACAATGGTGGGGAATACAAAAGCAACGAGTTTCAACAATATTGTGTATCAAATGGCATTCGAAGGGAATTTACAATTCCGGATCACCCTCAGCAAAATGGAGTCACCGAGCGCAAGAATCGCACTTTAGTCGAAGCTGCCCGCTCAATGCTAGCCCTCGCTCGACTTCCTATTTCTTTCTGGGAAGAAGCCATAGCGACCGCAACCTACATTCAGAATCGAGTCCTCTCATCAGTCAATCCACAGAAAACTGCTTACCAGCTATGGTTCAACCACCCGCCCAACATAACCCATCTCAAGATCTTTGGTTCCCTGGCATATCCTCTGCTCACCAGTAATCAACCCAAATTTTTCCCTAAGAGCATCCACACTATCTTCTGCGGATACGGCGACACTCATGGCGTTAAGGCCTATCGACTTTATGACTCGAAAACAAATAAGTTTTTGTTCTCAAGGTCAGTAATATTCTGTGAATTTCTTCTATTTAATCATCCTGGAGATGCTCCGCCCTCATCGACCACTGAGCCCCTTTTACCTACCCCATTTACAATGCCCGGTAAGTACCCTACAGCTACTACACTTACCATATCAATGAACAATGGTGTGAACACACCCTTGACCGCATTAATTCAACATCAAAAGCTCACAGGCTTAAAAACGAAATCTACCAACACAATTAAGCTGGCGCAACCTGTAGCGCTACCCTTAGCTTCAGCTTCCCATCGTTCTAATCCACTTATCCCAATCCATGGCATGCACACACACTCTCTTCCTCTCTCAAACACACTACAAGAGGGCCACACACACACACATTTTCAGCCATCTGTCTCAAGCTATTCCTCTCCTCATAAGCTCCAACTCTCAAGCTCCATAGCACCAACTCCTACTCCAAGCAACATCAGCCCCTTACATCAATCAAAAACGACCCCAAACAGCTCTCAATTCAGCCCCTTAGCTTCTCCTTTCTCGCCTCTCAGCATGGCACACACTCCTATAATCGTATCATCCTCCTTCTCCACCCGCCTACTTCTACTACTCGTAGAAACACCATCAATCCCATCACCATTTCCTCTTCATCCTCAGCTCTCAAGGAATCTAATCAACACTCTAATCAACCCTCCGGATCAGCCCCAATGGATGATGAAGGGATCTCACCTCCCCTTCGCCCTCGACACCGCTCTTTGGAAGCCATCTACGAAGCAACATCATTCACCGCATTCTTGCTTCAAGAAGAAGAAGACCTCTCCATCAACATCCCCGACCCGCTCGAAGAGAATACACTCTCAGTCGAAGACGCCATTGCCTCTCCCGAAGGCGATCAATGGATTGAAGCCATGAAGGAAGAGCTTCAAGCACATGAAGAAGCTCAAACTTGGACTATCACGCCTAGGCCCGACGACGCCAATGTCATCGGTTGCCGATGGATTCTCAAGAAGAAGCATCACCCCAATGGTTCTGTCGAACGCTACAAAGCAAGGCTTGTCGCGAAGGGCTATACGCAACAACATGGTACAGATTTCACTGACACTTACTCTCCTGTCATGGGTATCACCTCATTTCACATACTTGTTGCATTAGCCGCTTTCTTTGACATTCCTCTTCACCACATTGACATTCGCACTGCATTTTTACATGGATGGCTAGATGAAGTCATTTATATGGCTCAACCTCCCTACTTCTATTGTGATGATCCCACTATCTATGTATGCAAGCTACATAAGCCTATATACGGTCTCAAACAGTCTGCACGACAATGGTTCAAGCGCTTGCATGCTTTTCTTATCAAATGGGGATGGGTTCAATGCACTTCTGACCCAAACTTGTTCTATCACACTCTCTTTCATGGATGGGCAATCATTGGTGTCTATGTCGATGATATTCCTATCATTGCTAGTGATGAGACATATGTCTCACATGTTGTGGAAATGTTCAAAGAGAAATTTCCAGTCCATGACAACGGCCCTATGACCTACTTCTTGGGCATAGAGGTCAACAGGGATCCAAATGGCAGATTCATCAAGCTTTCTCAGTGGAAATACATTGAAGACATATTGGGTGAGTATGGTCTTCTCTCTTCAAATGCACAACTCTCTACACCACTCCTTGTCAAGCATAAATTATTCACTTCTATGCCACCATCTGATGATGATACTTATTCTATGTCAAGCTTTCCCTACGCTCGCTTAATCGGTCAGCAAAGGTATCTCATATCATGCACAAGACTTGACATTAGCTTTACAGGTCATGTATTATCTCGCCATATGAAGGCACCTCACAAATGCCATGGTCTCGCTGCCAAGAGATCACTACGCTACTTACACCACACTCTCCATCATTCTCTCACATATTATAGTCAGCACCACTCATCACCACTGCAAATCAAAGGTTTTGTTGATGCCGACTGGGCCGGCCAAGACCCAAATATGAATAGCATCTCTGGGCATGTATTTCTTCTTGCAGGAGGTGCTATTTCTTGGCGAAGCAAGCGCCAGACTTCACTTGCTCTATCATCTGCCGAGGCAGAGTATATAGCAGCATCCCTTGCTGCTCGTGAAGCATTGTGGCTTCACCAACTCCTAGAAGAATTGCCGATTCCATGTGCCACTCCGCCAATCATTCTACATTGCGACAATCAATCAGCAATTGCAATGGCAAAGAGTCCTCATCTTACCGAGCGCACAAAACACATCAAGCTCGCATATCACTTCATCAAGGAGCTAGTAGAATACAACTTCATCCACCTCAAATACATCTCTACCACAGAGAATGTTGCCGATTTCCTTACCAAGGAAGTTCCTCCTGAAAAACACCTTCTTTGCTCAGCAAGAGCCGGTTTGGAAGCTCCCTAGCTTCATGTTCACCAACACTCATTGTATTTCAGCATGGATTTATTTTGTATTCGCATTTGAGGGGGGATCTCCTCACAAATGCTCTATGCTTTCTGTTATGATTTCGGTTTGAGGGGGGATGTGGAAAGTGCAATGCACTTTACACCTAAGCTGGAGTTCAAACCTCACCACAGATACCTTATCCCTTCAACGGCTAGATTGCTTATCCAAGCCTATAAAAGAAACTCCCCTGTATTGTTCCCAAGCAGTTGTTGTATGCAATTTGAATTCGAATTTCTCTCTCTACTTGGTGTCATCTCCCCCTTCCCTTCTCTCTCACACCTCTCTCTCTTCTCTACCTCCATCTCTCTGTCTACTCTCTCCTTCTCTCCTCTCTCACTCTATCTTCTATATATATCACTCAAGTTCACAGAAATGGGTTGCTCTCCACTGCACAACTCATCACCTGCCATGCAAACACCTCTCTCTCTCTCTCTCTCTCTCTCGTAGAGTATACTGACACAGGTATTTATCTCTCTCTCTACCTCTCCCTCTCACCCTCCATATCATTAGCCGCCATGCAAATTGTAGGCATCAAAGAACTAGGCATGCTACGGCTCCGCCTTCCCTCCCAACCATCCAATATCAAGCATACTTATAAACAGATTGCACATGCAGCTCACGAGCGATCCTTCTGCACTCATCCCAACCACCCACCACTAGCAGTCTTCTGTCGACTTTTAGCTGCAAGCACAAAATTCTATTTAACCCTTCGCACTTCTATAACCAACTGCATGTCGTGCAATTATTATACTATCAAGCATGCAACTCTCTCTCTTTCTCTGCCCCTAGTTACAGCAGTACACTGCCACACTAGTTCTCTGCATGCGATCATTGGCCACCTACCGAAGACACACCCGAGGCGCTCCCACTCATTCTCTCTCACAGCTTTCTCATAGTCAACCTGAGTCATCCCGCCCTCCCTCTATCTCTTGCATGGCACCAGGCAGTAGCTACTGGAAGAGGAGGCCACTGAGTCCTGCTGGCTGTTGATTGATGGCGATGTGCCCATCTCTCGACCTTCACTTGGTTCACCTACTGAAATGGAGGAGCCTGCTTCTTCAGTACCGGCTTCCCCTGTCTCCAACAGAACAAGCTATCATGAAGAACCTTCTATGCTCATCAACCCTTTTGACCACCTCCCAGCTACCCAGGAACCCTCTTCATCGACCACATGTAGCTGTGTCACTTTCCGATATTGAGACAGTGCCTGGTTCTCTCCTACCCTTTGGATGCTGCTATTTCCAGCTTGCCTTGGAGGCAGTATGAGAGCCATGTCCATCACTATTTAATGGAGTAGCAGAGTCCACACTTACTTTGAAAGAACCGCCTACCCTTACCTGGGGAGCTTCAAGTTTGGCTGGACACTAAAGGTCCTTCAACAGCCCTCGATACATGCTGTTTTGGAGATTGCAAAAAAATAAAAATAAAAAAAATAAATGAATAAATATATATATATAGAGGGAGCGTCTACATTTAGTGTCAGCATATCTTTGGGTTAGGCCAGTCACGTTGGATTGTGGACGTACTGAACAACCAGTACCTAGACAACAAGCAATGAAGCAGTCGATGAAGCGCACATGCATGCTGTGGTTCCTAGAAAGCCCCGTTAGTGCTGCCACCTCAGCTTACCGACTTTCTGCATCTCTGCAACGTACGAAGTCACTACAGACACGACCTGCGAATCATTACCTACCCCAAAGTAGAAGCCAAGTGTAGATGCAACATCACAATAGCCAAAGATTCTTAAGATGCCACATTACAAGAAGGTGTACATTGACAAAGCTCTATAGAGACCTCTGCAATACCTTCTCAGACAACACCTTGACGGTGAGGATGATGATTACCTTTTACCTCATTTTATTTTATCCCGACATTGTATGAGACTCACCAAGACCGTATCATTTTGATCTCATTGGCTTCTGCAGACTGTTACTATAACATTTCATTTCATTTTCTCTCTCTTTTACCCCCCTTCACCAAATTGCGAACCCTACCTTTGTATTCAACTGTCCGCAACCTCGCACATCGATGATTTCTTTCGGCACAGACACACCCACTCACTTGCCAATACAAATGCTATACGCATACACACACATATCATGCCGTCTCGTTACTACACAAACCAAAATCTCTCCTTGATGGGTCCTTCTTCTTTTACTCAAGCTAGTTAGACCTTTACTTCATCCTAATTTTGACTAGCAGAGATATCTCTCATGTCACTATGTTATATGACTTTCAAGACATAATTATTTAGCTTAATTCAGCTAATTTGTACAAGTTGCAGACTCCCATAATACCTACTACAAGTTTAAATGAGAAGCTTAAGTATGCCGTTTTAAAAAAGAATAAAAAATTAAATAAAATTCTCCTACATAATTCTATGACTATCTGGAAATGCCTGTAGCAAATAGAGGCCTCTAGGAAAGAGCAGTTCAGATCCAATGAATTTTGGCTTTTTTTTAATTAAATTTGTTCGATCAATCTCCTTTTTGTAGCCTGGCTTTTACATGATATACAAGATGTATGCTTGTGATATCATGACTTTACACTAGTCCATGCCCTTTACCCCCACAATTCACAATATCAAGAGGACTTCTCCAATTATTCAAACAAAAACAATCAACAATTTATTACTTCCATCTAACTTTCTAATCGATCCATGGCTAATCATAATAAATAATTGTAAGTAATCAGTGTAATTTTGTCTCTCAAATTGCGTTATACAATCAAATCGAATCTGGTTCCTATATTTTATGTCTATTTGTGACTCTAGTGGATCTTAGCTATTAAAATTAGAACTGCAGAGTTTTTCTTCCTACTCAGTTATCATCCTCTCCCTATCCAGTCTATAAACTAATAAGACAAAATATGCTTTTATTTCATGGCCAATTATTAACACCAAATTAACATATTTTGAATTTGTTAACTATACTTTGGTGTCCATTTAGTAGTTACAGTTGTCTGCTACTTGTACCTCTCTCCCCACGCACAAACTGGTACATAGTTTCAAATACAGTATATCATCCAGAGTCTAATGATTTACGGACAGCACAGAGGTAAGTTCTCTTTGCATTTTCAATTTTTGGTTTTGAAAAATCTTCTCGTAAACACAAGCAATCATACACTCATAGCACTCTCTCAAAGTTCTATGATTTTCAAAGTCCTACACATACACCATTCCACAGAGAACAACACGGTAACATAAAGTCAACGCACGTGACTTACTTATCAGCTTGATTACCATCTAATTTTTTTTGACAAACAGTATGGATCTTTTTAATTACCTGCATTTTCTAACATTGTGCCAATACTTGTATTAAACGAAATTGCTATTGCGATCATTTCACATTGAGCTATGCAGCTACTCATGTGAGTCGAGGTGCTTTCCGTTAAATACCAATTTGTCAGTACTTGTTACTCAATCTTACTCCAATGTGGTGTGAAACAGGTAGTACAATTTTTATGTTTCTATGCCCTGTCTAGTCCATTGGTCACATGCACACAGATTCGCCGATTTAGGCAGTGTGTAAATGCTCATCTTGGTGTAGATTCACCGATTTAGGCAGCACCAATTATCTGTGCAGATCCGCCGATTTAGGTAGCACATTGACAAATTGCAGATCTATTCACAAGGATAAATGCAGATCCGCTGATATAGGCAGCATTAGTGCAAATTCACCGATCTAGGCAACACGTCTTATTGGTGTAGATTCGCCGATTTAAGCAACACCAATCACAAAATCATGTTGCAGTGGTGGCCACCACGGTAACTGGTACGATTTTGTTACCCGAGTACATAATGAAAGTGATTTGGATTTGGACTTATATTGTGGAATTGGAATTGGATTGGGATTTGGTATCTTGTGATTATTACTGCAGTGCTTATGCGACTTGACATTATGAGATTGATGATGAATGTGACCAATGATACCCTGATTCATCAGGGTATGACATATACTGCTTATTCTAGTGGTATGGGACACTAGAATAGGTAGTATGTGGATGACGACAGGCATAAGCAATATTGTCTAATTTTATGAATTTTGTTACTATTTGATATAAATTTCTAATCATTGTTTTTGACAAGTATTATTTGCAAATTTCTATCTTCGCAACTGAGGACAGTTGCTTTCCAACGGAGAGGTATGTTATGGAATTGATATTTTATTATTTGTTGCAGCTGACAGGTGAAAGAAGACTGGGACCGAGCTAGGCCTATGCAAATGAAATTATATACATTGTACATTTTATTATTCAAGTGCTCTTTTATGAGCTTTGGCCATTTATGACCGGCCGGCTAGTTTGTACTCAATTTGACCATTTAAGAAATCTATAAATGAAATACGTGCAAGAGGGAAATGGTCACTCTTGCACGGGGGGAGATTGCACCCAGTGTTTGCGTTGCTCTTCTTATCTCTCCTCTCTTGTCTCTCATCGTGCCGGCGTAGCACTCTGCTCTCCGAGTATGCTATTTCGGATATTTTGCAGGGCAACCACGCCTTTCGTTTGTAGCAGGCACCCCTTAGCTTCCTATTGATCTCCATGATCTATGCAGGAGGCTCGGTTAAAGACAAGACCAAATTGTGGAGCCAAATAGCACAGCATAAGGGACATACCATCCTGATGGGGGACTTCAATATGGTTGAGACTATGGAGGATGGGTACCTCATGAAGGGGCAAGTAGTGGGGGAAACGGAGAATCAAGAATGGATTATCCTTAAAGAACACCTAGACATGTGGGACATAGGATCATAAGGTGACTTCACCTGGTAAAATTACTCAAGAGGGAGCCTTGCTCAAAAGTCTAGGCTTTATAGATGCTACGTAAGTACCTCTCTAGCCAATCAGTTCAACAGGATCAAAGCTGCTGCCAGTGCCACCTCTTGTGTGTTAGACCACTATCCTTTAATCATAACGATGAATAGAAAATGCAACAAGATAAGGAACCATTGGTTCCACACTGACCCTTCACTCTTTCAGTTAGAATAAGTCCAGAGTAGTATAAAAGCTATCTAGGTTCAAGCTTTCTCTAAGGGAAACACTCCAGCCAAGGCCTAGAGGATGGCGATTTCCAACACCCAACTCTCTCTGATCTCTTTCAGGAAAAAAGTGACAGAGATTCATAGAAAAAGGAAGGACTCCATCTATGATGAACTGGTAGAACTAGAAACCTGCAGTAAGAAGGACCAGGTAGTGCAGAACAAAGTTACCACCCTTCGTCACCAACTGAAACTGGAAGAAGAACTCTCCCCGCAACACACCGAAGCCTTTTTTAGAGAATGGTGGACAGGGAAATCTTACAAACCATACAAAGCCATGTTCAGAAGTCTCAAAAAGAAACATCAGAGAGAAATTGTCCAAATGCTGGTTGGGACCAGAAGGATAGCCACCTAAGAAGAGGAGAACCTAGAAGTGGTCAAACATCACTACGCTCAGCTATTCATCCCCCAAGAAGCTCAAGACGAGTCGGTCATCCTTGCTAGAAGCATTATTAGGAGGAGCAAGAACAGAGTCATCCCTCTTCATTTGAGCACTCAATTAGATTCAGAGCTGTCGTTGGGAGGAATCAAGAGGGCCATAGATGCTCTAAAACTAAATAAAACACCTGGCATAGATGGCCTCCCTGCTGAGTTCTACCAAACGTTCAGAGATGTCCTAGCACCTATCCTACTCATAGTGTGGCAAGAAGCTGTGAAATTTGGAGCCTTGCCGATTCAACTCAACACTGGAATCATCAAGCTATTGCATAAAAAAGGCCCCAAGGAGATGATATCTAACTGGAGACCATTTACTATGCTCTGTCATAAAATCTAATATCTAACCAACCCAAATGATTTTCTCATATTAAATTGATCACTTAATGTGGGAGAATGAACGGGAACAAGTGTTAAGATATAGATATGTGCTTATAGATCTATCTCAACACGGGGCCAATGGTAAAGGGGCCCAAATGAGAGATGGTCTATCAGAGATCAAGGCTAACCAATGGAGCATAAGACCTTAGGGTTAGCTTCATTGAAGACCTCCAATAATGTGTGTAAAAGTCCTTTGACCTTAGGTAAGCTAGGTCTGAGCTTGAGGTGGGAACCCGGCCCAAGCTCAAGGTGCTTGTCGTGCTTGAGGTGCTTCTCGTGCTTGAGGTACTTGACCTATTGCATGATTAATGTGCTTGAGGTGTTTGAACTGCTGCATGATTAAGGTGCTTGAGGTGCTTTGAAATGCTTGCCTGAGATGCTTGTGGAAACACCCCTAGTCCAAGTGCTTAGTCATGCTTGATGACTAAGGTGCTTGAGCACCAAAGGTCAAAAAGATCTCTACAAAGAGGGGGGCGAGCCCTTTTCTTAGGGGCTAGAGAGAGAACACACACACACACACACTCAAGGAAATCCCAAGCTTAAAGAGGCAACAGGGACACATGTCAAGCCCCTACCCATGTTACCTCCATGAGGTGCTTGAACTCTATTGGCTAGGATTAAAAGGGGTCCAATGATAATTTACAACAATTATCTAATTGTTTTTTCATTTATCAAGTCCTCTCTCTCAAAGGGGAAAGAGGGACACTTGTCCCAAGACTACACCTATTGCTAGAAATGGCCCAAGCTTGTGATTGGCTAGGCTTGGCATGAGCCAATGAGCTTCAATGATGAGCTAGAAGTGGGGGTCGACCTAGAAAGGAGGGGGGTTGCTTGCAAGATATACTCACCTACACACACTCTCATTGTGTGCTATGCAAAGTGCAAGAGATCCCTCTCCTTCTCCAAGCAAGTAGAGGTTGAGAGCCTACACCAACACTCTTGGCTATGCAGTGAAAATCCAACCAAGAGCCATGCTTCAATGCTTAAGCTTGCCATCTCCTTCATCTTCATTACTATGCTATTATGTATGCTAGCAACAAGAGTTATGATAAGTGAGGAACTAGTTCTTTCTCCTATGAAATGTTTCTTCTTCCTCTTCCCTACCCTCATTCCCTGCTAGCTCTCTCCACCTTCGAAGGTGTTTGAGGTCTTGGGACTGAGGCTTGGGATAGTTAAATCTTTCTGCAAGTTTATGTTATGTTTGTAATGCATGAAGCTTTCCATCTTCATTGCATCACCAAGGTCACAAGGAACACAAAGACTGTATTGTAACAAGTCTCTCTTAATGAGAGAAATCATAATACAAATGCCTATTGGAGGGGGAACCGGCTCCACATAAATCCGGTCCTCAACTGTTGTCATGTTCTCTAAATTCTCTCTCTTGCAAAAGTATTGTTCATGCCAAGTTAACTAATTGCTATGATTATGTTGCTATCTTCAATTATGTTCACCCGCTATGCTCACAAAGTCATTTCTCAAAAGTATTATTAATTTCCGCTACTCTCAAATTAAATAGGCCAATTCCATTACATTGGTATGAGAGCATTTGGTTTCTCTTTTCTTGCTTAAGAAGAGAGGTCCTTAAGTAGCCTATAAATGGTTGATGTTGTTAACTATACTAAGGTAAGTGGAGGTGGGATCTATTATCGGTTTTGTTGAGCCCACTATGTGGGGGATGGTGCACACCTTGGGAGCTTTGGACTTAATAATGGAGTCTTTTTATACTTGCCTACGGCTTTACCAGTATTGAGCCATAAGAAATCCCAAAGGAGCTAGCTCTCGGAAACTCTGCTATGTTACACCTACTCCTCTACTCTCTATAATTAACCACTTCGAGCTGTGGGTGTAGATACTTAAGAGCCTATTTTCAAAGGCTAAGAGGAGTGGCAACTAAGGTTTTGCATTGCCAAAGCATACACTAAGTACATACATAAATTTTGTTAACATGGCTGAAAATAATCAAGAGAGTAGAATGAACATTGATAGCTTTGATTTTGCACATGAAGGTGCTAATGATGATGCTCCCATGTTTGTGAATTATCTCATTACTAGGTTGCAACAAGCTATGGGCAACCCTGCTTTGCAAGCCGAAGTTACTGAACAACTTCGTGCTTATGGAATTTCCCTTCCTCTCCAAGAGGAGAGAGAGCTTAGGAGGCCTCTTGAAGAGACCCCCAAAAGAAGACTCTCTCCCATTCGAGAGGAGGAATCCAGAGAGCAAGAAAGCAATGAAAGTTTAAGTTCCTCTGAAGATGTGGCTCCACGAAGACGGCGGTCTAGACGATCGCCCACTCCTCCCAAGAGGAAAAGATCAACACATACTCCTTCTCCTCATCACTCTGAAAGGAAAGAGAGGAAACAAAGGAAGAAAAGGGCTAGGAAGAGGTCACCCTCTTCTCCTTCTTCTTCACCTTCCTCCTCTTCCGACGAAAGTTATGGCTATTCTCCTAGAGAATACAAGATGGGAGGACATCGCAAATCATTTCCTGCATGGCGAAGGTCACAAAAGCTAAAGAAGTTCAAGGAGGGAGGAAAGAGTATCTCTTTTCTCACCTACAATGGCACCTTCAGTGCTACCGACAAAGTGTTGGCCTTCATCCAGCAATTTGATGCGGCCTTTGGAGATGAGGGCTTCACAGAGTCCTCCAAGCTATGCCATGTAGCTTTGAACTTCCAAAAATCAGCTCGTCAATGGTAGGCTAGCCTTCGTGGAAATGGTGAAGCCCCAAAGACATGGAAAACTCTACGAGTTTCCATCATGAAGCAATTCCTTGCAAGCGATATTGCAAAGGACAAAGTGCTTACCGAATGGCGCATCTTGAAGCTCCTCTCCCATGAGTCTATCCACAAATATGTAGACAAGTTTTGGGATTTACATCTCAAGGATAATGTCTTTCAAAAGATAGACTTTGCCGAGCAAAGGCAACAATTTTGTGCGGGATTACCTGAAGAGATGGACGAATACATTAACTCTCAACGGCCTGGTACTATTATCGAAGTAATCCATCACACCATGGTTGCTTCACGCATCAATTTCCATCAAGGGGCTAGACGTAATGTCAAGCCCATGGAAAACAAAGACAAAAATGATGCAAAGGGGAAAACCAATGTTCAAAATACTTCCCAAGTCAATTCCAACAACAACAAAAATTGGTCCAAGGAGAAGGGAGTTTACAAAGGTAAAAACAAACTCTCTCCTGAAGAGCTTGAAGCTTTTCGCAAGGACCATAAGTGTTTCAAGTGTGGGGAGCAAGGACATGGCTATCGTTCTTGCCCCAAGAAGAATACTCGCAATGAGACTTCTAGGGCTTCCACCATCGAAGCTCCAAAAGAGGATGCTCATTGCAAAGGATCATCACTTTCCTATGCTTGGGAAAGGTAAGAGAGCATGATGCCTTCATCTTGTTTGACCCTGACTCTACTCTCAACTTCATATCAACGGAGTTGGCCACCAAGTTGGGCATTCAAGCATTTGAGATGGGAGATATAATAGTGGCTGATGCAGCTTTCAAGGGACAACAAGCCTCCTTTACTCCCTTGATTGGGAAGTTGAGGCTTCATGTCCAAAGCTATGTCGACAAAGAAGACTTATTCATCTCTCCTCTCCAACATGAGGATGTTATCCTAGGGGCACCATGGTTTGATCGCATGGCTGCCAACATGAAGTTCCCTGAAAGGAGAATCTACTTCACCTACAGGGGAAAGAACATGTATATAGATGCTAGTGAGCGTGGTCGCACTATTCCACTTGTAAATCCTCTTGCTTTTGATAAGTCAATGAAGAGCTCAGTTTCTGCGTACATGATTTTTGTCAAAGAGTCTCTAAAAGATACTAATGTTTCATCAAATGTAAATGGTAGGAATCAAGAAGAGTTAGACTTGTCTAATTTTCCAAAAGGATTCCAAGATGTGTTCATCAATGATATCCCTATGGACTTACCTCCAAAACGAGGGGATGATGATCATCGCATTGAGCTCCTTCCTGGAAGCTCACCACCTAACAAGCCTCCTTATCGAGTCTCACAAGCTCAACAAGATGAGATCACGAGGCAAGTACAAGAGCTAGTAGACAAAGGGATGGTGAGGCCTAGTTCCTCTCCCTTTTGTTCTCCAGTCCTTTTAGTGCAAAAGAAAGATGGTACATACCGTATGTGTGTGGACTATCAAGCACTAAACCATATCACTATCAAAAACAGATTTCCCATACCTCGGGTAGAAGATCTGTTTGATAAGCTACAAGGCTCTACCTACTTTAGTAGGATTAACCTTAAGAGTGGCTATCATCAAATAAGGATAGTGGATGAAGATATCTTAAAGACCGCGTTTTGCACAACGTTTGGTCTTTATGAATATCTAGTCATGCCTTTTGGCTTGACTAATGTACCAACTATGTTCAATCGTTTGATGGAGAAAATTTTTAGACCATATCGCAAATTCACTGGAGTGTTCTTTGATGATATCATCATATACTCCAAGTCTTTGGAGGAACATAAGAAATATCTCCAAGTGATTTTTCAAGCATTGAGGGAGAACAAGCTTTTTCTCAACCAAAAGAAAAGCGAATTCTTCCTTCAAGAGATTCAATACCTAGGTCATATTATCTCTCACAATGGTATTCGTATGGATCCATCAAAGTTAGAGGTAATAAAATCATGGCCTAACCCAAGAAATCTACATGAGCTAAGAAGCTTTATTGGTATGTGTGCATACTATAGACGCTTCATAGCAAAATTCTCTCAAGTAGCAGGACCACTACATGACTTAACTAAGAAGAACGTTAAGTATGTATGGATTGCTAAGGAGCAAAATGATTTTGAAAAGCTCAAAGAGAAGCTTACTTCCCAACCAGTCCTCGTGCTTCCGGATCTCTCAAAGCCATTTGAGGTCCAATGTGATGCTTGTGGAGATTACCTTGGATCATTTTTGCTTCAAGAAGGGCATGCCATAGAATGAGTCTTGGGCATTTATGAGAAAGAGCTTTTAGCAGTTCTACATGTCCTAGACACATGGAAGCACTATCTATTGGGGACTCCATTTATCCTACGAACCGACCACCAAAGTCTCAAGTATTTCATGACGCAAACCAAGCTTTTCGACAAACAAATGAGGTGGGCAAATTTTCTTTCGCAATTCAATTTCCATATTGCCCACATAGCTGGTACGCACAATCAAGTGGCCGATGCACTTTCACAACGACCAAAAGTTAATGCGGTGTCTATAGCTACTCACAATGATCTATCCTCTATGATAGATGAGTATGCTACTGAGCCTGACTTTAGAGACATAATGTCACCCCTTGCTTTGGGGAAGAAAGAGGAACCATTCACCTTGCAAGATGGTTATCTTCTCCACAGCAATAGGCTATGTGTTACCCATTCCCTTCGTGAGAAAGCTATGTATGAATCCCATGCTCCTCCATATGCGGGGCATAGAGGTATTCAAGCTACTCTCCGAGGAGTAGAGACGTACTTCTATTGGCCTACCATGAAAGTGGACATACAAGAGTATGTTTCAAAATGTGTAGTATGCCAAAAGACCAAGTATGATAGAGGGAAGCAACCTGAATTACTCCAGCCATTGCCTATTCCAAATTCACCATGGGAGAGTATATCCATGGATTTCATCTTTGGATTACCCAAGTCTATCCATGGGAATACAGGAATATGGACAATAGTTGACAGGTTTAGCTAGCAAGCACATTTTATTCCTGTCAAAAAGACTATTAAGGCACATCAAATGGAAACTCTCTTCATATCTCAGATTTTCAAGCACCATGGATTACCCACATCCATCGTGTTAGATAGAGATCCTAGAATGACCAGTAATTTCTAGAAAGGTCTCTTTGAAAATCTAGGAACAAGATTGAATTTCTCTTCGGCCTATCACCCACAAACGGATGGCCAAAGTGAGATAGCCAATCTTACGATACTCGATCTACTCAAGACTTATGCTACCTAAGTAGATCAACGCTCACAATGGGAAAAGTACTTACCTCTTGTAGAGTATGCCTACAATAATACTGCACATACTTCTACGGGAAAATCACCTTTTGAGATCATTGAGGGAAGACCAAAAAGTCCCTTGCTACTCAAAGTACATGGGAAGATCTTCGCCGCCGATGAGTATAGCCGTGACCTACAAGAATCTTTTCAAAAGATTAAGGAGGCTATATCCATCTCTCAACAAAGGCAAAAAGCTGCTACTGATAAGCACAGAAGAGCCTTAATGTTCAAAGAAAACGATTGGGTCTTACTCAAGTTTCCTAAGGCTCGATTAAGGCAAACAATGGGCAAAAATCCTACGGGCCATCAAAAGTATTATGCTAAACTAGCAAAAAGATACTATGGTCCTTTCCGAATGTTGAATCCCATCAATGAGACGGCTTATCAACTCAAGTTGTCCAACCACTGGCTCATACACAATGCCTTTCATGTAACCCTACTTAAGCCCTACAAAGGAGAGCCACCAACTGAACCAATTATTGAAGACCTTCCCGAAGTTGAAGACCAAGAAGAGGTGCTACAACCCGAAGCTGTCCTTCGGCATGAAGACAAGGTACTACGACATGGTAAGATTATCCGACGGTATCTTATTAAGTTCAAAATTTATCCTTTTGAAGATGCTAGATGGATGGAAGGAATATAGCTTAAGGATAGTATGAACCTTGTCAATGCTTACAATGCTACATTAGAGTAAGCACATGTACAAATTTCTTTTAAATGACTCATGTTTTTGTCTTATAAGACTAGTCCTCTTTTTAATTGTGCACAAATTTAACTAGTATGCATGCTTAGAATCATGTTTGTGATGACGACGTCTCTCAAACACCAAGTAGAATTTGTCACTCTACTTTGGGAGAATGAAATGGACTAAAGAGCAAACATGCTTGCGGCAGCTACGTCTCCCAAGCACCAAATGGATTAGTCATCCATCTTGGAAAGATGTCGTAGGGTAAAAAGGGATCCTCTACCCGCTAAGTAAAATTGACTAATGACTAAGGCTTTATCTCTTCTACCTAATAGTCGAGGACGACTATGATTTTAAGAGAGAGATAATGTCATAAAATCTAATATCTAACCAACCCAAATGATTTTCTCATATTAAATTGATCACTTAATGTGGGAGAATGAACGTGAACAAGTGTTAAGATATAGATATGTGCTTATAGATCTATCTCAACACTGGGCCAATGGTATAGGGGCCCAAATGAGAGATGGTCTATCAAAGAGCAAGGCTAACCAATGGAGCATAAGACATTAGGGTTAGCTTCATTGAAGACCTCCAATAATGTGTGTAAAAGTCCTTTGACCTTAGGTAAGCTAGGTCTGAGCTTGAGGTGGGAACCCGGCCCAAGCTCGAGGTGCTTGTCGTGCTTGACGTGCTTGATTAAGGTGCTTGAGGTACTTGACCTATTGCATGATTAATGTGCTTGAGGTGCTTGACCTGCTGCATGATTAAGGTGCTTGAGGTGCTTTGACATGCTTGCCTGAGATGCTTGTGGGAACACCCCTAGTCCAAGTGCTTAGTCATGCTTGATGCCTAAGGTGCTTGAGCACCAAAGGTAAAAAAGATCTCTACAAAGAGGGGGGCGAGCCCTTTTCTTAGGGGCTAGAGAGATAAAACACACACACACACACTCTCAAGGAAATCCCAAGCTTAAAGAGGCAACAGGGACATATGTCAAGCCCCTACCCATGTTACCTCCATGAGGTGCTTGAACTCTATTGGCTAGGATTAAAAGGGGTCCAATGATAATTTACAACAATTATCTAATTGTTTTTGCATCTATCAAGTCCTCTCTCTCAAAGGGGAAAGGGGGACACTTGTCCCAAGACTACACCTATTGCTAGAAATGGCCCAAGCTTGTGATTGGCTAGGCTTGGCATGAGCCAATGAGCTTCAATGATGAGCTAGAAGTGGGGGTCGACCTAGAAAGGAGGGGGGTTGCTTGCAAGATATACTCACCTACACACACTCTCATTGTGTGCTATGCAAAGTGCAAGAGATCCCTCTCCTTCTCCAAGCAAGTAGAGGTTGAGAGCCTACACCAACACTCTTGGCTATGCAGTGCAAATCCAACCAAGAGCCATGCTTCAATGCTTAAGCTTGCCATCTCCTTCATCTTCATTACTATGCTATTATGTATGCTAGCAACAAGAGTTATGATAAGTGAGGAACTAGTTCTTTCTCCTATGAAATGTTTCTTCTTCCTCTTCCCTACCCTCATTCCCTGCTAGCTCTCTCCACCTTCGAAGGTGTTTGAGGTCTTGGGACTGAGGCTTGGGATAGTTAAATCTTTCTGCAAGTTTATGTTATGTTTGTGATGCATGAAGCTTTCCATCTTCATTGCATCACCAAGGTCACAAGGAACACAAAGACTGTATTGTAACAAGTCTCTCTTAATGAGAGAAATCATAATACAAATGCCTATTGGAGGGGGAACCGACTCCACATAAATCCGGTCCTCAACTGTTGTCATGTTCTCTAAATTCTCTCTCTTGCAAAAGTATTGTTCATGCCAAGTTAACTAATTGCTATGATTATGTTGCTATCTTCAATTATGTTCACCCGCTATGCTCAAAAAGTCATTTCTCAAAAGTACTCTCATTAATTTCCGCTACTCTCAAATTAAATAGGCCAATTCCATTACATACTCAATGCAGCATACAAATTTTTTGCTAAAGCCATCACCCTCAGAATTACGCCAGTCCTAATTGAATGGTTGTGCTCTGAGTAGAAAGGATTCATCAAAGGGAGACGACTCCTGGAAGTAGTGATAGCTATGTGGGAAGGAATAGAGTATGCTGAAGCTACTGGAGAAGACTACATCTTCATCAAGGTCGACTTTGAAAAATCATATGACAGGCTTGAATGTTCGTTCATTTCGGAAAGATTAACCATGATGGGGTTTGGGCCTAGGATGGTCAGGTTTGTACAAACACTGCTCGGAAATGCCCAAGCCCGTGTAGCTATCAACAATGGATTGTCAGAACCTTTCTCCCTTAATCGCTCCGTTAGGCAGGGATGTCCACTTGCCCCTTTGCTATTTGACACATCAACCTAAATTGGCTAGTTAAAGCTCAAATACAACAAGGAATCCTCAAAGGAATCAAGCTACCCAACCACAACCAACAGTGCTTATCTCAATTTTCTGACGACACTAGCACTAACGGCCTGCTAAACAACCATGACACCTCTCTGAAAGCATTCCGCGATTGCCTCAACACATTCTGCACAACCTCAGGGTCTAAAATCAATCACATGAAAACAGGGATGAGAGCCTCAAAGTCTACACTCCCTAGGTGGGTGGAGGAGCAAGGATGCGTAATTATTTGGGATGGACTGGTCTTACAACTTCTAGGGATCCCCTTTGGGTTTGGGATAACAATGGCCCAAAGGTGGCAGTGGGTAATGGAAAAATTCCACAGAAAACTGAATAGATGGGCTGGATTTCAAGCTAACCTGGAGGGTAGAATTGTATTGATAAAACATTACCTTGTAGGCTATGTGCTCTTCTTTCTCTCGTGTTGGAGACCACTTGACTGTCAATTAAAAGACCTAACCAGGATATGCAAAAATTTTCTTTGGTCAGGAGACCCCCATAAAAAAGGGCTTGCCAAAGTAAGATGGGAAGTCTGCTGTCTGCCTAAAGAACTAGGGGTCTCGGCCTCACCGATTTTGAACTGTGGGCAGACAAATTAGCTGTAAAACTAATCCTCAAAGCAATGGAGAAACCAAGTGAAGAATGGTCCTCTCTAATCTTTCGGGATATTCACAAATTCCATTTTAAAGGGAATAAGGGAGTCACCAACAGTCCCTTGACCATGGTCTTTTTTGGTCGCCTTGAAGTAGTAGCTACGGGGTCTGAACTGCTCAAATATCTATGGGCGGCTTGGAACAGGTACAGAAGCCTTATCAGAATCAACTGGGAGTCCAAACACAGTAGACAGTTAAGGGCCACAGAATCAATGTGGTGCTCCCTCCCCCTATCCTCCAACTGAGCCAGAGGCATCACAGGTCAGCTAAAAGACTGTAGAAGAAAGGAATAACCACTTGGAAAGATGTGTGGAACACAACTGAGTTCAGGTGGCATAATGAAACTGAACTTCTAGTTAGGTACCAACTTCAACCGTGGGAACTCACCCTTATCCAGGCTAGGATAGCCATTTTCCCGAAGGAGCAAGAGTGGATGCTCTCAGAGCTGCCTAACCGTGCACTGAAGGGACTATACTAGGTAGGAGGGGGGCTCTCTCCAACCCTCCAAACCGAACCCCAGCCCTAAAGGAAGCTTTACATACCACCCTGAACAAAAAATGGAACCTGTCTCTCAACAAAGGGCAATGGATCTTCAAATTCAAAACACTCTGGCATCAAGATACCCCGACCAAACACTCGGTACTGCTTTGGTTTATGCACAAAGTAGTATGGACAATCTTTACAATGAGCCATGCCGGCATGGGCGATGGGCTCTACAAAAGATGTAGTGGGAATGAAGAGGATATTCCCCACCTTTTAATTAATATCCCTGCCAACAGAGAAATACTGGCCCCGCTAGCAAGTGGGATAGGGTTCCCCCCCAACTGGAAACATTTCCTCCTGGGAGACTCTATAGGAATCTTCTCTGTAGTATGGAATAGGATAAGAGGCGAATTCTTTTGGATCATCTAGAAAGAAAGGAATAGTTGTTTTTATGATGAGGGTTACCA
Source organism: Adiantum capillus-veneris (assembly GCF_014529385.1). Classification (NCBI taxonomy): domain Eukaryota; kingdom Viridiplantae; phylum Streptophyta; class Polypodiopsida; order Polypodiales; family Pteridaceae; genus Adiantum; species Adiantum capillus-veneris. The sequence goes on along the minus strand of NC_140954.1, from coordinate 106,297,189 downwards.
GAGTAAAAGTCTGAGAGTTCTATTTTCTCACTTTTCTATGCACGTTAATCAGCTAAAGCTTGAGCAATGCAAAATTTACCAAGCCAACTATAAAGTTCTCATGGATTGTATGGGTATTATAACAGTACAAACATTACCAAGCAACAAGAGATCTTACTGGATGGTTCTTACTCCCACCTGTAGAGAATGATCGACGACTGCAAGGCGGAAGGGGAAAAACTAAGAACAATGGATTATCCACTTGTAAAATGTAATCAGCTCTTTTCTTGGGGGACCTAGCCTAGGTGACAACCTGTGACTGTCAACATCACACCCTTGTATCTAAATTCGAATGTATTAGAACTGAGCTAGCAACCCTGAGCCCACCTCTAGCTCAGAGGGCCTTGTATTTTGTATCGGATGTAGCTTTTTGTTTCTTCTCAATATAATTCTCACGCCCTTTATGTTAAAAAAAAAAAGGGGTCATAGATGAAGATTCTCTCTTGGAATATAAAGGGGCTCTCTCACCCCATTAAAGCTAGGAAGATTAAATCATGGATTTTTAACTACCCGCTAGTGTGTGTGAGAGAGTAAGAGAGAAAGCACGTGCTTCATCCTGATGCTATTCCCCGCTTGTTCATCACATTGTAGATCCGACTGCACCATCGGGCTAGACTCGGCAAGAGCTACATGACAATGCCAAGCATTCCTAATGGAATGAAGTGAACGTGCTTGCACATCTATGAGCTATTTGCGGTGATAGCCGTTTTTCAGCTCTCATAAAATAATTTAAGAAGCCACTTCACCCCACAAAAACACCCTAGCACAATGACTAGGCTCGCTTTTTCATTATTAATAGTGTGCGTGCGTTTAGGTCTTCATTATTATTTTTTTATATCAAATCATTGAGCGAGTCATTGGGTTAGGAGACAAAAAAATAAATCTATAATATTACGGTCCTCTTTATATGTAAATATTTTCTATCAAATAAAGGACCTAAGTATAAAGGGTTTTTTTTTTCGATTTTTTTGTATTTATATAAATATATATTCCTAGGTGTGCATTATCAGGCCTAAGTATGCTAGCTTCCATCGCGTGTCATTTCTTATACATATTTTACTATCATTCTATCCCTTAATCTCAACTCACACAAGCCTTGAAAAACCTTAATGTGACTTCATTGTAAAAATTCACCAATAACCTTATCGGCTCCGTCATATTTTTTTCCATCCCTCCCAGTTAAATATTCACAAGTACATAGATTTTATTATCAAATAAATTCCATGAATTACTCAAAGGAGAAACTAACTGAGGGTCCCTTCCCTCATGATTTTCCTCCTTTTATTTTATATATTTTTTGCCACCATGCATCCCATGTGTCCATTTTTCATGACTAGCTAGCCTATCTTCTTATCCCACAAGTATATATTATATTTGATACTCATCCTATACCATACATCTGTGCAAGCTCCTTGGCAATACTAGGTCATGGTTGACGTATGGAGGGCTCACTTGGAAGACTACAAAGGAAAAAAAATCAAATAGTGGCCCACTTTAAGCTTTATTAGGTGCTGCAGGGACAGCTTTTTGTTCGAATTTTTTCACCTTCTTATGATCTGAATTTGAGGATACTTCCAAAAGACAAAACGTAGCTTGTGAGCTGTAGTATTTTCCATAATTTTGTCAGAAATTTTAAAGTCAAGGGCGATTTTACATGAAATTTATGGCCGACTTTAAAACTACCACCCATACACCCGCAAAAATCTTCCTATTTCTCTCACCCTTCCACACACCTACTCACTCCTACACACTCCTCCCTCTCCTTCCCACTCCTAAACCTGCAACTCCCATGTCCTAATTCCCCCTCTTCACCATTGCCACTTCTCTCACACCTCCATAGCCTTCATCCTCCATTTCTACACCCTATGTGTCCCCCTTTCTCTCTACATATATGTCCATATTACCATACCCTCTTCAGCTTTGTAAAGAACTTCAAAAAATCAGCAAAAATCCAAGGTTAACCTCTGCAAGTGAAGGCTTTTATCATGAATTTTCCAAGGTTTGAAGATAACATAGCTTCATCGACACGCGCTACTTCTCCATGCTGACCGCTTCTTCTACCGGTGCTGTAAAGAGGTGAATGTCAACTTCTCCAAAGCTTCAACCTCTCTTTACAAGCTCATACCTTCTCTAAATTTTCTCATCATATATCTCACCATTTGGTGAGTTATTTTGTAAATATTTTGTAGTGATAATTACTAACTACTAACCAGTAACCTTATTGTAAAATGCACTCTCTACTAGAGTAGGCACTCCCAAATTATTCACTCAATCCCTCTCTCCTTTCATCCTCAATAATTCTCTTCCCTTGAGCCCACATCCATGTGACTCAAAGGACAAGAGAGACCTACCCTCATTTAAAAAAATAAAAATATGCATAATCTTTTATTCTTTCAAATAAACTTGATTAGGCCTAATCCTAATCGGGGCTTCTAAAACCTATAAATAGAGCCCTTCTCTCCCTTGTAAATCATCACATGATCACACCACACCACACCATTCTCAACACATAACACACCACTCTTCAAGCCTAGTTGTGTAGAGTGTGTGCATTGTGAGTGCTCTATTCCATCACTACACATAGGTGCATGGAGAAGCTTGAAGTTAAGTATGCTATCTAGAAGAGTGGAGTGATACTATACATAAAATCTCCCTTGACTTCAAAATTTCTAAAAACATTATGGAAAATACTACAGCTCACGAGCTACGTTTTGTCTTTTGGAAGTATCCTCAAATTCGGATCATAAGAAAGTGCAAAAATTCCAACAAAAATCTGTCCCTGCAGCACCTAATAAAGCTTGAAGTGGGCCACTATTTGATTGTTTTTCCTTTGTAGTCTTCCAAGTGAGCCCCCCATACGTCAACCATGACCTAGTATTGCCAAGGAGCTTGCACACATGTATGGTATAGGATGAGTATCAAATATAATATATACTTGTGGGGTAAGAAGATAGGCTAACTAGTCATGAAAAATGGACACATGGGATGCATGGTGGCAAAAAATATATAAAATAAAACTAGGAAAATCATGAGGGAAGGGACCCTCATTTATTTTCTCCTTTGAGTAATTCATGGAATTTATTTGATGATAAAATCTATGTACTTGTGAATATTTAACTGGGAGGGATGGAAAAAAATATGACGGAGCCGATAAGGTTATTGGTGAATTTTTACAATGAAGTCACATAAAGGTTTTTCAAGGCTTGTGTGAGTTGAGCTTAAGGGATAGAATGATAGTAAAATATGTATAAGAAATGACACGCGATGGAAGCTAGCATACTTAGGCCTGATAACACACACCTAGGAATATATATTTATATAAATACAAAAAATTTGAAAAAAAACCCTTTATACTTAGGTCCTTTATTTGATAGAAAATATTTACATATAAAGAGGACCGTCATATCATAGATTTATGTTTTCGTCTCCTAGCCCAATGACTCACTCAATGATTTGATATAAAAAAATAATAATAAAGACCTAAACGCACGCACACTATTTATAATGAAGACCTAAACGCATGCACACTATTTATAATGAAAAAGCGAGCCTAGTCATTGTGCTAGGGTGTTTTTGTGGGGTGAAGTGGCTGCTTAAAATTATTTTATGAGAGCTGAAAAACGGCTATCATTTAGCCCTCCCCTATAAGATGATGGTACATTCATGTACCATCAAAAGGCATATCTTCCAATGAGAGTGTTTTTCAATCCTTCGTGATATTTGGTGGCTTAGTTGAATCTTCATCTTGTAGTATCAAGATCAAAGACTTACATGGTATGGTAGTTGTTCCATACTCTTGTAGATCCTCTGGTAGAACTCGACTTAAGTAAGGCTTTAATCGATACCCATTCACCTTCTTGGGGTGGTTCTTGCCATCCAAATCCATGAGTTGATAGTAGCTAGAGTTGAAGGTCTTCTTGACAATGTATGGTCCCTGCCATCTGGTATTGAACTTCACATCAAAGCGATTGTCAAGGCGATTATCGTACCTTAGCACCAAATCTCCTTCCTTGACCCCTTTGTCTTTCACCTTTTTGTCGAGCTTGTCCTTTATTTGCGTAGCCTTTCTTTTATAGCACTCATAAGCCGCCTCCCGTTTCCATTCTAGTTCTGCGAGGGTGAGAAGTCAATCTTCCCATGTTGCTTCTTCTCCTTGTGCCACCTTTCCATGAAGTCGCATTGTTGGAATGTTGAGCTCGATGGGTTGCAAAGCTTCTTGACCATAGACAAGGTGGAAGGGTGTGAACTCTGTCGCTTCCTTGTAGGTAGTCCGATAGGCCCACAATGCTCCATCCAAGATGTCATCCCATAGCTTTGTCTTGTTCTTTACCATCTTCCAGATGATTCCTGCAATGATACCATTAGCCTTCTCTACCAAACCATGTGACCGAGGGTAGTAGAGTGTGCTATGCCGATGTAGAATGTGAAGCTCATCACAAACTTCTGTAAGCAAGCCCTTCCTAAACCCTGGACCATTATCAGAAACAATCTCCAAAGGTGTGCCAAATCTGCAACAAATGTGAGTGTACACAAACTTGCTAACTGTCCTCTCATTCACTCTTGACACACTTTGAGCTTCTGCCCACCTAGTCATGTAGTCTATGGCCACCAAGATATACAATTTTCCATTTTTAGTCTTGGGCAATGGACCCATAGTATCAATGCCCCATTTTTCAAATGGACCATTTGCAAGGACTAACTGACGTGGACCATGTAACAGACGCTTGTTTCCATTAATCTGACAATTGTGGCAGCTTTTACACCAATGTTGAACATCAATGTGCAAGCTTAGCCAAACATATCCGGCAAGCAAAATCTTTTTTGCAGTGAGTTCCTGTGAAAAATGACCACCACACGCTTTCTCATGCAAACCTTCAAGAATGGCTGGAATCTCCTTGGTTGTTGGTATTCTCCTACAAACTTGATCTTTTCCCCTTTGGTAAAGGGAACCTTCCAAAAACAAATATGAACTCGCCTTCTTAATGAGCCTATGCTTTTGAGCCTTTGTGAAGCCCTCTAGAAACTCGCCCTCTAAAATGTAGCTCACAATGGGAGCCAATGACTCCATCCCCTGGTACCTTGGTTTCTTAATCACTGTTGCTGCCATGATGACCTACACTTCACTCTCAACACATGCAACTGCTTTTTGTGCAAGTAAATATGCATCTTCATTTTGTTTCCTGGGGATATGATATAGTTGCACTTCTTCAAATTGATTAAACAACCTACGAATGGCATGAACTTTTGTCCTTAGGTTTTCATTCTTGCATGCCCAAATGCCTAAAATCTGCTTCACAATGAGAAGTGCATCTCCCTTTACCATGAGATGTCGTATACCTTGGCCAATGCACATTTTTAAACCATGAAGTAGTGTGTCGTATTCTGCTTCATTGTTGCTAGTTGAACCTGGTAGATTGACCTTCTCTTTCATGACCACCTCTCCACTTGGGTTGAGCAATACTAGCCCTCCCCCTGCTTTTCCTGTGACTCCTAGAAAAGATCCATCAAAGAACAAGGTAAAAGCATTAGGAATACTTTTAGGTGGTGGCAATGGTAAGGTCTTTACTTCAGGCACCTTAATCTCCTTCTCATGTACCCTATAAGTAATGATCCCTGCCAATTGTGCACGCACACTATTTTCTACTTTGAAAGAGTATTGAAACTCTTGCAACTCCATAATCCACTTTGAGATCCTAGTACTAAGATTCATTTGAGATGACACCCAAGGGAACAAATTTTCTGCAGTTAGAATTACAAAAGGTTTTGGTAGCAGGTAGGATCTAAACTCTCTCACCGCAAACATGAGAGAAAGCATCATGAGTTCTGCTTCTGTGTAGCCTCTCTCCAAAGCATTCATGACCCTACTAGCAAAGTAGATGGGTCGCATCCTGGTACTGTGGGGATCTTGTTGTAGCAAAACCGCACCAATTGTTTCTTTCCCAACACTAGAGCTAACAAAGAATGTGTACTCCCAACAAGGAGGCATGAGTGTTGGTAGCTCTGACAAAATGACTTTAATGTTACAAAAGTACTCTTCAAGCTCATGAGACCATGCAAATTCTACTTGTTGTGTCAACTTTTGCAAAGGATGAAGCAACTCCGAAGCTAAGTGAATAAAGCGTGACATATACTTCACCTTTTGAATGGATGAGATGACCTCTTTGATATTCTTGGGTGATGGGAGCTCAATAAGAGCCTTTGCCTTTGAAGGATCCACCTCAATGCCTTTATAGGAAAACTTGTGACCAAGCAAGATCACTTCATCCTCACCTATGTGACATCTGTCGGGGTTGAGTTGACCTCCCATGTCATAGAGATTCTTTAAACCTTCTTCTACCCTTTGTAGATGCAATGATTTTGAGCTATAAATGCAGAAATCATCAATGAATACCCTAATTGACTTTCCAAAGAATGCTTGAAACACCATGTTCATGAAACTTTGGAATGTTGCAGGAGCATTTGTCAGACCAAATGGCATGACTCTAAAAGCATAACAACCCCAAGGAGTGATGAAGGTTGTTTTTAACTGATCTTCCAATGCGATACCTATTTGAAAGTAACTTGAGTATCCATCACCCACAGTGTACTTCTCATGACCAGCTATCTCATTTAATATCTCATCCTGAAATGGGAGGGAAAAGTGATCTCTTTTTGTTGCCTCATTGAGTGGACGGTAATCCACACACACCCTCCACTTGCCATTTTTCTTAGGAGTGACAACAGCGGGAGAGACCCACTCTGAATTCTCCACAAGATAAATGAAACCTGCTACTAGAAACTTTCTTACCTCCTTGAGTAAAGCCTGCTCCTTGATGACTCCTAGCCTTCGTAGCTTTTGAGCTTTAGGTGTGGCCTTAGGCTTCAACTCAATTTTGTGTTGAACAGCAGCTACTCCACGCACATCGGTGTAGTCTTTAGCAAAAATCCTAGGAAATTTTGTTAGCACACATTTGAACTCCTCTCTTTCATCCTTTGTAAGTGTTGTAGACAACATACCTTCTAACATTCCTTCATCTTGCACCTTTTGGTTCTCTTGGGAACCTACCTCTTCCAAACCTGGGCAAGAGGTCTCTTGGTTGTTTGGCTTAAACCTTACTCCCATGACTTCGATGGAAGACTCCTCTTCACTAATGCTGCCGCTACTTTCTCCTTCTGAAGTGCTATCGGTCCAGCCTTCCTTCGTCTCACTTTGAGATGATTCTTCATGGAGCTCCTCTTGGCGTTGCTCCTTCATGTCAAAGAAAACCTTCTTATGATTTTCATTCCTGCAAATTAATTTTCCACTCTCCCAATCCTGCAAAGCTCGCATTTTCATTAGCCATGGTCTTCCTAGGATAAATGGGTAACCATTTCCTTTGGTAGACATGACATAGAAATCCACTGCCTTCTTAATGCCAAAGGCCTCTACAAAAACATTTTTACAAATGCCTACACACCTAGCTTTGCTATTGTTTTCCATCTTCACTTTGATTTCAGGTGTCTCATGGATGTGCATGCCTAGTCTTTGTATGAGTCCCTCTGTCATGATGCATATTTGTGCACCCCCATCCACTAGACCTTTCCTAACCAATCTTCCTTTGATGTAACAATCTAGCACAGGTGTAATATTCTCATTCATTTCAGCATGTGCAATTTTTACAATAGGCACACTCTCTTTTAACTTTCTCCTAGTGCTAACTGCCTTTGTTAAATCCCTCCTAACTTGTGGGCATAATGCAAGAAACTGAGGCCATGAGATATCAGGACCCTTACCTCTCATGTCTTCCAATAGGTTGTATGGAGTCATACCATGTCCAAGAGGGAAGTCTTAGAGGTTGATACGACGTCGAGTCCTCTTAGCTTCCTTGGTCTCCTTTGCCTTCTTTTCTTGTCCATCGTCACTTTGTGATGTGACCCCTTCTTTCTCCTTACCTTTTCCTCGGCCACGCTTAATGCCATTTTCTTCCATGTCAACCTCTCTTGAATTTTTCACCTCTACCACATGCACATTTGGGTCTGGCAAAGGTGGAACTACTTCCACTCCTTGTGGAGGTGGTCTTTGCTCCATTTGGACTTTGTAGAAGCCATGGTTGCTGACTAGTTCCTTCACCTGCATTCATCACTGGGTAATTCAAGTTAGGTCTCCCTGGCTCCCCATGGGGCCAAGGACAATTATACATCCCATGTCCAGACTCACCACAATTCCAACATTGCAAGACTCTCCTAGGTCGTGGCTCTCGCTCTTCAGACTTCTTTGCTTGTCCCTTTGGACCTACAGCTTGTGCAAGGTGAATTGATAGGCTGCTTAAAGATTCATTTAACTTCTCAATCACTTCCGTCGTTACCTCAGGAAGCTCCTTAGATGTTGATGCTTGTGACTTACCTTTGGGTCTAAGACCTTCTATTGGAACCTCCTCCCTTAAGCACTTGAGTTTCCTATATTTCCCAGCAGCCCTAGTTTCAGTTGCATCAAAGGTAGAAGGTGCACCCGCCTCAACTTTTACCTTAAGGTCAAGAAAGAGTTCGGCTATGAACCTCTCCTTCTTGAGAAATTCTGCACCATCACCAGGGTTAGCAACATTTTGTATCCATAGAGCCCAAAGACGTAGGAACTCTTGCTTGTACAAGTAGTAGTCATCTAAGTCTTTTTGCTTATGAGAAACAATGTCTTGCCATAATTTATGAGTGTTTTGGGGATCAAAGAAGTATTTCTTGAAACGATCCAACACTTCCGTGTAATTCCCCTTAACTTCCTCAGGCAAAGAGTCAAACCAAGTGCTAGCATCTTTCCTAAGGACTACCTCAAACATTTCTACACGTTCCTGATCAGTTACTATCCTCTTTATACGGCAAGACATTTTGAAATTTGCTAAGAATAATTCTGCATCCTCCCCAGGCTCTCCAAAGAACAAGGGGTAGCCACTCATTTTCCTAGTTGTATCCATGTTGCTAATTTTACTCAAAAAAATCTTTTTCTTTTTTTATTTTTTGTGTTGCAAAATCAAATTTCAAAGTAGAATGAAAATATAAACGTCAAAGATTAGATCGTAGTAAATCAACGGCAAAATGAACGGATTGACTGAGGCATTGATAGTTGCGACTTGCCTAGGTTCAAATATACGACGAAAAACATGTTGAAATTGTAACTTTGTGCCAACTATTACATGCACGTCTTGTCTAGCCAAAGGAATGAATGTATGATACAAGTCCTCTTGATTCATTAACCTAGCTAAAACAAGATAAACACATGCACATCAAAAGAGACATTATAGTATACAAGTGGGAGTATAATAGGATTTGGAGATTGTAGAATATCTCTTAATGCTTCAGCACCAAAGAGGAATACAATACGCTGTTGAAAAAAGAGTTTTCTATTAATGCGAACATTTATCCTAATCCCTTGCACCCAATGAAACTGATGAAATTGAATTGCATGAGCAGGATTAGGAGGTGGTGGATTGTTCATGTAAACACAATCAGTTTTTGAAGACTTACCTTGTGTATGCTAACACAACCTTGTGTAAGTTTTTGAAGACTTACCTTGTGAGGCGATTCGGGGTGGGCAACAAGAAGAGCGGCCTCTAAACACCCTTCGAGGCTCCCATGTTGCTCAATTGGGGCTGGGGCAAACACAATCAGAGGCAACAACAACCCACAGCTAGAAACCAAACAAGAAAGGGGGCACCACCTAGTTGTAGATGCGAACTACGACGCACGTGATATCTCCATGTACTCAAACACACAAAGAGAGGGGAATGCAAGATAGCCACACACACCAAACACAAACATTCACCATTCCAGAGAGAGGTAAGAGCACGAATCAACTTGAGCAACTCAATCTTAGCCTTAAAGATTAAATGCACACAAAGCTTGATGAGAAATAGAGAGACAACACAAAACTTGACCTTGTTGTCAATACACAAATTGTCTTAGGGTCACGGGAGCCCTCTCACTAAGCACCCTCTTACAGTTGACTTTTTAGGCAAACAATTCAACAAGCCCTCAAACCATCAAGCATGAAATGGCACAACAAACTTCAAGGACAATATACCTTCAACCACCTGATGAGACAACTTATCAAGTCAATTTGGAGAGAAGAGTCGTAGTTGCAGCATACAATTGCACCCAAAACTATGAATCTTTTTTATGGACAAGAGTAGGCTACAAGAGTGATGCAAAGTATAGTATCACTCCACTCTTCTAAATAGCATACTTAACTTCAAGCTTCTCCATGCACCTATGTGTAGTGATGGAATAGAGCACTCACAATGCACACACTCTACACAACTAGGCTTGAAGAGTGGTGTGTTATGTGTTGAGAATGGTGTGGTGTAGTGTGATCATGTGATCATTTTAAAAGGAGAGAAGGGCTCTATTTATAGTTTTTAGAAGCCCCGATTTAGATTAGGCTTGTAAAGAGAGGTTGAAGCTTTGGAGAAGTTTACATTCACCTCTTTACAGCACCGGTAGAAGAAGCGGTCAGCATGGCGAAGTAACGCGTGTCGATGAAGCTATGTTATCTTGAAACCTTGGAAAATTCAGCCTTCACTTGGAGAGGTTAACCTTGGATCTTTGCTGATTTTTTGAAGTTCTTTACAAAGCTGAAGAGGGTATGGTAATATGGACATATATGTAGAGAGAAAGGGGGACACACAGGGTGTAGAAATGGAGGATGAAGGCTATGGAGATGTGAGAGAAGTGGCAATGGTTAAGAGGGTGAATTAGGACATGGGAGTTGCACATTTACGATTGAGAAGGAGAGGGAGGAGTGTATAAGAGTGAGTATGTGTGTGGAAGGGTGAGAGAAATAGGAAGATTTTTTGGGTCTATGGGTGGCAGTTTTAAAGTTGTCCATAAATTTCATATAAAATCGCCCTTCACTTCAAAATTTCTGAAAAAATTATGGAAAATACTACAGCTCACGAGCTACATTTTTTCTTTTGGAAGTATCCTCAAATTTGGATCATAAGAAGGTGCCAAAATTCGAACAAAAAGCTATCCATGCAGCACCTAATAAATCTTGAAGTGGGCCACTATTTGATTGTTTTTCCTTTGTAGTCTTCCAAGTGAGCCCCCCATACGTCAACCATGACCTAGTATTGCCAAGGAGCTTGCACACATGTATGGTATAGGATAAGTATGAAATATAATATATACTTGTGGGGTAAGAAGATATGCTAGCTAGTCATGAAAAGTGGACACATGGGATGCATGGTGGCAAAAAATATATAAAATAAAAGGAGGAAAATCATGAGGAAAGGGACCCTCAGTTATTTTCTCCTTTGAGTAATTCATGGAATTTATTTGAAGATAAAATCTATGTACTTGTGAATATTTAACTGGGAGGGATGAAAAAAAATATGACGGAGCCGATAAGGTTATTGGTGAATTTTTACAATGAAGTCACATCAAGGTTTTTCAAGGCTTGTGTGAGTTGAGCTTAAGGGATAGAATGATAGTAAAATATGTATAAGAAATGACACGCGATGGAAGCTAGCATACTTAGGCCTGATAACGCACACCTAGGAATATATATTTATATAAATACAAAAAATTTGAAAAAAAAACCCTTTATACTTAGGTCCTTTATTTGATAGAAAATATTTACATATAAAGAGGACCGTAATATTATAGATTTAGTTTTTTTTCTCCTAGCCCAATGACAAGATGAAGATTCAACTAAGCCACCAAATATCACGAAGGATCAAAAAACACTCTCATTGGAAGATATGCCTTTTGATGGTACATGAATGTACCATCATCTAGGCGAGGGCTAATTGATAGCCGTTTTTCGGCTCTCATAAAATAATTTTAAGAAGCCACTTCACCCCACAAAAACACCCTAGCACAATGATTAGACGCGCTTTTTCATTATAAATAGTGTGCGTGCGTTTAGGTCTTTATTATTATTTTTTTATATCAAATCATTGAGCGAGTCATTGGGCTAGGAGACAAAAAAATAAATCTATAATATTACGGTCCTCTTTATATGTAAATATGTTCTATCAAATAAAGGACCTAAGTATAAAGGGTTTTTTTTTTCGATTTTTTTGTATTTATATAAATATATATTCCTAGGTGTGCATTATCAGGCCTAAGTATGCTAGCTTCCATCGCGTGTCATTTCTTATACATATTTTACTATCATTCTATCCCTTAATCTCAACTCACACAAGCCTTGAAAAACCTTTATGTGACTTCATTGTAAAAATTCACCAATAACCTTATCGGCTCCGTCATATTTTTTTCCATCCCTCCCAGTTAAATATTCACAAGTACATAGATTTTATCATCAAATAAATTCCATGAATTACTCAAAGGCGAAAATAAATGAGGGTCCCTTCCCTCATGATTTTCCTCCTTTTATTTTATATATTTTTTGCCACCATGCATCCCATGTGTCCATTTTTCATGACTAGCTAGCCTATCTTCTTACCCCACAAGTATATATTATATTTGATACTCATCCTATACCATACATGTGTGCAAGCTCCTTGGCAATACTAAGTCATGGTTGACGTATGGGGGGCTCACTTGGAAGACTACAAAGGAAAAACAATCAAATAGTGGCCCACTTCAAGCTTTATTAGGTGCTGCAAGGACAGCTTTTTGTTCGAATTTTTGCACCTTCTTATGATCCGAATTTGAGGATACTTCCAAAAGACAAAACGTAGTTTGTAAGCTTTAGTATTTTCTATAATTTTTTCAGAAATTGTGAAGTCAAGGGAGATTTTACATGAAATTTATGGCCTACTTTAAAACTGCCACCCATACACCCGCAAAAATCTTCCTATTTCTCTCACCCTTTCACACACCTACTCACTCTTACACACTCCTCCCTCTCCTTCCCACTCCTAAACCTGCAACTCCCATGTCCTAATTCCCCCTCTTCACCATTGCCACTTCTCTCACACCTCCATAGCCTTCATCCTCCATTTCTACACCCTATGTGTCCCCCTTTCTCTCTACATATATGTCCATATTACCATACCCTCTTCAGCTTTGTAAAGAACTTCAAAAAATCAGCAAAAATCCAAGGTTAACCTCTGCAAGTGAAGGCTTTGATCATGAATTTTCCAAGGTTTGAAGATAACATAGCTTCATCGACACGCGCTACTTCTCCATGCTGACCGCTTCTTCTACCGGTGCTGTAAAGAGGTGAATGTCAACTTCTCCAAAGCTTCAACCTCTCTTTACAAGCTCATCCCTTCTCTAACTTTTCTCATCATATATCTCACCATTTGGTGAGTGATTTTGTAAATATTTTTTAGTGATAATTACTAACTACTAACCACTAACCTTATTGTAAAATGCACCCTCTACTAGAGTAGGCACTCCCAAATTATTCACTCAATCCCTCTCTCCTTTCATCCTCAATAATTCTCTTCCCTTGAGCCCACATCCATGTGACTCAAAGGACAAGAGAGACCCACCCTCATTTAAAAAAATAAAAATATGCATAATCTTTTATTCCTTTAAATAAACTTGATTAGGCCTAATCCTCATCGGGGCTTCTAAAACCTATGAATAGAGCCCTTCTCTCCCTTGTAAATCATCACATGATCACACCACACCATACCATTCTCAACACATAACACACCACTCTTCAAGCCTAGTTGTGTAGAGTGTGTGCATTGTGAGTGCTCTATTGCATCACTACACATAGGTGCATGGAGAAGCTTGAAGTTAAGTATGCTATCTAGAAGAGTGGAGTGATACTATACTTTGCATCACTCTTGTAGCCTACTCTTGTCCATAAATAAGATTCATAGTTTTGGGTGCAATTGTATGATGCAACTACGACTCTTCTCTCCAAATTGACTTGATAAGTTGGCTCATCAGGTGGTTGAAGCTATATTGTCCTTGAAGTTTGTTGTGCCATTTCATGCTTGGTGGTTTGAGGGCTTGTTGAATTGTTTGCCTAAAAAGTCAATTGTAAGAGGGTGCTCGGTGAGAGGGCTCCCGTGACCCTAAGAAAATTTGTGTATTGGCAACAAGGTCAAGTTTTGTGTTGTCTCTCTATTTCTCATCAAGCTTTGTGTGCATCTAGTCTTTAAGGCTAAGATTGAGTTGCTCAAGTTGATTCGTGATCTTACCTCTCTCTGGCATGGTGAATGTTTGTGTTTGGTGTGTGTGGCTATCTTGCATTCCCCTCTCTTTGGGCGTTTGAGTACAAGGAGATATCATGTGCATCCTAGTTCGCATATACAACTAGATGGTGCCCCTTTTCTTGTTTGGTTTCTGGTTGTGGGTTGTTGTTGCCTCTGATTGTGTTTGTCCCAGCCCCAATTGAGCAGCACGGGAGCCTCGAAGGGTGTTTAGAGGCCGCTCTTCTTGTTGCCCGCCCCGGACCGCCTCAATGGCTGTAAGTATATCAAATGATGTCTATTTTCTACCTGCTCATTAGAGTTGTGGCAACATTTAGCTACACATAGGTACTCATAGATTTCAGTTTTGGGTACTTTTAAAATACTACTCTGTCTTTATATGCATTTTTTGCAGATGGGTCTAGAGCTAGGTTTTGAGTGTAGAGGCTTTGAGACAGGTGTATCCTAGTGAGAGGATGGTGTTCCTTAAGTGTCGTACAATTTTGGCATGGTTTGGTGAGTTTTCTTCCATTTGTGTGTATGTGGTTAGGTGGTGTAGTTGAGAGAAGTGAGATTCTAGATTGTAGTTTAGTTGGCCCTCCAGAGTGTTGTATGTGTAGGATGGTCTCGGCCTGACAAGCTAAAGATATTTCCTCCATGTGCCTATCATGTCATCTGTGTCCTCGACTGACATTGTGATGATCTAGGTTGTGTTGTATGCAATTCATGGGTGGTGTGATTGGCTCCTACAACACTCTTGTTGGTTTTTGGACTGGTTCTTCTACTACTACTACAAGACATGGACGTTTTGTGGCTTTTGTGTCATCTAGCTTTTCTTTCCTTTTTTTTCCTTTCTTCCTTTTGAGAGAAATTTCTTCCTCCTTTGTCTCTTCTTCTTCCTTGTTGTTGTCCGCAGCCCTTGTTGCAGTAGCTATCTCATGGATATGGACATCGACTAGTCTTGTCCTAAGTCTTTGTCTTCATTGGTGGAGCTCTTGTTTGAACTTTTTCTTCATCATCATTGATTAGTAGCCATGTATTTTTCTTTGGGGCAGGTGTTAGATGCTTTGCTTGGCCTATAGCATGGTAAGCTATCCATGTTAGAAATTTTGGAGCTTCCAAGAAGGTTATGTTCTCTGGACTTTTCACATGAGTGAGAGTTGTGTGAATATATTGGTGGGCATGGTCACTTTTGTCACACCTTCTCTCTTAGAGGCCTGGGTGAGTATGGATGCCACGACATGATTTGAAACCGTATTATCTAGGAGGTCTTTTAGCAGTAAAATGAAAGTGCTGATGATAGAGCTGAAGTGATCGCTCTATCCCTCTTTACTTTAGATCCAAGAAGGAGGTTGACCAACTGGTGAAAATGCCACCTGTGGGCAACCGTCGATCTCTCACAAGTTCTCCTCCTCTTTGCAACCTTAATGATTTGACAACTTGGTCTGCTGTGATGGGCACCTCTATTGGAGAGTCATTCAAATATGAGATGGTTTCCCTTCACTTCTACTGTGATGCTACGTAGGAGCTCATAAGAACTCTTGTAGTCTACACCACAAGGCTCTAGTTCAAGGTAGTCTTTAAGGCCATTTCTTTCCCAAAGTGGCCTGTCTGCCTCTTCTTTGAGAAGATCTTGAGCTTTTTTTGACAACATCTAAACTTCTACTATAATCCATGTGTGCTTTTGAACGATCCATGGTATATAGTAACATGCTTCCTTTCTAGCTGTTCTTTTGACAACCAGGTGACTAATGAGAAAACTAAAGCTAAATATATACAAAGAAAACTAACAACAAACAATGTGCTAGCACAAATCGGCTATTTCTAGCTAAGAAGGTATCGCTAGTTTTTGGCTTGGGGCTCACTCCAACTTTGTCGAGTGTTTATAAATTCATCTAGAGTGCTCATTTTTTAGTGTCGTCAGTTGCATCTATTATCGCAAGGGAATGCATACCTATTATACAGAGTGGTGCAAGCTCTTCATCACCATCTCCATCAGTTCTTCTCTCTTTTTTACAAGAAGAAGAAGAAGAAGGACACTCTCTCTCTACTTACTTACTATCTCCTCTCTCATTTCACAGTGTACACTGTCAAAAAGTGTGCCGTCTAGCTGGGAAGGTGCAGAACCTCTGGCTGTGAGAGCTTGTGATGAGAGTCACAAACACTTTTGTGAGAAATCATTTGTGGAGAATCACCAACCCTTTCTAAGGGTGACAGAAAATCTAAGAGCGTTCGTGACAGCAAAGGCACAAACCCTCTTTCCTATCGTGCTTGTTCTCGTAGTCGAGATTATGATGATAAGATCACCAAATCACATTCAATTTCACTTAAAAAGACCACCAAAAAACACTAATGTTTCAGCCATGAAACCTCAATGCTCATAAAAGCACAATTCTCAATCAAAACCCAAACCTCTTTCATGGTATCATGTAGCCTCGCCCCCAATTACATAGTCGTAACATCAAACAGTTGAAAGGAATGCTCGAGCTTCCACCTTCACGATGAAAATTTTCTGATTTTTCAGAGATTTATGAGCTTCTAAAGTGAATCCCACACTCTATTTTGGTAAGGTGAAACCCTAATTCACTTCCTCACAAGCTCAAGTACAAGATTGCAAAGAGGCGGGACTGCAACACACATAGATTGGGCAACCATGGAAGCCATTACACAGTAGTGATAAATTGCAGGTTTTTTCTATAAAAAGAAGCCCTCTCTCTCTTAACCACGGAATTTTCAGCTGATGTGTCAATTTTTGGGCCATTTTGCCACTTTGGACCAAAACTAGGTCATTTTCAGCTCGTTTTTTATCCAAAAATGCCATTTTTGATGCAAAACATCCCAAACAGAGTCAAAAAAATCCCTAAATCACTGGCATAAGCATAAAAATCATAGATATGTAGCATTCTTCATCAATATACCATTTTGGGTCACTTTCCATGCAATTTTGCAATGGCGCATGTTAGCTGCTATTTTTGGCAGTTTTTGCCCGCATCACTCTTTATAGGAGAGATGAGTGTGCCGCCATGAAACACTTGGACTATGTACATTGTCAAACCAAATTAAGAATCTTATGAAGTGGAAAATCATGGAAATACGCCACATCCAGGGCCACGACTCCTAAGATAGGTATGTACATGATAATGATCATAGTAGAGGCTTCAACATATATCACAGTATGTACATGATTTCTTTTATTTGTATACATTGAGAAGTGTGAAGAATGAGGTGAATGTTTTTATTTAGCTATGTACATGCCATGGAACAACACCCACCCCCTCTGAACCTGCACATCCTCTGGTATGTGCCACAACAACATTTGTAGAGCATTAAAACTCTTGGTTAGACGCCATATTCTCACTTTCATCCTCAGTTTGAATATAGTTGGCTTCGTCATCCTCTTTACTTGGTTGTGCATCAAATGGATCATCATTCCCTCTTATTTTGAATAATTTAACTCTTTTTCACTCAATGGGAATTTTCAGTTCTGTCCCATCCAGTTCACGCAGGGTGTAAGTTGCATTTCCATGCACATGTTTGACAACATAGGGACCAAACCATCTCTTTGCAAGCTTCCTTATTGTAGAGTGCTAGTTTTCAAGGCTACTATCATACACCAACACACAATCACCTACTTCAATGTCTTTTGGTCTGAGCCTATGCATCTTGTCAAATTTGTCTTTGTTCCTTGCATTCTTTAGTCGAGCTTTTGCAAGCTCAATGTCCTCAGGCCTTCTTTCCAATTTCCATACAGTTCAATGCAAGAAGGTATTCTCTACTCATTCCATATTCCCATGGCAATCTGTTCCATGTAAGAACTACATCTTCAATTGGCATCACAGGTTTTTGACCATACATTAATTCAACAAGAATATAGCGATTGACTGAAGTATGTGTTGGACGGTCAGCCCACAATGAAAATGGTAGTAACCTTGGCCACTCTCCAAGCTTACCTTCACAAGCCTTAGCTAAATCTTTGATTATTGGAGGATGCCCTCTTTCACTTTTGCCATTTCCCTCTGGGTTATGAGCACAAGTTAAAGCTAGTTTGATGCCCATTCTAGAGAAGAATTTCCTTGCTTCATTAGCATCCAATTCTCCTCTATCTGCACTTATCTTTCCCACACGCCCATAGCGACAGATCACATATTCAAGAAGAAATTTACATACATCTTGTACACTCTTTGTCCTCAATGCACGTCCTTCAACTTGATTAGACAAATCTTCTCTTGCAAGCACCAATTACCTCATTTTCCAAAGTCCCAAAGGCATTGTAACCAAGTCCACAACTCATTTGTAATGCATGGCTAACGGATAAGTAGGATGTAGTCCATCACGATGTCGTACATTTGAATACATTTGGCAAGTCACACAAGACTCCACAAACTTAGCCACATCCTTATACATCTCTTTTCACCAATACCTTTCTTTTACCTTGGCAAATGTTGCCCATACACCTCGATGTCCTTCCCATAAACTTTCATGGAACCCCTTGATGATTTTTTGCTAAGTAACCTTATCGCATACTACTCACAATGGTGTTTCATCTCTTCGTTTAGGATGCTTCCATAAGTAGCCATCCCTCAAGAAGTATCCACATGCTTTTCTTCTGATCGTCTTAAATTCTTGCTCTGTCCAATCATCCTGCTTTTGCAGAGTACTTGAGTAGCAACCTATCAAGAGCCATTCATCCTCATATAGTTCCTTTGAAAAGGACTCAAGTGAAGACACAAAACATGCATGACTACACTTTGAATGATCAATAGTGTAAGACTTTGCACCTACATCATCTCCCTCAATAATCATGTCCTGCTCATCTTCATACCTTGCCCTAAATAGCATATCTGCCATTGGATTTTCTTTCCCTCGAATATGCTTGAACTCTGGATTCAAGGACTTTAGGTAGGCTATCCATCACAGCATTGCAATATCAGGAGTCAAACAGTTTGTGATCATTCCAAGAAGTGGTAACCAATCAGTTTCCACAACCACTGTTGCCCTTGTCAAGTACTCCTTGTCACACCTCAATGTTGTAACCACCCCCCATAGTTCCCTTTTTACTTGTGCATAATCTTGTTGGTGATACTCAAAATCTTGGCTCCAAATCTCACCACATACCTTTTTCCTTCATCATCATCTTGCCCTACCGCCCATCCTATCCCTGTAGGAGTCCTGTCCACTATCACAATGACAGGTCTCTCACATGCGTAGTCTACCTGTCTCAAGGTTCGTGATGAAAGAAGTAGCTTCTTTAGCTTTCTCATGGCTTTTGTGTGTTCTTCTTCCCATACAAACTTCTGATTCTTTCTCAATAACCTATAAAGGGGATCTGCTACATGTGCATAATGTGGTATCCAAATAAGATAGAAGATGCAAGCACCAAGAAATCTTCAAACTTAAGTTATAGTTTTACATGTTTCTTT
Organism: Adiantum capillus-veneris; assembly: GCF_014529385.1. NCBI lineage: Eukaryota > Viridiplantae > Streptophyta > Polypodiopsida > Polypodiales > Pteridaceae > Adiantum > Adiantum capillus-veneris. The sequence goes on along the minus strand of NC_140954.1, from coordinate 106,277,664 downwards.
GGCATGTTTTTGACTGCATCCATCTTTTTTGGACAAGGCTTTCTACCATAAGGACCACACATATGCCCCACAATCAACACTTCATTAACTCCAAATACAAATTTTTGCCCTGAAAGGGTAAGATTAACTTCTTCCAGCCTTCACAAAATCTTATCACAATCTTTGATATGGTCTGCAACAAACTTATGGCACCCCTTTGAATCCATAGATTCATCTTTATCTTTGTCTTTGTGAGGTCCTTGCCCCTTGTCGAGAGGAGCGGAGTACCTTTGATAGGTCTCCAATCCTGAGAAGGAAAAACCAACGGACATTGCCTTAGCTACTACGTAGCCACGGGCATGAACCGTTAGTGAAGGATTGGTCCTATCTCGCTATGGCAGAGCGTGACCACCATAACCCTATCTAAAAACTATCTATAATCAATTATACCTAAAAGTATAAATCTTAGAGTGACCAACCTATGCGCTTTTTTCCCCATGTTTCAGAAGCACAGCTGCCAAGGTTTGTCTCTTTTAAGATTTATGACTAATAAAAAAAAATTCTAGCGTTGGAAAGTTACCCGACTCATCGGGTCCACCCGTCCATAGAATGATACCGTCGGGGTATCATTCTCCCACTTTCCACACCACACTCACCCTTCTTTTGTTATCTAATTACTACCACACTGTTTAAACATACATGTTCCTTTACTTTATTTATGATACTGGTTCGTTAAAACAGCCCTTCAAACAGTATTACAAACAATTGTCAAACAAGAAATTGTCCAATTTTAAACCAACAACCCTTGGATTAGGTTCACTCAAGAATCTCTACTGGCGCTATTATGTCCGATCGGTATATACATTATTTATAAAAACCCTTGTCCTCATGAGCGTCCCATACCGCTCGACAAGTATTCGTTGTGCTAATCTGGACGTACTCCCGTCACAGCATCGACGGTGCCAATCTGGGCATCATCCTCACGCCACGGCAAAACAAAACCGCAGTATTTAGCTGGGCTAATCTGGGTGTACTCCCACCACAGCATCAGCGGTGCCATCTTGGGCGTCATCTCACGCCTCGGAAACTGCCACATAATACCAGCGCTAATAAGTAGAGAGACTTGAGAGAAACCATACCAAAGGTTTTGGACAAACATTCTTTCCTATAGCAACCAGTTTAACCAGACAATCTTTCCTACTTTTCAAACATATGACGAGTTTCTTGGGATTAAGCCCCGTGGTTTCGGTCCGTGTTTTCTTTTCATAAGGTAAATAATATATTCCTATGGTCTCGCATATGCAATGATGCATAACTTGAAACTGAAATACTAACCTATACCATAGCTCCGATTGGTTCGATTGGTGGAGACATAGCATTTTCCGCAGGGATTCCACCGTTACTTGTACCAGCTTCATGATCATTAGCGCCTTGTGTTCGAGCACGCTTTGGAGCCATTTTTTTGTACTACACTTATGTTATACACTTAGAACTTTAAATTGGTCAATTTCCCTAGTAATCTCCTTGTTTTCAAAGAGAGTCTGTAATTTGAACCCTCGCCAACTCGGATCCACACTTATTGTTGTTGTTTTACATCTAATTTCTATACATCAAACATTTGCTAATCGTAATTAATCAAAAATTAAATGTGTAAACTATGAGTGAAAGTTTAGGAATGCATTACTTTTATGCTTCACATTTCTAATCCAATTCTAACTTCAATTTCTATACTTTAACTAAATCAATTTTTAGTATTATTCAAAATTCTACTTAATCTAATTGACAATAAAATTGGTGAATGAGAATTTCATCATGTATAATAAGAATATGATGAGTTCTCTTACGTATTAACTTTCAATTAACCATACATAAGTTAATAGTGAAGATGCACTAACTAGAGAGAGTAGGTATACTTAGAGAGATTAGAGCAAGAGAAAACATACACACACATCTTTTCTAAAGTTAATTGAATCGTACGTACTATCCATTAGAAATATTAGAGTAAAAGAGAACACACACACATCCTTTTCTAAATCTAATTGAATCTCACCAATCTATTAGAGAGATTAGAGTAAAAGATAGCACACACACACACACATATCCTTCTTAAAGCTAATTGAATCTTACTAATCCATTAGAGATTAGAGTAATAGATAGCACACACACACATAGCTAATTGAATCTTACTAATCCATTAAAGATTAGAGTAATAGATAGCACACACACACACACATAGCTAATTGAATCTTACTAATCTATTAGAGAGATTAGAGTAAGAGATAGCACACACACACACACACATAGCTAATTGAATCTTACTAATCTATTAGACAGATTAGAGTAAGAGATAGCACACATACATCATTCCTAAAGTTAATTGAATGCTTGATTAATATGCACCTTATTAGTCCACTAGAGTTTTTTCTTTCTTAGTGGTTTGTGGATGCCTTCTCTCTAAGAGAAGTGGTAGCACTTCGTGAGCACTATAGAGGCAATCTCTATATCTAAAGTGTGAGCATGGATGCTCTATTTATAGCAGAAAAGAAAACGTCCAACTTTTTTTTTCCCAAAAAAAATAATAATTTTTTTTCCCAAAAATCATACCCACGTTTTTGGTACCCATGAGCTTGACCACTTTGTCATTATCATCAAAAGATAAGGCCACACAGGCCCCCCCTCATTAAGATTAGTCAAGAGTAGCCTCTCCTTTTTCATGTCACAGTGTGTCCCACTTTGTCCCCTCCTATGTGAGTCCATGTGCCTTCATTTGTCATCCCTGTGTATTCTTTTGTCTTTATAATTATTTTATTTATTTTCTTAATGATAATTTACTTTACACTTTTAAATTAAACGTTACAGTCTTATATTAACTTTACAGTAGTAAAAGAAAATTCTACAATCAGTAACTAAGTCTTGCAATAAGTTAGCTAGTGATTCATATAGCTAAATATGTCAGAATTTTGTAGCGTAAATTTCAAATTCTAAGTTTTCTCAATCTACTATTCATAATTTGAACTTGAATATCTCAAATAATGAGTGATGGTTAAAGAAAATTCAACTGCGTATTAGAACTTTTGTGAAATTCGAAAGTAGAGACCTTACAGTCTTCACATCCTCTGATGGGCAGATCATCAAGAAATGGCATTGTGATTTGAGGTATGAAGTCACGTAGAACCTTGTTCATCCATTTCATCATATGTGCAACTGAATTTGTTGCTCCTTGAGGCAAGGTACACATCCTTACCAGTCTCAAAGGTGTTTTCATAGTCGTCATATCTTTACTCTCAACATCTAGTTGAAATTGATTGTACCTTGAATAGAGATCTCCCATTGAGTAAATCAACCTTCCTGCAAACATCTCTGTAAATTCATCCACTATATGTCCTGTACCCACATTCCTGACATTAGGAGATTTCGGAGGTCTTTTGGAGGGCCTTTTGGAAGAGAGAGGAAAATAAGCTCCTCCAATGAGAGAAGAGTCTACGTTACGTAGAAAAATATATTGATATTAACAAAAATATAAAAGGTGTCCCTCTCCTCATTTAATAATCTAGTGGTCCTTGAAGACGATCACTCTCTTTCATTTAATGTGAGCACCTTTTTCAGAAGGTAGATGCGGTGCATTTGATACGGCTTACGTCATCACTAGAATTCAAAAAGTTACAAAACTATCAAGTGGTGGAAGATTTTGAAACTTTTGATATAGTCAATGCGTCCGGAACGCCCAAATAACCTAGAAATGAATGTCCAATTGCCTAGCTCCGACATCCAAAGAGGCAAAGAATGTCAAAAACCCCTAAAAGAACATTTTACTAACGGCGCGCGAGGGGGCATTCCAAAATTTTGGAATGCTTCATCATGCGCCGTTAGTAAAAAGCCCATTTTTTCCTCTTTTAGAGAGCTTTTTGAGAGGAAAATGTCAAAAAATCTCTAAAAAGACCTCCATCTATCACATAGGTTTTTTCTTCATCATCTTAGCCTTAGAGATCATAATTTCGGGTCTATAAGAGTGAGCACGCACACCCATTGTTACAATTCTACAAAGTGCATTTTGATCACACACACACACACACACACACACACACACACAGACAAATATAACATACACACAAACACACAGAGACACAAATATAACATACACACAAACACACAGAGACACAAATATAACATACACACAAACACACAGACACACACACTCACAAACACACAGACACACAAATATAACATACACACACACACACAAACACAAAGAGCCTCTCTCTCTCTCTCTCTCTCTCTCTCTCTCTCTCTCTCTCTCTATACTATAGGCGCACGTAGAGAGGCACAACCGGTGTGCATGTCTCTATGCGCGCCTTTAGTACTGTGCATCCACCAGTGTATGTGTTTATGTGTGTATGTGTGAGTGTTATAGAGAGAGGAAGTAAGGCGGGGGAAAGAGAGAGAGAGAGAGAGAGTCTTTCTGTGACCTTATACCAACGGTGCGAGGAGGTGTTTTTTGAGGTCAAAACATGCTCCACTCGCGCCGTTAGTAATGGGAGTCTCTCACTCTCTCTCTCTTTAAATATGCTAAGCTATAGAAAGGAGAGAGAGAGAGAGAGAGAGAGAGAGAGAGAGAGATAGAGAGCATGGTGCAAAAGTGCAATAGAGAAACATGGGTAGGCTTTCTTGAAAGATAATTGTCCAAAAATCACTAAAAGGAGCTTTGTACTAACGGCGCGCAGAGGGGCATTCTAGCATTTTAGAATGCCTCCTCGCGCGCCTTAAGTAAAAAGCCCATTTTTTGGGGTTTTTTGACATTTTTTGCCTCTCCGGATGTCGGAATGAGACAAGTAGCCATTCGTTTTTAGGGTATTTTGGCGTTCCAGACACATTGGTGGTGTCAAAAGCCTCAAAATCTATCACTATTTGACAGTTTGTGACTTTTCAACTTTCAGTGATGACGTAAGCTGCAGTGAATGCGCCGCACTTGCCTCTTGAAAAATTAGACGCTCACATTAAATAAAAAAGTGACCGTTTTCAAGGACGATTGGGAATATAAATCTACTTTTTAAAGTGTCTGGTTGTCCTTTTGGACGTACTCACAAGGTGAAGTGCATTTTAAAAAAAGTTTCTAGAGAGAGAAATACAATTTCTTACAAGGCCCTCCAAATGACCTCCGAAATTTTCTAATGTGGTAACCTTGTTTACACGTTGCATATCTTGTATGAACCACAAAGCTCCGTTCTTCTTAGGCACAGTGAACCACCTATTTGAATATGGCTCACAAGAAGGCTCTAAGATACCCATGCTAATCTTTTCATTGAGTAGTTCTATTAACTTTGGAAAATGTGCTTTTTGAACTAGAATTGGGTGTAGATTCCAAGGTACATGAGGGATAGTGAAGATCACCATATGTGCAACAACATTAAGATCAACACACCCTATCTCATGTGGCTGGAAAGAAAAAGACTTACCATGTCTTGAAAGCATTTCTTTAAAACTCTTCTTCTCTTCTTCTGTTAAAAACTCCTCACAACCAACTTTATCCTCTTTTAGGGATTCCATTGTGAACTTGTGTCTAGTTCTTTTTAGATCCCTGAGACTCGGTTGCAAAGAATCTTGCTCTAGATTTTTCTTGCAATCTGATGGTAAAGGTAAGGCCAGTGGTCTCACTTTCTTTGCCACCATTTTGTACTTGGTCTCCACATGCACTTCCGGTCCTTCATTAGCATTGAAATCTTTTTTATCTTCAAAAGACTCAATCACATCACACATTTCCATGGAGCATACTTCCACAATGTGGTTTCCATCTTGCATGCTAGAATCCATTATAGCCTCGCGCTCAAGCATAGTATCTACATGACAAACTTATAGAAACCTGAAATGCATTCACTATCCTCTATGAAACCATTTTCTTTCATGTATTTCTGTACACTATATACATAATGTCGTGCACTTCTTTTCATATCCTCAAGCTTCATAAAACATACTGACCCACGCTCTGTTAATCCTTGAAAACCTGTAGAAAAAGCTTATTCTCACTTTGGGTCGAGTGAGAATTTTTTTCTTCTTGTACCATTGCAATCCCGCTTTACAATGGTACATGGCCAAAACCCCTTGTCTCCTAGTACTCTTTGAACTCTTTGTTTACTTTTGGTAGAGGATACTCACGAAGACTATTGCGGTTCCTCTCGTGATTCACACACACAGTCAAAATTTCATAGCTCACTTCCCATCTCTTCTCTTTACCCTAGCATAATCAAAACCGTCATCTAAGACCTTTGTTTCCATGCGAACGGCTGTGATGTATGGCTGCCCAAGGATAAGAGGATAGGTAGACATCTCCTCCTAAAAGAAATTTTACTCATCCTTCACATTACCAATCGTCATTTTCATATTTGGAGAAGCCCCATAGAGCTCTCCTGATGAGTTATGCTAGCTCTAATCATCCACCCATGGTTTGTGTCTATTAGCCAATGTAAAGACTCTTGGACATAAGATTGATCTTAGAGCCATGATCTATCAATGCAACATATGGCTCTTCAAGATCACCCACCTTGACTAAGGTTTTTGTTGTAGCTCTTGCCCAATGACTTTTGGAGTAGTGGCTTTTATAGGAGGCTTCATCTTCATCATCATCATCTGCAAATCTAGAATGTGTATCTCTTCAAGAAGGCTGGTAGCATCCTACCACATTCTCATCACAATCACTCTCTTGGACATGTATTCCATGTGCCTTAAGTGACTCCCCTTCACCCTTAGACTGTGGAGGAATAGACTCAGTGAGAGTTTGCCTCTTTCTTTTTATGATATCTATTATTTGTTCATGAAACTCGCGTTTAGCAAAGCCAAGAACCTCACCCAAGGTAAACTCAACTTTTTTATTCAAAATCCTTTCCTCCAATACCTGCTTTAAGTTTGTGGCAGCTTCAATGTCAGATTGTAGTTTGTATGCAGGGCCTTTTGCTTTAGCTTTTCCTTGCTCTTTCTTCTTCCCTGTAGATGCCTCCTCCATAGGAATCTTAGGAGGAGGAGGCACATGTGGTGGAGCCTCATAAGAAGGTCTTGGATCCTTTCTTCCACCAGCTCTTGTAACCCTCTTTGAAGTAGAAGGACCTGCATCTCCATTCTCACGTCTGCACTTCTCTTCCACAATTGCTTCATTGTTATAACATTTTGCAAGATAGGCATGCACTGATAAAGAGTCCACAGGGTCATCCCAACCTGTTGTATGGCGTATGCTATCACCAGCTTCATGTAATACCTCCTTAGTTACCTTCCCTTTTTCGGCTGAGGCTACTACATATGGCCACAAGCTATCAACCTCCTCAAAATTGTATGGATTATACTTTAGCACTCTTGTTGTAATTAGCTCTCTCTTTGCCCCATAGGTAGAAGCCTCCACTGCAAAAATAGCATGACTAGTTTCCATATCCTCCACTAACTTCTGCATACCTCCTTTTCCAAAGTTAGTTCCTAATGGCATACATGTCTCCTGCAGATGGATCTTGCCATCCTTAAAAAACACAAGATCTCCTTTTAAGGCATCACTAAAGCTATCACAATAACTTCTGCCATGGTCTGTGCCATCACACCATATGCATCTATGCACAATCCTTCTTTGCTTTGGGATTTTTGTCCTGCAGGTTGTCCTTTCTCTTCAAGCCTTATTAGCTTTAACTTCATTTCCCTCATGCCCTTAACAAGCTCATCAAGCATTGAATTATCATCTTTTGGACTCACAACCGTAGGCTTTGGTGGAATCTTTGACGTGCTAGGAGGAGAGGTAGTACCATTCACCACCATTTTGTCCCTACGAGGCTGCCTCTTAGAAAGCAATGAGACTACGTCTTCAACCTCTTTCCACTCAGCCTTTAGACCCTGTTCTGTATTCTTGTCTTCAAGGAGTAGCTCTAGCTTTTCATGGAGCTCATGACCTACAGCTTGAAGAAACAATTCGGTCTTTTCACTTTACAAAGTAGCCCACCCTGTTCCTAACAGTTGAGCATAGCGCCGCTCAAACTCTCTCAACCGCTCGGTGATGGAAAGTCCTTTTGGCTTTGTAACCCATTCCAAGAAGGTCTTTTTTGTAACCCTTTCAGATTCCTCCATGAAGTATTCCACATTTAGGGCTAACTTGAATTTCTCCCAACCTTCTCCATGATTCCCCTTACATGGTCTCTAATCTCGGGGACCACAACAAGCTCAAAACTACGAATCATGTCCACCTCTAGAACCCATTGTAGCTCCATCTCCTTTACATAACCACAAAGAAACTTTGTGATATGTTTCCCTTCAAATTGGTCAATTTTGTTCACAATAGCTTGAAGGGCTTTCGTTGCTGACACCTCCCTTCTTTCTGCAGCCTGTTGTTGTTGCATAAACATGGTGAATGCTTGAAACATTTGCATTGTTCCTTGATCAAAATGTAGGCCTTGCTGCTCTTGTTGATCCATATCTTTAATTATTTGTAATTAAATCTTTCAAAACAAGTTTTTGAATCCCCACCCCAACTGCTTTGCGTTGGGTTCACTAGAAATGTCGAAAAGTGTGCGGTCTAGCTGGGAAGGTGTAGAACCTCTGGCTGTGAGAGTTCATGATGAGAGTCACAAACACTTTGTGAGAAATCATTTGTGGTAAATCACCAACCCTCTTTCTAAGGGTGACAAAAAATCTAAGATCGTTGACAGTAAAGTCAAGAACCCTCTTTCCTATCGTGCTTGGAGTCTGCTTGTTCTCGTAGTCGAGATTATGATGAGAAGATCGTCAAATCACATTCAATTTCACTTAAAAGGACCATTGAAAAACACTAATATTTTAGCCATGAAACCTCAGTGCTCATACAAGAACAATTCTCAATCAAAACCCAAACCTCTTTCATGGTATCATATAGCCTTGCCCCCAATTACATAGTCGTAACATCAAACAGTTGAAAGGAATGCTTGAGCTTCCACCTTTACGACGACAATTTTATGATTTTTCAGAGATTTATGAGCTTAAAAAGTGAATCCAACACTGCATTTTGATAAGGTGAAACCCTAATTCACTCCCTCACAAGCTCAGATACAAGATTGCAAAGAGGTGGGACTGCAACACACATAGATTGGGCAACCATGGAAGCCATTACACAGTACTGATAAATTGAAGGTTTTTTTTGTAAAAAGCAGCCCTCTCTCTCTTACCCACGGCATTTTCAGCTGATGTGTCAATTTTTGGGCCATTTTGCCACTCTGGACCAAAACTAGGTCATTTTCAGCTCATTTTTTATGCGAAAAATCCCAAACGGAGTCAAAAAAATCCCTAAATCACTAGCATAAGTATAAAAAGCATAGATGTGAATCATTTTTCATTAATATACCACTTTGGGTCACTTTCCATGCAATTTTGCAATGGCACCTGTTAGCTGCTATTTTTGGCAATTTTTGCCCGCATCACTCTTTATAGGAGAGATGACTGTGCCACCATGAAACACTTGGACTATGTACATTGTTAAACCAAATTAAGAATCTTATCAAGTGGAAAAGAACACAAATGTGCCACATCCAGGGCCACGACTCCCCGAATAGGTATGTACACGATAATGATCAAAGTGGACGCTTCAACATATATCACAGTATGTACATGATTTCTTTTAGTTCTATACATTGAGGTGAGGTGAATGTTTTTATTTCACACTATGTACGTACCACAGCATGACAACACGCTCTCCAAAATCTCTCATGGTGAAAATCTCTACGTAACTCTCATGATCTCTCTCTAGCGGCGAAGAAAGAAGCCTTTCAACATGCTCTAATCAATCCTAAAGCACGATGACAACCAGATGAAACAATCTTGTCACCAAAACTGAGATCATGTACTATAAATCTATCATCTGCAAATTTGATTACTAGTCCAATTCTAGCAAGTGCATTTACATACAAAATATTCTTCTTGATCCCAAGTACATAAAATGCATCAACAAGTGTGAAAGAATTGCCATTTGTAGTAGTAAGCAGAATTTTTCCAACTCCCTTGCCATGATAAGAGGCATTGTTGGCACAAGTGACAGAATTCGCATGAGGGACATCCTTTAAGAGAGATAAACAAGTGATGAGTGATGAGAGGTAATGTGCTTTGTAGAACCAGTACCAAAGTACCACACATGAGCATCTTCAATAACTAATAAACATGCATCATGGACATTATTATCATAAGTGTACTTTGCACTTAAAGTGCATTTTGCATCAACATTAGCATCACAGTCTCCTTTCACAGAAAATACTCAACAATAGATGCATTTATAGTGGAACCAGCCTCTTTCATCTTAGTCTCTTTGGCCTTCAACATAGGACATTTCTTGATCAAGTGATCATTATGTTTACAATAATGACAACACTTCTTGTTTTTTCCCTTATCATCTCCAAAATTTCTAGACTAATTGCTGCCAGCAGAAGCATTAGGAATATGTGATTTTCCACTCGTAGAAGAACCATGAGAAGGTTACATTTCTATTACCACCTTTCCTTTGAGCAGTAATAAAGGACTATTCAATTGTGTGTTGTCTAGTCGTGCTTTTTTTGGAAAGTGACTCTTGCAACAACAATGTTCATAATGTGTCAAACTTGACTACTTCAAGATTTCGTTGGGTCATAAGTCTCCAAGTACTAGTAAAAGACTGATAAGAATCTGGCAAGGGATGAAGAACAACCTGCACAAGGGAACTATCAGAATGAATTCACATATAGAAATAACTTTCTCATTGATATCCTTAATAGAAGCAAGGAAAATTTCAATGTCATCTTTCTCATACATAATCTTTGACTCTAGGTCTTTACACAACAATGCAATTTTTGCCTCATTGCGACTTGCATAAAGACGAGCCAGGATATCCCGAGCCTCTTTTGTAGGTTTTGTTGAACAAATGTGGGGAGTAATAGTGTGCTTCATAGAAAACTCAATCAATGCATGAGTCCATGCATATTTTATATCCCAATGAGCTAACTCATCCGGAGGCAAAATGACTCTCACGGTAGCAATCATGCCACCAAAACCTACAACATCACCTACATTCTCAGAACCATGACGTACATCAATTCCCTAAAAAAAATTCCAAATGACCTTTGACACAAGTACATGTTGAATCATGTAATCCCACATAGGATAATTGTCCCCATCCAATTTGCCCCCAGTAGTAAACATCTTGAACACATCTATGTTGTTGTCTGCCACGACAAATGATGCACCTGATGTGAAAACTTTCCAAAAAGAGGAAAAAAAAAGCAAGAATAGCACGTGATATATAGCACAATCCGTAGTAGACTCTACAAGACCTATTATCCAAAAAACGACACTAACAAAAATTATGCACAAAATGACAAAATAGTATGCGCAATATTGCAAGTAGTGGAACCAAAGCCTGAAATGAGTCCAAATCAAAAATCTGAGCAGACCAAGTGCAATGAGATTTCCCACAATATTTGTGGACATGTGAACGCCCACCAAAGGTCAAAGAAATCAAAGAAAGTGAGCAGGCATGTGCTGAGCTGCTAGCGACTAAACCCGAGAGGATGCAACTTGATCTAATACCAATTCTTGGAATTAGGGTTGCAAAAAAACCACACAGATCTTGGAGAAGACAAAGGAATCTCAAGGCACACAACAAAGAGTGTTTTACTTCGTGTGCAATGGAAAGATAGATAGCCCTAGAACGATGGGCTTATATACAATGCACGGGGGGAAAAACCTCCTAGTGAGGGAAATAATGCCCTAGAGATCCTAAGTGTGTTCACACACATCGCCACCACATGTATATAGTATCACATTAGGGAGGGAAAATGACATCCAAATTCACAAACAAGTGCATGGGGAAGTCCTAAATTCCTAGCAGAATACAACCATGCAATCATAGTCTGGAAATGGGGTGAACATGGATCACAATCCATGACCCCCCACCTCCAATTTCAAAACAGAGGGTAGTGAAAGTGCCTACTTGTTGTTGTAATCTCATTTAATTTTTTTACTTCTGGACATGGATTGTGATCTGTGAACCCCAAGCTGTCCTAACTAGAAGAATTTCTATAAATAGTTTGCAAATTCTTTTGAAAGTGTTCCTTACAAATTTGGTGAGAAGTGGGCATCAAAAGCACCAAAAACAAGTAAAATTAGACTTTGAATTGCCAAATGGTCATTTTGACCCAAAGATGAAAAAAATGGCTCAAACTTGGAAAAACGTGCATCATTAGCTTGGCAAACATGCTAGAAACTTACCAATGAAGTTTTGTTAAAAATGGGTGTTGAACATGGATCACGATCCATGACTCCCACAACTAGATTTTGTCAAATTTAAGTGTAGAATGTGTGTACAATCTTGGAAATGTGTTATATGTCATCATTCTATATTTTGGACATATAAAGTGCATCATTTGTTAAAGTTCAGCAATATCAGAGAGTTGCAGACTGAAAGTGTGTTTTGGTCTCAGTGCAAAGTACATCAAAGCTTGGGTGCAACCAATACTTGGACATTCTAGCACTTGCAATTTAAAATAAACAGTGTGGGATACCCTAGATCCATCATTTGGTCATTCTAACAAAATCTTGAAAGGTGCATGCATCAAAGATTCATCACTTTACCATTCTAACCAAGTCTTTTAGATGAGTGTTCCAAGATCCACCACTTGGTCATTCTAAGTAAGTCTTAGAACGTGGATGCAATGGTTAATATCTCCTAGATCGACCACCTTGAAATTTTAAACCAAATGTGTAGGATAGGTAGATCCCACTTGGCCATTCAAATCAAGTCTAGAGAGGTGAGTGCAATGGCGGATTTCTCCTAGATCCACCACCTTGAAATTTAATGCAAAGATTGTGGGGTAGGTGAACACTAGATCCACCAGTCCCACTAGATCCACTTCTTCGCCATTCTAACCAAGCCTTGGAAGATGGATGCATCAAACATCAACTCACTTGATTATTATCTATCCAACTCTTGATTGGTGAATACAAGATCCTTTGCTTGGACATTCTAGACAAGGCTTGAGAGGTGGGTACATAAAAAATATTCCACTTAGCCATTCTAACCAAGTCTTGGAAGGTGGATACATTGGTTTGTCTTCCCTTATCCACCACCTTGAAATATCAAATAAAGTGTGTGGGCCACGTGGACTCTAGATATACTCGGTGGACTCTAGATATATCACATTAGGAAGAGGATGCGGTGTAGGAGGACCTCTTTATTTTCCACGAGCTTATGGAGTTGATTAACAATTTGAAGAATATGTGCACGACATGTGTGCAAGAATGGTGGGTGTGTAAGAGATGTGTAAGAGAGGTCAAAGGATGCACTCTCCCCCCAAAAAAGGAGGTGAAAACTTTTATGATTTTTGGCCTTCCATAACTCCCACATATGATCTCCGATTTGAGTGGAGATCATAGAGCTGCAATCTACGCGTCGAGTTCTTTCCATGGATATGCTATATGATATGGTTTTACCCGCTAGATTTTAAATTCCATTTTGGGGGGGAACTTTGAATTCAAATAAACTAGCCATTTTGCCTATTTGAATTCAAAAGTTGTCCTTTGATCACTTTCTTAATACTAAAGTTTTTTTTTTAGAACTGCTAAATAAAGAGGTCCTCCTAGACGCCATTCTCTTCCTAATGGTTTGTCTTCACTTGATCCACCACCTTGAAATATCAAATAAAGTGTGTGGGCCACGTGGACTCTAGATATACCACTTGTCTATTCTACCCAAGTCGTCTTTAGAGCTGGGTGCATCCAAGACCCACCACTTGCCATTCTAACCAAGTCGTAAAGTGTGGTGCATCGAACACTTGGACATTCTAAGACTTGTAATTTTAAACAAAGTATGTGGGAAACCACGTGACCATTCTAACCAAATGTTGAAAGGTGGATGCAATCATTGGTGTCTCCAAGATCCACCACCTTGCAATTTCAAATAATGTGTGTAGGATAGGTAGACCCCAAATCTACCAACTATTCATGTTCTAATGAAGTCTTGATAGCTTGATGTATCCAAGATCAGTTGGCCATTGTACCATCAAGTCTTGAAGTTGGGTGCATTCAACACTTTGCCATCATAGCACAAGCAATTTTAAACAATGTTTGTGGGACGAGTAGAACCTAGATTCACCACTTATCCATTTTAACTAATCTTTGGAAGGTGGGTGCATTAAAGATCCACCACTTGGCCATTATAGCCTAGTCTTGAAAGGTGAATCCAATCACCGGTGTCTCCTAGATCCATATTCTCTTGATTTAAAATAAAGTGGGTAAAATAGGTAAACACTAGATCCAAGTCTTGGAAGGTAGATTCAATGGTTGGTGTCCCCTAAATCCACCACATTGAAATTTTAAAAAAAGTTTCTACAATATGTAGACCAAGGTGGGTGCAATTAAGATCCACCACTTGGACATTCTAATCAAGTATTGCAAGGTGAATGCAATGGTTGATTTCTACTACATCCACCACCTATCAATTTTAAATAAAATTCATGGTAAATATAGCCTGTAGATCCATAATAATGTCCATTCTTACCAAGTTTTGAAAGGTGGGTGCATCCACGATCCACCTTGTGGCCATTCTAACCATGTCTTGAAGCTCGATGTGTTCAACACCTGGCCATCATAACACTTGGAACTTTAAACAAATTTAATGAGATGAGTAGATATTAGATCCATTGCTTGTGAGAGTTGGAAGCACAAAATAGACCCGATGGCCTCTACACCAAGACTATACACAAGAGACTCATTATGGAAGGTGCACAATAGGGAACACCACCTAGATTGGAATGCACCTAAAAGGAATGGTAGGAAGGTTGTCACATAGCACAAGGAAGATGTGAGATAAGGAGAGGGAGGGAGAGGAAGAGATCATTAAAGATTTATTAATATAGTCTTCATAAACACCATACAAACATTTATGAGGGGAATTTCACATAATAAACATCTCACAAAATCATGTGTGCATGGTAACTCAAACCTTCTGGCCATTCAAAACCAAAGCAAATGATCTTAGCCAATACTATGCCATAATAGAACTATGTGTGCATAGACATGAATACATAAGGATGTACATATGAGAGCATGAGTGCTAGAGCTTGATTGTGTCTATATGCCAAAGCTTGAGTGTGTGTGAAGGTCTCTGTTTACAAAAGAGGAGGCCTCATTTTATAAGCCAAGAGAGTGATTAGAGGAGATATTATGAGCAACAAGGGTTATTACAAAGTAGCCTCAATTAGAGGCATCCCCCTAGTAATGTGAGATATCCGTGTGCCCTGCTTATTGACCAATTTCCTCCTAATCGCCTTGATCATGGCGAGCTTTGTCTCCATGCTACCTTCCATAGCTTGAGTCAAAGAGCTTCCTTATAATATTTGAGAGAATATTGATAAAATAAGAGAAAATCAAGCAATAAAGGAGAAATACCTATAAGAAATTCTGTGTGTGTAGCTAAATAACCATGACTTCTTCTCATGTGAACAGATAGGCTCCACCATTTTGGCCATATCTCCCAAACCGTAGCTTCAAAAATTATAAAAATGTAGGGGCAAAAAAATCAGCTCAAAGCCTACAACTTTTTTGTTGAAAGCATCTTCCAATTCAAAATAAAAAAATAAGAGAAAAATCCCACAAAAATATGTGTCCGTCTTTTCCCCTCCAAAAGTCTTACAAGTGGTCAACAAAATATTATCAAATGCAATCATAATTCATTTGTGGAAACAAGGCTTGTACATGAAGCCAAGAGGGTAGGTTCATTGTGATTTTCACGCATCAGGTCCCTCCTTCACAAAGCCTTGAAGCCTTGTTATCAAGTGCATACCAAGAGAGAGGTGGACCAGAACTTTGAAAAGCGGCCCTCACTTGGACATTCTAACTAACCTTTGGAAGGTGGGTGCATTAAAGGTTCACCACTTGGACATTCTAACCAAGGTCTGGAATATGGATGCAATCATTGATGCCTCCTAGATCCGCCACCTTGGAATCTCAAATAAAGTGTGTTAAAAAGACATGGGAGGGGGGGGGGGGGGGGGGTCATTTAATAATCATGTGACTATCACATGAGTGCATCAAAAGGAATATGAAATTTTACTTTTTGTCACCCTTCCACATACAAAAGGGTATGGTCAATTGAAATTGGAAAAAAAAATTATAAATTGAATAGGAAAAGGGTGTATTTTTTGTAAAAATTTCACAAGTAAAGAATTTCATAAATAGTCATTGAACACACCTAATGTACACAATTTACACATAGTGACCTCCCCAAGGAAAAAGATAGATCCTAGATTCATCAATTGGCCATTCTATTCAAGTCCTTGATGGTTAGTGCATGCAAGATCCAACACTTGAATATTCTAGGAAATTTTATGAAGGTGCATACAATGGTTGGTGTCCCCTAAATTGACCAACTACCAAATTCAAACAAAGTGTGTGAGATAGGTAGACCTTATATCCACCACCTAGAAATTCTAACCACATATTTAATGTGGTTGCATCCAAGATCCACCACTTTGGCCATTCTAACCATTCTTTGCAAGGTTGATGAGGCAGTTGGTTTCTCCTACATCCAACACTGTGTAATTTAAACAAAGTGTGTGGGATAATTAGACCATAGATCCACCACTCGTCCATTATAGCCAACTATTGAAAGGTGGATACAATGGTTGATTTCTCCTAGATTCACCACCTTGAAATTCTAAACAAAGTGTGTGGGATAGGTAAATCTAGGATCCATCACTTGGCCATTCTAACCAAGTCTTAAAGGTAGATACATCCACCAACATACACCATTCACCTATTCTAACCAATCCTGGGGTGGTGGGTGCAATGTTTCTCCTAGATCTACCACCTTGACATTTAAAACAAATGGTGTGGGATAGGTGGACACTAGATCCACCACCTGGCCACTCTAACCATCTCTTAGAAAAAGATATATTGGTTTATTTTTTATAGATTCACTACCTCGCAATTGCAGGTAGAGTGCACGAGATGGGTAAACCTTAGATCCATGTCTTGGCCATTCTAACCAATTATTGAAGTTGGGAGCATCCAACACTTGGTAGCTCTAACACTTGAAATTGTGAAAAAAGTGTGTGGTATACCCTAGAGCCACCATTTTTCCATTCTAATCAAGTCTTGAAGTTTTATGCATTCAACCCTTGGCCATTCTAATACTTGAAATTCTAAACAAAGAGTGTGGGATACCCTAGATCCAACATTTGGTCATTCTAATCAAACATTGAAAGGTGTGTGCATCAAAGATCCACCACTTTTCCATTCTAACCAATCCTTGAAGGTAAGTCTTCCAAGATCCACCACTTGGTCATTCCAAATAATTCCTGAAAGGTGCATGCAATGGTTAATATCTCCTAGATCCACCACCTTGAAATTTTTAACAAAGTTTGTAGGATAGGTAAATACCACTTGGACATTCTAATAAAGTCTTGAGAGGTGGGTGCAATGGTGGGTTTCTCCTAGATTCACCACCTTGCAATTTCAGACAAAGGTTGTGGGATAGGTGGACACTAGATCCACCTATTCCACTAGACGTACAAGGATAAAATGAGAACATTTCTAAATATAAAGAAAGGAAAAATATCACATTGATTTCACCTAGGATACTAGTTGGACATAGAATACTAGCACGCTTTTATGTTATAGACTCGGGTTGAGGTTGAAATTGAGATTGAGCAGGAGGTCTTTTGTACTCATTTTATCCTCTCAAGGCAATACATTCCATGATGGAACTACATCCTCAATTGGCATTACAGGTTTCTAACCATACAACAACTTGGAAGGCATACAACCAGTAATTGAGCTATGAAATGTAAGATCATTAAGGAAATAGCTAGTTCTTCTTTGCAAGCCTTAGCAAGAGCTTTAATGATAGAAGGATTCCCATGTTCTGATTTCTCATTCCCTTCAAGATTATGTGCAGTAGTAGTTAAAGAAAGTTGAACACCTAACCTAGAGAAAAATTCCATGGCTTTTTATGCATCCAACTCATAGTTGTTTGCTATTATTCCCTTGCACATCCATAACAGCTAACAACATCATCCAAGTGGAACTTACATATCCCTTTGGTTCTTTATGTTCTTAAAGTGAGATACATTTTTATACATTTCTTTCCACCAATAACTCTCTTTGATTTTAGCAAAGGTGACCCATATGCCTCTATATCTAGCATAAAGACTCTCATGAAACTTTTTGATAAGGTCCTTTTTAGTGTCCCCACCATTCACAACCCTCAATGGCATCCCATTTCTTTGTTTTGGATTCTTCCATAAGTACCCATTTTTTAGAAAGTATCCATAGTGTTTTTTGTCTATTCTTTTAAACTCTTCATCAAACCACCCTTCTCAACTTGTCAAAGTGATCAAATAGAATCCAATGAGAAAAAATCACCTTGATATAGGTCCTCTATAAATGAATCAAGTGGAATTGACAAGCAAAAATGTTCACCTTTAGCATGAGCGCTACTGTAAAACCTCGTGCCTACATTGTCACCCTCAAGAAACATTTCTTCTTCATTTTCATATGTTGCTCTAAAAACCATATTTGCAATTGGATTATCTTCTCTTGCAATCTTCTTAATTTTAGGATTCAAGGATTTTTGGTAGGCAATCCATCTCAACATTGCAATGTCAGGACTTGAATAGTTGAGGATAATTCCAAGAAGGGTAGATAATCGGTCTCCACTATTACATTCCCACCTATCAAATACTCTTTATCATGTTTCAATGTTCTAAATACTCCTCATAATTGTCTTTTCACCTATGGATAATTGCATTGACAGGCACTTAGGAAATTAGTAGAGACTATAGCTATTTTAGAATTCATCTGATGACTACATCTCATTCAAGCGATAATCATAAATCTCACATCATCTTCCTGATGCATCAATTGCTCTTCATTCCTTATGCAAAAAGGCTCATCACTCCAACCACTAACAACTCCATTCCAAAATTTAAAGTGCCATTGACGGGAGCAAAGTGAACCCCGACGGCCTCTAAAACGCCGGGGGCCAAATGGCGTGCCTCGAGCCTGTCGCGATAAAGCGACCAGGGGCCGGGGCACCACCTAGCTTTAAGCGGCTAGGACGCAAACCACGATGATACGAACACCGCAAACTTACACACACACACACACACACACACACACACACACAGATTTGCAAATGATGAAAACCCTCGGGGGTGTGAGGGAGAATTATTTCTGCAGTATTTACAAATGGCACGCCGTGGTGGTAGAGAGGTAGGGAGAAACGATGGTGCAACCTACTTGGTGCGCTCTCTAAGACGACTCAATGATTGTGAAGCTTGCTATCAAGAGCGTGCATACGTGTGTGCATCGACCATTGGATTCGAGAGATGGATGTGTCTCCCTTCGCATGGTGCAATTCCCAAGGCAAACCCAACACACAAGCCCCCTCCCCGTGATGGTGATAGTGTCAACTCTTCCCACTACGCTCTACCAAGTGTTGACTTCTCATGAGTTGCCCCCCCCCCGATAGTGACCTCTCAATGCCAATTTATAAGTGTTGGCTGCTTGGATTATGGTAATCCCAGTGTGATTAGGGTAAGATTAATTGGGGAGACAAAGCAAGTGGTGGGCCCGGTGTGGTTGACCCTTGCTTTGTTTTGGGAGGTTATTAAAAGATGAGAATCTCTAAGTGGGCATTTGTGACCATCACCTAGAGAGAGGAAATTTACAAAGTGGGATTTTACAATGGCTTGGGTGAAAACTGAAGAAATGAGGAAAAAAACCTATAAATTACTAAAATTGGCGTCGTGGTTGTGTGTTGCCGGTGCGTCGATGTCGAGCGTACTTCTTTTCGGGGTCGGCCGGGGCATTGCCTGCGGTGCATTTCCTCTTTTTGTTGTTGGCGGCGCGTGCTTTGGGTCCTCCTTCTCTTTCATTGTTGTTGTAGTCATGGAATCCTTTGTTTTTCCTTGTATCTATGTGCGTATATGCATGTGTGTGTACGTGCATGTGGGCGGATGTGTATATATATATGTATATGGGTGCGCATGCGTGAGTGTGTGTGTGTGTATTTGTATGTGTGCGCAAGTGTGTGGTGGGAATGGGGCTTATCTATATATGTCTTTATATTTTTTTCTTTTTGTTGGCGGCCAACGGGAAGCTACGCGAAGATGGGGGGTGGGGGGGGGATGGTGTGTGTGTGTGTGTGTATGCGTGGGATGTGTGTGTGTGTGTGTGTGTGTGTGGTGTGTGTGTGTGTATTGAGAGAGAGAGAGAGAGAGAGAGAGAGAGAGAGAGAGAGAGAGAGAGAGAGAGAGAGAGAGAGAGAGATCTGTGTTGCGCCTTCAAGCCGAGAGGGAGAGAGAGAGAGAGAGATTGCGAGCAGGGTGGAGCCGAAACAGAGCGCGAGAGAGGGAGAGGGGATTGGGGTGGTGAGTGAGGGAGAGGATGAGGGTGTGTGTGTGTGGTGTGTGGTGAAGACCGGTTCCTTGAGCTGCGCCTTCGGTCTGAGAACAACAAGAGAGAGAGAGAGAGAGAAGGGATGAGGTGGAGTGGATAGGAGGGTGCCCACCATGGGGGGGGAGAGAGTGTGTGGGTGAGGGGGGGTTGTCCTATTCTCTGTCCTACATGGTGTCTCAAGGATGAGAGGAGGGGGGAGAAGTCAATGGTGTGGGGGGGATAGAGGGTGGGGATAGCGGGCCAAGGGGCGGGGGGGTAATGAGGCCAAGGGGAGGGTGAGGCGAGCGGGTGGGAAAGAGGGGGGGGGAGAATATTAGCGGGCCAAGGGGGGGGTAATGAGAAGGGGGGGGGGGGGAGTGTGAGAGAGGGAGAGGGTGAGGATAAGAATACGGGAGAGTGGGAGTTCACATGCGGCTCAATACAGAGGGAGCATGAGAGAGAAAGCGAGAGAGGGGTCGGGGTGAGTGCTCGAGGCTTGCGCCTGACCAAGGGTGGCCAGTAAGGGAAGGGGGGGGGGGGGGGGGGGGTGAGAGAGAGAGAGAGAGAGAGAGGATATTAGAGAGAGGTATGTAGGGAAAATAAGAGAGAGAGAGAGGGAGGGGGTTATTTCATCCGATGCCCGCCGGGGGGGATTAAACTATGGGGGAAGAGAGAAGGGGTATCTGAAACCGAGGGCGGCCGGCTAGGCTGGGGTATAGACAAGCGGGGGCCTGAGGTGATAAGGCCGGCCAATCAAAAGGGGGGGGGGTTTTCCATGCCCGTAGAGGTGTCGTGGGGTTTACTAGGTGGTGCGGAGCCTTCCAACAGTGTTGCCAAGGTTCCAGCAGAGGAAAAATAAGTTTTTTTTCTTTAATTTTCAAAAATCTTCCATCATTAGCCCTCTCCCTTTGGCTAGAAGCATTCATGCTTCTAGCCCTTCCTGTACATCTTCAGCTGTGGAGTTAGAGGGTTCTCCCTCTTCTGAAATGTCTAGCATGAATTTTGGATCAAACCTAAGAAAATACCTTTTCAGTCTCCATCCATTGACACTAGTTTTGTGACTTCACTCATCTACTTCAATCAGCTTATAGCTGCCATTGTCATAGCGTTTCTTGATGATGAATGGCCCTTCCCATCTAGGTTGAAATTTCTTGTCGTTCCTGGTGTCAAATCTATTGTCATATCTCATCACTAACATACCTTTTTCCAGTCCATTTTCTTTAAGCCCTTGATTGAAAGTGAGTCGGCGCCATTTTGCCTACGCTACATTGTGATTGATTGCTTCTTCCATATCTAGCTGGAGTCTCTCTAGATCCAAGATGTGGTTTCGGAGATTTACAATTGGACGATGTATCTGGCTAGCCAAAACTCGTAATCTGGCTATCTGTACCTCAATGGGTAGAATTTCCCCCTTTCCATAAACTAGATGGAAAGGGGTGAAACCTAGTGATGTTCAGAATGTTGTTCTGTAGGCCCAAAGAGCTGCCATGAGATGTTTATCCCAGTCCCCTCTATGATTGTTCACCTACTTTGTGATGATTTTGCCAATCATTCCGTTTACCTTCTCCACCAGACCATTAAAGATCTTGGGTCCTAATGCTCTATAGGGGCTCAAGAGTTGGGCTATATATAAAATTTTGTGACTCTCCATGGGTATCACAAGTTAGGCATGGCCCTTAAAGGTTTGAGCTCGTGGCTATTGGAT
This sequence comes from Adiantum capillus-veneris, assembly GCF_014529385.1. NCBI lineage: Eukaryota > Viridiplantae > Streptophyta > Polypodiopsida > Polypodiales > Pteridaceae > Adiantum > Adiantum capillus-veneris. Next base: position 106,255,586 of record NC_140954.1, on the reverse strand, counting down.
GTGATGCAGGCTGCCCTTTGGCACAGTGTGTGTGCACGCTTTGCCCATAGTGGTGTTGTATGGTAGTGTTGGTGGCCCTTGGGCGGTGCCGCTCATGTGAGGCGGGTGATGATGTGGATCTTTGATAAGGGACCGTGCTTGCGGGCTTTCAAAACAGCCAAATATTGTTATTGAAGTGAATGTGCACCAAAAGGGTTGTCATGGCGCTATGACAACCAAAATGGGCTCAAGTGAGGGATTCTTAAGTGGTCAAGGTAAGGAAAGGTGTTGAGGTGCCACCATCCCATCAAATGTGCCAAGATGGTGCACCCAAAGTGGATCAAATGAGGCCCCCTTGAGATGAACGGGCAAGAAGAACACACCTTCTTGATTTTTTAGTAAATGAAGCCTCCCTATAAGAGGGATTTTCAAAGCTTTGTAAGGTCTTTTTGGCCAGGAGTTTTTTTGAAAGCAGGAAGAGAGGAGATTTTTTCTGTGTAAGCCTCCATATGGAGTCTTCGTAAGTTTTGCAAGGAGAAGTCCACCATTCCCCCCTCTTTTCATCAATCCCCCGCTCCCCCTCCCTTCTTTTTCTCATGTACTCTGCTTGTGTTTCCAATTCCAGAGTTGTTGAGTGCACTCCCAAACCGAGGTCCATGTATACAAAGTGTGAGAGAATGAGTGGATTGCATATTTTCAGCTGTATATGGTGTCACTGCATATTCCATTGGTGATGTAGCCTTTTTTATTAGTGATGCACGATAAAACAAAAGTGTGGTACAAATGAGTGGAAGGTGAGTCAATGCTTGCTTGTCCGGCTCTATGGGCGAGGTTCTTACATGATTTTTGCAAAAAGCGTCCCCAATCGAGATGGACGCCAAACTGAAGGCACTCAAACAAGACATAGCTGAAGAGTTTGGTTTGTTTTTGGATGGTTTTGAAGCTTTTTGGGTAGAGTTAGAATCATTCATGCAATTGGATAATAGTGACTACTTCAAACTGGACAAATTCATGGCATGCCTATATCCTAAAGTGAGGGAGAAAGGTAGATTTTGAAATCCCGAAGAACTACGATGGTGTAGTAGTAATTAATCAATCCAAAAGCAGTAAAATAAAGAAGAATATTGAATAGGGAATGTCGGGTTTGGAGGCGGTAATTATTATTCAACCAAAGGGTCCAAGGGATGTCATTCATGAGGAGAATCAGGAAAACCAAGGTGTAGCAATTGTGCCACAGAATTGGGTACGAACTGTACAGAAATTTTCGAAGCAAATGCAGGAGTTGTAGGTGAGTGTAATGGATAGAGGACATCCATGAGGATCAAGAGGCAAGGCCAGGCCATTGTCCAGAAAGTTCTATAACTACGGAGAAGAAGGGCATTATGCGGCGGATTGCCCTCATTGTCCCCTTGCTACTACACAACCATAGTTCTTCAAGCTTTATTGAAGCACTAAGGGTGGGTAGCCCATCTAGTGTTCTTCGTTTGGTGGAATATTTCATTGGAAAGAGGATGTAGGTTCATGCCTATATAGATGGTGGAGCACCAGTTTGCATCATGAAAAAAATTGCAATGAGGAAAGTGCATCTCATAGTACAAATTTTTTATGTGTTACCAACTAATAATTTGTTGCTTGAAGTGATGCTCAGTTGAAGCCACGGAAGCGGATTATGAAATGGGTGATTGAGCTACAAGAATTTGAGTTTAAACTCAAGGTAGACCATACAAGTCGATCTCACTTGGCAGATATTTTGGTCAGCAACCCAAGGTCGTTGATTTTCCATCTATCCAAGGGTGGTACTAGATGAAGTTAAAGAGGAGTCTGACTTGATGGAGCTTCTACTATGTGGTCTGATGGTGCCTACAATAGGCTAATATAGCAAGTAGGTGGAGATGTGGTGGTACAAGATCCAACTGGCAAGGTGATTTTTCCAAAGGCTTACGGACTGTAGGATGTTCACACCAACAATGAGACACATTATTACACACTACATTTGGGATTGAAACAATGTGAAGAACTTGGCATTTCTAGGTTGGTGGTAAAAGGTGATGCTTTGTTGCTCAACAAGCACTTGCTATACTAATGGTAGGTAAAACGGGATTCATTGAAGCACTGGTTTTATGCCATGAAAAATTTGTTGAAGTTTTTTGAGGAGGTTAAACTCAAACATGATAAAAGGGAGAAAAACCAGGAAGCGGATTAGCTTGTAAGCAGTAAGATGCAAGTGCAGTTTATAGGTATATATGTGGCCCCAACCACTTACAAATGTTGGGAGGCTTTAAGGGAGTTTGAAGACTTTTTGAGCATAGGCCAGTGCCTAAAAGGGTAATCTAAGTTGTAGAAATGGAGGATATTAATGCCAAAAGCTCCTAAGTTCACATTGATAGAGGAGGAGCGAATGACCTATGAACGGGATGAAGTGCTATGAAGGGTGCTTTACAAAGAATAAATTGGCATGGTGTTGTAGTAGTGCCATGAGTAAAGTGGGCATCAGTAGGACCAAGTTTTGTTTTGGATTTTAAGAGCTGATTTTGGATGGCCTTCAGTAGTTTTTGATGTGCAATTTCAAGAGATGGTTTTGGATGGCCTTCAATAGTTTTTTATGAGTGTAATTATTACGAAAGCTTTTCATTTAGAGCTTTCTCACATAGTTTAGGGCTTTTTAAGTTGCATGCTCAAAGTAGAGTATTGCATGAGGAAATAACTACAACATGATATGTATAAGTTGATCCCTTCAATGCAGCATCAATAGCGTATCAAAACAAAAATATAACACAGCCTAATAATCCATACATGTCACTTTTGTAGAGAAATGCATAAGGTTTCCACATAGAACATACTATTTTCACCTGTCAAAGTTAAATACTCGAAACACTCTTGCACATCCTACAAACACTACACTCGGTTCAAAAAAATTTCTACGAAAAGAATTAAGTTTAAATTTTTTTATTGTCACATAAGACAAGGTAATAAGCATGTCATTGAGAAGTTATTACAAGTGCAAAAAAAAACGGCCTTCACAAAGTTTACAAGTCACCTACTATTAAAATGTAAAAACACTTGTACAAGAAGCTGAACAATTATACATGAAGGTTGTGCAAGCTATTGGGAGATCCTTCTTCTCTACTTCTATAAAGGCATCAACTATTGAGTTTGATGTAAGATGAAAGTGAGATCTCTTTCACGTAGTGTTGGTTGAAGTATAGTCATATGCTGCTTACCATCTAGCCCAAGAATCTTTGTGTAGACAAAGTATAAGTGCTTACAAGGCCAAGTAAGGTTTCTTTGCCTCTCTCTCTTCCTTGAGAATTTGGTCATGTGAAATAGGGCTCCATAGCCACATGCACATCATATACATCTTGCATTGAGATCTTAAATAGGGCATGATGATTAGGCACCAAATTTATCTCTTGCAGGAAACAAGCATCCATATGTGATGCTATGTCCAAGAATTTACATGCCTCCAGCTTATAGACATCGGACCTCCATTTTTTGTTGTGCTTGCCCAAGGTTCCCACTATCTCCCCTTTCTTAACAGCCTTTGGCCAACGAACTCCAATCACAAAACCTCCCCCAATCAAACCAGCATGCCCCTCCTTTGATACATTTTTCCCATTGTCTATCAAAAAATATGTCAGCCTTTCTGGTGGTTTCAATACTTGTTTGGACACAACTTTACTATGCAACACATCATGGCCGTGAGACCATAACCACTAGTGTTGCCTCTAATCTTTGTAAGTTCTCTCTCCCCAAAATCGTGAGGCCACAAGCACTCGGCACCTACTTTGCATGACAATCTCACATCTTATCCCTGCAAGCACACAAAACCACCTTCAAGATACATTTTGAGGCATCCGTCTTATTGCCCAATTGCCCCTTGGCACAACAACCTCAAAATCACCAAAACCATATCCACACATAGTAGCTATAATGGAATCTCTTATGTCATTATTCTCATGGAGCTCCTCATCCATGGAATCTGCATTCACATCAAATTTTTGTTCCTCTATCTCCATGCCCATCTCAAATAAAATCTTTTGTGGCCGTCCAAGCTCTTTTCACTATCTAGGTTCCATCACATAACTGGGATTATGTGACATTGTTTCCATGGACCCTCTAGCCTTCTTTCTTTAAATAGTTTCTATATCTCCATGCAAAATAGGCTCACAAAATGGTGGTCCTGCCACTCCTCCTCGAAGAGCACTACCCAACATGCATGGGCTAGGAGTTTTTGCTTTTTCTTTTGATCTCTCTAAAATTTTTTGCATGTTAGTGCCAAGCCCTATGTATCTATACTGGTCATATAGCCATGATGCTTTGTGCATTGAATGCAAGCATTGATCCCATCACTCACGCATGCGTCATACAAAGAATTTTTTTTGTTACCACCTTCATCAGCGAGCCAAAATGCATGAACAGTCTTTGACAAATTTGTACAAGGAATTTGAGACTTTTCCCAAGGCTTCATAGATATTTGAATTCTAGAAACAAAATTAAATAAATTAGTGAAGCAGAACATAGAGAAGGTCAATCTGAGGTTCATGATTGTGTCATACTTCATAGTGAAGGCTACCCCAATGAGATATCCTTGTCTCCCACCACTTGAACCATCTCTCTAGGGACTTGATACTCTCACTTGGAACATTCTTCCAACGTATTTGAGAGCTTCAACACTTCCATTTTTTGGTGATTATAACCAAAAATAGCATCAACAAGCAGTTCCATGGCTATGATCATTCATTTGAACTTTCCTGGGTCCACTGCGTCTATCCACCTTCAAAACACTTAAATCCATATTTTGTATCCTTTCTATTGTGGCTCTTGAAGTATCTTCTTGAACGTCATGCAAGTGATAACCTACATGAATCATCATTCTAGTAATCTTTGGATCTAAGGGTAAAATGTACTAGTCTTTGTAAGAACAAAGGCTCTCACCAAAACCAAATTTTTTTCCAATAATGACGGGTGATACTTAGGTTTTCCTCTTCACATAGGATCCCTTTGCTTACTTGCTTATCTAGGTAGCCATGAAAGAAAGACATGTTAAACCTATTGTGTTTTAAAGAATATGGATAAACAACATGTGGCAAACTAATGACCCTAAGAAATAACTAAGCTTAATGATACAATAAATAGAAATATTAGTTTAACGCATCTTCGTCCAAAGATGACCATTAAGGTTTTGCTTCATCCCTTCCATCCTTCTGTAACCTTCTTGGGCAGGGGCACTACAACATAACCCAAAGTTATCGACGCCTTATATATCGACGCCCGTACCTTTCCACACGGATATCGACGTCCTTTGACCCCGTCCATATACACATCAAAAAGTGCATCGATATGCGCGTGGAAATACGCGTGAAAAGGCAAAATTTTCCACGCATATATCGACGGCTATTTCGACGCGTATATCGACGCACTTTTCGACGCTAAAAAATTGGGGAAAAAAAGGGGAACCCGCACGCAGGGGCCATTTTCACCCTCAACGCGCATGCTCAGATCTTGGTTGAAACCTACTGCGCAAGTATTATGGCACTCTTCCCCCCCCCCCCCAAACCCTCTCTCTCTCTCTCACATCGTGTGTGTGTGTGTGTGTGTGTGTGTGTGTGTGTGTGTGTGTGTGTGTAGGAAAGAGATAGAGATAGAGAGAGAGCGGTGTGTGTGTGTGTGTGTGTTTTTGTAGGAAAGAGAGAGAGAGAGAGAGAGAGAGAGAGAGAGAGAGAGAGAGAGAGAGAGAGAGAGAGAGCGGTGTGTGTGTGTGTAGGAAAGATATATATATATATATATATATATATATATATATATATATATATATATATATATAGAGAGAGAGAGAGAGAGAGAGAGAGAGAGAGAGAGAGAGTTATATATATATATATATAGAGAGAGAGAGAGAGAGAGAGAGAGAGAGAGAGAGAGAAGTGGAGAGCAAGATAGAGAGACAGAGAGATAGGGAAATAGGAAAATAGAGAGAGAAAGAGAGATAGTGAGAGCGAGATCGAGAGAGAGAGAGAGAAAGGGAGATAGCAAGAGCGAGATCGAGAGAGAAAGAATGAGAGATAGGGTACGTAGACAGAGAGCGAGAGAAATAAAGATATAGAGAGTGATATATATATATATAGCGAGAGAGAGAGAGAGAGAATTAACTAGAGATAGCTATAGAGATAGAGAGAGAGAGAGATAGTAGATAGAGAAAGAGAGAGAGAAAGAGTTAGGTTGGCTGACCAATTTCATGTGTGAAAAGGACAGAAACTCTCTCTATCTCTCTCTCTCTCCCTCTAGAAGAAACTATGGAACTAAAAGAGGCAAAGGCGTTTTGCCCGCTACATGCATTGCCATGTACACCTGGGAGTGCACGTATGTGTCTACCCATATAGGATTTGACCAATAAAGACGAGATTTTGACCCGGTGGTCCTAATCTCCGTACACCTCTGGACCGAGGTGTACGGAGATTGGGCAAGACCAGAGAATGCGATGTAGTTTACATTGTGAGGAGTATATATATTAAAACAACATTCATAACATGGAGGAAAATATTGCATGCTTGTGCACGCACTGCAAGTATCAAATCTTGCGCAAGCGTAGGATATGTAATGAGCATGTGCACAAGTACGGAGAAGTCGGCTAGAGAAACCGTACAGAATCTACGATACGACTCCTACGAAACGGGAATTGATTTTCACGTCATAGCACCTACATTTGTGAGAGAGAGAGAGAGAGAGAGAGAGAGAGAGAGAGAGAGAGAGAGAGAGAGAGAGAGAGAGAGAGAGAGAGAGAGAGAAAGGATTATGCATGAAGGTCCGAACAATATAGAGCCAATGATGGAAGCAGAAAAGGGCTTACAGACAGAAGATGACGGCATGGAGGAGATCCTGGATGCCTTCTTCCAGACAAGCGAGGAGAACGCTAACGAAGCAGCACCAGAAGCCGTGCGCCTATCTTCTAAAGACATGTTGAGGAAGTTGACACGTCAACCAATCTATGAAGGTGCAAAAATATATGTGCTTCGTACTTGTCTAGCGTTTTTGAATCTTCAGTCAATGTACGGGTGGTCAGATGCAAGCGTCACTGCTTTGTTTAGGTACGTAATTTACAAAAGAGATTTTCCGATTGCAACGGTGACGTGCTCGGAGAGCTTTTGAATTTAATGTGGCTTAAACAGGTTTTTGTGGGAGAAACTTTTCCCGGCTAGCAATGAAATGCCCCCCTCCAAGCCAGACGCAAAGCAACTATTGATCTCAGTTGGCTTGGACTACAACAAGATTCATGCATGTCCAAACGATTGCATTCTTTTTCACAATGAATTCGGAGATTGTCTGTCGTGTCCTAAGTGAGGAGCAATGCGCTACAAACAAGATGCAGTTGGCAAGACAATGCCAGCTAAAGTGTTGCGGCATTTCCCTATTATTCCTAGGATAAAAAGCATGTTTCGTTGTGGTTCCATTGCAAAGTTGATACGGTGGCATTCTACAAATAGATCCACTGACGGAACATTTAGGGTGCCCGCTGATTCAAAGGCCTGGAGGAACATTGAAGATACCTGGCCACATTTTAAGAGTGAACCATGCAATTTTCATTTGGGCATGGCAATGGATGGAGTCAATCCATTTGGCTTGAGAAGCTTGTCATGGAGCACTTGGCCTGTGTGCCTTATCAATTACAACCTCCCGCCGTGGCTTGCCATCAAGAAGGGTCATTTGATATTAAGCTTGATTGTACCTGGTAAGTTCAAGGCAAAAAACATGGATATTTATCTAGCTCCACTAGTTGACGAGCTCCAGGAGTTATGGCATGGGATTGGACATTGCAGATGCGGTTGAACCAGTAGGAGAACAGCATGCAAGGATCCATGGACTTCTTATGTGGACTATGCATGATTGGCCAGGATACAGAGAAGCTTCTGGTAATGGTTCTTGATTTACAAAATTCTCTCTATTCGCAAGCACTTTACCTTGGCCTGATTCATGCTTTAATATATGTAGGGCTAACAACTTCGGGATACAATGAATGTCCAATTTGCGGGTAGTCTTTGGATGTGCACTATTCTGCCTCTCTTTGAAAGACAATTTATCAAGGACACCACCATTATCTTCCAGATGGCCATCACTTGCGCGAAGGTCAGCTTGGTCGTGTCGAATGTCGCCTTATGCATGTACAAGAGTGGCGTCACTGATGGGAGCAACATCCGTGACGATCAACTGTCACGACTGAAATCACACGACTGGCATAAGTTCTTACAATTCATTCTTCCAATTGCGATCAAGGGGTGTTTAACGGAGAAAGTGCGGACCTGCATATACAAGATTTCAGAGCTAGTGCGGTGGATCTCTTCCAAGGAGATAGGGGAGGAATCTATTGCAATTGCAAGGGCTAACTCCATTGAGGCAGTTTTCATGATTGAGAAGTATTTACCCACGAGCTGCCTAACTATCCAAATGCACTTGCTCGTCCATGTAGTAGATGAGGTTGCAGTGGCAGGTACAGTCCACAGCCGTTGGATGTTCTTTCTAGAGAGGTTCATGAAAACACTTAAGGGTTTTGTTCGCCAAAAAGCGCGTCCAGAGGGGAGCATGGCAGAAGGATGGCTGGTGCAAGAGTCTCTTGTATTGATGACCGAATTTCTATCCGTTTCTGACCTAGAAATGCCTCGACTATGGAGCGATGAGGAGGATGCAAGACTGGTGGGAGAGGAGCCGCAAGGGCAAGGGGTGCCGAAGAAAATGAACGACGCCATGAGAGAAAAGATCACGAAGTTTTGTATACTAAATTCAGCGCCGATGCAAAAACGGCTTGAAAGGTACAAAGAAGAGAAAGAGAGACGCAATAGGGAGCGACACGATTTCAGGCGAATCCGAACAACTAGAGGCTTACCCTTGCCAGACTATCTCGCTCCTCTATCTAAATTTCCTACAATGGCATGGTTGGACAAGACAGTGAGAGCAGCTCGATAGATCGGAGAACCCATATCTCTAGAAGAGGAAGAGCTGGCACTGTGGTCGCATGGAAAGCATTTCAGAACACAACAAATTGACAGCAAAAGAAACACGTTTGACAGTGGGGTAATGGTTAGTTTCATGCAAAAGAGCAGGGCCAGTGCCAGAGACATGAATGAGAGCACTAGCAACCTGGATTACTGTGGTCTGGTGTTAGATATCCTGAAAGTCAGCTTCAGGCGGTTTGAGATGTTTTTGTTGGATGTGAAGTGGTTCAAGGTGATTACTTCTGGTCGCAATGCAGCGGTACGCAGAGATGGAAACAAACTTGTGCAAATAGATTCTACAAAGGTTTGGACAGATGCGAGCGACACATTTGCTCTCCCCGAACATTGTGAGCAAGTGCTCTTCGTACCGGACCCTCGAGAGCGACAATGGTGGTTTGTGGTTCAGGTTGCTCCAAGAAATAAAAAAGTATTTGAAGGGCAAGAGCTCCTGGAGGAAAGTCAGTCAGACGACGTCCATACTACTGTGACATTAGATGAGATGGACGAAGGTATGGCAGTGGAAACTGAGAGATATACGAGGGATGATGCAGATGAGGCAGAATTGACACTTGTAGATGAAGATGTAATGGATGAAGATAATCTGCCAAAACGAGTTGGGGCAAAGTTATGTTTGCAATTTGAGATAGACGATGATACGGTGCAAGATCTTATCGATGATGCCTCACTCATCGATGCCTAGGCCTGTAAGTGTTTGTGTGAAGACGTTGATTTAAAATTAAGCTTAAAGTTAATTTAAACAAAGGTGTTCTGACGCTTTATTTTACTTTCTTTGTGCAGGACTTTAGTATGGCAGACAAGTTTCCAAATCCCGCTTCTATGAGTGCAGATGCATTCTTGGGCTTCGTCATACGGATGACGCCTGCTCAGATGGCAGAGGCTTCTCAGTACTGGGTAGCCAGAGGCACGGGTACTACGCCTCTGGGCTTCACACTCGAGGATCCGACGCCTATGGGGGGGACACCTAGGGGGGGGAAGCCTATGGGGGGGGGGGACGCTTACGGGTACGACGCCTGCTTCTCCCATCATGGCCGCTTCGACACCTAGGGGTGCGGAAGAGGTGGGTACATCCTCATCTCCCCAGCACAGGCGCACTCGCGGATCTCGGCGATCGTCAGGTGGAGGTGGTGGTTGTTGTGGAGGAGGTTCCATAGATGCTTCTATCCCTCCTCGCTCACGACCCTTGTCCTACCTAGGCACACCTCTCGACACACCTCGGACACCTTGGGGGGCACACGATCCTAGTGCCTCCAAGCTCTATATTGTACGGGCAGATGGTTCAGTTGACATAGATAGAGTCGGGATTGAGATGAGATAGCGGATTCGCCAACTTGCGGAGCTGCAGTTTTCGACCATCATTCTGACGCATTGGCTTGAGCAGGATGAGGACAAAGTCAGTTACATAGTGGAGACCATCCTGAGAGAGTACCAGTCTGCTCCAGGTTCAAAGGCTGTTCCGAGGAGGTGGATCAAGGGTGTTGCACAGGACACCATGAAACATCGACGAGATGCCGGCAGGCTTTCAGGACCCGCTTGCCGAAGCCTCCGAGCATCCCACACGATACGTGGTTGCATATCAGGGAGGATGAGCGGAGAGTGGGGACACACGGTTCAGATAGCAGCATCAGGCCATGCAGATACGACAGATGACCAGGGGGACATCTCATCTTGGCAACGGAGGCTTCAACACCTTCCGCTATGAGTTTGTGAGTTTCTAATCCAATCCTAACTATGGCATTTTTTAAAACGCGATGAATCATGTATTCTTATTACTTTGATTTTTGTATAAACGCAGAATCTTGCGATGCATCAAGCCCCAACACGCGAGGAGGAGACAGATGGATATCGCAGAGGTATCTATGAAGTATTGAATGATCTTGATGCTTCAGGAGAGCCTGTAGACTGGGAGGCCTTACAGTCTTGTTGATCGCTTGAGCTGAGACGTTAATATGTGTGAGTTGATTTAATTAAGTAAGTATATGTGAAGTAATATCAATACTAATTTTGTGACTTGTCCTATGTGAAGGTTGTGACGCCTAGTCATCAGTGGACCGGATTTCATATATATGCTTTGTGAGACACAGACACGCTTCTGTGTCTCTTTTTTGTATAGACATATATGGTTATGGTTATTGTTCAGACAGTTATTATTTTCCTTATGGTTATGGTTATTGTCATTATCATTGTATAGACATGGTTATTTCTCCCATTCTTGTATAGACATGGTTATTGTTCTTGTTTTGTTTATGGTTATGTTTAACTTTCTGGTTATGCTTATGGTTATTGTTAATTTTGTTTATGGTTATGGTTATCTGCATTATGGTTTTGATCAAAGTGGTTATGGCCGGTTATGGTTTTGCACAAAGTTCATTTCATTTCTTTCATTGGCCTGAAATCTCATGTGAGATCCTACACGGATAGCATGTAGGAGGCGTATATATGATATGGTTTTTTTTTTTAAGTTTATGTAAAAACGAAGGGAACTCTGCCGAAATTTCTACGAGAGCACGGTTGATTTTGGTGCTGCTCGCTTTCTTGGACAGAGGACAAGCAGTCTGGCTGTGGCTGTGTCCATCTTTTCATTGGGCACAGGCAAAGCTGCCTGTCCTCTGCCCAAGAAAAAATTATATTGTTATGGTCGTCGCTATGTGCGTCGCTAAGCGCATCGAAATACGCGTCGATAATATTACCTTTTGATGCGTATATTGACGCGTATATCAATGCATATAGCGACGGTTTCGTAGGGACGGGTATATCGACGGGCTTTTCGACGGAATGTGTCGAAACCTGTGTCGAAGGCCCCCTTTTTTGTTGTAGTGGGGGTAGCTCAAATTAGGCAATGTCACCATCATAGACCTGTGAAATCTCAATCACTTGTTTGGTTTTCCTACTTTTCTTAGTCATGTTTTAAAGTCTGACACATTTCCTCTTCAATTGATGGATTATTTATCTCAAAAAAATCTCCTGCAGCACATGGACTGTTGTGTCATCCTTATTTTTAACCTTAGTACCAAATTTTCTCTCCACACTATCTGAAATATATTGCATATCACATATTCTAGTCAGTGTATACTTTTTCTTTTAAAGAAATAATCTTTTGAGTTGTAGGAAGTAGGAACTCAAGATAAGATCTGTGTCACAAACGTCCACCGGAGGTGTGTGCAAATGACTCGGCAAAAACCAATCGGTCGCAAGGGATGTCTATGAGTGGGAGGAGCAAGCCAGGGTTACCCCCTTGCCCATCAGAGGAAAGCAGCAAACGAGAAAAACAGAAGGCCTAGGAAATGCACGCACAACTCTCGCCCTTAGAGCTCCTATGAGACATGCAGAGTTATTTCCAAGTGGGTTGCAATCATCTGATGCTTGTAATCGTCTGTTTTAATATCTTAATTTATCCACTTGTGTGTAACACGCATGCGGCCCAATAGTGCACTTTAAGGCTTGTCCGACTGCTTGTGTGTGACACCGGCCTAATATTCTGCTAAGCAAGAGTTTTGTATGATGAATCTCCACCTCCGTATTGTAAGTATTTGTTCCAAGTGTCCATAGAGAAAAACTTTTGATTACTTAAGATCAGCTAGATCTAATTACAATAATATGGATCATAATGTTGGAAGTGATTGTCCAAAAACTCCTTTTAAGAAATCCTTTTCCATAATACTCTTGACAACTACATCATCAATGATGGTGGCTATCGCCGGCTACAAGATAAAATCATGATGAAATGCGAGCAGATATTATGTCTGTCCAGTTAAAAATCCATTGGATCTTTAATATGAAAGCAGTGTTTGCAAAAAACCAGCCTTTAGTTCAAAGGACAAAAATTGAAAATTATCAGTTAGTTTTGAGGGCTGCCTTGAAGAAAACCTGCTAATTTTGGTGTAAAAGCCGGTAGGTTTTCAATGTTCTCCTTTTTTCCATTCGTTCCAAAAAGAAAGTTTTTGGTGAACACTTTATCAAAGCTAAATTCCGGACTTAAGAAATATTTTTTGTTTAGAGAATTGGTAGCTGGTCAAAGTAACTTAGGTGGCCGACTCGAAAATTGAAGGCAACTTTAATATCTGCAATTTTTTTCTTGATTCGATTTCTAGTTGTGTTTGCAGAGCAATGATAGATTGACGTCGAAGCCCCTTCTTCTCCCCCTCAATTTTCTCATCTCTATCTACAAAGCTCTCTATCTCCAGGTCGGTTACCATTTGATCCATCTCCCTCTCCATCTGCTCTTCCCCGCTTGCACAACCCCTACACGTGAGCACGTAGTCTATCTGTGTGTGTTGCATGCTATCGCGGAGGGGTTGTGCAAGTGGAGAAGAGCAGATGGAGAGGGAGAATAATAATTTTTAAAGACGTGTCATCCACACTCACTGCAAAAAAATGATGTTTTTTTTTTTAATGCTTAATAGTCTTCAGGTACTCGTCAATTACACCTGGAGAAGAGGCAAGCTTGCCTTGCTCACGTGCAGGGGTTGTGAGGGAAGGTAAGAGGAGATTGAGGGGGAAATGAGTCTGTTTTTATGCTTATTAGTCATCAGGCACTCGTCAATCAAAATGAAATTACACCTGCAAAAGAGGCAAGCTTGCCTTCTCCCCCTCCATCTCCTCTTACCTGCCCTGACCGTCCACGTGCGCGCGAACGGTCTACGTGCTCACGTGTAGGGGTTGTGAGGGCACGTAAGAGGAGATGGAGGGGGAGATAGAGCAATGCTGATGAGCTGAAGGCGTCGAAGATTAGGAGCTATCAAAGGTTACGAGCTGAAGGCGTCGAGGGTTACGAGCTGAAGGTTACCAGACCTCAGAAGGTTACACGCAGGGGTTGTGAGGGCGGGTAAGCGGAGATGGAGGGGGAGATAGAGCAATGCTAACGAGCTGAAGGCGTCGAAGACTAGGAGCTGTCAAAGGTTACGAGATGAAGGTTACCAGACCTCAGAAGGTTACGCGCAGGGGTTGTGAGGGCGGGTAAGAGGAGATGGAGGGAGAGTGGTTGTGACGGGCTCAGAAGAGGATAGCAATGCTTGGCTTTTTCAGTCCAACAAAATATGAATTTCTTTTTTTGTCTTGTCTCAATTGAAATTCTTGAATTTACAAGTGACTTAGGGCTAAGGTGAGAGACATTGCTCCCCGCCCATGGGAACCTACGCCCACTTAATGACAAGATATATTACAAAGTATTTTTCATAGCTTGAGCATGTTGTTCGTCCACGCATCAGTGAGCTCGAGCCATGAAAAATACTTTGTAATACTATGCAGATGGTATGAGTGTCGATGGTGTACATGCTAGCATCCAAAGTAACCTTGCTCTCATCAAAAGCCCCAACAAGGCCGACGCGCAAAGACAATAGGCCCTTTTACGTGATGGCGGTGATAACCTTACCTTTGGGATCCAAAGACCCTTATTTGCTGGTCTAGCTTTGTGCCTTCGCATGCAGATTAGGTAGCCTCTTTGAGTCCACAGAACCCCAGCAACAAGAGACCTAGGTAGGTTTGGTTGTAGTAATCCGTGATGAAAGATAAGCGACAAAAGCCCTTTGCGCATAAGAAATAAAAACGCTAGTGGATAACGCCTAATACTTTCTTGATGTCACCTATCCTCTAGTGCTAACGCAGCACTATTGCTTTAGATTGCCACATGCATTTATTTGTTCGCCAGTGTGGTGCTCATCGTCAATGTTAATGGCCTTTCGTCACAAGCTTCCTGCGTGTGCTCAGTCAATACACTATGTTCTTGGTATAATAGCTTCATGTGTCCAAATTATTAGTAATTGTTGGGGTCGGGTCCTATTATACGATCTCACTCACGTAGATCATGATAAGATATTTAAAGAAAAACTTTTGGCTATTGGAGTTACATATGGAGCAGCCATTGGTATTTTCTCGAGATACTCTAAAATCTTTTTCCATTGTTGTGATCAGAGTCTACGCAAGGTAGCTTCACTGATGCAATATACAAATCTTTACGAAAGCTCAATTTTTATAATTCTTTATGCTTTCACCACTTTCCTATATGGAGTACACGACATTAACCTGGGGATGATAAGTTTTGGGTTCAATATTGTACAGTATACAAGTGCCTTGATGATGAGGTTCTTCCATAGAAAAGTTCAGCACTAGTTCAGCCACCTTTAACTAGTAACGGTCCAAATTATAGCAACAAGAGTTGTTGCATGCTTGTAGAGAGGTGCAGCTTGTTGTTTTTCCTTTGCACTAGTTGGTTTCAATAAAGCACCCTCACACTCAACCCTTTTTTTGGAAATTGATGCATGTCGCATAAAAATTGCATCCACATTTCTTTAATGTAGCCCCTATTTCTTTTTCGTTTGTCAATAACATTGATTTAGTGTCCTAGCACCCATGGCTAGCAATAGTGGAGGGACCCCCAAACAATATTGGCTTTCTCTTCACCCAACTCATAGCATGCCATCTTTTTGTATCCATACTTGCTAGAACCCAATTAATCCTCCTACATGCTACTATACCTCCGCTTTGATGCATACAATCCTTCCACCCCTATCGTCATCCACCTTTTGTCTGTTTTTAGCTCTATGAATCCTATCTCCCCTTAGCCTATTAATCTCTCTCTCTCTCACACACACACACACACATAGAGACAGAGAGAGAGAGACATCAGAGATCAGAGATGCAGTAAACACCAGCTCTTGCTCTGGTTGGATGCCCTTACGAAGCTTGTACCTTTTTTTCCATTCTCACAAGGAACCACTTAGGTTCGTACTAAGGTTTGCTACACCAACTTGTGGAGACTATCCAGTAGACCAAGCACTAGTGCTAGACTCCCAAAGATGAACACTACACTTTCATGATGATGGACTTGTTGAAATAAGTGTCATCCCTGGCGTTTTTGAGAATAACAAATATGCCAAGTGTAGTATGCTTCTAGATTTGACATAAGTTCTTGCGAAAATGCATGTTTGGGATTACATCTCTTGGAGTGTGAAATTGAGAATTGAAGGATAAAGTCTTGTAATGGTGAAAATGTATTTGTGCTATCATATAGTGTAGCATGGAAATGGGGGCATGGTAGCTCTTCACAAAATCTATTGACAGTTTTCGTAGCTCATATTTTAATGTTTTACTCTAAAATATCCATCCACTAATATATAGCATGATGGAGAGTCAATACAACCGTGTATAAAAAACATGGTAGCATGTTTTTGTAGCCAATGTCCATGGACAACAACTCTGTAGACACCGTTACATACTTTTACCATATACACAACAAGAACCAAGCCCAAAAAAAAAAGGTTTTTTTTTTCTAGATGCAGAGCAAGGTTTTTTTTCTAGATGGAGTGGACTATAAAAGGTTATGTGTCAAGGGTGGAAACAAGACTGTAGAATCTTTTTCAATTGGGTGAAAATGTAGAAGAAAATCTTCCCAAATATAGTCATATTTATCACTGTACTCTCAAAGCATGTAGCCACTCATATCTAATGGATGAAAGCATGTAGATGAAGCGTATGGAGTGGACTATAGAAGAATATGTCAACAAGGGTTGGAAAACAAAGTTGTAGGATCTTTTGCAATTGGGTGCAAATATAGAAGGAAATCTTTCCAAATATAGTCGTATTTATCATTGTGCTCTCAAAGCATGTAGTCACTCAGATCTAATGGATGAAAGGTAAATGTATTTTGACAACACTATTCTTGCATGGTTGTGTTTTTTACTTTCTTATAGAGCTTGGTTTTTTGTTGTGGGTTCTTGTGTCAGTTGTAGATTGTGAGGCAGAAAGGTTTGCCTTCGATTGTGTATTTTGTAGTAGTACTAATTCACAATTTCATGTTAGTATAGTATCTAGGAATTAGCTCAAATAACTGGATACACTCAAAGAAATCTAGGATGTACTAATTCATAGTATTTTATAGTAGTACCAATTCACAATATCATGTATCTAAATGAGTAATATTTATTATGGTAGCTAGGAATCAGCTAAAATAATTGGATACATTGAAAGCAAGCTAAGATGTAGCATGCACATACACTAAACAAAAAAGATCTTGAACTTAATGTTTTGTATCTCAGCAAGATCTAATGCATTTTCAAATACCCTTTGAGACTAATTGGCTTGATCTAGATTAGCAAAAAAAATATCTCTCACCCTTCTCTGTGAGAAGAACGGCTACATTCTCTCTTAAGTCTTAAAGTTTTACTAGAGCAAATGCACACATGTATATAACGCAAGTACGCAAAACAAAAAAAATCTGGTACAGAATGGGTATACATAATTGAAAATTTTGACATGTGATATGTATCAACTTAAAGAATCCAAAAAAAATCTTATTGAATATAACTTCACACACAACTTACGGTTTTAATCGGAACTCTTATATAAATGACTATAAACTTATATTAAAAAGCTATATGTTTGGGAGCATTCTCACATTAAGCCTATTTGAGCACACAATTAAAAAAGCTCTAAATTTGTGCCAAAAGCTCTAAATTAGAAGCTTACAAAATTATTATCCCCGTTTTTTATGTGCAACATTGGTGCAAAACCTACTCGGAATGTCAAACTACGGGTGAGAGGAGGCTAATAGCCAAGTCGCAAGGGGCTATCATCGCCCAAACTACTTTTGAAAATTGGGTTTGGATGATGTTGGTCCAATCATGAAGTCAACAAGTGGGAAGATTACGTTGTGGTAGCTATTGGCTGTCATAAAATATGATATCTACCCAACCTAGATGATTTTCTCATTTGAAACTGATCATTCAATGTGGGAGAAAAACTGGGAACAAGGGTTAAGCTATAGACTTGTGCTTATGGATCTATCTCAACACAGCGCCAATGGTAAAGGGGTCCAAATGAGAGATGTTCTATCAAAGAGCAAGGCTAACCAATGGAGCATAAGACCTTAGGGTTCAGATTTATTGAAGACCTTCAATAGTTAGTGTAAAAGTCCTTTGACCTTAGGTAATCTAGGGTTGAGCTTGAGGTGGGAACCCGGCCCAAGATTGAAGTGCTTGAGGTGGAAATCCATCCCAACCTTAAGGTGCTTGATGAGTAAGGTGTTTGAGATGCTTGAGGTGCTTGATGATTGAGATTCTTGAGGTGTTTGACATGCTAGGTATGTACTTGAGGTGAGAACCCAGCCTACGCTTGAGTGCTTAAGGGACAAGATTGTGGTGGGAACTCGGCCTAGGCATGAGGGGCTTGATGTGTGAAAAGTCAAATATCTAATCCCTACAAGGAGGGGGAGAGCCCTACGTGAGGGGGGATGAGACAGGACACACACACACTCAAACAAGGCATGCCTAGTACAAAGAAAACAAATGGGACACTTGTCAAGTTCCTCCTCGTGTTGCCCTCATGGTGTGTCTGAAGCCTATCGGTTGGCCACCCAAGGGGTACAATGATAGTTTCGGAGATTGAATTAATTGTATTTGCATTTATCAAGTCCTCTCTCTCAAAGGGGAAAGGGAGACACTTGTCCCAAGGTTGCTTGTAATGCCTCCTGCTTGTGATTGGCTAGGCCTTGAGGGGTCCAATGAGCTACAAGGGGGGGTTGACCAAAGCAAGCCAGGAGGTTGCTTAGAAGGTATACTCTACCACACACACTCACACACACTCTCATTGTGTATTGTGAAAAGTGCAAGATATCCCTCTCCTTCTCCAAGCAAGTAGAGGTTGACAACCTACACCAACACTCTTGGCTATGGAGTGCAAGTCCAACCAAGAGCCATGCTTCAATGCTTAAGGTTGACATCTTCTCCATCTTCATTATTATGCTATTATCTATGCTAGCAAAAAGAGTGATGATAAGTGAGGAAATAATTCTTTCTCCTATGAAATTTTTCTTCTTCCTCTTCCCTACCCTCATTCCCTGCTAGCTCTCTCCACCTTTGAGGGTGTTTGAGGTCTTGGGACTGAAGCAAGTAGAGGTTGAGAGCCTACACCAACACTCTTGGCTATGGAGTGCAAATCCAACCAAGAGCCATGCTTCAATGCTTAAGCTTGACATCTTCTCCATCTTCATTATTATGCTATTATGTATGCTAACAAAAAGAGTGATGATAAGTGAGGAACTAATTCTTTCTCCTATGAAATTTTTCTTCTTCCTCTTCCCTACCCTCATTCTGTGCTAGCTCTCTCCACCTTCGAAGGTATTTGAGGTCTTGGGATAGTTAAGGCTTTCTTCAAGGTTTATGTTATGCTTATGATGCATGAAGCTTCCATCTTCATTGCATCACCTAGGTCACAAGGAACACAAATATTGTATTGTAACAAGTCTCTCTTAATGGGAGAAATCATAATACATATGCCTATTGGAGGAGGGATCGGCTCCACATAAATCCGGTCCTCAATTGTTGTCATGTTCTCTGAATTATCTCTCCTGTAAAAGTATTTTTCATGCCAAGTTTTTATCTTCAACTATGTTCACCCACTATGTTTATGTTGTTATCTTCAACTATGTTCACCCGCTATGCTCACAAAGTAATTTCTCAAAAGTACTCTCATTATTTTCCACTACTCTCAAGCTAGTAGGCCAATTCCATTACATTGGTATCAGAGCATTTGGTTTCTCTTTTCTTGCTTAAGAAGAGAGGTCCTTAAGTAGCCTATAAATGGTTGATTTTGTTAAGTATATTAGGGTAAGTAGAACTAGGATCTATCATCGGTTTTGTTGAGCCCACTATGTGAGATATGGTGCACACCTTGAGAGATTTGGACTTAAAAATGGCATCTTTTTAGACTTGCCTATGACTTTACCATTTTTGAGTTATAAGAAGTCCAAAAGAAGCTAGCCCTCGGTAAATCTGCTATGTTAGAACTACTCCACTACTCTCTACAATTAACCACTTTGAGCCTTTGGTGTAGATACTTAAGAGCCAATTTTTAAAGACTAAGAGGAGTGGCAACTAAGGTTTTGAGTTGCCAAAGCATACACTAAGTACATACATAAATTTTGTTAACATGGCTGACAATAATCAAGAGAGTAGAATGAACATTGAAAGATTTGATTTTGCACATGAAGGTGCTAATGATGATGCCCCCATGTTTGTCAATTATCTTGCTACTAGGTTGTAGCAAGCTAAACCCCGCTTTGCAAGCCAAAGCAACAACTTAGCGCTTATGGGATTTCCCTTCCTCTCTAAGAGGAAAGAGAGCTTAGGAGGACTCTTAAAGAGACCCCCAAAAGAAGACTCTCTCCCATTCGAGAGGAATAATCTAAAGAGCATGAAATCAATGAAAATTTAAGCTCCTCTGAAGATGTGGCTCCAACAAGACGGCGGTCTAGACAATCGTCCACTCCTTCCAAGAGGAAAATGTCAACACATAGTCCCTCTTCTCGTCATTCCACAAGGGAAGAGTATAAACAAAGGAAGAAAAGGGCTAGGAAGAGGTCACCCTCTTCTCCTTGTTCTTCACCTTCCTCCTCTTTTGATGAAAATTATGGGTATTCTCCTAGAGAATATAGGAGGGGAGGACATTGCAAATCATACCCTGCATGGAAAAGGTCCCAAAAGCTAAAGAAGTTCAAGAAGGGATGAAAGAGTATCTCTTTTCTCGTCTATGATGGCACCTTTGGTGCTACAGACAAAGTGTTGGCCTTCATCCAGCAATTTGATGCAGCCTTTGGAGACGAGGGCTTCACAGAGTCCTCCAAGCTACACCATGTAGCTATGTAATTTCAAAAATCAGCTTGACAATGGTGGGCTAGCCTTTGTGGCAATGGCAAAGCCCCAAAGAATGGAAAACTCTAGGAGTTCCATCACGAAGCAATTCATTGCAAGCGATGCAAAGGACAGAGTGCTTACCAAATGGTGCTGCTTGAAGCTTCTTGCTCATGAGTCTATCCACAAGTATGTAGACAAGTTTTGGGATTTACATCTCAAGGCTATTGTCTTTCAAAACATAGACTTTGCCAAGAAAGGGAGCAATTCTATGTGAAGTTACCTGAAGAGATGGCCAAATACATCAACTCTCAACGGCTTGGTTCTATCAACAAACAAACCCATCACACCATGGTTGCTTCACGCATCAATTTCCATCAAGGGGCTAAACAAAGTGTCAAGCCCATGGAAAACAAAGACAAAAATGATGCAAAGGGGAAAATGAATGTTCAAAATTCTTCCCAAGGCAGTTCCAACAACAACAACAACAATCAGTCCAAAGAGAAGGGAGTTTACAAAGGTGAAAACAAACTCTCTTCTGAAGAGCTTAAAGCTTTTCACAAGGACCACAAGTGTTTCAAGTGTGGTAAGCAAGGACATGGCTATCGTTCTTGCCCCAAAAAGAAAGCTTCCAATGAGACTCCTAGGGCTTCCACCATTGAAGCTCCAAAAGAAGATGTTCATTGCAAAGGATCATCACTTTTGTATGCTTGGGGAAAGGTAAGAGAGCATGATGCATTCATCTTGTTTGACCCTGGCTCTACTCACAACTTCATATCAACGGAGTTGGCCACCAAGTTGGGCATTCAAGCTTTTGAGATGGGAGATATGGTAATGGCTGACACAGCTTTCAAGGGACAGCTGTTAAGTATGGAGCCTGATTTACCCTTGTAATTTTTTGTGGTAAAAGCGCACATTTGTAAGGCCCCCATTATGAGGAGAACCCATCGTGCGTGAAGGAAAATCACTCATCGGAAACCAAAATTTTCATTCACAAGAATCAGGAGCAACTTTAAAGGCCTCGGGGGCGGAGGCCCTCGAGACTTTTTTTTGGTCAGAATATTCTTTTTCGCCAGAATATTATGGCCGGACGGCGGCCGGAAAGTGGTCGGAAAACAACCGGTCGGTTGGCCGGTGGCCGGTAGTCAATGGCCGATGGCCGGTGGTCGGAAGTCAATGGCCGGTGGCCGGTGGCCGGTAGTCAATGGCCGATGGCCGGTGGTCGGAAGTCAATGGCCAGTGGCCGAATTCAAAAGCGGACTTGTCTTCTCAAGGGCGGCCACACATGGGCGGATTGGAGGGTCCGATTTGGACTTATTCGCACAAGGGCGGCTACACATGGCTGTCTCTCATAAGAGAGGGCAGCCCTTTTGGGCTATAAAAGGAGGCCATTTCTACACACATTTCATAGTGTGAAGTTGATGCAACAAGGTGAGTGTGAGGTGGTGAGAGTGAAGCAAGGCGGGAGCTCCATTAAGGGTATAATCCCTTTGTAAACTACTACTTGTTTTGAAGTACTAAAGCCATTGAGTGGCTGCTTTCCCGTGGACGTAGCCCACATTGGGTGAACCACGTATATCGTGTGTACTCTCTCTCTCTCTCTCTCTCTCTCTCTCTCTCTCTCTCTACTCTATAATCTCGTGTATATAAATCTGTCTCTCTCCATTAAGTAATCTACTCAATTATCTATTTAGCTACGTCTTATTTCCTAACAACAGCAAGCCTCCATTAATCCCTTGATTGGGAAGTGGAGGCTTCATGTCCAAAGTTATGTCGACAAAGAAAACTTTTTCATCTCTCCTCTCCAACATGCAGATGCTATCCTAGGGGCGCCATGGTTTGATCGCATGGCTGCCAATATGAAGTTCCCTGAAAGGAGAATCTATTCCACCTATAGGGGAAATAACATGTGTATAAATTCTAGTGAGCGTGGTCGCACTATTTTACTTGTAAATCCTCTTGCTTTTGATAAGTCAATGAAGAGCTCAGTTTCTCCGTACATGATTTTTGTCAAGAGTCTCTAAAAGATCCTAATGTTTCATCAAATGTAAATGGTAGGAATCAAGAAGAGTTAGACTTGTCTAATTTTCTCAAAGGATTCTAAGATGTGCTCATCAATGATGTCCCTATGCACTTACCTCCAAAACAATGGGATGATGACCATCGTATTGAACTCCTTCCAGGAAGCTCACCACCTAACAAGCCCTATCGAGTCGCAAAGATCGACAAGAGGAGATCATGAGGCAAGTACAACAATTAGTATACAAAGAGATGGTGTAGTTCCTCTCCCTGTTGTTCTCCATTTCTTTTAGTGCAAAAGAAAGATGGTACATACCATATGTGTGTGGACTATCACTATCAAAAACAGGTTTCCCGTGCCTCGGGTAGAATATCTGTTTGATAAGCTACAAGGCTCTACATACTTCAGTAAGATTGACCTTAAAAGTGGCTATCATCAAATAAGGATAGTGGATAAAGATATCCTAAAGACCGTGTTTCGCACAACGTTTGGTCTTTATGAATATCTAGTCATGCCTGCTGTCTTGACTAATGCACTGGCTACGTTCAATCGTCTAATGGAGAAGATTTTTAGACCTTATTGAAAATTCATTGGAGTGTTCTTTGATGATATCATCATCTACTCCAAGTCTTTGGAGGAACATAAGCAACATCTCCAAGTGATTTTTCAAGCATTCAGGGAGAACAAGCCTTTCCTCAACCAAAAGAAAAGTGAATTTTTCCTTCAAGATATTCAATATCTAGGTCATATTATCTCTCAAGATGGTATCCGTATGGATCCATCAAAGTTAGAGGTAATAAAAGCATGGCGTAATCCAAGGAATCTACATGAGCTAAGAAGCTTTATTGGTATGTGCACATACTATAGACGCTTCATAGAAAAATTCTCTTAATTAAATAGCAGGACCACTACATGACTTAACTAAGAAGAACATTAAGTATTTATGAACTACTAAGAAGAAAAATTCTTTTGATAAGCTTAAGGAGAATCTTACCTCCCAGCTAGTCCCCATGCATCCGGATTTCTTAAAGCCATTTGAAGTCCAATGTGATGCTTGTGGTGATTGCCTTGGAGCAGTTTTTCTTCAAGAAGGGCATGCCATAGCATTTGAGAGCCGAAGGCTCAATACGGATGAATGAGTTTTGGGCATTTATGAGAAAGAGCTTTGAGATGTTCTACATGCCCTAGACACATGGAAGCACTACCTGTTGGTGGGGACTCCATTTATCCTACGAACCAACCCTCAATGTCTCAAGTATTTCATGATGCAAACCAAGCTTTCCGACAAACAAATGAGGTGGACAATTTTCTTTTGCAATTTAATTTCCATATTGCTAACATAGCTGATAAGCACAATCAAGTGGCTGATGCACTTTCACGATGACCAAAAGTTAATGTGGTGTCTATAGCTACTCACAATGATCTATCCTCTATGATAGATGAGTATGCTACTGACTTTGACTTTAGAGACCCTTGCTTTGGGGAAGAAAGAGGGACCACTCACCTTGCAGGATGGTTATCTTCTCCACGGCAATAGGCTATGTGTTACCCATTCCCTTCGTGAGAAAGTTATGTATGAATCGCATGCTCCTCCCTATGCGGGGCATAGAGGTATTCAACCTACTCTTCAAGGAATAGAGATGTATTTCAACCTACTCTTCAAGGAATAGAGATGTATTTCTATTGGCATACCATGGAAGTGGACATATAAGAGTCTGTTTCAAAATTCATAGTATGCCAAAAGACCAAATATGATAGAGGGAAGCAACCTGGATTACTCCAGCGATTGCCTATCCCAAATTCACCATAGGAGAGTATATCCATGGATTTCATCTTTGGATTACCCAAGTCTATCCGTGGGAATACGGGAATATGGACAATAGTCGACAGGTTTAGCAAGCAATCACACTTTATTCATGTCAAAAAGACTATTAAGGCACACCAAATGGAATCTCTCTTCATATCAGATATTTTCAAACACCATGGATTACCAACATCCATCATTTCAAATAGAGATCCTAGAATGACCAGTAATTTCTAGAAAGGTCTCTTTGAAAATCTAGGAACAAGATTTAATTTCTCTTTGGCCTATCATCCACAAACGGATGGCCAAAGTGAGATAGCCAATCTTACGTTACTCGATCTACTCAACAATTATGTTACCAAAGTAGATCAATGCTTATAATGGGAAAAGTACTTACCACTTGTAGAGTATGCCTATCATCCACAAACGGATGGCCAAAGTGAGATAGCCAATCTTACAATACTCGATCTACTCAAGACTTATGTTACCGAAGTAGATCAACGCTCACAATCGAGAAAGTACTTACCACTTATAGAGTATGCTTACAATAATACTGTACATACTTCTACGGGAAAAGCACCTTTTGAGATCATTGAGGGAAGACCTAACAGTCCCTTACTACTCAAAGTACATGGGAAGATCTTCGTCGTGGATGAGTATAGCTATGACCTATAAGAATCTTTTCAAAATATTAAGGAGGATATGTCCATATCTCAACAAAGGTAAAAAGCCGCTACTGACAAGCACAGAAGGGCCTTAACATTCAAAGAAAATGATTGGGTCTTGATTAAGTTTCTTAAGGCTCGATTAAGGAAAACCATGGGAAAAAATCCTATGGGCCATCAAAAGTATTATGCTAAGCTAGCAAAAAGATACTATGGTCCTTTCCAAATCTTGAAGCCCATCAATGAGACGGCTTACCAACTCAATTTTCCCAACAATTGGCTCATACACAATGCCTTTCATGTGATCCTACTTAATCCCTACAAAGGAGATCCACCAAGTGAACCAATTATCAAAGACCCTCCCGAAGTTGAAGACCAAGAAGAGGTGCTACAACCCAAAGCTATCCTTTGGCATGAAGACAAGGGACTACGACATGGTAAGATTATTCGACGGTATCTTATTAAGTTCAAAAATTATCCTTTTGAAGATGCTAGATGGATGCAAGGAATACAGCTTAACACTAGAATGGTAACCTAACAGGACATAAAAGTGTCCTTTCAGGGTTTTGGGAAAAATTTCCAAAACCATAGTACATCCACTCATTTTGAAAAATCCTTTCATGAGCTTATAGTTCAATAACTACTACATATGGAAAAAATGAGAAACTTGTAATTTTTCTCATCCCTTGGTCACTACAAGCCTCCAAAGTTGATGGACCAGTGCATTTTGCCCAAAACAGCAATTTCTTACGGTTGATTGCATATAAATAAGAGTGGAGATTTTTGTAGGACATGAGATAAAATGCCCCGTTAACTTCAATGGGTTGGTGACCAAAACATATGGTTGCTTTTACCTCAATAATGTTTTTTTGGGCAAAAAAAATAGGTACAAAAAAGTTGCATTTTTGCCATTCTGCGGACCTATCATCAAAGTTTCTATAGTCATGCTCAATACAGATACTATATACATGTTTTCTTAGTTCCCTTTGGGCCTCTGGATTCAAAAGGAGCCATGGAGCATGTCAAAAGGATAATGGATCTCTTACAATTGGAACCTTGGGGGCAATGATAAAGTGCTAAATACAGCAAACATGAAAAAACTGGGTTTAGCATTATGACCTCTAGAAACCCATAGAAACTACTCAATATCTAGCCAAGTTTTTAGTCTATGATTAGATATGGGTACTACCTACAAAATACACACAATTGGCCTAAGACTCTAGCAATATTGAGAAAGTTATACTTGCTACTCTAAAATGTATCGTATTCTTCAGCAATCAAAAAACTCAACCATCATCATATACTATCATATACTATCATATACTATGCTATATAGCATATTAGGTCCCCCAAAACTCAAGGAAGATTAGCTTTATGTTATACATTACACTTACACAATCAAAATTGAATTTGGATATCAAGAAAGCCACCAAAAAAATCATAAAAGTGCTAATTTTGGCCAAAAAACAGGATTATGCAATTCTTGTAAATTGGTCATAACTTTCAATTTTAACCCTTAGCTCTCCCTACAAGCATCAAAACATGTTGAGAACTATGAAGGCCTAACCTCTAGCCATCTAAACCTCACAGACATGAAGTTTAGAGTGGTATAGTTGCCAAAAATTGAAAAAAAGCCAAAAACAGTAACGTTTTTTCACACAGTTTAGGTTCAAAAATGTTGTGCAAGAGTAAGGTTAATGGTGAGATTGATACTCAAAAAAAAATTCTAAGTTTTTTTCAGCTCATAAGGCAACTTTGTGGATATATAGCACCTAGAAATTCATTTTCATACTCTTCAAATAATTCAAGAAAAATGGTCACTTAACAGGACACAAAAGTGTCCGAGGACATAAAAGTGTCCTGTTACCATTCTAGTGTTAAGGATAGTATGAACCTTGTCAATGCTTAGAATGCTACATTAGAGTAAGCAAATGTACAAATCTCTTTCAAATGACCCATGTTTTTGCTTATTAGACTAGTTCTCTTTTTTATTGTGCACAAATTTAAATACAATGCATGCTTAGAATCGTGTTTGTGATGACGACATCTCTGAAACACCAAGAAGAATTTGTCACTCTACTCTAGGAGAATGAAATGGACTAATTAGCACTAGGTTGGTAACCTAACAGGACATAAAAGTGTCCTTTCAGGGTTTTGAAAAAAACCTCCAAAACCATAGTAGATCCACTCAGTTTGTAAAATCCTTTCGTGAGGTTATAGTTCAAGGCCTACTACACATGGAAAAAATAAGAAACTTGTAAAATTTCTCATCTTTTCGTCACACCAAGCCTCCGAAGTTGATGGACCAGTACATTTTCATCAAAACAGTCATTTCTTACGTTTTGTTGCATAAAAATAAGATTAGGGATTTTTGAAGGACTTGAGATAAATTCCCTAGTTAACTTCAATGGGTTGGTGATCAGAACATATGATTGGTTCTCACTCACTATTTCTTGTTTTGCCAACAGAAATAGGTACAAAAAAGTTGAATTGTTACCATTCTGCAAACCTATCATCAAAGTTTCTATAGCCACGCTCAATACAAATAAGACATGCATGTTTTCTTAGTTCCCTATTGTCCTTTAGGTTCATAAGGATCCATGGACCATTTCAAAAGAATAATACATCTCTTACCAAGGGGAATCTTGGGGACAAAGATGAAGTACTAAATACAACAAACATGAAAAAACTGGGTTCAACATTATGAGTTGTAGAATCCCTATCACTATTCAATATCTAGCCAAATTTAATCCTTATGACTAGATATGGTTCCTAGCTACAAAATTCATGTAGTTGTCACAAGAAACTAGCAATATTGAAAAAGCTATACTTGATATACTAAAATGTTTCGTTTTCTTCTATAATTGAAAAAATCAACCATCGTTGTCTACTATGCAAAATAGGGTATTAGGTGCCCCAAAACTCAATGAATATTAGCTTTATGTTATAATATGCGCCATAGAAAATAATACCTGCATTTGGATATCATGAAAGCCACCAAAAAAATCATAGAAGAGCTAAAATTGGCTAAAAAATAGGATTTGACAATTTTTGTAATTTGGTCATAACTTACAACTTTAACATTTATTTCTCCCTAGATGCATCAAGACATGTTGAGGACTACTAAAGATAGTTCTCTAGCATTATAGACCTCACAAACATGAATTCTAGAGTGGTATAGTTGCAAAAAGTTGAAAAAAGCCAAAAACAGGACCCGTTTTTTCACACAGTTTAGGTTGTGAAATGTTGTGCAAGGACAAGGTTAAAGATGGAATTGATATTACAAAAAAATGTCGAGTTTTTTTCAGCTCATGAGACAACTTTCTAGACAGATAGCACCTCAAAATCCATTTTGAAACTCTTGACATAATTCAAGGAAAATGGTCACTTAACAGGACATAAAAGTGTCCCAGGACATAAAAGCGTCCCATTACCAACCTAGTGCTAAAGAGCAGACATGCTTGCGAAAGTTATGTCTCCCAAGCACCAAATGGATTAGTCATCCATCTTGGAAAGATGTCGTAGGGTAAAAAGGGACCCTCTACCCGCTAGGTAAGATTGAATAATGACTAAGGCTTTATCTCTTCTACCTCATAGTCAAGGATGACTATGATTTCAAGAGAGAGGTAATGTCATAAAATCTAATAAATAACCACCCCAAACAATTTTCTCATATTAAACTGATCATTCAATGTGGGAGAATAAACGGGAACAAGTGTTAAGATATATAGATGTGCTTATAGATCTATCTCAACACGGGGCCAATGGTAAAGGGGCCCAAATGAGAGACGGTCTATCAAAGAGCAAGGCTAACCAATGGAGAATAAGACCTTAAGGTTAGCTTCATTGAAGGCCTCCAATAGTTAGTGTAGAAGTCCTTTGACCTTAGGTAAGCTAGGGACGAGCTTGAGGTGGGAACCCGACCCAAGCTTGAGGTGCTTGAGGTGGGTACCCGGCCCAAGAATAAGGTGCGTGAGGTCCATGATGACTAAGGTGCTTGAGGTACTTGATGATTGAGATTATTGATGTGCTTGACACATGCTTGAGATGCTAGGGTTGTACTTGAGGTGAGAATCCAACCCAAGCTTGAAGTGCTTAAGGGTCAAGCTTGTGGTTGAAATTGGGCCTAGTCTTGAGGGGCTTGAGGTGTCAAAAGTCAAACATCTAATCCCTACAAGGAGGGGGTAGGGCCTACACGAGAGGGGATGAGAGAGAACATACACACACTCACACAAGGCATGCCTAGTAAAAAGAAATAAAAGAGGACACATGTCAAGTTCCTCCTCATGTTGCCCTCATGGTGTGCCTGAAGCCTATTGGTTGTCCACCCAAGGGGTCCAATGATAATTTAGGAGATTTAGTTAATTGTTTTCGCATTTATCAAGACCTCTCTCTCAAAGGGGAAAGGGAGACACTTGTCCCAAGGCTACCCTTGTTGTAATGGAATTTTCCTATTCAATTTGAGAGTAGCGGAATTTAATGAGAGTACTTTCAAGAAATGATTTTGTGAGCATAGCGGGTAGACATAATTGAAGATAGCAACATAATTATATCAATTAGTTAACTTGGCATAGACAATACTTTTGCAAGAGAGATAATTTAGAGAACATGACAACAGTTGAGGACCGGATTTATGTGGAGCCGGTCCCCCCTCCAATAGGCATTTGTATTATGATTTCTCCCATAAAAAGAGACTTGTTACAATACATTCTTTGTGTTCCTTGTGACCTAGGTGAAGCAATGAAGATGGAAAGCTTCATGCATCACCATCATAGCAGAACCTAAACTTGAAGAAAGCTTTAACTATACCAAGCCTCAGTCCCAAGACCTCAAACACCTTCGAAGGTGGAGAGAGCTAGCAAGGAATGAGGGTAGGGAAGAGGAAGAAGAAACATTTCGTAGGAGAAAGAATTAGTTCCTCACTTATCATACTCTTGTTTCTAGCATACATAATAGCATAGTAATGAAGAAGAAATAGATGGCAAGCTCAAGCATTGAAGCATGGCTCTTGGATGGATTTGCACTCCATAGCCAAGAGTGTTGGTGTAGACTCTCAACCTCTACTTGCTTGGAGAAGGAGAGGGAGCTCTTGCACTTTGCATAGTACACAATGAGAGTGCTTGTGATTGTGTGTTGGTGAGTATACCCCCTAAGCACCCCCCTAGCTTGCTTGGGTCGACCCCCCCTTGTAGCTCATGCTTGAAGCTTATTGGACCCCTCCAGGCCTAGCCAATCACAAGAAAAAGCCATTACAAGCAACATGGGTAGCCTTGGGACAAGTGTCCCCCTTTCCCCTTTGAGAGAGAGTACTTGATAAATGCAAAAACAATTAGATAATTCAAGTAATTTATCATTGGACCCCTTTGAAGCCTAGCCAATAGGCTTCAAGCAACACATGAAGGTAACATGGGTAGGGACCTGACATGTGTCCTTGCTGCCTCTTCAAGCTGGGGCTTCCCTTGTGAGTGTGAGTGTGTGTTCTCTCTCTAATCCCTAGGAAAAGGGCTCGCCCCCCCTCTTGTAGGGATGCTTTTGACTTTAGGAGCTCAAGCACCTTAGTCATCAAGCATGACAAAGCACTTGGACTAGGGGGTATTCCCACAAGCATCTCAGGCAAGCTTCTCAAGGCACCTCAAGCACCTTAATCATGCACCAAGTCAAGCACCTCAAGCATGGAGCCAGTCAAGCACCTCAAGCATCTTAATCAAGCACCTCAAGCATGACAAGCACCTCAAGCAGGACAAGCACCTCAAGCACGACAAGCACCTCGAGCTTGGGCCGGGTTCCCACCTCAAGCTCAGCCCTAGCTTACCTAAGGTCAAAGGACTTTTACACACATTATTGGAGGTCTTCAATGAAGCTAACCCTAAGGTATTATGCTCCATTGGTTAGCCTTGCTCTTGATAGACCATCTCCCATTTGGGCCCCTTTACTATTGGCCCCGTGTTGAGATAGATCTATAAGCACATATCTATATCTTAACACTTGTTCCCATTTATTCTCCCACATTAAGTGATCAATTTAATATGAGAAAATCATTTGGGTTGGTTAGATATTAGATTTTATGACATTACCTCTCTCTTGAAATCATAGTCGTCCTCGACTATGAGGTAGAAGAGATAAAGCCTTAGTCATTAGTCAATCGTACTTAGCGGGTAGAGGATCCCTTTTTTACCCTAGGACATCTTTCCAGGATGGATGACTAATCCATTTGGTGCTTGGGAGACGTAACTGCCGCAAGCATGTCTGCTCTTTAGTCCATTTCATTCTCCCAAAGTAGAGTGACAAATTCTACTTGGTGTTTGAGAGACGTCGTCATCACAAACATGATTCTAAGCATGCATACTAGTTAAATTTGTGCACAATTAAAAAGAGAATTAGTCTTATAAGACAAAAACATGAGTCATTTAAAAGAGAATTGTACATTTGCTTACTCTAATGTAGCATTGTAAGCATTGACAAGGTTCATACTATCCTTAAGTTGTACTCCTTGCATCCATTTAGCATCTTCAAAAGGATAATTTTTGAACTTAATAAGATACCGTCGGATTATCTTACCATGTCGTACTACCTTGTCTTCATGCCGAAGGACAGCTTCGGGTTGTAGCACCTCTTCTTGGTCTTCAACTTCGGGAGGGTCTTCAATAATTGGTTCAGTTGGTGGCTCTCCTTTGTAGGGCTTAAGTAGGCTTACATGAAAGGCATTGTGTATAAGCCAATGATTGGGAAACTTGAGTTGATAAGCCATCTCATTGATGGGCTTCAAGATTTGGAAATGACCATAGTATCTTTTTGCTAGTTTAGCATAATACTTTTGATGGCCCATAGGATTTTTTCCCGTCGTGTTCCTTAATCGAGCCTTAGGAAACTTGAGTAAGACCCAATCATTTTCTTTGAACATTAAGGCTCTTCTGTGGTTATCAGCAGCAGCTTTTTTCCTTTGTTGAGAGATGGCTATAGCCTCCCTAATCTTTTAAAAAGATTCTTGTAGGTCACGGCTATACTCATCGGCGGCAAAGATCTTCCCATGTACTTTGAGTAGCAAGGGACTTTTAGGTCTTCCCTCTATGATCTCGAAAGGTGCTTTCCCCGTAGAAGTATGTACAGTATTATTGTAGGCGTACTCTACTAGAGGTAAATACTTTTCCCATTGTGAGCGTTGATCTACTTCGGTAACATAAGTCTTGAGTAGATCGAGTATCGTAAGATTGGCTATCTCACCTTGGCCATCCGTTTGTGGGTGATAGGCCGAAGAGAAATTCAATCTTGTTCCTAGATTTTCAAAGAGACCTTTCCAGAAATTACTGGTCATTCTAGGATCTCTATCTGACACGATGGATGTGGGTAATCCATGGTGTTTGAAAATCTGAGATATGAAGAGAGTTGCCATTTGATGTGCCTTAATAGTCTTTTTGACAGAAATAAAATATGCTTGTTTGCTAATCTGTCGACTATTGTCCATATTCCTGTATTCCCATGGATAGACTTGGGTAATCCAAAGATGAAATCCATGGATATACTCTCCCATGGTGAATTTGGAATAGGCAATGGTTGGAGTAATCTTGGTTGCTTCCCTCTATCATACTTGGTCTTTTGGCATACTACACATTTTGAAACATACTCTTCTATGTCCACTTTCATGGTAGGCCAATAGAAATATGTCTCTACTCCTCGGAGAGTAGGTTGAATACCTCTATGCCCTGCATATGGAGGAGCATGGGATTCATACATAACCTTCTCATGAAGGGAATGGGTAACACATAGCCTATTGCCCCGGAGAAGATAACCATCCTGCAAGGTGAATGGTTCCTCTTTCTTCCCCAAAGCACGGGCTGACATTATGTCTCTAAAGTCAGGGTCAGTAGCATACTCATCTATCATAGAGGATAGATCATTGTGAGTAGCTATAGACACCGCATTAACTTTTGGTCGTCATGAAAGTGCATCGGCAACTTGATTGTGCTTATCAGCTATGTGAGAAATATGGAAATTAAATTGCGAAAGAAAATTTGCCCACCTCATTTGTTTGTCGGAAAGTTTGGTTTGCGTCATGAAATACTTGAGACTTTGGTGGTCGGTTCGTAGGATAAATGGAGTCCCCAATAAGTAGTGCTTCCATGTGTCTAGGGCATGTAGAACAGCTAAAAGCTCTTTCTCATAAATGCCCAAGACTCGTTCATCACTATTGAGCCTTCGGCTCTCATATGCTATGGCATGCCCTCCTTGAAGCAAAACCGCTCCAAGGCAATCACCACACGCATCACATTGGACCTCAAATGGCTTTTAGAGATCCGGAAGCACGAGGACTGGTTGGGAAGTAAGCTTCTCTTTGAGTTTTTCAAAAGCATTTTTATCCTTAGCAGTCCATACAAACTTAATGTTCTTCTTTGTTAAGTCGTGTAGTGGTCCTGCTACTCGAGAGAATTTTGCTATGAAGCGTCTATAGTATGCACACATACCAATAAAGCTTCTTAGCTCATGTAGATTCCTTGGGTTAGGCCATGATTTTATTACCTCTAACTTTGATGGATCCATACGAATACCATCGTGAGAGATAATATGACCTAGATATTGAATCTCTTGAAGGAAGAATTCACTTTTCTTTTGGTTGAGAAAAAGTTTGTTTTCCCTCAAGGCTTGAAAAATCACTTGGAGATGTTGCTTATGTTCCTCCAAAGATTTGGAGTAGATGATGATATCATCAAAGAACACACCAGTGAATTTACGATATGGTCTAAAACTTTTCTCCATGAGACGATTGAAAGTAGCTAGTGCATTAGTCAAGCGAAAAGGCGTGACTAGATATTCATAAAGACCAAATGTTGTGCGAAACGCGGTCTTTAGGATATCTTCATCCACTATCCTTATTTGATGATAGCCACTCTTAAGGTCAATCCTACTGAAGTAGGTAGAGCCTTGTAGCTTATCAAACAGATCTTCTACCCGAGGCATGGGAAATTTGTTTTTGATAGTGATATGGTTTAGTGCTCGATAGTCCACACACATACGGTATGTACCATCTTTCTTTTGCACTAAAAGGACTGGAGAACAAAAGAGAGAGGAACTAGGCCTCACCATCCCTTTGTCTACCAATTCCTGTACTTGCCTCATAATCTCCTCTTGTTGAGCTTGTGAGACTCGATAAGGAGGTTTGCTAGGCGGTGAGCTTCCTGGAAGGAGCTCAATACGATGGTCATCATCCCCTCGTTTTGGAGGTAGGTCCATAGGGATATCATCGATGAACACATCTTGGAATCCTTTTAGAAAAGTAGACAAGTCTAACTCTTCTTGATTCCTATCATTTTCATTTGATGAAACATTATTAGGTTTTAGAGACTCTTTGACATAAATCATGTACGCAGAAACTGAGCTCTTCATTGCTTTATCAAAAGAAAGAGGATTTACAAGTGAAATAGTGCGACCACGCTCACTAGCATCTATATACATGTTCTTTCCCCTGTAGGTGAAGTAAATTCTCCTTTCAGGGAACTTCATGTTGGCAGCCATTCAATCAAACCATGGTGCCCCTAGGATAACATCCTGATGTTGGAGAGGAGAGATGAAGAAGTCTTCTTTGTCGACATAGCTTTGGACATGAAGCCTCAACTTCCCAATCAAGGGAGTAACGGAGGCTTGTTGTCCCTTGAAAGCTGCATCAGCTGTTACTATATCTCCCATCTCAAAAGCTTGAATGCCCAACTTGGTGGCCAACTCTATTGATATGAAGTTGAGAGTAGAGCCAGGGTCAAATAAGATGAAGGCATCATGCTCTCTTACCTGTCCCCAAGCATAGGAGAGTGATGATCCTTTGCAATTAGCATCCTCTTTTGGATCTTCGATGGTGGAAGCCCTAGGGGTCTCATTGCGAGTATTCTTCTTGGGGCAAGAACGATAGCCATGTCCTTGCTCCCCACACTTGAAACATTTATGGTCCTTGCGAAAAGCTTCAAGCTCTTCAGGAGAGAGTTTGTTTTTACCTTTGTAAACTCCCTTCTCCTTGGACCGATTGTTGTTGTTGTTGGAAGTGCCTTGGGAATTATTTTGAGCATTGGATTTCCCCTTTGCATCATTTTTATCTTTGTTTTCCATGGGCTTGACATTACGTCTAGCCCCTTGATGGAAATTGATGCGTGAAGCAACCATGGTGTGGTGGATTACTTCGATAATAGTACCGGGCCGTTGAGAGTTAATGTATTCGGCCATCTCTTCAGGTAATCCCGCACAGAATTGCTGTCTTTGTTCGGCAAAGTCTATCTTTTGAAAGACAGTAGCTTTGAGATGTAAATCCCAAAACTTGTCTACATACTTGTTGATAGACTCATGAGAGAGAAGCTTCAAGCCGCGCCATTCGGTAAGAACTTTAATTTTAGTATCGCTTGGAAGAAATTGCTTCATGATGGAAACTCGTAGAGTTTTCCATGTCTTTGGGGCTTCTCCATTGCCACGAAGGCTAGCCCACCATTGACGAGCTGATTTTTGAAAGTGCATAGCTACATGGCGTAGCTTGGAGGACTCTGTGAAGCCCTCATCCCCAAAAGCCGCATCAACTTGCTGGATGAAGGCCAACACTTTGTCGGTAGCACCAAAGGTGCCATCGTAGGTGAGAAAAGAGATACTCTTTCCTCCCTCCTTGAACTTCTTTAGCTTTTGTGACCTCGCCATGCAGGAAATGATTTGCGATGTCCTCCCCTCTTGTATTCTCTAGGAGAATAGCCATAACTTTCATCGGAAGAGGAGGAAGGTGAAGAAGAAGGAGAAGAGGGTCACCTCTTCCTAGCCTTTTTTTTTCCTTTGTTTCCTCTCTTGCCTTTCAGAGTGATGAGGAGAAGGACTATAGGTTCCTCTTTTCCTCTTGGGAGGAGTAGGTGATCGTCTAGACTGCCGTCTTCGTGGAGCCACCTCTTCAAAAGAACTTAGACTGTCATTGCTTTCTTTCTCTTTGCATTCCTCCTCTCGAATGGGAGAGAGTCTTCTTTTGGGGGTCTCTTCAAGAGGCCTCCTAAGCTCTCTCTCCTCTGGGAGAGGAAGGGAAATTCCATAAGCACAAAGTTGTTGAGTAACTTCGGCTTGCAAAACTGGGTTGCCCATAGCTTGTTGCAACCTAGTGACGAGATAATTCACAAACATGGGAGCATCATCATTAGCACCTTCATGTGCAAAATCAAAGCTATCAATGTTCATTCTACTCTCTTGATTATTGTCAGCCATGTTAACAAAATTTATGTTTACACTTAGTGTATGCTTTGGCAATACAAAACCTTAGTTGCCACTCCTCTTAGCCTTTGAAAATCGGCTCTTAATTATCTACACCCATGGCTCAAAGTGGTTAATTATAGACATTAGAAAATTTCGGAGGTCATTTGAGGGCCTTGTAAGAAATTGTATTTCTCTCTCTAGAAACTTTTTTTAAAATGCACTTGCACCTTGTGAGTACGTCCAAAAGGACAACCAGACACTTTAAAAAGTAGATTTATATTCCCAATCGTCCTTGAAAACGGTCACTTTTTTATTTAATGTGAGCGTCTTTTTTAGGAGGCAGGTGCGACGCATTCAAGGCAGCTTACGTCATCACTGAAAGTTGAAAAGTCACAAACTGTCAAATAGTGATAGATTTTGAGGCTTTTTACACCAGCAATGCGTCCGAAATGCCAAAATACCCTAAAAACGAATGTCTACTTGTCTCATTCCGACATCCGGAGAGGCAAAAAATGGGCTTTTTCCTTAAGGCGCGCGAGGAGGCATTCTAAAATGCTAGAATGCCCCTCTGCGCGCCGTTAGTACAAAGCTTCTTTTAGTGATTTTTGGACAATTATCTTTCAAGAAAGCCTACCCATGTTTCTCTATTGCA
Source organism: Adiantum capillus-veneris (assembly GCF_014529385.1). Classification (NCBI taxonomy): domain Eukaryota; kingdom Viridiplantae; phylum Streptophyta; class Polypodiopsida; order Polypodiales; family Pteridaceae; genus Adiantum; species Adiantum capillus-veneris. Next base: position 106,218,647 of record NC_140954.1, on the reverse strand, counting down.
CTTTTGCACCAATATGCTCTCTCTCTCTCTCTCTCTCTCTCTCTCTCTCTCTCTCTCTCTCTCTCTCTCTCTCTCTCTCTCTCTCTCTCTTTTCTATAGCTTAACATATTTAAAGAGAGAGAGAGTGAGAGACTCCCATTACTAACGGCGCGCATGGAGCATGTTTTGACCTTAAAAAACACCTCCTCGCGCCGTTAGTATAAGGTAACAGAAAGACTCTCTCTCTCTCTCTCTTTCCCCCGCCTTACTTCCTCTCTCTATAACACTCACACATACACACATAAACACATACACTGGTGGATGCACAGTACTAAAGGCGCGCATAGAGACATGCACACCGGTTGTGCCTCTCTACGCGCGCCTATAGTATAGAGAGAGAGAGAGAGAGAGAGAGAGAGAGAGAGAGAGAGAGAGAGAGAGAGAGAGAGACAGGAGAGAGAGAGAGAGAGAGAGAGGCTCTTTGTGTTTGTGTGTGTGTGTGTGTGTGTGTGTATGTTATATTTGTGTGTCTGTGTGTTTGTGAGTGTGTGTGTCTCTGTGTGTGTGTGTCTATGTATGTGTATGTTATATTTGTGTCTCTGTGTGTTTGTGTGTATGTCATATTTGTCTGTCTCTGTGTGTGTGTGTGTGTGTGTGTGAGATCAAAATGCACTTTGTAGAATTGTAACAATGGGTGTGCGTGATCACTCTTATAGACCCGAAATTATGATCTCTAAGGCTAAGATGATGAAGAAAAAACCTATGTGATAGATGGAGGCCTTTTTAGAGATTTTTTGACATTTTCCTCTCAAAAAGCTCTCTAAAAGAGGAAAAAAGGGGCTTTTTACTAACGGCGCGCGATGAGGCATTCCAAAATTTTGGAATGCCCCCTCGCGCGCCGTTAGTAAAATGTTCTTTTAGGGGTTTTTGACATTCTTTGCCTCTTTGGATGTCGGAGCTAGGCAATTGGACATTCATTTCTAGGATATTTGGGCGTTCCGGACGCATTGACAGTATCAAAAGTTTCAAAATCTTCCACCACTTGATAGTGCTGTAACTTTTTGAATTCTAGTGATGACGTAAGCCGTATCAAATGCACCGCATCTACCTTCTGAAAAAGGTGCTCGCATTAAATGAAAGAGAGTGATCGTCTTCAAGGACCACTAAATTATTAAATGAGGAGAGGGACACCTTTTATATTTTTGTTAATATTAATCTATTTTTCTACGTAATGTAGGCTCTTCTCTCATTGGAGGAGCTTATTTTCCTCTCTCTTCCAAAAGGCCCTCCAAAAGACCTCCAAAATCTCCTAATGGAGTAGAGGAGTAGGTCTAACATAGCAGAGTTGCCAAGGGCTAGCTCCTTTCGGACTTCTTATGGATCAATAATGGTAAAGCCGTAGGCAAGTCTAAAAAGACTCCATTATTAAGTCCAAAGCTCCCGAGGTGTGCACCATCCCCCACATAGTGGGCTTAACAAAACCGATATTAGATCCCAGTTCCACTTACTCTATTATAATTAACAACATCAACCATTTATAGGCTACTTAAGGACCTCTCTTCATAAGCAAGAAAAGAGAAACCAAATGCTCTGATACCAATGTAATGGAATTTGCCTATTCAATTTGAGAGTAGCGGAATTTAATGAGAGTACTTTCAAGAAATGATTTTGTGAGCATAGCGAGTAGACATAATTGAAGATAGCAACATAATTATAGCAATTAGTTAACTTGGCATAGACAATACTTTTGCAAGAGAGAGAATTTAGAGAACATGACAACAGTTGAGGACCGGATTTATGTGGAGCCGGTCCCCCCTCCAATAGGCATTTGTATTATGATTTCTCCCATAAAAAGAGACTTGTTACAATACATTCTTTGTGTTCCTTGTGACCTAGGTGAAGCAATGAAGATGGAAAGCTTCATGCATCACCATCATAGCATATCCTAAACTTGAAGAAAGATTTAACTATACCAAGCCTCAGTCCCAAGACCTCAAACACCTTCGAAGGTGGAGAGAGCTAGCAAGGAATGAGGGTAGGGAAGAGGAAGAAGAAACATTTCGTAGGAGAAAGAATTAGTTCCTCACTTATCATACTCTTGTTGCTAGCATACATAATAGCATAGTAATGAAGAAGAAATACATGGCAAGCTCAAGCATTGAAGCATGGCTCTTGGATGGATTTGCACTCCATAGCCAAGAGTGTTGGTGCAGACTCTCAACCTCTACTTGCTTGGAGAAGGAGAGGGAGCTCTTGCACTTTGCATAGTACACAATGAGTATGCTTGTGAGTGTGTGTTGGTGAGTATACCCCCTAAGCACCCCCCTAGCTTGCTTGGGTCGACCCCCCCTTGTAGCTCATGCTTGAAGCTCATTGGACCCCTCCAGGCCTAGCCAATCACAAGCAAAAGCCATTACAAGCAACATGGGTAGCCTTGGGACAAGTGTCCCCCTTTCCCTTTTGAGAGAGAGGACTTGATAAATGCAAAAACAATTAGATAATTCAAGTAATTTATCATTGGACCCTTTGAAGCCTAGCCAATAGGCTTCAAGCAACACATGAAGGTAACATGGGTAGGGACCTGACATGTGTCCTTGCTGCCTCTTCAAGCTGGGGCTTCCCTTGTGAGTGTGAGTGTGTGTTCTCTCTCTAATCCCTAGGAAAAGGGATCGCCCCCCCTCTTGTAGGGATGCTTTTGACTTTAGGAGCTCAAGCACCTTAGTCATCAAGCATGACAAAGCACTTGGACTAGGGGGTATTCCCACAAGCATCTCAGGCAAGCTTCTCAAGGCACCTCAAGCACCTTAATCATGCACCAAGTCAAGCACCTCAAGCATGGAGCCAGTCAAGCACCTCAAGAATCTTAATCAAGCACCTCAAGCATGACAAGCACCTCAAGCAGGACAAGCACCTCAAGCACGACAAGCACCTAGAGCTTGGGCTGGGTTCCCACCTCAAGCTCAGCCCTAGCTTACCTAAGGTCAAAGGACTTTTACACACATTATTGGAGGTCTTCAATGAAGCTTACCCTAAGGTATTATGCTCCATTGGTTAGCCTTGCTCTTGATAGACCATCTCCCATTTGGGCCCCTTTACTATTGGCCCCGTGTTGAGATAGATCTATAAGCACATATCTATATCTTAACACGTGTTCCCATTTATTCTCCCACATTAAGTGATCAATTTAATATGATAAAATCATTTGGGTTGGTTAGATATTAGATTTTATGACACTTGTTGCTTGTAATGCCTCCTGCTTGTAATTGGCTAGGCGTGGAGGGATCCAATGAGCTTCAAGCATGAGCTACAAGGGGGGTCGATCAAAGAAAGCTACGGGTTTCCTTAGGGGGTATACTCTTCCAGACACAGCCACACACACTCTCATTCTGCATTGTGGAAAGTGAAAGACCTCCCTCTCCTTCTCCATGCAAGTAGAGGTTGAGAGCCTACACCAACACTCTTTGCTATGAAGTGCAAATCCAACCAAGAGCCATTCTTCAATGCTTAAGCTTGTCATCTTCTCCATCTTAATTACTATTCTATTATGTATGGTAGCAAGAAGAGTAATGATAAGTGAGGAACTAATTATTTCTCCTATGAATATTTTCTTCTTCCTCTTCCCTACCCTCATTCCCTGCTAGCTCTCTCCACCTTCGAAGGTGTTTGAGGTCTTTGGACTGAGATGGGATAGTTAAGTATTTCTTCAAGTTTTATGTTATGCTTGTGATGCATGAAGATGTCCATCTTCATTGTATCAGCTAGGTCACGAGGAACACAAATATTGTATTGTAACAAGTCTCGCTTAATGGGAGAAATCATACTACAAATGCCTATTGGAGGCGGGGACCAACCCCACATAATACAAATTCCTAGTGGAGGTGGGGACCAACCCCACATAAAGCCGGTCCTCAACTATTATCATGTTCTCTAAATTCTCTCTCTTGCAAAAGTATTGCTCATGCAAAGCTAACTAATTTCTATGTTTATGTTGTTATCTTCAACTATGTTCACCAGCTTTGCTCACAAAGTAATTTCTCAAAAGTACTCTCATTAATTTCCACTACTCTGAAGTTAATAGTCCAATTCCATTACATCGACTACCTTACCAGGTGGATATAAGTGAAGGTAGTTAAGGAGGTAAATGCTCATGTTGTGGCTCAGTTTATTTTTTATAACATTTTCTATCATTTTGGAATATCTTGGTTTCTGTTTAAGATAGAGAAGAAGATTTAGAAGCAATCTTATGAAGGCTTTGGTTGATAAACTGGGGATTCAGCACCAGTTCTCTTCACCCTATCATCCTCAATGCAATAGTCTAGTAGAGAGTGAAAATGGTCAAACTATAAAGAAGCTCATTAAGTATTTTTACAAGAACAAAACAGATTGGGAAGTGAATCTTGAGAAGTGCCTCTGGGCATATAGGACGTCCTACAAGGTAGCTACCAATTTTACTCCATTCGAGTTGGTGAATGGTAAGGAGGTAGTGTTGCCAATATATACACAACTACATGCTTTGAAAGGGATGTGGTGAGAAAATTCCACACATCATTAAGTTTTGTAGGATGGAATTGTCAATCTTGAATCTTTACAAATGAACATGGAGGTAGTAGCGGACTATTATGTGAAGCATGAAGAAACGTGGATTGCTAATCTCAACCAAATCTTACCGGCTAAGAAGAGAGAGGAAACAGATTTGGTGATAAAAAACGTGAGCTACTTGGATTTTACCTTCCAAAATAAATTCAAGAAGAAGTGGACAGGTCAGTAAAAATTACAAAAAGCTTTTCTAAATAGGAGCTATCAGCTAGTGAGAGCGAACATGGTGAGTTGCTTAGAAATAGGGTGAATGGAGTACGGTTAAGATGCACTTTGATAGGATTTTGATATCCGATGCAGATAAAATTGTAGCCAGGGGGTTTGGGCAACCCACTTGAAAAGGATGAAGAGCAATGGACATAAAATTCTATGCACATTGTATAAGTGCTTGTGCTTTTTTTAGTGTGCTTGAATTTCAGCAAGATATTACATATTTCAAGTTCAATAAATTTGCTTTTGGTTGACCATGAATGTTCAACAGAGGGGTGGGCAATGATGGTGTAGACAAAGCTAGTCTAAGCTAGAAAGTGTGTTGTACAAAGCTATGGATACTGACAAGTGTGGGTCCCAGTACTAAAGCTGGTATTTAAGGCTTGGGTAGGAAAAGGACTATGGAGATACATATATAATGTGCCTTTTTGGCCCAAGAAAGGCCAATTGGGATGGTAGGTCAAGTGTCCAGAGTGCTTTGCTAATGCTCAAGAATGTAGTGTTCAAAATTCTTTAGAAACCGATCCAACCGGCTCCTCAATCGGAGCCACAATGTGAAAGCTATTAAAGTTCCAAGCTAGAAGGCTTTGCAGGTCCTCAACTAGCATGGTAGACATGGGTAGATGGCTAGAGATGATGCCAGAAGATAAGATTGAAGAGCTTAAGCTGTGGAGCATGCTAGTCGTCTCTGATTGTCAATAAGATCCCTAGAGAGAAAGTTATGTCAAGTAGAATTTTTGTTGTGTCATGGATGCTTGAGAGTCATTCTCGCTGCCTGCATCATCGCCTATGTCATTGCCTACATCATTTCTAGAAGGCTCTAGAAGAATCTAGAAGGCTCTAGAAGTTTCTAGAAACATGGAGAAGATTTCGGAAGAATCTAGAAGTTTCTGGAAAGCTCTAGAATGTTGAAGAAGGGTCTAGAAGGTTCTAGAAGGATCCAAAAGGCTCTAGAAGAATCTAGAAGGATCAAGAAGTTTCTAGAAGCTTGGAGAAGATTTCAAAAGAATCTAGAAGTTTCTGGAAACTCTAGAAAGTTGAAGAAGGATCGGTTCTAGAAGAACTAGAAGAATCAAGAAGGTTCTAGAAGATTCTAGCCTCCTCAAGAAGAACCTAGAAAGTCCTAACCTCCTCAAGCACTAGTATAAATAGGGGTCTTGGGCCACAAGCCCGTCAGTATTGCCAACACCAGTTGTGAGCCTCCTATGAGGAAATCCCTCTTCTAGTTCTTATGTTCAAGTCTTGTCCTTGCAATCAAGCCTTGTCTTGTAGGACTGGACAATGGATTTGGAAACAAAAGTTCAATCAAAATTGCAATAGTTGGCCACTGTCAATAAAGAATTGCAGATGGAGAATCAGATCTTGAATCAGAGAGTTAAACCTTTGGAGCAATTGGAGAAACAGGTGTTGGGAGAAGAGGAAGTAGATGTCAATGGTGTTCTTATGTCTAAAGGGGACATGTCAGTCCTTAGGCAACATTTGGAAATAGGTATGCAGGAAGTATGGGCAACCTTCAGAGAAGAGATGAGTTCCCTTATCAAGCATCCTTATGAGAAGGTCATATCAGGGTTTGTCAGTAACCATGAAGCTGATTTACTAAAGGATATGGAACAGTTAAAGAAAGATAGAGATTTGTACAAAAAACGGGTTCAGGATTATAAAGGAAAGAATATTGCACAATCTGCATTTGTTGAGAAGGAGATATGAGTTGCTTGGTGATCTACAAAGAAAACAAATTTGTTTGCAAGAAGGTAATTCTTAAATTTTTTGAGAGCATATACCATTCCTAGACCTTCTCTCTTTGTAGTGATATACTTTTTCTCCGCATTGTTCAGCTACCTACTAGAGTATCAAATGGAAAAATCCATTTTCTTCTCTCCTGGCTATGCTTGTATGCATACAATGGCATAGGGTGATGCATCAACATGAACGTGGAAGATCTTTCTCCAATCAGGGGCTTGCAAAATTGGAGCAAAAAGTAATTGCTGCTTCAATTTGTGAAAACCCTACTTGCATTCTTCCGTCCATTCAAATTTAGCAATGAGGGCATACATTAGCTTAGCTATTACATCATACATGTATATGAAGCACCTATAGTACCCACAATGTTCCATAATGCTTGCACTTATTTCATTTTTGTTGGTCTTGATAGTGCAGCAATTATTTGTATCTTTTCTTGATCATTGGAAATCCCGTTTCTGGACACAATGTGGCCCAAAATTTCACCTTGCCTTACCATGAAGACATAATTTTTTTGGTTTAAGAAAATACGATAAGTTCTGTACTTTTTGAAGACTTTCTCTATATGCGTTATGTGATCACTTCTCATGTGAGAATGAACACAAAGATCATCCATGTATATCTCTAAAAAGTGTATGAGATATGCCTTTAATGCATGACTCATTAGTCTTTGAAAAGTGGCAGGTGCATTGGTCAGGCCAAAAGGCATTACCCTGTATGAAAATATACCCCACTCTATTGCAAAAGATGTCTTATGTTGATCTTCTCCTTTGATGGTTAACTGCTTGTAGCTTGAGAACCCATCTAGAAAACTATAGGCCTCCTTCCCCGCAACTCTCTCAATAACATTATCTATTATTAGTAGTGGATAGTTGTCCCTGATGGTGGTATCATTTACCTGTTTGACATTTACACACACATGCAATTTACCATTCTTTTTGGATACTACCACAATTGGGGACACCCAATTGGTGTGTTCAATCTCGCAGATAAACACAGTATCCTTTAGTTTGTCAATATCCTCCTTAATTTTCTTGGCAAAAATCTCATTGTACATATAAGGACGTTGTCTACGTGGTTAGTTTTGTTTGTTTAGGTACTAAACATTCTTTTCTATGTTTTGTTTGTTCATATAAACATCTTTAGGTACTAAACATTCTTTTCTCTTGTTTTGTTTGTTCATGTGTTTACTCTGATATTTACGTTGTCTTGGAGGATTTTGGTTTGGACAATCATAGTAGATCACTTGTCCATCCTTCCGTTTGATGACCTCATCTGAACTAGTAGAAATCTCGTCATCTCTAGCAGCTTATCCGTGGAGTCCTGGAATGCTTCTTCATCAATTTGGTCCAAGTCCCTTACTGAGATTTCATCCACCGTGTGTCGGAAATCTGCAACCCCTTCCCTGTCAAGGACGTTTAATTCTGATTTTGGACTTAAATTGACACTCATCATCTAGAATGGAATGATATCATATCCTTCCTCGTCACAGAATTTAGTCACGGTCATCTCATTCACGCACACATAAAGAGTGGCCAGTATTTGCTGCCATCCAAGAGGTTAGAACATGTCTTTTGGAAAAGGCTCGGGTACATATGCCTCGTCTTATATTGATCTATCATGAATACAGTCCTCGTTTTTCAAACTACCACCCTCAGAAGATTCACCTGTCCAATTGTGATCTTTGTTTTGCAGTCAAGCTGGTATTTCTCCTTCTTGGTCAATTGTAGAGTTTAGTTCCTCACTAGGGTTCTGTTGTACATCTCTATAACTATGGTCCATGACACTAATTTTGGTAGGGACATCCTTGTTTCTTAGGTTGATATAGTCGTAACCCCAATCTTGTACCATTTTGAGATGATGCATAAATGGTTTGCTCAATATGATATTGAAATTACAGCTCTCATCAAAATTCACAATAGCAAGTGCGTGTTCACATGCGATTACACAAGAGGTTACTACGATTTACTCCAAAATATCAATAGGTCTCTCCACATACCCATTCGCTGTGAGCAGGATGGAAACACACAGAACGCCTCTATAATGACCCGACACAAACTCTTGGGATGATACACACACACACACTATGGGGCACCACTAGAATGTGAGCGGGATGGAAACACACATAACGCCTCTATAATGACCAGACAGACACTCTTGGGATGATACATGCACACACTATGGGGCACCACTCGGCTTACACAACCCGCCTGGCCAACACAGGAAACACACCTATGGAGTGAGAGGAGAGAGACTACCCATTTACCCACTCCACAGAGAGAGAGAGAGAGACACACACACCCAAAAAACTCAAATCAAAAGAGGAGAAATTCTAATTTTTAGATATAAATGAGCTTGGTCCAACACCAATGGGGCAAATAGCTCACACAATATGGGTAAAATATGTCAGATACAATCACAAACTGGAGCAGAAGCTTCGCTCATAGAAGAAACTTACACAGCAAAAACAGAAAAAAAAGAGTGAGAAATTTGGCAAAATGGACAGCGCCATCGCGTCCAGAACGGCCCAAAACCCCAGTCTACAATGTCAAAGTGCTCAAATCCGACCTCGGATGAGCAGTTTACGGCCAAAACAGGCTCCAAACTGAGCAAAAACACAGTTCCGGCTGATCCTCCTCTCTTCTCCACGTTTTTTCTGGTCTTCTCTCAGTTTTTTCAGTTCCCACACTTAGATTTATTATTTGGGCACCCTTGGCCTTTTAGATGACCTCAAACGGACCCCGAACAGGCCAAAAACTGACCTCGCAGTGCATTGTCACCCTACTGCATCCATCCGCACACCTGGCACTCAGCTTTTTTCAATAATTCATCCTGCAACCACGTGAAGTGGCCCCAAAAAATGGTCCTCATGATGACCTATCTGCATAATTATCACAAGAAAACATTCACGTCGTGTCCGTACTCATCCACGTGCAACTATTGACCCCATTCGACCTCCTGACGCCACTAGATGCCATCTGAATCACTTGCTTACCTCATGTCTTCGGCTCGCGGATAGCTTCCTTGAGAGGTTTTACGCACTAGACACTCCTCATTATTATAGAAAAAACACACTGGTACAGGTCATAGTGAAAATCGATGCACTATGTACATGCTGTCCTACCTGTACACATGTGGGCCCCACGTAACCACCTGGCTCTAGAAAATGGGCAATCCTTTATTTGATGCACCATGCATGTGTATGTACATATGCACAATCCCTTGCTCCAAAAAACTCCTGACATAATTTGCCCATCCCCTAGTCTGCTAGATCATTCATGATCAGCAACAGCAAAAAGCGATATGAGACTCGCAGCGTCACAAGTCTCCTCATCCCTCACACGCATTACTTGCTTCACAGACATCTCATCTTGCTCCACCATCATTAACCTGGAAAAAACTATATTTTGATGGCAGTGGACTATCTCTCTAGATGGGCAGAGGCTATAGCAGTAAAACAAATTACTGCAAAGGATGTGGCAAAATTTGTGTATGATGAAATATGTTGCAAGTTTGGGGTGCCACTTGAGCTACTTTAGGATAAGGGTCTAGGCTTTAGAGCTAAGCTTCTAGACTTTTTATGCGCGAAGATGAAGATTAGGCATCAGCATACCACTCCTTATTACCCGCAGTGTAATGGCTTAAATGAAAGATTCAATGGTGAGTTGGTACAAATTCTTTCGAAAGTCACAGAGCACCAACGAAAGAATTGGGATTTGGAATTGCCTAGTGCATTATGGGCTTACTGTACTTCGGTGAAGACAGGTACAGGGTTTACTCCATTTCATTTGGTATATGGAAAGGAAGCATTATTGCGTGTGGAGGTAGAGTTGCCTGCAGTAAAGATGCTAGAGAAGTTGCTTGGGCCGCCTAGTGATGCATTCAAAGAGAGGCTCTTACAATTACAAGAGGTTCAACTGGATAGGATGAGTGCATTGGAGCATTATGGGCAGATGCAGGATAAGGCATTGGCAAAGATAAATGAAAAGGTCAAAAGTAAGGGTATTAAGAAGCATGACTTGGTTTTCCGCTACAACATTAAGCTGGACAACACCTTCCAAAAGAAGTTTCAAATCAAGTGGGAAGGCCCTTTCAAAGTACTGGAGTGTTTTTCAAATGGTACATATCAGCTTGCTAACCTGGATGTGATTCTACATAAGTCAAGGGTCAATGGATTGCGTCTTAAATAAAGAATGTGAGCGGGATGGAAACACACAGAACGCCTCTATAATGACCCGAAACACACTCTTGGGATGATACACACATACACTATGGGGCACCACTAGAATGTGAGCGGGATGGAAACACACAGAACGTCTCTATAATGACCCGACACACACTCTTGGGATGATACACAAACACACACTATGGGGAACCACTCGTCTTACACAACTCGCCTGGCCGAGAAAGGAAACACACCTATGGAGTGAGAGGAGAGAGACTACCCATTTACCCACTCCACACAGTGAGAGAGACACACACACACACACACACCCAAAAAACTCAGATCAAAAGAGGAGAACTTCTTATGTTTAGATACAAATGAGCTTGGACCAACACCAATGGTGAACATCCTTGTGCAGACTAGGCCATACATACCCCTCTTGCAAGATTTTATGCAAGATGATCTTTAGAGCAAAATGTCCGCCACATGCGCCTTCATGATTCTCTTCCAACACTCTATAAAGCTCCTCCGCCAAGGTACACACGTCTCAACACAAGATCAACCCCTTTCATGTACAAAACATCACCAATCAATTTGTACCTGTATGCTCTACGCACAAAACCATACTTCTTAGACTTCTGAATGTCCTTCGAATGATTTCTGTTAACAAAAACTCCTCTTCTTGAGACAAACTTTCCCGGCCATGATAAAGAGGTAAATTGGTCCTCAACACAAATAGCTCCGCTCCCCAATCATGCTTTGAGCCGCTTCATGTGCCTCTCCATTTAGAGCACGTTCAATGTGTTTGATGCTCCATGCTTCGAACTTTTTAAATAGGCCTTTAGTTCTGAAGCACATTTCCTTCAATGAGGTGTTCTTGCTTTCCACACACCCAACACTTGCTTCACAACTAACAAGGCATCACCTTTTATGCTCAACATTCGAACCCCATGCTTCAAACAAATGTGTAATCCAGCTTCCAACGTTGCATATTCAGCCTCATTGTTACTATGAGCATCCAATTTGAACCCTCTCTTGCATAATAGATTCCCCTCTGGATCATAAAGTGCTATACCCCCTAAAGCGGCATCATGGCTCTTTCTGTATGAGCCATCAAAGAACAACACATGTGCATTGCTGATCTGTGGCACTTCTTCAACTACCTTTCTCACCACCTCTTCCTTAACAAGAAGGGGATTCTCCTTGTAAGTCAACAAATCAGCTAGGGTAGCTCTTGTACTGTCTTCCACTAAAAAAGAGAACTCAAACTCTTGCAGCTCAATTACCCATTTCTTCACCACATTTGACATGTTAGTGCCATTAATTAATTGTGGAAAAAATGGCATAACTCGTCAAAAAAACAAAAGGTCATGGTAGCAAGTAATGACGAAATCGTCGACAAGCAAATATTACACTGGCCATCAATAGATCTACTTCGGAGAATTTTCTCTTTGCTACCAACTTCACTCGGCTTGCACAATACACTGTCCTCATATAATGGCTGCCCTTCCCCTTTTGCAATAGCATGGCTCCAATGGCATCATCCCCTACTGATGGATTTACATAAAACACTCGCTCCCAATCAGGAGCCTGCATGGCTGACAACCTCCCTAACACCAAGTTTGACCTCTTGAAACACCTCTTCGCACTTGTCATCCCATTGCAATGGATCATGCTTTGCCACTTGTTGTAATGGATAAAGAAGCTACGAAGACAATGGAATAAACCTCGCCATGTACTTTCACTTTGTGTATAAAGGTTGCCAGTTGCTTTGTACTTGTAGGTGATGGAAGAAGAATAATAGACTTAACCTTGTCTAGATCAGCCTTGATGCCATTTTCTGACACCATATGGCCCAATAACTTCACCCTTGGCTGTGGTAGATGAAATTTCTTTGGATTTAGTTGTCCTCCACATTCATCATATCGAGCCAATACCATCTGCAACTTCTCATGGTGTTCAGCCCTACTGCTGTAGACACAGAAGTCATCCATAAAAGCTTTAACACAACTACCAATGAAAGGTTCCAATCCCAATTTGCTCTCTCTTGATAGAAAGATGGTCCATTTGACAACCCAAATGGAAATACCGTGTAGCAATAGTAGCCCCATGGCGTAATAAAAGTTGTCTTTGTGCGGTCTTTAAGAGCAATCTTCAATTGAAAATAGCCTGAAAAACCATCACACACATTGTGCCTCTCATAACCTGCCACCCACTGAATCCAAGATCTGATCAATGAATGGAAGAGGATATGGGTTCTTCTTAGTGGCTCCATTTAAGGGCTTAAAATCTACACAGATCCTCCACTTTCCATCCTTCTTTGGACTGACTACTATTGGACTCACCCATTCTGTGGTTTCCACAGGGACTATGAACCCTGCCTCCTTCAATAACTTGTCCACCTCTTCCCGCAAGGCTTCCATTTGCTCTTGGTCCATCCTTCTTAGCCTTTTCCGCACTGGCGTAGCACCTTCTTTCAGCTCTATATGCATCTCTTCGCCCTTGAACCCTCTGATCTCTTCATATGAAGTAATGAAAAAATCAGGAAAACTAGCCAGCATGTGCAAATATATCTCCTTCTCCATAGTTGAGAGGTCTCCACTGATCATTTGTGTCATCAATTCCTGCTTCTTTGACAATTCAACCTTGGTTTTCATCAGCCCTTCAATAACTTCATAAGGCCCTGCGCTTTCATCTTCAACCTCATTTGCAAATGCGACTACACCAGACTCCTGGATTCCTTTGTCCATCAAAAGAAATGCAACATCAGCATCCTCATCACTGCTGGTAGTACTATCACTATCCTCGTCAGACACTGTGGAATAGTCTTCATCATTAGACTCATCCTCATCTTCATAGAGATCCTCCAACCGTTTCCTTGTGTCCATATTATATAGCTTCTTTGAACCTGTCTTTCCATAGAGGCTAATCGTACCACGTCGCCAATCTTGAACAGCTCCCACTGCACGTAACCATGGTCTGCCCAGTATAATAGGATATGCTCCCAACCCCGTTGTCATCACATGAAAATCAACCACTGACTATGCATCATACACCTCCACTTCTAAGCTCTTTACAACACCCAAACATTTTACTTTTGATGGTTTGCCAATCTGATCCGAAAGCCTGACACCCCAGTCACTGTAAGACCCATTTTCTCAACGCATGACTGTGTTATGACACATACTTGGGCTCCACCATCCACATAACCTTGTCCTAGATTTTTTCTTTTATGCCACACATCTACTATTGGACAAATGTCTGGTAGCTCATCCATTGCCAACACCTTTATTGAACCCCTCTCTGGCTCTTTCCCCATTGGGTTAACCATCCTCTTCCATTGTCGCTTAAGATTAGGCACCATCTCTATAAGCTGCCCAAAAGTAACATCAGCCTTCCTGCTCGTCAGATCCTCCTTCAAGTCATAGCTTAATTGCCCATCCCCTAGTGGAAAATCTGAAACATGAAACTTGCGATGAGCCCTCCTTTTCTTCTTGGTCTTGACATCCTCGCCTTCATGGATCTTTCCCTTCTTCTTGCTAGGACCTGGGGCACTTCTTCCTTCCTTTTCCTCTGTGGTCCTCTTCCCAATAGGCATCACTAATTTATCCTCTAGCTTTGATGCCTTCTCCAAGGTGACTACACTTAGCACTTTTGTATTTCCCTTTTCCTCTTGGGTTAATCCACTGGTTCCCTCTTCTCCCTTAATTTCAATGCCATAATCATTTGATCTAGTTAGCACCTGTCTTGGCAATGGATACATGTCTCCCCCCATCCTTGGTGGCTTATCACATTGTGGGCTGATGTGTCCCAACTCTCCACAATTATAACATGTGGGCGTCTGCCTCCAGAACCTACCATTGCTTTGTCCAACACCATTCCTAGGTCTCTCTTCACCTCCTGGCTGATTTTCAAACCTCCCTCGACCTCAATTATTTTCCACCTGCCCTAGCATGTTTAGGCTAAGATTCTTCATTAAATCTACCACTTGCCTCATGTCTTGCCTTAACCCATCATCTTGCATTGCTGTGGTGACCACTGCTGGCATAACCTGAGGAGTAACAGGAACCACTGGTTCATGATGAACCCCTGGCATGCAACCTTGTAAAGAGTCCATAGGCTGAAATTCAGAACTCATGGGCAAAGACTCTACTCCTAGCTGTCTCATTTTCCTCAGGTTCCACTCTTTGTTACTTGCTACCTCTAGTGCATCTTCATATGTTCTAGGCTTCTTTAGCTCCACTCTCCAACATATATTCTCCCAAAGACCAGCCAAGTACCTGTCCTTCTTCATCATGTCAGGCGGGGGTACTTGTGGTGCTAAGGCCTTGCACATCCGCTCCCATGCCAATGAAAACTTTCGTATGTACGCATCTACTGGCTCACCTTCCTTTTGCACTAAAGCCTATACTCCTTGCCACACTTTGTCAGGATCTTCTGTCTTCACAAACTCCACTTCCAATCCATGCCGTAGATTGTCCCAGCTCAATCTTACAGGTGGATCCGCTACACGCAACTCCTCTTCAAATGCTTTGGACCAAACTCATGCATCACTCTTCAAACAAATCTGGAGAAGACGTAACATCTGTGCCGGGTCATGAATCTGGTTGCTAATACAGGCAACCTCCATCTTTTCCAAAAAGTCTTCCACATCTTCTTCACGTCTTCCATGAAACTCTGGATAAGAGAAAGCCATGGCTACCCAAGTTACGATGCTTTGAGAACCCCTTCAAACACACGTGCAAGAACCCAAAACTTTTGATTGACTCAATCCCCAAAACTTCAGTGGAGCTCAATTTTAGATAAGGACAAACACATGCACATCAAATGAGTTTTCATAGTTGATCATCGGAATTACAACAGGCAAAGGACATTCCAGGATCTCTCTTAATCTTCTTGGCCCGAACATAAACACTATGCGCGCTGCTGGAAAAAAATATTCCTGGACACATGAACATTTATCTGGATTCTTTGAGTTAAATGAAAAGGAGTGAATTGAGGGCCATTTTGATCATCCATTAAAGCCAACCATGAATCTCCCAAGAAGGCACACCTGACTTATCCTCTGATTTTGCCAAAATTTCAGCAGCATAACAGCATAAATGGCTTAAAAGACCAAAAAACCAGCCATCATAACTTGGAAAATTTTTGACAGAGTTTCCACAGAAGTAGAGCAGTAGGAACCCAAAATATAGACTGTATATGTATGCATAAACTTCCAATAATAGAACCCGAGCATCAAATAGGAATCACTAGTACATAGCCTATGGCGAGGTCACAAAAAGGGTGCTCCAGCTATCTGTATCACCAAAAGGATCTCCACATTTGAGAATCCCCCATCTCAATAAAACCTCACGCTATCGACCCTCACACGAAGGCTTATGCAAATCGCGTATAGTGAAGTCTGAGAAATGACTATCTTCCAGACCAAGTCTCAAAAATGGCTAGGACACCCAAATAAAACCAAGTATGGCTCCACAAGGGCGTACAAGTAACGTACAATACAAACAAACTATACGCTCAAGCAGGCGCCAAATGATGCATACCCACGACAACTGCAAGTGACTTCCACTATCAGTGTATCGCTCTACTCCAGCTACCTGTACCTTTGTGAATCACCTATACTTGTCCCTGTAACCTATAACCTGTAATCTCGAAGCTTGAAGCTTGAAGCAGAAGGTACTCGAAGAAGATCCTCCGTGGGGGCGCCAAAAGAATGTGAGCGGGATGGAAACACACAGAATGCCTATATAATGACCCGACACACACTCTTGGGATGATACACACACACACTATGGGGTACCACTCGGCTTACACAACCCGCCTGGCCGAGACAAGAAACACACCTATGGACTGAGAGGAGAGAGACTACCCATTTACCCACTCCACACAGAGAAAGAGACACACACACACACCCAAAAAACTCAGATCAAAATAGGAGAAAGTTTGATGTTTAGATACAAATGAGCTTGGTCCAACACCTATGGGGCAAACAACTCACACAATATGGGTAAAATATGTCAGATACAATCACAAACTGGAGCAGAAGCTTCGCTCATAGAAGAAACTTACACAGCAAAAAAATCAGAAAAAAGAGTGAGTAATTTGGTAAAATGGAGAGCGCCATCGCGTCTGAAACGGCCCAAAACCCCAATCTACAATGTCAAAGTGCTCAAATCCGACCTCGGATGAGGAGTTTACGGCCAAAACAGGCTCCAAAATGAGCAAAAACACAGTTGCGGCAGTTTGTCTTCTCTTCTCCACGTTTTTTATGGTCTCCTCTCAGTTTTTTCAGTTCCCACACTTAGCTTTATTAGTTGGGCACCCTTGGCCTTTTAGATGACCTCAAACAGACCCCAAACAGACCAAAAACTGACCTTGCAAGGCATAGTTGTCACCCTGCTGCATCCATCCGCACACTTGGCACTCAGCTTTTTTCAATAATGTATCCCGCAACCACGTGAAGTGGCCCCAAAAAATGGTCCTCATGATGACCTCTCTGCGTAATTATCACAAGAAAACATCCACGGCGTGTCCGTACTCATCCACATGCAACTATTGACCCCATTCGACCTCCTGACGCCACTAGATGCCATCTGACTCACTTGCTTACCTCATGTCGTCGGCCCGCAGATAGCTTCCTCAAGAGTTTTTACACGCTAGCAACTCCTCATTATTATAGAAAAAACACACTGGTACTAGTAATAGTGAAAATCGATGCACTATGTACATGATGTCCTACATGTACACATGTGGGCCCCACGTAACCACCTGGCTCTAGAAAATGGGCAATCCTTTATTTGATGCACCATGCATGTGTATGTACATATGCACAATCCCTTGCTCCAAAAAACTCCTGACACCGCTAATTGAAGTTTCATTCTAGTTTTCTGAAGAGCAGGCTTTTCCCATTTTGTCCACATTGCTTTGGTGGCTATGGCTATTCTAGCTCCACTATCCAATATTGCTATCGACTTTATGTATTTGTACTCCATAGGCAGGGCCGTATTTCCTTCCTCACCTTGACAATAGTCTCCTACCTTGTTCACTGGCATTGGCTCATGTTTATTTTGTGTCGAGGTTTGGTTGTTCAGTGTGTTTGGATGAGAAATATTTGGTGGCAGAATTACCTACCTTATTTTCTCCAAATTGTTTCCCACCTCTCCCCAAAGACGAGGTCTTATATGCAGTAACTCTAATAGAATTAGCGTACAATGGTTAGGGGATGACATGATCTCATGAAGAGATTTGGTATCCATTATCTTAGGATTAGCCTTCCATTGAGATGGTAATTTTTTTACCTCTGATCTAGTTTCATGGTTGCCAATAAATGAAGGTAACATCTTCAACGATTGAGGTTTTCTTTCTTCCAATATATCCACACCTGCATCACCATATAATGATCAGATATCATTTGGGTAGAGCTCATGTTCAAGGTGGATCTCCGTGATAGGGGCTGACTGAAGTGTTGCACTTCCATCTTTTCTATTTCTAATATGCTCGCAGAAATCATGTGGCCATTGTTTTTCCACTTCACGAATTGGCAGAGGTGCTTGCAAATACATTCTGTCAGTTGTACTCGCTGTTATCCTTGTGTCCAAGGACGTTTCCTTTACAGAGTCTGTTTGGTCTCCATCTCCGATTCCCCGTTTCTTTAGTCAAAATTGGTGGTTCCATAAGAGCTTGAGTGGCTTGGATGAGCTCTTTGCACATCTTTAACCTCTCTTTTTCATACCTCGGGTGAGGGTACACTAACCACCTATCCTCCTGGGTTTGGCTACGCTTTAGCCTAACATTGTAGGATTTAAAGATCGCATCCATGGGTTCAAAGACCTTGTCCACAAAGACAGGTCCTCGCGATGGTATCGCTGAAGGTTTTGCTACATCACCTTTTTCCTTAAGGTCTCTTTCCATCCTCAAATGTTTCTCCATTTTCAGTAATTTGGTTTCCAAAGTCGTTTTTTCTTTCTCTCTTTTGGCTTTTATCTTGTCTCGTTTTGCCTTCCAAGATTTCCTAGGGGTTCTAATAGACAAATTTTCTATCTCGGTTTGACTGGCTAGGGTGTTCAGTGTAGCCTCATGTGCATGGGCTCTTGGTATCACATTTATTGGAATGGTTGGTGTTGTTTCTGATCCACTTGAGCTTTGTACAATTCCAATTTTGTTCATGGTTGCTTTCCCTTTTCTATCAAGGTGTTTATGACAATGTGGAATGAGATGGTCATTTGTATACCCCTCATAGAACCCAAAGAGTTTGATACGTTCTCCTTTGTGTGGACAACTCCTTGCCCAATGATCACCACCACATTGATAGCATGGTCCTACAGGTGGTGGAGAAGCTTGTGGAGTCCCCATCAGTTGTCCTCTGTTCTAGGAGGATATCCCCTAGGTTTGTAGTTCTGGTTTGCCATGAACATAAGCATATTTTCATCGACCAGGTAAAGATTTTTTTGTTGGTTGTGCTATGTATGAGGGCTATAGCATCTCTTCAAGAACCAAGCATGGTATTTGTCCCTTAGAAGCATAAGCATTGCCGTCAAACCCTCTCTCATAGGTATTGTCTAAATCTTCTCGGTATGAAACTACCTGGTGGACCCTGGTCTGATCCGAAGGTGCTTCTATAGGTTGTGAAATCCTTACCATGGCCTTGTTTTCCTAGGGTAAAGGAGGCTGATGCCCAAACACGGGTTGAGGTTTTTCCTACCCTTGAATTGTGTTATTTGGTCCTACTTGGTATCTTGGCGAGGGTGGATAATTGTTGCCCTCCATGTGGCCGGTATTGTGTTTCTCTAATGTAGTTTCTATTATAGAAACATTCAAGGGTTTCATGGTTTGTCCATTTTTGTTCAGTAGCACACCACTTTAGCACATGCGGTACATTTACTCCTGGCCTCTATTGAAGGTTTCACCACTAAGTTGGATGATCTCCTCCACAAGTGTCACATTTTTGGGTGGACTGCTGTCGTGTGTTTGGGTTTGTCCTATTTCCTTGGTTCATCCTTCTGATCACTTCCTCGATCATTTGATCGACATCCGGTACAGTTGGGTTTCGACCACCCAGTTTCATTGTGGACTCACTAGTGGTTGAAGAGGTGCTACTCATCCCTTGGTTTGTGTACTCCTTCACCTCTCCATATGCCTTGCAATTGTCTACTAGATACAACGCCTCTTTTGTGACTTGCTCAAATGTAACAGCACATGCCTTTAAGTGCAAGTATTTTTTGAGAGTGTCCTTTTGCAATCCTTCTATGAAAAGGACTGACAGTCTCTCATCCTGAGGTAGTTCTCTAGCAGGGCATCTTTCTATGTATTGGTTGAATCGAAGCGAGGCTTCCTTCACCTTTTTCTTCTCCTTTTGTCTAAATGCATAGATTTGGGAGAGTATTATGCTTAATTCCTCTCTCTGAGAATTCCTCAACGAATTCTTGGAGAAGTTTCTCGATACTTGTAAATTGGAGGCTGTTTAAAGATTGAAACCACGTCAAATCAGCTCCTTCTAAAGTCAACCCAAAGCCTTCACATTGAGTATGGAAATTAGTTACTTGTTCCACCCTCAACAATTGTTTGAAGATCAAAACATGAGTATACGGATCTCCCGATCCACTATACGTTTTGGGTACACATTTTTCCACTTCAGATAGTCTCATGCGTCTAGACTCTGCAACTATCCTCACCATCCCTAGTCCTCCTGGTGTGGTCTGTCTAAGTTCATAATCTCCCATTGGCACTATAATTGGTATCATATCTGCTATACGTTCATCAAGTTGATCTCATGTAATAGTTGGAGGGATTCAAGTTGTGTAAGTCATGTCAAGTGTCGCACTACCCCTTTGCATGTTCATATAATCCCTAGACCCCGTTGATCCCATAGGCCCTGTGTTTGGAAACCGTTGATGTCCATAAGAATCTTCCACTCTAGTCCTTACTTGACTTACATTCCCAGTTTCTGGTCTTGTGTGAGTAGGCATGGTTTTTACCTCTTCTAAATTTACATAGTATTGGTGGAGTGGTCCACCAGAATATGTATATCTCTCTAGATCCTTACGGTCCATAGGAGAGTATTTTTGACAATACTTATCCATTATGACCTTTTGAATACTTCCCCCCTCTATGTAAGTAAAAACGTATAGTTTTTTGCGGTGTGTCAGTTCCTTGATACGGGGTTCATCAAAACTACAATAGAGTGTTTTTTTGGCTTATCGAGTTTATATAGCCCCATGTAAGTGTTGTCTGTATTAAGCTGCTCTGTCTCATTGGTGTGTCTGAGCACCACGTTTTGCTTGTCCATTTTGGATGGTTCATCTGCTAGCTCTTCATCTACCTTCTGTTGGGGTATAAAGCCCAATGTGGTCGCCCAGGTAAGTGGGCGGGCCGCCAGGTATGTACACATATTCTTTTGTAAAAACCTAATAAGAACTCACTATGCTCTACACATTATAGTAGAGTGAGTTCACCATATCGTCGTGCTCTTCTTCTCGCACTCTCTCTCGCGTCGCACTTCCGCTCGTACTCCTTCAACTGGTATCAAATCGAGGCTTGAGGTAGCATTTTCAGGTAGCCAGAGTCACCTACTCAGATTGGAGTGAGATTCGACAGACGAAGACACGGCCCCAAATTCTGAGGTCATCTCGGCCACCGTTCGGCTTTGACAAAGCTCTGCGAAGGTCATTTTCGACTACGTGGTCTTGGCGGGTGCAGATCCGACTCTGCAAATTTGGGTTTTGGCCTACAACTGCAGGTGCTGAGGATATCGGCACTCCCAGAGTGCTGATTTGTGGCTGTCTACACATCAAAGGACGGCTCACAGTTCTTGGAGGCATGTCACATACGACACGGGCCCATCTACACACAGACTGTAGGCGACATCCACTAGTTCATCAGGTAGCTTGTGTTTGCTTCTTGAGATTCCAGATTTCATCCTGACATTGCAAGTACATCCACATGGGATGTATTGTCAGAGATGATGTATGTCTGTTGAGGGTTTGCTGGCTATGATTCATGCAGCAAACAACCGCCGCAGCGGTTACAGCATATAGTGGGAAATTTGTGGATGTATGACTTTGTGGGAAGTCTATGTATTGTCAGATTTACTGTAGCCTTTGTTGAGGGTCGAGTGAGGTTTTCTTGAGCTGGGGGATTCTCGAATGTTGAGATCCTTTCGTTGATACAAGTCTTGGAGCGATCCCTCGAGCACCCTTAGATAGGCAGCTAGGATGTATTGACTGTGAGTTAGACAGTTGGGATTGCATCTTTGCTTTACTGCCGTTGAGGTATTTTCGCAGTCTATGCTTACAGGACAGTGACAGGACAGTGAGAGACAGTACAGGTGTAGGATAGGTTTACCCACAGCTTACAATGTTAGCACTAGAATGGTAACATGACACTTTTATGTCCTTGGACACTTTTGTGTCCTGTTAAGTGACCATTTTGCTTGAATTATTTGAAGAGTATGAAAATGAATTTCTAGGTGCTATATATCCACAAAGTTGCCTTATGAGCTGAAAAAAAATTAGCATTTTTTTTTTTAGTATCGATCTCACCATTAACCTTACTCTTGCACAACATTTTTGAACCTAAACTGGGTGAAAAAACGGGTCCTATTTTTGTCTTTTTTTCAATTTTTGGCAACTATACCACTCTAAACTTCATGTTTGTGAGGTTTAGATGGCTAGAGGTTAGGCCTTCATAGTTATCAACATGTTTGGATGCTTGTAGGGAGAGCTAAGTGTTAAATTGAAAGTTATGACCACTTTACAAGAATTGCATAATCCTGTTTTTTGGCCAAAATTAGCACTTTTATGATTTTTTGGGTGGCTTTCTTGATATCCAAATTCAATTTTGATTGTGTAAGTGTTATTTATAACACAAAGCTAATCTTCCTTGAGTTTTGGGGGACCTAATCTGCTATATAGCATAGTATATGATGATGGTTGAGTTTCTTTATTGCTGAAGAATACGATACATTTTAGAGTAGCAAGTATAACTTTCTCAATATTTCTAGTTTCTTAGGCCAATTGTGTGTATTTTGTAGGTAGTAACCATATCTAATCATAGACTACAAACTTGGCTAGATATTGAGTAGTTTCTATGGGTTTCTAGAGGTCATAATGCTAAACCCAGTTTTTTCATGTTTGCTGTATTTAGCACTTTATCATTGCCCCCAAGGTTCCAATTGTAAGAGATCCATTATCCTTTTGACATGCTCCATGGCTCCTTTTGAATCCAGAGGCCCAAAGGGAACTCATAAAACATGTATATAGTATCTGTATTGAGTGTGACTATAGAAACTTTGATGCAGAATGGCAAAAATGCAACTTTTTTGTACCTATTTTTTTTGCCCAAAAAAAAATTAGTGAGGTTAAAGCAACCATATGTTTTGGTCACCAACCCATTGAAGTTAACGGGGCATTTTATCTCATGTCCTACAAAAATCTCCAGTCTTATTTATATGCAATCAACCGTAAGAAATTGTTGTTTTGGGCAAAATGCACTGGTCCTTCAACTTTGGAGGCTCATTTTTCCATATGTAGTAGTTATTGAACTATAAGCTCATGCAAAGATTTTTCAAAATGAGTGGATCTACTATGGTTTTGGAATTTTTTCCCAAAACCCTGAAAGGACACTTTTATGTCCTGTTAGGTTACCATTCTAGTGTTAGAGAGACACTGGTTTTTTGAGCTGTTTTTGGTTTGTTTTTTAGTACACCAGAGCCATTTTACAAAAGAGACTCTGCCAAAATTTCTGCAGAATCTGAAGCTTTCTTGGTTCATTTGACAAGTTGATATTGGTTCAGAGGTCACAGTTTACAGGGGAAACTCTGCTGAATTTTTCCCGGGAAAGTAAACTATTGTGAAGCGTAGCTATGGCTGGATCACAGGACACTGCTCTTTACAATATGAAGAAGTTGGATGGAACCAATTTTCCATTGTGGAAGAAGCAGATTTGGCACGTGTTGGTACAAAAGAAGCAGATAAAACCTATAAAGCCTCAAGGGGATAAAACCAGAAGATATGGACGAAGATGAATGGAGCGAAATGGATGAATTGGCACTTTCTACCATTATGCTGACTTTGGCAGAAAGCGTTTACTTCAATGTAGCAGACGAGATCTCGGCTTATGAAGCATGGACAAAGCTGAGTGATCTTTATGAGAAGCAGAGTGCAGCTTCACAGGTATATTGGCTTAAGAAGCTTGTTGACTTGAAGATGAAAAAGGGACACCTATCTCCAATCATCTGAATGAATTCAACACCATCTACAGTCAGTTGTCAGCTCCAGGTGTCAAGTTTGATGAACCTGTTAGAGCTATGTTCTTATTGATCACATTACCGGAAAGTTGGGACACTTTTCGCACAGCTTTGAGTAATTCTGCACCTCCAGATGGTTTGACCATAGCAGGTGTAGAAGGCAGTCTGCTTACTGAAGAAACCAACAGAAAGACAATGGATAAAGGCAAAGAAACAGCCTTAGTTGTCAGGGGAAGAACCAAAGAAAAGGACAAAGGTGGAAAGAGGAATCAGCCTCGTAGCAAGTCCCGCAGTGCTAAAGGCAAGACTGACATAGAATGCTACCATTGTGGCAAGAAGGGTCACATGAAAAGAGATTGCAGAGAGAATGGAAAGCAGAAAAAGGCAAAGAGAAATCTGAAGACCATGGTGAGAAGAACAAGTCCTCAGTGAAGATTCAAGAAATAAATGTGACAAACATTGTTGCAGAGGATGACAGTCTAGTGTCAGGAGACATCTACTTCTTGAAGAATACAATGGACTCAGCTCTTCTTACAGCATCTGATGGAAATGCACTGAGTGACTGGATTATAGACTCAGGGGCATCACTTCATGTGTCTCCAAACAAGGGGTGGTTTACCTCTTATGTGACCACTAAAGATCATGTTTGGCTAGGCAATGGGCAGACATGTGAGATCTTAGGTGTTGGAGATGTTCAATTGAAGTTTCAGAATGGCTCTTCTTTCATGCTGAAGAATGTGAGACATGTTCACACTGAAGAATGTGAGACATGTTCCCACAATTACAAAGAGCTTGATCAGCACAGGTTTACTTGATGATGCTGGCTACGTCACCACTTTTGGACAGAACATGTGGAAGATATCCAAGGGTTCTATGATAGTAGCACGTGGAGTAAAGTCTGGAGGACTTTACATGATTTATGTATCAAATGTCTCTAAAAATGTAATCAATGTAACTGAGCAGCCGAACGTTTCTTTGTGGCATATCCGGTTAGGACATATGTCCAAGAAGGGAATGGAAATCTTTTCTTGTTCTGGTTATTTGCCTGGCTTTTCATTTAATGATTTTGAATTCTGTGAACATGGTCTGTATGGTAAGCAAACACAGCAGCCACATAAGCATAGAAGCAGTAGAAGAGATACACAGTTGGCTCTTGTTCATAGTGATCTGTGTGGACCTATGCCTAACCTATCTCTAGGGGGATCTTCTTACTTTATGACATTTATAGATGATTACTCAAGGAAAGTATGGGTTTAATTTCTTAAGCACAAGGATGAAGCGTTTAGTGTTTTCAAAACGTTTGTGACACTTGTGGAGAATCAGAGTGGCAAGAAGCTTAAATGCTTACGCACTGACAATGGTGGAGAGTATGTTTCAAAGGCCTTTCAGGACTTTTGTGAGTCAAAAGGTATAAAACGTGAACTTACTGCTCCTTACAATCCTCCTCAAAATGGTGTTGCTGAGAGGATGAATAGGACCATACAAGAGAAGGTCAGAAGTATGTTGTCTAATGCAAAGCTGCTCATCTTATAAATAGATCTCCTAGCAAGGTTTTGTAGAAGGATTCAGTGGCAGAGATGGTATGGTCAGGTAAGGTGCCCTCATACAAGCATCTTAGAGTCTTTGTCTGTGAGGCATATACTCACGTTCCAAAGGAATTTAGGAACAAACTTGAGCCAAAGAGTAGAAAGTGCATCTTTCTAGGCTATGGTAATTCTGGTGAGATGGGGTACAGACTTTGGGATCCTGAATCCAGAAAGGTTATCCGTAGCAATGATGTTCACTTTAATGAAGCCAAATATCATTCTAAACCAGAGAGGGTTGAGGAGATTAGAAGAGTTGTCTTCCAAGAAGATGGACCTACACGTGCAAGACAAAATGTCAGGGCTCAAGAGGATCAAGGACAAGATAGAGTCGAACCACAGGTTGTGGCTGAGCCTCAGCCACCTATTTTGCGTAAATCCAGACGAATCTATGAACTATGTCATGTTGACTGATTGCAATGAGCCTTCATGTTACAAGGAAGCAGTGCACATGAAGGACTCCAGGAATTGGCAATTGGCCATGCAGTCAAAGATGACAGCTCTGTATAAAAACCAGACATGGAAGCTAGTTAAATTACCACAGGGCAAAAAGGCTCTACCTTGTAAATGGGTTTACAGGTACAAGATCACCACTCATGATAGTCAGCCAAAGTACAAAGCAAGGCTTGTTGCGAAGGGCTTTAAGCAAGAACAAGGCATTGACTTTGATGAAGTCTTCTCTCCGGTGGTCAAGATGACTACATTGAGATGATTTCTTGCATTGGTTGCCATATTAGATTTGGTGTTGCACCAAATGGATGTCAAGACAACGTTCTTGCATGGTGATTTAGATGTGGAAATTTACATGCAGCAGCCAGAAGGGTTTGTTGAGAAAGGCAAGGAAGATTTGGTATGCCAGTTGTTAAAGAGTCTTTATGGCTTAAAACAATCACCGAGGGCATGGTACCATAAGTTCCACAAGTTTATGCTTTCTCAAGGCTACAAACGTAGTGAATTCGATCACTGTCTATATGCAAAGAAAGATAAGGATGGCAGTTGGCTGATCCTTATTTTGTATGTGGATGACATGTTGATTGCTGGCAAGCACTTGGAAGAAATTTCAGCTTTGAAGTCAAAGATGGCAAAATAGTTTGACATGAAAGACATGGGTGAGGCAAGTCATATACTTAGTATGCGCATTGAGAGAGACAGATCAAAGAAGTTGATTTGGTTATCTCAAACAGAGTATATTGACAAGGTTTTGCAACGTTTCAATATGGAGAAGGGAAAGTCATTGAGTGTTCCATTGCCACCATATGTGAAACTTAGCAAACAAGATTGTCCTATGTCTGAGGAAGAACAGGCTGAAATGGATAAGATTCCATATGCGTCTGCAGTGGGTAGTTTGATGTATGCAATGATTGCTACTCGCCCAGACATTGCATTTGCAGTGGGAGTAGTAAGTTGATACATGTCAAACCCATCCGAGATGCATGTGTTATATTGTGATATTCAGAGTGCTATACAATTGGCTTGCAATCCAGTTTATCACTCAAAGACAAATCATGTGGATGTGAAGTATCATTTCATCAGGGAAATGCTCGAGGATAAGCAAATTCAGCTTGTCAAAGTTCACACCACAGAAAATCCTGCTGATCTACTTACAAAAGGACTTCCCTCAGAGAGCTTTGCGCATTTTCGCAAGCAGTTAGGTGTAGGGTAGTACATCACTTCTCTACATCTCTTGTATATTAGCTTGTATAGTAGCTCCTCTCACACTTAAAGTACCACATTGGACTTTAAGTGGGAGGTTGTTGGGGTATAAAGCCCAATGTGGTCGCCCAGGTAAGTGGGCGGGCCGCCAGGTATGTACACATATTATTTTGTAAAAACCTAATAAGAACTCACTATGCTCTACACATTACAGTAGAGCGAGTTCACCATATCGTCGTGCTCTTCTTCTCGCACTCTCTCTCGTGTCGCATTTCCGCTCGTACTCCTTCACCTTCTCCTTGGTGCCAGTCATCCCCCATTTGTCAACAATAAAGGGGTTGTGAACCACTAAGTACATCACTCCCTCTCTATCAAAATATATATCTCTGTCATAATCCACATCTACAAGGTCTCTAAACTCGCTTGGTTTATTTTCCAACTTAGCATGGAAGTTGTTTCCTTAGCTATTTCAGTCATTAGGCTATATGATCTTTTTGATGAGGTGTTAGAAAGGCTTTCCTCTATAATGGCTTATAAAGGATGGAGTGGTCTTCGATTCATGCTACCTTCAGTTGAGTGATTTCTCACATGTTCTATGATGCTGGGATTCCTATTCTAGTACAATCTTCCTAATCGCAAATACATGAAGAATTGATATTGCAAAATCTAAACCGGGTTACCTTATTATCTATCATGTATTCCCCGTTCTAATATTACTTGTTGGGTAGTATTCTCTAACACTTGCAACCTATCAAAAAATGCTTGATAGCTGTGAGTTTACAGTCATTCCTATTAGTTCTAGCTTTCAATTGACAAAATTTAACTAGCTTTTCCAATACATCACAACTTTACTCACAACATCAACAATTCAAGTTCAATTTCAATTTTGAAAAAGCCACCAGGTTCCTATGGACTACCTCTTCTGTGGTCCAACTCTGCTTTTATTATGACTCAGAGCAACATGGATCGTGATCTATGTTGGGAATCCAAATTGACTTTTCTTGGTACTAGCTAATTTAGCATGATTAGTAGGTCCTCTGGTATCAATTTTTTTAAAATGGACCTCTAGATTGAAAATTAGGTCAATTTTGACACTTTACCAGAGTACTTGGCAATTTTTACATGGTAAGTCATTTTACATGGTGTATTCATTACAAGGGATTGTTTTTATTTAATAATGTGGATCGTTTACTCATGTGAACAGCATATCTTGTTTGCGCATGGTGCATTTTTTATGCACAAGTATGGATCGCTTGAAATTGTTAGCACTCAAGGCATGGAGAAGTCCCATTATCGAGGAAGGGGAGTGTAATTCAAAAATACTCGACATGGTGGTGGAATGGTGCAATCCAATTATTTGGAGGAGATGTTCAATTGGTTTTTGCGCACAACATTTGCTCGTAAGCTCACAATGGAGCGTGCGCAACAATCCAAGATTGCTATTGAAGTGTGGAAATGGAGTCATCAAGAGCATAGAAACAAGTGGCAAATGTCGCAAGGTCCCACCAAGCATGCTACATGGGGGCGATGTAGAGTGCGACAAGGATCAAAGTGGATACTGCGCAAGTCACTAAACGTGAACGCAGGGTCCAACTCTTAGCGACATGTTTATTTAAAAAATAATACTTTTTTTAAAAAAAATAGTGTGAACAAGGCCCTTTTTAAATGGGCCCTTATAAATATTGCATGCTCTCATAAACCACTCATTTCTTAAGAACAGGTGAGCTCTTACCAACGAAATGGCGCACACCAAACAAACCGCGAAAGAGCATCCGCCTGCCAACAAAAACACCCTCCAAGGATGTGAGAAGCCGTCATGGCTTAAAGGCACAAGAAAACGGCCACGAATGCTTGGCCGTTCCAGGAACTCATCTGGTAATGGGCATGGTGGTAGGGCATGAGAGTCATCGAGGACTATTGAATCTCTACCTCCTCAAGATATAACACCTAGAAGGAGAATGAAGCAACGTGCCTAGCGCTGGAGAGAAGAAGAGGGCCTACAAACAACAGAGTCCGATAGGGAGCAGCCGTAGCGCCACCAATCACTAGTAGAACCATCCAGGACTCGGGTGGTCCATACAGACACTGAATCACAGAGTGAGCCACCATGGCTGCAAGAAAAAATACCGTTGATGGGCGCTTTTCACAAGACAAGCTCCCATACCCCTCTTCTCTCGTCCCCACCCCATGAAAACCCCCTCTTAGGGAGGGAGTGATAAAAGACATTGGAAAAAGTAAGAAAAAAATGAAGTATGATTATGTAAATATATGAGAAAGGTAAAATAGGCCACCTCATGCCTGCGGGGCAGCCCATCCCCACCTTGCCTCCTTTTTCTTCACTGTTGCCCCGCCGTGTGTCCCTTTTCCTCTCCTCCACTCAAAAGGTCAACCCCCTCTCTCTTCCCCTTGTCCTTTCTCCTTTCTCTCTCCCCTCAAGCTACCCCACCTCTCACCAATAATGCATTCTAACTCACCAATACTGCACCCTAACTCACATGAAACTTACCCTATCTTCCAAAATAGTATACCCCACCCCCCCTTTCTCTCTCTTATCATATCCCATGACCCAAATACCCCCCCTCTCTCTAAAGGGCGCCATGTCTCTTGTCTTGTAGCTAAATAACCTCCCCCACACTCACACACACTCAGTTTCACTAAAAAAGGTGCCCACAGACCCATCCCCACCCGGTGGTTACCTGATTTTTCTTGTGTTCACACACATCTACACACAGATTCACCTTTGAACACACTCCTCTCTCTCCTCTCTTGTAATTACTCTATTCTCCATGTCACCTCTCACTTTTTTTTCATCAACCCATCTCTCTCTCTTAGTCTCTCTCTCATGAGACTGCTGTTCTGGCATATATACACACAGCCAGACAAGTGGGGCCCACAGTCACATGGCCTATGCAGATAATGATTTCTTCATTTCTAAATTCTAGAATTTCTCCCCCCCCTCCTCCCCTATATAAAGAGGGGTCACCATCACACAAAAACACACAACATCACCAAAGAACACACTATGCACTGTGTGTGCCTAGTGCACACACACACACACACACCCACACCATCACCATCACCGCAATCACCATGCTTGTCTTGAGCATGACCTCTACACCCTTGGCTATGGAAGATGAAGGGACAACTAAATGAAGGATGATGGCCATAATCCTCGTGCGAGTCTTCGCCATCAACTCCCACCTATCCGCCATGTGCTCTACCACTCTCTCCCTTCTCATTCCCCTACCCTATGCTCCCCATTTCATCGCCTAATTCTCTAAATAAAGCTTGAGGTTTTGTGAGTATTTTTTCTTGCAATGTTTTGCCCATGTGAGGTGTGCGGAATCGCCACCTAGTCTTGTGTTTTGGAGTGAGCTTGTGTATGTGTGAAGGGTGTGCGGATTCGCCATCCTTTTGTGATGCCTAAGTACTAAGCCGCTATACCCCCTCCCTCAGTCTCTCTGTCTCTCTCTCACTTGATCTCATTCCGTTTCCTTTTCATCATTACTCCCAAGCATCCATCTCTCTTGGATGAAAACTTTGTTATGGTGGTGTGTTGTTTGCGTCCTAGCCGTTGAAGCTAGGTGGTGCCCCCTGTTTGCTTTACCATCACAGGCTTGAGGCGCGCCATTCGGTCCCCGGTGTTTTAGAGGCCGTCGGGGTTCAGGGTTCGCTTTGCTCCCGTCATTTGGTGCCCCCACTGAGGATCTTTTCATGAAACTCTTCAGTTTACAAGACTGAAACCCTTAAACTATTGTGAATGGATGAATGGCTAGAAGGATTTGCTAATTGGACGACAGAAGAAGAAGAGCTCCAAGCACAACTAGACGAACTCCGCATCTCCATCGAAGCTCGAGTGCCAGGCGTAACGATAATTGATTTTCAGTGGGAGAGTCAACCAACGCCCCAAACCCAGTGGATATACATAGGCCAAGTGCCAAGAAGAAGAAGGAGAAGGTCGAAACCATGTCCGCAACCTACAACCAACCCACAACAACAAAATGGAAGGAGTTCTACACAATAGAGAATCAACACTATTCTACTTTGAGAATCGGGTTACTCAAGTCACCGAGGTAATTTTCACAGTCAGTTTTCAAGTCGCACCTGATGCTGCAGCACAGATAACGGAAGCATTGGCTCACACTCTCACTAGAGAAACTAGGGATCTACTGAGTTTGTTTCAGGAAAGAACACCACCCTCTCCCACAAGCTTGGACAGTGACTAAGCACCTCTAAGCTTCACATGAATCAGTACAACCTCCCTCAAGACAGATCACACATACCAACACGTGTACGCTCAATCAAGGTAATACTGGATTTGAAGGCTCACTACCAGCACGTCATTGACACCATGCCGGGTGGGGAGCGGTTTTTGGAGGTTCTGGCATCAGATCAACCATTTGTCTTACCTTTGGTACAAGGCAATGTACCGTTTGAAGTTTTAATCTATGTCCTAGTATAAGAGGGTATACACGCCTCCTTGTAAAGAAGAAAAAAACTTTTGCAAGTTAAGAAGTGTGTCTTTCTAGCTCTCTCTCAGTAATCATGGCAAGTGTAGCATTTCCAACATTTAAAGGAAAGAAGGGGGAGGATTTGGTAACAGACTTCCTAGATGACTTTGAAGTAGCATGTGTAGTGAGGAACAAAGATACGGATGAATCCCGGGTTAGAATCTTTAAGCATCTCATGAAGCTAGAAGCTAGATCATGGTACAATGCACTTCCACAAGCAACCAAGGATGACTGGGAACCCTTAAAAACCGCTTTTAAGAGGCGCTTTGGGGGAGGTACCACTTCAGAAAAGTTGTGGGACAAGTTGAGAGACTTGAAGCAGGAGGGTCTTTTAGAATATGCCACCTATGAGTCCAAATTTGTGGATTTGTGGGAACGGTGGGTTGAGTCACTGGCTAGGGGGGAAGCTGCACCCGATTTCCTAAAAAAAGATCGGTTCACGCATGGCTTATGGCCGCTTCTCAAGGAGAAGGTGAAAGGTAGATTCCCGGCTACGTACG
The DNA here is from genome assembly GCF_014529385.1 of Adiantum capillus-veneris. Classification (NCBI taxonomy): domain Eukaryota; kingdom Viridiplantae; phylum Streptophyta; class Polypodiopsida; order Polypodiales; family Pteridaceae; genus Adiantum; species Adiantum capillus-veneris. Next base: position 106,186,464 of record NC_140954.1, on the reverse strand, counting down.
AGTTAGCCGTTGAGATTGCTCGCCTTAAAGACAAGAAGCTGCGAATGAAAGCCAAAGAAACCGAGTCAACAGAATCAGGAACATCGCGTCGACCAGCAACTACGACAACCACCATTCCACCACCACCACCGGCTCTTGGGGTAAGAGATGACCAACAAGATATGTTGGCCCATATTACTTACCAACTGCAGAATTTGTCTGTCCACTTAATACAACAAGGGAGGAGTCAAGAAAGAGATCAAGACCCTGGAAGAGCACGATGACAAAACAGGGAGTATCATTGCTACAACTGCGGAGAAGACGGTCACGGTATGTACTACTGTCCCAAACCACGACAAAACTATAATAGAGGAGGTAGGAGGAACCAATTGTCACCCCCTAGAGAAAGAACACCCCCACCCCGAGCACCACCCCCACCAACACAAATTCTACGTCCACCCCAGACACCACTACAAGCATCCATCCCACCTCTTCCACCAGCCCCACCACCTAATCGCCCTGTAAACATCATAAGGCTAGAAGAGAAAGGAAAAGCCATAGTAGTGGATCCACCCAGAGCAAAGGAGAGGGACAAGGGTAAGGAGAAGGTAACCTTTTTAGAACCACTTGCAGCCATGACTGTGAAAAGAGCTAGGAGGGAGAAAGCTACACAATCAGATGATGAGAGAAGCATGAGAGGAGAAACTAGCAAGAGGCCATCCAAGCCACGACGGAAATTGGGCATCACTGACTTCCAGCTAGGGGAAAGTTCTAAGCCCTATGATCTAGCATTGGATGTGGCAGAGCAAGGACCGAAGATTACATGGCCACAACTGCTACATCTTGCACCAAAAGTAAGGCGACAATGGTCTAAAATGGTAAGTACAAAACACTCCAAAACAAAGGTAGCCGGAGCAATTTCGGGATGCAACATGGATGACATCCTTCCAATTGTCGACGTAAACATAAAAGGAAAGAGGGTTGGAAACACCTACATTGATGGAGGTGCACAAATTTGTGTAATGAGCGAAGCTATGATGCTTCAATTAGGGCTCGAGCTTGACAGGCCTTCTCCATGCAAGGCAAAGATGGCAAACAACGCAAAAGTAAAGTGTGTGGGTGTGGTAAGTGCCGTGAAAATCAAAGCTTTCAACACTGAGGTAGAGGTAGGGCTATCCACTAATTTTGGGAAGGCCATGGTTGATGGCCATGAAGGCAAAACAGGAATGGGGTACTGGCCTTCTATGCATGACCGGTAAGAAAGGAGAGACAATCTACTACGACATGAGGATTGGCAAGCAGAAGCAAATGAATCTGGAAACATCGGCAGATGAAACCACTAGCGAATCTTCCAGTTCTGAGGAGGAGACCACATCCACCGACGAAAGTGACAGTTCCATTGATGTGATGGGTATCATTATGAAGGATCCACAAAGGGTAAGCACAACTGGTGATCCATCACCAAAAGGGAAACCCAATGAAGAGGAGAGAAAATCACCTGGCCTAGGAGGAAGTAGGTTGAAGGGTATGTTGTCTACGGAATTAACACTTGATGAGAAAGATAGTTTTTTGCAAATGTTGATGGGATTTCCTAACCTGTTCATTGACAACTATGAAAGAATCATAGGAATTACAGTGGTGGAACATCATATTAAGCTGAAGGAAGGGGTAAAACGAGTTGTGCAAAAGCTACGACGATTGGGGGTCATACAAGAAAAGGCACTCTTGGCCGAGGTAAGGAAACTGCTGGAGGCGGGATTCATCTATCCTGTAGAAAACTCAGAATGGGTGTCACCCGTAGTGGTGACGCCTAAAAAGAATGGTAAGTGGAGGGTGTGTGTTGACTACAAACCACTAAATGCAGCTACAAAGAGAGACCACTTTCCTCTCCCTTTCTTGGATGAAATTCTGAATGAAGTAGCGGGTTTTGAATGCTATACCGTCTGTGATGGTTATTCTGGATACTTTCAAATATGCATAGCCTTGGAAGATCAGCTAAAAACCACTTTTATCACGCCATGGGGTTGTTTTGCATACAGGGTTATGCCATTTGGTCTCACAAATGCACCTGCCACATTCCAAAGATATGTCACATATGTTTTTCAACCGTTCTTTGGAACATCCATAAGAGTGTTCATTGATGATTTTTGTATATATAGCTCCCGTATTTCACATTTAGAAAAGGTAACTGAAGGTTTGGCCAGGTTGCAGAGCCTAGGTGGGCAATTAAATGTGGATAAATGCCACATTGGGGAGAGTAAAGTCATTCTACTAGGCCATGAAATTTCAGCAACAGGTATCAACGCCGACCCAAGTAAGGTGTCCGCACTCATAGCCCTACCTTCACCAACGACCGCACGTCAACTGGTCTCTTTTCTACAGAAGGTGAGGTACTTAAGTAGATTCATACATCTACTATCACAACTTGTTCTACCACTGCAACAACTCACTCAAAGATCAACTTTCACTTGGGACGAGGAAAGCGAACATCACTACAACAAGGTAAAGGAGGTCTTAGACACTCTACCAACTATCTCACCACCTAAGTGGGATGAAAAATTCTATGTCACCTCAAGTGTTGGTGATGACTCATTGGGGGCTGTGCTAATCCAAAAGGATACGACGACATCTTTCATGAGGCCAATCTACTTCTCTAGTCGAATGATGACAGCAGGAGAGAAAGGTTTCACCCATGTGGAACACTTAGTCCTAGCTCTTAGATTTGCAACTACAAAGTTTAGGTCATATTTGCTGCCTAAGCAATTTGTGATTCTAACCACGAATGAAATATTTCCCTATGTTGTACAACACATGGATGTGTCTGCTAGAATTACTAAATGGCTAGTTCGTCTGCAAGAGTTTGACTACACGGTACAGGTAGAAAGCACGACAAGGGCAAGTTTGGGGGGACTCATGACCTACCAAGTCTTTGAAAGGAAGGAGAAGCAATCTAAGGAAGGAGAAGTCCGATTACCTCCAGTACCACCGATGGTAGAAGGAGCATACTCTCTCTACTTTGATGGAGCCTACAAGTGAGCGTCCGACAAAGCAGCTGCAAGCATAGTGGTCTTTGATGACAAAGGGACAAAGGTATTTTCGTTGGGCCAATTGTTAGATTCACATTCTAACAATGAAGCTGAGTATGCAGCACTAACCAAGGGTCTACAATGGTGCGTCTCGCAAGGTGTACAACGCCTTAATGTATTTGGGGATGCTCTACTTCTGGTAAGGCAAGTAAATGGAGCATGGACATGCAAGAATCCTAGTTTAAGGACTCACTTAAGTGGTGTAAAAACCTTGTTGGGTAAGTTTGAAGAAGTTCAAATACACCATATCCCAAGGGCTCAAAACCAAGAAGCAGATGCCCTAGCAAGTGAAAGACTACAGGAAGTGGTGGTTGGAGCAATAAAACTAAAGCTCCCTCTATTTCAAGGAAGTGATGCCTTGCCTGACATCATGCATTTTTTGGAAACAGGGGAATGCCCATCAGATTTAACAAAGGGACAGAAGCAATGGCTGACGCGGAAGGCCACAAGGTATCGACTCATCAATGACGGTTTGTACTGTAAGGGTAAGGACCAAATACTCAGGAAGGTCCCTCTCTCTCAGGAAATCACGGGAGTAATTGCTAGCTGTCACGACGGGGTTTGTGGTGGTCACTTTGCCCTAGACATAACAAGTAGGAAAATCTTGCAGGCAGGCTTCATATGGCCTAGCCTCAACCGTGATGTACACCACTGGTGCAAAACATGTAAGTTGTGTCAAAAGGCCAGCACTAGGTCACTTATGCCTGAACCACAGACACCTATTCTCTCATATGGCCCATTTGAAAAATGGGGTATCGATGCCATTGAGCCATTACCTAGGGCCAACTCAGGAAAATTCTACATTATCATGGGGGTCGACTACATGACTAGATGGGCAGAGGCTACAGCCACCACTAGAATCACAGTGGTAGAGGTAGCTAAATTTATCTACGAGCACATATGCTGTAGGTTTGGCACACCTTTAGAGATCATCTCTGATAGAGGGCCAGGTTTCATAGCAGACTTGGTAGGAGAATTAATGCAGAAACTGGGCATTACAAGGAGGCACTCTTCACCATATTACCCTCAATGTAATGGCCTAGTTGAAAAGGTAAATGGAATGGTTTCTAAAATTATTACCAAGCAGGTAAACAATCATCCTGGAGACTGGGATAAGTATCTACTACCAGCTTTATGGGTCTACAGAACTTCATTTCGTACATCCTTGGGATTCACACCGTATCATCTAGTATTTGGTAAGGAAGCAATCTTGTCCATTGAAGTGCAACTACAAAGTCTCAGAGTAATGGCAAGCCAGCTTCAACAGCCCAACATGCATTTGAGAGATCACATCATCAACTTGGAAAGACTGCAGCTGGACAGAGAAGAAGCAATAAATTATTATGTAGCACAAGTAGAGCATAGACGGCTTAGCTTTAACGAGCATCTCCGGAAAAAAGAATTGAAGAAAGGAATGTTGGTGCTCCGCTACGACAATCGCTTCGACACTCGCAAGGATAAGAAACTCCTACTCCGATGGGAAGGTCCTTTCATCGTCAGGAAAAAGTATGCCAATGGAAGCTACCAGCTTATGGAGGCTGATGGAAAACTTCATAAAACCAGGGTAAATGGTTGGCGACTTACACCTTATTTTCTTCGATTTGACCAGGCTCCACCTATTGACATTCCAGATGAGGACACACCATCAGCCGCCACCTCCGACGATAATGATCAAACAGATGAGCTAGAGACATGAATGCCTCTAGCCAAAAGGGGAGGGCTAATGATGGGGGCTTTTCACAAGCCAAGCTCCCATACCCCTCTTCTCTCGTCCCCACCCCATGAAAACCCCCTCTTAGGGAGGGAGTGATAAAAGACATTGGAAAAAGTAAGAAAAAAATGAAGTATGATTATGTAAATATATGAGAAAGGTAAAATAGGCCACCTCATGCGTGCAGGGCAGCCCATTCCCACCTTGCCTCCTTTTTCTTCACTGTTGCCCCGCCGTGTGTCCCTTTTCCTCTCCTCCACTCAAAAGGTCAACCCCCTCTCTCTTCCCCTTGTCCTTTCTCCTTTCTCTCTCCCCTCAAGCTACCCCACCTCTCACCAATAATGCATTCTAACTCACCAATAATGCACCCTAACTCACATGAAACTTACCCTATCTTCCAAAATAGTATACCCCACCCCCCCTTTCTCTCTCCTATCATATCCCATGACCCAAATACCCCCCCCTCTCTCTAAAGGGTGCCATGTCTCTTGTCTTGTAGCTAAATAACCTCCCCCACACTCACACACACTTAGTTTCACTAAAAAAGGTGCCCACAAACCCATCCCCACCCGGTGGTTACCTGATTTTTCTTGTGTTCACACACATATGCACACAGATTCACCTCTGAATACACTCCTCTCTCTCCCCTCTTGTAATTACTCTATTCTCCATGTCACCTCTCACTTTTTTTTCATCAACCCATCTCTCTCTCTTAGTCTCTCTCTCATGAGACTGCTGTTCTGGCACATATACACAAAGCCAGACAAGTGGGGCCCACAGTCACATGGCCTATGTAGATAATGATTTCTTCATTTCTAAATTCTAGAATTTCTCCCCCCCCCCCTCCTCCCCTATATAAAGAGGGGTCACCATCACACGAAAACACACAACATCACCAAAGAACACACTATGCACTGTGTGTGTCTAGTGCGCACACACACACACACACACCCACACCATCACCATCACCGCAATCACCATGCTTGTCTTGAGCATGACCTCTACACCCTTGGCTATGGAAGATGAAGGGACAACTAAATGAAGGATGATGGCCATAATCCTCGTGCGAGTCTTCGCCATCAACTCCCACCTATCCGCCATGTTCTCTACCACTCTCTCCCTTCTCATTCCCCTACCCTATGCTCCCCATTTCATCGCCTAATTCTCTAAATAAAGCTTGAGGTTTTGTGAGTATGTTTTCTTGCAATGTTTTGCCCATGTGAGGTGTGCGGAATCGCCACCTAGTCTTGTGTTTTGGAGTGAGCTTGTGTATGTGTGAAGGGTGTGCGGATTCGCCATCCTTTTGTGATGCCTAAGTTTTAAGCCGTTATACCCCCTCCCTCACTCTCTCTCTCTCTCTCTCTCTCTCTCTCTCTCTCTCTCACTTGATCTCATTCCCTTTCCTTTTCATCATTACTCCCAAGCATCCATCTCTCTTGGATGAAAACTTTGTTATGGTGGTGTGTTGTTTGCGTCCTAGCCGTTGAAGCTAGGTGGTGCCCCCTGTTTGCTTTACCATCACAGGCTCGAGGCGCGCCATTCGGTCCCCGGTGTTTTAGAGGCCGTCGGGGTTCGGGGTTCTCTTTGCTCCCGTCACCGCGCACACATCGGGTGGCCGTTGGGAGGAAGACATTGCCTGGAGGCCAGGGAGATCTCCCCACATGACAAGATTGGCAACCAAGGGAAGAGGAAGAATCAGAAGAGGTTGCAAAACCAGCCCCTAAGCATGTAAACAGGCGCAAGTCTAAGTTTTTCAAGAAGCCTAAACGCCGCCTGTAGACGGCTGGAGAGTCACCATGTGGGAACGTGTTCTTAGAAGATGGGCAGCGAATCACTTAGTAATTACTAGAGTAATTACTACAGTAAAACCGAAGCATATAAATAGAGCCCATTACATTGATATGGGGGGGCAATTGTAATCACTTGTATTAGCGCTTTGGGCTATAATTGCACTTGAGCATCAGTGATAGTATTGTTGGCTATACTTTTTCTCTGTAATCATATTCGTTGTAATCTCAATCATGGTATATATTCAGTGATACTTACTTCTCAACAGTCTTCTGAATCTGAGTGTGAATCTAAACTTTATTCCAGTCTATAAGTCTGATTCTCATTTCAGTATCCACATTTCAGTCTAGTCTCTGATTTCTGTCTAGTCTGATGTCTGAAATCTTTCTACACGAGTAGTTGAAATCCTTCAACACTAGAATTAGCTGTCTCAAGAGATCAGCTCCAATTCCATTTTGGCGATCACGGTGGCTTGAGCTGAAGCTCGTGGACTAAAAGACTCTTCTCCCATTTGAAGTTTTCAACAATGGCACCAAAATCCAATTGTGGCCGGAAATCTACCAATCGTGTGGACCCCATTCCTGAGGAGTCAGGAAGAGAGTCTGACCCCAAGCAAGAGAAAATGACTGACATTGAGGCTCAGGAGGAGCATAGTCAGGCTGATGAGGCGCAGGACTCACAGCACTCCAGTCATTCTCGACGCAGACGGGCAGAACAGGAAGCACGAAAGGCAAAGAGTTCCAAGAGTTCTCAGTCTCTCCAGAAAGATGCGCATATCAAAGGCACAAAGGGAAGTCACCATACTTCTAGCAGACAAAACAGAGAAGATACTGATATAGAGAGAGAGAGACAAAGATTGATTGGGATGCTGACACTGATAATTGCAAGAAGTCTCCCAAGCGTCAGTGTGAAGCCAAGAAGAGAACTGGTGGGACCAGCAGTAATCGAAATGATTACACCGCTTTTGTGAAGATTTCCTTTCCCATATTCAAAGGAGGGAAAAAGCATGATCCTGATGTTCACATACAAGCTTTCGAGCAGTATGCTGAACTAAAAAACATTGATGAAGATGATTGGGGGGAATACTTTCCACAAACCTTGAAGGAAGCAGCAAGGAAATGGTATTACCATTACCCTGCATGCCAGCTGAGATCATATAATAAATTACTTAAGGACTTCAGGTTGGAATATTCCGACAATCGAGGAGATGAGGATATTCTCTGTGAATTGGATCAGATCAAACAGAGGAATTTGTCAGTCCGCAGCTATGTCGAAAAGATCAAAGAACTGACCAGACAGTTGCAAGAACCACCGTCTGAGAAGAGATTGAGGGCATGGTTTCTGAATGGGTTCAGAAGCAAAAAGCCGAGAGAACAAGAAGTACCAGCCCCTACAAAGAAATTCAATGATCTGGTCCAATGAGCATTAAAACTGGAATAGCAGGCTAAGAAAGAAAAGAGCCACAAGAAGAGAAGGACCAGTAGCAGTAGTTCGGCTACTAAAGCATCTGATTCCAGTGCAACATCCAATAGCTCCGAGAGCAACTCCAATGAATGGACAAAGGAAAAAATAAAGAAAGGATCATGGACCAAGAAAATTGAAGAAATGGCTAGGTAGATTGCAGAGATTAGCCATACAAGACAGCCAGTCCGGAAGATGAATACTTGGTGTTCAAGATGTAAATCCAAGGACCACATTTCCACGGAATGCCCACAATGTACCTACTGCACAGCCTTCGGTCACCTATGGAATAATTGTGGCATCCGAATTCACCATTTTAAGAAAGGAAAGGATCTATCAGTAGTTGCCTACACTGAACCAGTAAAGGTAGAGCCAATTAAAGTATCACAAGAAGAGGGACCAAGTACCAGTGGTACTGGTCAAGGACGTGGCAGCTACTAACAAGGAATGGGCAGAGGAAGAGGAAGAGGAAACTTCCAGACCAGGAGCATGAATTGCTACACCTGTGGGAAGTATGGTCATTTTGCATCCCAATGTCCAGATGCGCCAGTAAAGACTGCTACTGAGGCTAAGGCACCAGAGCCAGTCCCAGTCATAGTAGTTACCAGGAGCAAGGGAGTGATCATTGAAGAAATTCCAGACATTTCAGAAGTACCAGCTAATCCTAACAGCAGCAAGTGGGCCCAACAAAGGGATGTTTGGAAGGCCAAAGGTAAAGAAAAGGTGGTAGATGAGTGGCAAGAGCAGCGGGAACTAGCAGCTAAAATCACAGAGGATTTAGCTAAGAAGCTGCCAGAGCAGCCGAAAAGTTCCAAGGCTAGAGTCATTCAGAAGATACCAGCCCAATCGACTGATAAAGATCAGTCAGTACCGGCCATGACAGAGACCATGCTGGCTGTAGTACATGGACTAGCTGATGAAATGGGAGTGGAAGGAAAGAGTAGTACTGATAAAGAAGAATGGCAGAGTGAAGACACTTGTTCTTCAAGCTCTGACAATCAGTCTGACCAGGAGTGAGAGGAAATTCAGGTGAAAATTTGTGATAGAATCCAAAAGCTGACTGTAGAGCTGGAGGATATAACAAAGACCTTACCTGAGGTGGCCAACTTTATCAGACAACGCAGGAAGAATGAGGCAGAGGCCAGAACAATGGACCTGACGGCTGTCCGAGATGATGAAGTTCCACTTATTCAGGTAGATTACAAGGTCAGGAAGCAGTGGGAACCTCTCTCAAGCGTCATACTGGATGGAGGAGCAGGAGTCAACATAATGGGAGCCCATCTTCAGCAAAGAGTGGGTGTCACTAACATGAAACCAGCACCATTCAAAGTAAGAATGGCGGATCATCGAGTCGCACAAGCGACGGGCATGATTGAAAACATGCAGATAAGAGTTGGGAGGGAAAAATTCAAAACTCAAAACTAGTTTCCTAGTTTTGGATGTACAGGGAGCATATGGAATGCTATTAGGACGCCCATGGTTAAGAACAGCACATGCTGTTCATGACTACGCAAACCAGACCTTAACCATAGAAGGGGCTAGTGGCAGAATCAAAATCCAGACCAACAACACCAAGAGCTAGAAAAAGGAACTAAGGCCGAAGGAGTTGTGTCAGAAATACCGAGCTAAGAAAATTGAGTGAATGCTAGCAGCAATGAACATCTTTCCTTTGGCAGAAATTGATTTGAATGCAGTCCTACTAAACAAAGAACAAGCTGACAAGCAGAAGAGACAATTCCCTGATCAGTTTATTGAAGTCAATACAGGGGAAAGAACCGTTCAGCTAACTTGGAAGAATGGAGGAACCAGCTGATACTGGTAAAATAGAAGAATCAATATATTCTGAAGAGTATCCACTGAATCAGAATAATGATTCAGAGATGAATGGACCTTCTTGGAACTACGCTAAAGACTCGACCAAACGAAAAGGAGGAGGACCAAATTGGTTGCTTCCAGATGATCAGGAAGTAGAGGAGTGGAACTTGGGATCAGAGGAAAATCCCAGAATGATCAAAGTCAACAAGCACCTGAAACTGGCAATGAAGGAAAAGGCAAGGAAAATGATCCAGAACTATAAAGATGTATTTTCCTGGGAACATACAGATTTGAAGGGAGTAGATCCTGAAGTTTGTCAACACCGAATACCACTGAAACCAAAAGCTAGACCAGTTAGATTGCAAAGATACCGGATGAACCCTAACTATGCAAAGAAGGTCAAGGAGGAGATTGATAACCTTCTCAAGGCTGGGTTCATTATAGAGGTAGCAAGTAGTGATTGGTTATTTCCAATAGTCGTCGTTCCTAAGAATAATGGGAAATTAAGGGTTTGTGTCGACTATAGGAAACTAAATGCCCAAACCATTAAGGATCCATTTCCCTTACCTTTTATTGATATGTTGCTTGATGAGATTGCAGGATATGAGATGTATAGCTTCATGGATGGTTATAGCGGCTATAACCAGTTACAGATTGCTCCTGAAGATAGGGCCAAGACCACTTTCATCACTGAGTGGGGAGAATTCATGTATCTAGTGATGCCTTTTGGCCTGTGCAATGCACCATCTACTTTTCAGCGGTGTATGATGGAGATGTTTAATGAATTTCTTCATCAATTCCTCACCATTTTCATGGATGACTTCACTGTCTATTCACCTGAGGAACAACACCTTCTATTCCTAGAGATGGTTTTTAAACGCTGTCAGGCGAAAAGGATTTGCTTGAATCCTTTTAAATTAGTATTTTTGGTTTGGAAGGGACAGCTACTGGGACATGTGGTTTTCGGCAATGGAATAGAAATGGCTAATGACAAAATACAATGTGTCCAGCAAGCTAAAGCTGTAATAGGCGTGGCTGCCTATTACGAGACTCTGCTCACAGAAATGCAAGAGAGATAAGCACAGCACAGCATTAGAGAGAGAGAGAATAAGAATACATCAGATTCCATAGCCTTTGATTATGAGAAAGCCCGATACAGCGTACAAAGGAAACCCTTCCTTATGTAGAAATAAGGAGCACCCTTTCATATCTCCGTAGCCCTTCCTGATTATGCCTCTTGAGATCCCCTCCTTCTAAGGGCTTATTCCCACATGAAGGTACATGACAACATGCCGGACACTCCCAATGTGATTAATGTGGTCATGTGCAGCCATGTGCGGTCCGGGCACATCATTCAAAGCTATCGATATGGTGTGCGGGCCAGGACACCACAAAAGAATATCATGCTTGCGGTGTCTGTTGTGCGGGCAATATCACCGAGGATCATGCTAGGCGGCTTGCTGTGCGGTGCCAACATCCTCCGCCAGGTTGATGACAATGGCCACCCCATGTCATGCATTAGCGGTGCCCGCCAGCCCGTAACCATCCCTGTGCAGCGCCCCTTTCTTTGCTACAAGTGCTCTCTCTCCTTCTCACTCCGCTCGCCACCAGTAGCGCCACTGCCAGAATGGAGGATGCAATCCATGGTATGCAGTGTTCTATAGCCCACCTCGTTCGGGAGGCAGATTAGATATGAACGCTGATGGTGCAAAGGATAGGGCAGCTAAGTATGTTGACAACACTGTAGACTTGTTCGAGATTGCTGCAAAGACTCCCAAGGAGAAGAGCAAAGAAACCGCAGAGAGTGTGAAGGTGACTGCGGATAGCCTGAAACTCAACGGAAAGAATGCCACAAACTCCGCAAATGAGGCATCTGAAGATACCGCAAAGAGTGCAAAAGAGCATGGCGAGCACGTGCACTTGAAGGGGAGTGTTGAAGAGTGATTAGAAGATGCTAAGGAAGACATCCATGTTGTCCTGTGTAGTCAACACTGCAATCCTCGTCATCTCCAACTCAACGCAGCAATGATCTGGAGAGAGTCATATTGGGGCCATGCATAACGTCCCCGCATGCTGGAAGAACCCCGCAATCAATGCCGACCAAGAGATCAACATCCCATGTAGGAAACTCATTGAGCACTTTCTGTGCCGCAATCAAGAGAATGGCCACATCTCTGTGAAGCATCCCCTCGCGCCTCTCTCTCCTTCAGAATGATTAATGGTCTTTGAAGGTGCAGCATCCCCTCTCTCTCTCTCTCTCTTCTCTTCAGATCTGCGTACTATATTGGACGGCATCCCCCCCTTTGACAGTGGCGCTTCCTCTCGCATCAGAACAATTAATGGTCTTTGAATCGCTTGCTCCCTTAGATTGTTATGATTCCTTTTCAATAGCCGTGTGCTCGAGCCAATCGAATCTGCAATCCAACCTGCAACAATTTTGCTTGCCTGCAATGTCCAACAACATTGTAAGGAAACTGCTTCGAGCTCTGGCATGTTCTTTCTACACCTTCTTGGCTGAACAGCGCCCTTCCTGTTCTTTCCACACTCGCTGGCAGCACTCCAGGCAGCCCCTTCATGTCGCCTTCTTTCTTGCTCTTGGAATAGTAGCCAGCACTTCTTCTCTCTGTGCTCCCTCTACTTTGTCGGCACCTTTGATGCCATTTCCATGTTTGCATCGCCTTCTCAGCCCTGCTCTATAACAGCAAGCCAATAATTGAAATCTCAGGATAGCACCAACATCTGTTGCTCGCCTCCTACATTTCCCATGTTTTCTCCTTCTTGGCGGCTCCTTGTAGACCCCAACCAATCCCACTGTCTCACATTGGACAGCAATCTGCAACCGCTCTTGATCCCCTCGTGGCGCAACCCACAGGAATTCATGCACGAGGAAAGAGGGAGAGGAAGGGCTCGCTTGAGAAGGGCAGAAAAGTTCGTTTGGTTGTTTTGCAGGCGATGGTGATGCGGCTTTAGCACAGCAGCGCTCATGGCCATGGCCGGCAACCCTTTTCCGCTTCATACGACAAGGAAAAAGGCAGTTTGCCCCCAACGCCTTCCTGCTTGCAGCCAGCATTTGGTTCAGAATTGTGGCGTCAGTAGTTGGAAACACCTCCTGCGTCAACAAAGGGGAGTCCGTTCCGCACGTGGTCGCCAAGTGTAATAGGCGTGGCTGCCTATTACGAGACTGTGCTCATAGAAATTCAAGAGAGATAAGCACCGCACAGCATTAGAGAGAGAGAGAATAAGAATACATCAGATTCCATAGCCTTTGATTATGAGAAAGCCCGATACAGCGTACAAAGGAAACCCTTCCTTATGTAGAAATAACGAGCACCCTTTCATATCTCCGTAGCCCTTCCTGATTATGCCTCTTGAGATCCCCTCCTTCTAAGGGCTTATTCCCACATGAAGGTACACGACGACATGCCGGACACTCCCAATGTGATTAATGCGGTCATGTGCAGCCATGTGCGGTCCGGGCACATACAAAAGCACCTAGAACTGCTTCTGAGTTGAGTTCTTTCTTGGGGTATGTGAATTTTTATAGAAGATTTGTACACAAGTTTGCTTCTCAAGCAGTACCACTATATGAGCTTACAAAGAAGACCAGTAAGTTCAATTGGACTGTTGAGTGTGAGGAGAGTTTCCAGAATTTGAAAAAAGCCATTACCAGTAAACCAGTCCTAAGGCAGCCGAATTGGGATATAATCTTTCATGTACATGTAGATGCTTCAGGATTGGCAATGGGGGAAATATTAGCTCAGTCAGATGGCAGAATAGACTATCCGGTCTATTTTGCTAGTCGCAGATTCAGTCAGGCTGAACAAGGATACACGACTACTGAAAGAGAAGCCCTCGGAATGGTTTTTAGCGCTACAAAGTTCAGGCATTACCTATACGGGAAGTTATTTCATTTTTATGTGGATCATCAAGCTCTTCTGTTTTTGATTAACAAAGTCATTATTCAAGGCAGGCTGATAAGATGGATGATGTTCCTTATGGAATTTGAATTCAGAATTTTCCATAAGCCTAGCCGAAACCACTGTGGAGCTGTCTTTCTTTCCAGAAGTACAGAAGGATATTCAGAATCACCTCTAAGAGATGAACCAGTGGATGCTGATTTATTTCAGTTAGAAGCAGAAGAATCAGTGGATCCTAAATGGTATGGTATTTATCAATTCCTTTCCCAAGGTGCCTTTCCAGAGGATTGGAAACAGAATCCGAAGAAGGCTCTGATCATAAAAAGCCTGAAATTTACCATCATTGGGGGAGTACTTTATCGATCGGGTGTGGATGGTATACTTCGGAGATGTGTCCCTATGGAGAGAAGAATGCAAGTTATCTCAGAAGCGCATAATGGAGAGTCTGGGGGACACTTTTCCAACGAAGTGACCTACAAGAAGATTCTGCAAGCAGGTATGTGGTGGCAAACAATGATTGCTGATGTCAGAAGCTTTTGTAAAACTCGTGACATATGCCAAAGAATGGGCCGACCAACAGTTGCAGACATGACTCCCTTAATGCCAATTCAACCATTGGGAGTATTCATGAAATGGGGACTGGATTTTATGGGACCTTTTAAGAAGGTGACTCCCATGCAGGAAGAACAAGTACATCGTGATGGCTACTTGTTATGTTACCAAGTGGGTTGAAGCTAAAGCTCTTCCTGACAATACAGCCAAGTCAACTGCAAGGTTTCTGTTTGAGAATATTGTCTGCCGATATGGATGTCCAGTGGAAATTGTGACCGATCAAGGGACACATTTCATCATTGATACTATGGAAATCCTATTGGATATGCTTTCAGTCAAGCATCGGAAATCTCCTCCTTACTATCCCAGATGCAATGGACAGGCTGAAAGTAGCAATAAGACAATTAAGACTATTCTCACTAAGGTGGTGCAAAAGAAACCATACCAGTGGGATTTGAAGCTTCAGACTTCTCTCTAGGCTTATAGGACAGCTTATAAGGTAACTACTGGAATGACACCATTTAGAATGGTGTATGGTACTGAAGTTGTGGTTCCTATGGAGTTTGTAATCCCCAGTCTGAGAATGGCTGTAAAGTATGGACTAGACTTCAACCATAATCTTAAGAAAAGACTCGATGAACTGATGCAGTTAGATGAACTCAGGCAAAAAGCTATATTGGAACAGAAAATTGTTCAACAAAGAAGGAAGCACTGGCATGATCGTCAAATTAAAGTCCGAGAATTCCAGAAAGGAGACTTAGTGCTTCTATATCAGTCTAAATTGGGTCCAAAGAAGCCGAATTTGAAGATTTCCTGGGCAGGACCTTTTGAGGTTGATTGGGTCTTCTCCAATGGCACAGTCAGATTAAAAGACTTATCTGGATTGATGTTGTCGGGAGTATATAATGGAGCAAAGATCAAACTTTATTATTCAAAGACCAGAGAAACTGGGTTAGAAGAAGTCACTAAGGAACTGGAGGTTGTTGATCAAGAGATACCAGAATCAGATATTTTTGGTCTTTTCCATGTGCAACCAGTTCCAAATTCAGAACCAGTACCTGAAGAACCAGATCAGGCTGATTTAGAACCAGTACCAGTATGGTCCAGCTAGAGTGGGAATCAGTTCAAAACCAGTATGAACACAGTTTCCAAATTTTAAGTGGCCAACGGTCAAGTGGTATGCGAGTGATAATTATTACAAGGATGGGTTGCAGTCTTGTCCAATGCATGTTTGCCACGACAGCAACGGCGCACACAAGTCCAGGAGCGGCGAGTGGTGGAGCTTTTATGGCGCAAACACGTATAACAGTCAGGAGAGTTAGCATTTTTCCTCATAAATCTCCTGCGCGACGCTTTCCTCCTGTCAACCATTCGCCATCGCCGAGCTCCGAGGTTTCTTCATGACAGTCGCAAACTTCAACCTCTGACGAGATAGTTGACGATCAGACAGCCTTACCAGCGACACCAGGCAACGGCTTTAACACAAGTAAGTCCTCTTCGCCTTCGCCTGTTTCATCGTCGTCGAGCTCACAGTGTATGGGTAGAAAGAAACGCTCAGAGAAGATGTAGAAAACTATTGAAGAAACCCAGGCTATAGTTGCTGAGGCAAAGGCAAGCCTTCCTGTTCTCTCATACAGTAAAATCCAAAGATATTTCTTTACTAATCACGCAATGACTCTGCTACAACTCTGGGATTTGCGAGTTGTGTTGCAAGCCACAAGGATTGCTTTTCAGACAGATATTATTAAGCAGGTTCTTGATTCATTTGATGCTGAAACTAGTAGTGCTGTGAAAAATAATAGGAAGGTGTCAGTGACACCAGAGGCCATTGCATTTGCATTTTGGATGCCTAATGAGCCCACACCGTCTGTGGCAACTGCACAGCAAATAAGTACTGCTCTAAAGGAGGACGAAATAGCTAGAAAGAAGTGCAAGGCAAGTGCTCAAGAAGTTCCAGTAGCAGGACTGGAAGCCTCCGCTGCTTACAGGTTTGTAGCAGAAGCAGTCAGTCTTAAGAATAACCCAACGTATGTATCAGAGAAATTATTTGCTATGTTGTTGGCCAAGATACTAGATCCACAAGTCCATATCAACCTGTGTCAAATACTCTTGCATAATGTACTCCAACAGACTGCCAAGCTGAAATCTCAAATTGTTTTCAAGGCATGGTATGTTTGGCAATTTCTGTATTGGGCTACTGCTGCAGATGTTAATGAGTAGGTAAAGCAGGCATGGAGTGAGCAGCCCATTTTTGAACCAAAGAAGATTGAACTGTCCTCAGACGACGAGGAAATGGACAGTCAAACAATTTCCAAGGACCTGAAAAGGAAAGCCACTGCAGAGGAAGCCGGCAGTTCAAAGAAACCAAGAATTACACTGACCAAAAGCAGTGAATTCTTGAAGCAAATCGAAAGCCAGGTTAAGGCAGTGAGCACTGAGACAACTGTACCTGATCAATCAGTTGTCAAACTTACAGTTTCTACTGGCTCTGGGAAAGATCAGGTAAAGCCAGTCACTGAGGCGAAGGTACCAGACCAGTCAGGAGACAAAGTCAAGAATCAACTGGATAAGGGGAAAGGTACAGCGTCCTAAAATGTTTCTGAAACAGTTCCTGCCATTTCTGGAAACCCTCTACAACTGGTTAAAAAGGATAAGTTGCAGCAAATGCAGACTCAGAAATTGAGAGGGCATCTCTTACTCACCAAAACTGATTATGCATCTCTACCTTATGTGGCTCCTGTAGCAATATATGAACCTGTCGATTCTGATCCAACCACGGTCAAAGATAGATGTTCAGTACTAATACAGTCTTCTTGGAATACCATTGTCAGCTGTATGGGACAATTGGTGGAGGCTGCTGGATCAAAAGACGAGATCAAAAAGCTTAAGGCTGATTTGGCAGAAGCACATCATCAGATTGCAACACTCCAGAAAGCCCAGGAAGTGCATAACATACAACACAGGGTACTGGAAGCTCAATCAGCAAGAGCTCAAGAGTTGTTGAACAAAAAGCTAGCCAAAGCTGAGTCTGAAATTATGCTCATGAAGAGTCAAAGGAATTGAAGGGGATCGGGGAGCACCACAGACGGAGAGTGAGAGAGAGAGAGAGAGAGAGAGAGAGAGAGAGAGAGAGAGAGAAGGAGACACACAACGCAGATATGGGTGGGGAGACTCAAAGAGTGAGCAGCCCCCTATACACTTATGCTATGTATAAGGTATACAAGTCAGTGGGCGCCCAGACTCTAGGCGGCCGGGCAAGGCACAGGCGCCCATACCCCAACAACCTCCCACTTAAAGGCGACTGTGCCTTTAAGCAAGAGAACCTAGTCTAAAGACTACAAAAGGCGAGAGAAAACCGCTCTCAACCAATGCCCACTGGCTGGCTGTGATCGTGTGCATCCGGCCGTCCTGCTCCCGTGTAAGTCCATACACCACCAGACGTACCGCACACGTACTGCAAGTATGTATGCAATACTTGCATATCTCCCTAGTGCACTATGCCATCATCAGTCAACAAACGACTGACAACCCCAACTGCAAATGCTCCCACTGCAGCTGCGATATCTGGTCTCAAGATCAGCATCTCATACATGAGACCACCGAATGCCGATGCAATGCTAGCGGGCCCTGCTAGCTCTACGGAGCATGCATCAACATATATATCCCTGTCAATAGGCATCTCTGACTGACAAAGCGTGTCAGCCACATGCATCTCCTGACTGTCCACAAAAGACGCATCAACCTGTCGTGCAACCTCAGAGCAAACCAGCTGCTCTAGGTGTCTGCTGGAAGACATATCCTGCACAACTATATCCCCATGCTCACTGTCGAGCATAGAAAGGAATGACTGCATAATCGCTGACATCTCAGTCTCCTCTGCAATCATCCACTGCAAACATGACCACTCAATCTGTTGTGACTCACTAGAGCTCTCATGCTCTAACTCCGTATGCATAGACTCTTGCACAACGTCCTCCTGTCGTGACTCACTAGAGCAAGACCGCTCTACCTGTCTATCCTGCATAGAAGTATCTCGCACAACTGACTCTCTGCTTTGCTCAGTCACTAGCAAAGCATGCATGTCTGACTCTGTCACCTCTCTCTGTGACTGCTCAAGTCGTGCCCCAACTATGTGCACAACGAGCTCACTACTCTGCACTCCATGCAAAGTACCCTGCAACCCACAAGCAAAAGAGACTCGCCTGCTCTCTCACTGTCTACCTGGCTACGTGATCACAGAGACAACACCGTCTCTCCCATGATCCACATGCAATGGGTAACCTGTACCACTCCTGGAACCTCTCTCAATCACTAGCGAACCCAAATGCATCACAAAATCTCGCTCTCGTAGCAAAATCTGACATCCACTATCCCGTAACTGTCTGACTGAGATCAAATCCCGTCTTAGATCTGGCACATAACGCACATGACGCAGGGTAAATCTCATACCACTGGGCAAGGACAAACATACGTCTCCTGTACCCTCAATGTCATACACAGCACCATCAGCCATGTGCACACAACCAAGTCTCCCACTAGAAAACGTGCTAAACCACTCACGATGCGACGTGACATGGAAAGTAGCATCTGAATCTAGTAACCAATGTGAAGACAATGTGCAATCCGATATGCAATCCGTAGACATAAGATCGTCTGAAGGCAAGCTAGATGTAAATGTGACATCGCCATCACAAGCATACTTAGTAACCACCGTACTGATCTCACTAGCATCTGTCATGCCCAAATCTGCATCACGCATATGTCACCTCCGTTGTCTCAAACGCCTGAAACATCGACGCCTAATGTGCCCTCTATGTCCACAATGCCAACATGTCAAGTCTCTATGCCGTCGAGACTTGCGTGTGGGACCAATCTCTCCCATGGACATAGAAGTGGGACTAGACTCCCCTGTAGACATGGATGTTGCGTACATAGCATGTAAACTCTGCCATAAATCATGAGTTGTAGTCTCCCTCGAGACCTGCCAGTAAACAGACTCAACCATATGCAAACAAATCGTAGACATGGCTAACTCATCAAGATCCTGCCAATCATCATCATGCATAGAATTGGGCTTCGCCGATAAACCACGCAAGGGTTTATCCTGCCCCAAATCCGCCAATGCAACAAGCATATGTTCCTTCCAAGCAACAAAATCTACACCATCAAACTGTGTCAGACCATAACGCTGGAAGTCAAATGAAAAATCAGCCATAATGCTCGCAAAAGATCAACCAACAATGAGTAGCAAATGTCAACCAAATCAGCCCTAAACTGGCTCGAATCGCATCAACAAAAGTCTGCAAATATGGCTGTAAGATATGGCTGCAAATCAGCCCCAAAATTCAGCTCTTAAACAGCTGCATAAACAAGTCACAAATGTGTCCCAAATCAACCTACAATTGAGCCATACATGGACACCTGCAAAGAGGAAACAATGGCTGAAAATTCAGCACCCAAATAAGCCCTCAAACCTGCCTGTAAACTTGTAAACCTGTAGCTGAAACCTGCTGAAAAACCTCAAGCCATTAGTGCTCGAATCCGGCTACCTAGCTCGTAGCCACACAAGCATACATCACAATACTCACTCCTGTGAGTGTGCCAAGATAACTGTACGCCTGTCAAACCCGTGAGCTAATCACCAAGCCCACAATGTGCGGTATCGATGCATATACACGCACAAATCTCCCACCTGCAGAGAACATCGCACACAAATGCTGAGTGCAACCCGCAATCTCTACCTAGATCGCAAAAATGATGCGCATAAAACTCCTGGGAAAATTTTGCCAGAGTTTCGACGCACAATGGCTATCGACACAAAATAACCATTGTCCTGCAAGCTCAATACAATGAGCAATCAATGCGCATCAAACTACACTCAACATACATGCATAAGCTCTGCAAAACTGAGTCCAACAAATGCTCACAAAGAGTACCACAGGTGATCATACATGTCATCCATAACCAACCTCTGCACTTGCTCACAAGATCTACTGCTCACCACATAAGCATACATAGAGCATTACCCGCTCAAACACCATGTATGCAAGCCACAACACTGCAGAAGAACCACTCAACTGCAACTGGCAACACCTGTGGGAGTACTAGACTCAACCTGTACCTGGGAGTCAAACCCGATCTTGTAACACCTCATATGTGCCTGCTACCTGCACTCCGAATTAGAAAATGATTCCTTCTACAAAGTCGTAGAGCTCAAAGCCAGCTCCGTTTTGAACCAAAAAGTTTTGGAATCGGAGCTCTGTAGCTCAAGTTATGAGCAAAACAGTAGACTGCTGTCAAACTGGCAAAAACTTAACGACTTTCTTCTGTGCTTCTTTGAGCTCATAGAAAGGCTCAAACTCACTTCCCACCTCGATGCGTGAGCTGAATGCATCAATCTCACAATGCTTCCATGTCTATGGAAGCTCCAAGCTCCAACCTGTCGCCGATGTAGCCATTGCAAAGCTTGCCCGAAGAGGGAAAATGATGTACATTGTGGGCTGATCTGTAGAGGAACTCTGATCTGTGAGCACTAGGAAGCTCCTAAGAGCTCTCCTGCAAGCCTCTGTATGGCTGTCCACAAACCTCCTCTATTTCTTTGCTTAGATCTGTGACCTCTCCGCCATAGTCAACGAGTTCATCGCGAAGCCGTCCATCTATTCTCTCACACCTGTCGCTCTAATACCAATTGAAGGGGATCGGGGAGCACCACAGACGGAGAGTGAGAGAGAGAGAGAAGGAGACACACAACGCAGATATGGGTGGGGAGACTCAAAGAGTGAGCATCCCCCTATACACTTATGCTATGTACAAGGTATACAAGTCAGTGGGCACCCAGACTCTGGGCGGCCGGGCAAGGCACAGGCGCCTATACCCCAACAGGAATGAGGCACTGAGAGCTACAGAGCGAGCTGAGGCAGGGCTCAGAATGAAGCGGGCAGAATTTAGGAAGCTGCTAATGCACCATACAGCTCTGAAGCGTTCGCTGACTGACAAATACATCTACAATAGCATGTCTAAAATTTTAAACCCCGCAGGCAATGCTGTTTTTGACCTAGAAAATTTAAAGTCCTTAATGGAAAGTCTGCAGAGTGATTTGCAGGACAAGGTGGGTGAGTTCAATAATGCTCTGATGAACCGAGCCATAATGGATTATATTAAGCAACAGACTTCCCCGGATGAGGAAGAAGAAGATGAAGAAGATGAACCTGATCGGGAGGAGGATGATGAAGAGACTGGGCATACAAAGGATGATGATGATGCCCCACCACCATCTCCACCCCCAGGACCTGGTACTGATGGGACAGGGCTAGATGAAGGAGGCAAGCCACAGCCAGACCAACCAGACCAGACTGAGGGGCAGCAGGAAGGACAAGAAATAGAACACCAGTCGGGTCATCAGCATACCGAAGAACAACATCCCAGTAACATTGGGAATCAGCCCACGGATCAGTCCCATCACAGCAGAGAGGCTAAAGGGAAAATGAAGGTTCAGGATAAGGGACCAGTGAATGATCATCAGCATTCACTACAGCTCATTACCTTGAGTAAGCAGCTGAGACATCAACAGGCCTCCATCACCAGACAATATCTGGAGGATGATGCTCTCTGGGCTGATTTAGAAAGATTCCAAAGATTATATGTGGGAGCCAGGGAAATGGTAGAACATTGGAAATCTGCTGCTTTCTATGATAAAGAAGCTTGTAGACTACCTGGGCATCCCAGTACAGTTCAGCTGTTGGAACGAGTTCCGGAATGGATACTCAATGCTGATGAGAAAGTGGTAAACCCGCACTGGCAAAGACAGTCTACTGCAGATTGTCAGTCTTTAGCTCTAGAACTAGAACTTCTGCTGGGTAACAAACCAACTTACCGCTGCATGACGGACGTTAGGGTCCAACTAATGGATGTTCTGGTACAACTGCAAACTGCCAGAGGTGTTTTGGACCAGAGAGTGAAAGCCATCCTGGAAGACCAGACAGCCACTAGCAAAGGACCTCAAATGAGAATGTCAGTTGGAGCACAGGCAAATGCTCTCCGAACTCTATTCCAGCTAGTAAGAATTACTAGGAAGATGATGCAACAAGAGAACCAGGCAGTTCTGAATTTCCTGGAATTTGTGTCTGATTCTCCAGTTCTCTTGTATGCTGTTCCAGCAAGAGAAACTGAGTTGCCAAGATTTTTTCCAGCGCTGTATCCTCAACATCAAGAACCAGTTGATCGACTCACATATTTCAAAATAACTGATGAGCTTAGGGATTGGTATGAGCGATCAACTTTGGAATGGAAGACTTGGAAAACATTGCTCAATGATGCTCTTCAAATCAATGACATTAAGGCAATAAAGGAAGAGCTACACAGGATTCAGCTGTGTGTGGGCCAAAGGAAGATTCAGGTCAGAGGATTGACTAAGATTACTAATCAGCTACTACAACTCACTGTCGAATCTTCCAAAATGCCTGAGAAAGACATTGCAGCAAAGCCCGGGTTTGGCACCGCAGTACAGGGAGATGGCTGAGATTCTTTTCGAAGATCGCGTCAAAACAAATTAGCCTCTTCCGGAAGGATGGATCCATATTGCTTCGCATTGTCATAAACTGGCCAGAACCAGATTGAGCAAGGGCAGGCATACACTCTATGATCCTGACACCAAAACCTATCATTCTCTCACACCTTATGAGGTAGAGATGACCACAGACCGGCGGGATCAGCTTGAGCAGGAGGCCATTTACCGATTGATTCAAAAGGAGAATGCTGATGCTGAGACTTCTCAGGCACCAACACGGTCAAAGAGCAAGGGCAAAAGGAAGACGGTCCAATGGAAGGATACTGGGTAGTTCTATCTCAGAATTCGGGGGCGACTTTTCTTCTCAGCAAGCAGGGAGAGATGAAAGCTCCACCTTGGCCTTTTCAGCTGCCTCTCGAACTCGGGATCTTTCTAGAGCTCTACATCCTTCACCATCTTCTTAATGTCAGACTCTGACAATCCACCAGAAGATGGCTTGTCAACATCAAAACCAAACAATGGATTTTTCAGCTCCACATCAGAACCAGACGATGGATTTTTCAGTCTCACATCAGAATCAGACAGGAGAATTTTTCAGAAATTTTGGAATCTTGCCAAAATTCAAGAAAGATGGGAAGGATGTAGACGGCTGGAGAGTCACCATGTGGGAACGTGTTCTTAGAAGATGGGCAGCGA
The DNA here is from genome assembly GCF_014529385.1 of Adiantum capillus-veneris. Taxonomy (NCBI): domain Eukaryota; kingdom Viridiplantae; phylum Streptophyta; class Polypodiopsida; order Polypodiales; family Pteridaceae; genus Adiantum; species Adiantum capillus-veneris. The sequence goes on along the minus strand of NC_140954.1, from coordinate 106,162,953 downwards.
ATCACTTAGTAATTACTAGAGTAATTACTACAGTAAAACCGAAGCATATAAATAGGGCCCATTACATTGATATGGGGCGGCAATTGTAATCACTTGTATTAGCGCTTTGGGCTATAATTTCACTTGAGCATCAGTGATAGTATTGTTGGCTATACTTTTTCTCTGTAATCATATTCGTTGTAATCTCAATCATGGTATATATTTAGTGATACTTACTTCTCAACAGTCTTCTGAATCTGAGTCTGAATCTGAACTTTATTCCAGTCTATAAGTCTGATTCTCATTTCAGTATCCACATTTCAGTCTAGTCTCTGATTTCTGTCTCGTCTGATATCTGAAATCTTTCCACACGAGTAGCTGAAATCCTTCAACACTGGAAGTAGCTGTCTCAAGAGATCAGCTCCAATTCCACCGCCCGCCAGCAAATGTGCAAGTGCCCCCAAGACAACCGCAACGGCGCCAAAAAATAGCAAGGGAATTTGCAGAAATCCGCCACTACCAGAAGACGACGGAGCTTTTGATTCGACGCGCCCCGTTTGCTCGCACTGTGAAGGAGATGCTTCAAAGCTATGGAAATCAGTATAGAATGCATGCAATAGTGCTAGAGGCTATTCAAGAAGTTGCAGAGGCCCACATCATTTCGGTGTTGGAAGATACCAACCTATGTGCCATACATGCAAAGCGAGTGACAATACAGCCAAAAGATATGCAGCTTGCACGTCGATTGCGACGAGACTTCGAGCATTAGTGGAAGTTACCCCTCTTTTTGTATTGCACACCCTTATCTTTGTAATGATTTGACTTTCCAATGACAATATGATCAACAGTTGTGTCTACTGTGTCTATTATCTTTGTAATGAAATGACTTTGTAATTTCAAGTTCTGTATGTAATTTTAGTCAATTTCAGTAAATTTGTGCTTTTTAAGTATCCTTGGGGGTAGATAAGCCTATAAGGGGTAAAAAAAGGCTGGCCACAAGGGCGCGCAAATGGCCCATCCGTCAGTTTTGGATGGGCCATTTGCACGCCCTTGTGGCCATGCTTTTTTTTGCCCCTTGTAGGCTTATCTACCCCCAAGGGTACTTAAAAAGCACAAATTTACTAAAACCTATTGGTTTTGCAACATTATTTTACATGGATCCTTGTGGACAACCTTTTTTGGCCATTTCAAGCTTTGAATTCCCTATAGGATATCAAAAAAAATAACATATTGTGAAACCAAGTGTCTATGCAACATTAATTTGGATTTTTCAAATGTCCAATGTAATTGGACTTTTTGGTGCAGGGGTGTACTAGGTAGAGCTAAAGCAGGTGATAGTGTGCTAAAAACTTCATTTCATAATTGATTTCACCTTTTCTAGTGTCCTTGAGTGTGAACATATGCTGGAATTGCCATAGAAAGGGTGCATATAAATTAATGATGCAAAACCAATTCATTTCAATAAATTTGTGCTTTGTAAGTATCCTAGGGGGTAGATAAGCCTACCAGGGGCAAAATAAAGCCTGGCAACAAGGGCGCACAAATGGCCCATCCAAAATTGATGGATGGGCCATTTGCGCGCCCTTGTGGCCAGGATTTTTTTGGCCCTTGGTAGGCTTATCTACCCCCTAGGGAACATAAAATACCTAAATTTACTAAAATTGACTGAAATTACATACAGAACTTGAAATTACAAAGTCACTAATCAAAACAATTTTCAAGATTGACAAATCACATTCAAAAGAATTTGCAAGATAGAGAGACAATTTCAAATATTTTTTATTACTTCCAAAACGGTGATTTTACATCATGTATCTGAGGAGTTCATAATTTTTTTCACCATTTCCTGGGGCCTATTTTGCACGTAAGACAACTCCCCAGTCAAGAGGGACTGCACTATGGCCTTTGGGTCAGTTGAGCCAATGGAAGCATGTATCCCTATCTAGGCAAGCACTTTACCACGAAAGCCAGTGCCAAACGCTGTGCATACAAGGGATCGACGCACTAGGAACACTTGATGCGCAGTTTGAGCAATGGTGCTCAAACACAAAAACTTGCTCAAAGCTTTTAACGACCAAGTCATAAAATGGGCTTGGGGAGTAAATTCATTATGGATAATGGCCACATCGCCAGGGGGGAGTTGTCCTAGGTAATGCGCAAGGGAAGCTTGAGGTCCAAAGCCCGTCCACATGCCACCCGTCCTTGCAACAAAATCATCAACCTCCACGACATCCTGTCATAAACCGATGAAGGTTGAGAAAAAAGACAATGAAGGATAAAATAGTAACATGAAATTTAGGATATAGTTTACCTCCTGCTCCTTGTCGCCCTCCTCCCTGTTGCCCTTTGCATCCAAGTCAATGCTCCCATCCACCACAGATACGACCTTTGGATCATCAGATGGGAGGTTGCATAATGGCATAGGCATCCTAGCAGCCTCAACCTTGGCTTGCGTGGCTTGGAATTCTTCATCAACCACGTGCAACTGCTCTGCTGCCAGGACCTCCGCACATACAACTGCAATAGTGTCAGCAACAGAGTCCCCGTCTGGCAAGAGCTTTCTTTCTAGGGCATCTAGCGTATTGTCTAAGGGACATTTGGTGTTGTTGCATAGCACGCTCAAGCATTCATCCATGTGCAGGCCAAATGCTTTCTCCAAATCATGCAGGAACACATACTCCTCCCCATCCACTAACACTGAGGAGAAGCGGCTGATTTCTACCTCTGGGATAGCCACATCCGTCAGTGGTAGTGGCACTGGAGTGTCACTAGGGCCAACCACAACTATGGATTTCTCAACCACTTCCTCAAGACCCCTAGGGTACTCGAGCCGGTGTGCCTTTCCTTCCACTGCTGCAGGGTTCATGGGGATAACCTGCTACTCCTTGGTGTCCTTGATAAAGGACCCAACCTGAAGGTGTGGTAAGCGAAGCTCCTCCAAATCAGGTTCCTCGCTCACCAAGAAGATAAATGTTGCGAGCTGAGAAAGGTACTCCACACCTTCAGGTTGGGTCCTTGATAAAGGACCCAACCTGAAGGTGTGGTAAGCGAAGCTCCTCCAAATCAGGTTCCTCGCTCACCAAGAAGATAAATGTTGCGAGCTGAGAAAGGTACTCCACCCCCAACTTGCACTTCTTCAGCGCTGACACCCCTGGGGCTTGCTCATCCAAGTAATGGCCTGCATCGGTTGCAATTTCTTGGAATCGTTGCAACCGCTTGGAGAATGGGCGATCACCTTTGTGTATATAGCGCAAAAGATCGCAAGGCACCCAGATCCCTACATATGGGGGGATAGATATAGAATATTTTATGATGTGCTCCTCCATGAATGCAAAAATCTCGGCAAATGCATCCATGTGAAGGGCAACTGTGGCATCAAGGTCAGGGAGATGAGTAAAAAAGGTGTGGAGGTCCAACTTCCCTTTGTATTTGGTGTCCTCGAGGAAGAGGATGAAGCGTGACAAAGGGGTGGATGTGGCTGCAGATGCAGAGGCTGTGGAAGCATCCATGTCTAGCTTGGGGTGTAGATAGAGAGTGAAGGAGCTCAAGAGTTACAAAAGTGAAAATAGTGAATGAGTTAGGTGGCCCCCCTTTTATAATGGACCCTTTTTTTAAGACATTAAAAAAAAAGGCACTTTCACCAAAAAATGATTTCTCATCCCAATGCAAAAAATTATATTCAAAGGCATGATTTGCCAAAGAAAATCATGTTGATTACAGCGGGGATCAGTTTGAAAATTACAACAGTTACAAAGTTATAAGATCGATAGCATAGTTCCATCCATCCCCCAGTCCTCCTCGACCTTCAATTTGTCTTCCATTCTCTTCCCAATCTGCGGACATTCATTACAATAAGCATCCAATGATCGACAAACCATGATGTATTGAAAATGTGGTGGAAGGATTCTCACCTTGTGACCTTGTAAACGAAATTGTGCTTGTTGAAGGGCCTCAAAACCCATAATAACCAAATGTTCTCGAACATTACTGAGAGTCCAATGCTTGTTCACTTGGACTGCCGCCAAAGCATCGTTGGGCATCTTCATTGCAATGTCAAAGCTTGCAATAGCGCCGTCTACACTCTATAAGGGAGTCCACACTCCAAGCTTGCACATCCAATGATTATAGAGAACAAAATGTTTATTACTTTTTGGGGGAAAAGAGTTTTGAAAAATGGACTTTCTAAGCTTGTGGGTTAAAAAATGGTTCAAAAAATGATTTTTGGATATGTATATATGTTGGGAGGGAGTTTTAAGTTAGAAACAAGTAAAAATGATTTTTTTTTTTAAAAATCAAATTTTGTCTCTTTGTGACCCACGTTTTTGCTAATGTGGACACACCCCTATGCTTCCTTCACTTTAAAAAAAGCTAGAGAGAGAAAGTAACCCTTTAGGTCCACATCCTACATTTGTCTTAAAAAAAGGCTAGAAAAGCCTACTCAAAACTACCTTCTTCAATGCCCTTGCCCCCTAAACCCCACACAACATTAGCCTTAATCCCTAAAAATTAGGATTCCTTACAAGGCCCATGCAAGGTTCATATTTCTCCTAATGGATCCATGTCACTTTGGCTCGACATGCACAACGCCCGGTGAGACTACTGACCATGGAGGAGATTGATGAGGTTAGCCAGCGATGATAGATGCTGGATCTCCTATGATCTACCTATCCCAACTAGCTGTTTTAGCTGTTTAGTCCACACCCAGCAGTCTAGGATTCCATAATATTTTATTTTGTCGTTTTGTCATTTTGTTATTCTGACTTTGTATCAGATCCACCACATTGTAACTTTCTGGTCTCATAGGTCACTTTGGCCTTTTGAAGACGTTAATATAACATTTCATTTCATTTCTCTCTTTAATTTTAATTTCCTATGCATACATTAATTCTCTCTCTCTCTCTCTCTCTCTCTCTCTCTCTCTCTCTCTCTCTCTCTCTCTCTCTCTCTCTCTCTCTCTCTCTCTCTCTCTCTCTCTCTCTCTCTCTCTCTAGTTTTAATTCCTACGCATATATTTTTCTCTCTCTCTCTCTTTAATTTCCTACACGCACACACACTTCTCTCTCTCTATCTCTCTCTCTCTCTTTCCTACACACACACACACACACATACACCGCTCTCTCTCTCTCTCTCTCTCTCTCTCTCTCTCTCTCTCTCTCTCCCTACACACACACACACACGCTCTCTCTCTCTCTCTCTCCCTCTCTCTCTCTCTCTCTCTCTTTCCTACACACACACACACACCGCTCTCTCTCTCTCTCTCTCTCTCTCTCTCTCTCTCTCTCTCTCTCTCTCTCTCTCTCTCTCTCTCTCCTCTCCTCTCTCTCTCTCTCTTCTCTCTCTCTCTCTCTCTCTCTCTCTCTCTCTCTCTCTCTCTCTCTCTTTCCTACACACACACACACGATGTAGAGAGAGAGAGAGGGGTTGGGGGGGGGGGGGGGGGGGGGGGGGGGGGGGGGGGGGGGGGGGGGGGGGGGGGGGGGGGGGGGGGGGGGGGGGAGATTTTCCATAATACTGTGCAACAGGTTTTGGCCAAGATCTTAGCGCACGCGTTGAAGGCGAAAATGGCCTCTGCGCACGGCTTCCCCTTTTTTTCCCCCAATTTTTTAGCGTCGAAATGTGCGTTGATATACACGTCGATATGTCCATCTATATACGCATGGAAAGGTATGCCTTGCCACGCGTATTTCCACGCACATATCGATGGCTATTTCGACGCATATATCGACGGTATAAAAGAACGTCGATAGCGCACGCGTTGAAGGTGAAAATGGCCTCTGCGCACGGCTTCCCCTTTTTTTCCCCCAATTTTTTAGCATCAAAATGTGCGTCGATATACGCGTCGATATGTTTATCTATATACGCGTGGAAAAGCATGCCTTGCCACGCGTATTTCCACGCGCATATCGACGGCTATTCTGAGGCATATATCAACGGTATAAAAGAACTTCGATATCCACGTGGAAAGGTACGGCCGTCGATATATACTGCGTCGATATCTTGATGTTATATTGTAGTGACGGCAGTTGCCTGGGCTTTCACATTGATATTAGAGCTCTTAGTTTTTGGGGGACAAAGGGCGTGGAATCTCTACTTTTATGCATGGTTTGCATGCATGCAAGTCATGGAGAAGACAACCTGAAGAGAAAAATCCGTGTGCAGGGCTGCCAAGGCAGGAACGAGCCGAAGCTCGATCACTTGGAAATGGGAACACACCCAACACACCACAAAAAAAGCGTCTCTATAGCCTAGGGCTTCCACAAAACCCCAATCCTCTAGGAAACGCACACACACGACACAATTCCATAGGCAAACTATTGTTTGCACACAACACGATGCACATACTTGGTACAACACCACAAACACGCCCAATCAATTTTCCATGCTCAATTCATAGCCTTTTGCACACACAACACATCTCTCTATCCATGTTTGCACAATAGGACCTCTGGGGGACACACATGCCAACACACATCCGGAAACGAATACACACAAGCAAAGAAGAGAAGGCCAAAGGGGGAATCGACACCAAAAAAGGGCAATGATGGATTCACTTTATTCAAAATAGCACCATATACAAATATCTTCTACATCAACACAACCTCGATGCGCTTGTTAGCAGTGGCTTACACATGCTACACCGATTATGCACCAAGCTGGGGATGTGCTATGGATGTGCACAATATTTCTTATTCACATTGTATAAGGTCTTACGCTCATTTAGGATTTCCAATTTATATAGACTAAGTCTAAGGGATTAATTTAATTGTAATGCCTAGTGACTTGAGATTCATGCTTATAAGGGAGCCCTATGCTAAAAGATAATTCATTCTTGCGTAATCTCTCCTCTTTGTAGAGTTGATGGTCATGAAGCTCATAGGCTTTCCATGCCCTTGTAGCTCTTGATTTCTATCAATCAAATGCACTTTCTTTCTTATTAGTCTTCTTGTTCTTGATTATGTGAAGTAAGATTGTATTAGTGTGATTCTAGATCTCTAATACTTTTTTGGTCTGCCCCAAAGGGCAAAAGGCTATAGAGATCCCTTCTGTTTTTCCTGACTAAAATTTTAATTCATTTTATGTTGATTTTGTGAGTTTTTATAAAAAACCACTATATGGCATGATTAAAGTGCTCCGGAATGTGGTTACTCTATGGGTATCCTAGGAGGTTGGTAAAAGTAGGGATAACGATTGGGGACGTGTGGGCGTTTATGATGATTTTTGGAGGGTCATTAGGGTTGCGGAGTAGCTCATCATTTGAAGTTTAAGGCCGAAGCTTCATTCTTCGCTTACATCTCCCCTGTTTCTCATCTGCAGCGATGGCGGCAGAGCAATGGCGAGCTCTATAGGGTGCGGCCTCGCCTTGAGGAAGTTGCAGGCGTTATGCAGTGCTCGCTTTCCAAGCATAGCATTGGCATGTACAGTTATTCCTTTTCTCGCTCAAGGGCAAACTCGCTTGGAGAGGCCCGCTGTTTTCTCCAACTGTTTCAGTGAAGAAGAATTGTAATATTCTATTTTTCTGTGTTGGCTCCTGAGAGGTCGTGATGCCTGCAGTTCTTGATGCGATGCCCTGATTCGACATCGGATAGTGCTTGGCTCCTGGCAGGTCGTGACTTCTGCGGATTTTGATGCGATGCCCTGATTCGACAGCTGACAAAGGTTTGGTCGAGTGTGTTTTGTGTCGGGCTCGTTTCTTTGCCTGAGCTTTAACGCTTTGCTGTGATATAGCGAATCATCTAAGCAGGTGCGTGTAGAGCTGAGAGTTGTCACATGCTGCCTCCTAACCCCACTCGTTGCATGAAGACAATGTGTCTTCTCATCATATGCCGTGGAGGATCGTTGCATGAAGACAATGTGTCTTCTCATCATATGCCGTGGAGGATCGTTTTCTGCTGTGCCGTCAGGTGTAGAACTGATTACAGGTCCGTTTTTCTGTTGTAGTTTTACACTTGTTGTTTGTCTTATTTACTGCTTCGCCTAACTGAATGCGTCTTATTTAGTGATATCATTGTGTAGGGAAAGTGGTGGATTGCTACTGAAGCTTATTCCAGGTATGGGTAGGGAATGCATACAGATGGGCTATAGTTCATGGCGCACGTGCAATGAGAGTGAACTGCTTCATCCCTTTTCACATATTATGAGAATGAGATTGCAATGAGAGAACTGCTTCATTTTTTTTTATTGTGTTTCATCTTCAGTGTGGGTTGGCATTGATAACAGGCCCGCAAATATGATGGTGATGATGGTGATGCGATAATGCTCATAGGTCTCTCAGCTTTTCCACATATGATAAGAATAACCAGTTTTATCTTCGGTTGTATTGTTGTCTTGTGCTTATGTGGGTTTCGGTGTATGCCTTCATGATCGTCTTTCGGTCTCTTGATATAGACCTTATTGCAGTTGGGATGTTATTCATCTTGATGGCACACCATCTATGTTAGCTGCTTCTCTCAATTTTTGTTCTCATGCTGAGTCTAGAGTCAAAAAGGTGATAATGAAGGTAAGGTGCATGGGTTGCATACATGTCTTTTTGGTCTTCGTTGCTCAAGAGCTCTCTCGCGAAAACATTGAGCTTGTTTTATCCGGTAGCGGGTCGCTACAGAGAGAGGGCCAATGGCGGGCTGGAGATTCTTTGCAATGATGCAGGTGCTTCTTTTTATGAAGCTTGGGTCGACTGTGGATTTGATAGCTGTCAGTCTGTGGTGGATATGAGTATTTTGTGTTGTAATTGTTTTGTTACGCCTCTGTAGACGAATCAATAAAGGCTTTTTTTATGTGTAGTTTGCTTCGGTAAGTCGAGGATGCTGTGATGTCGACTCATTTTTTGATCATCTTCGGATGAATAGAGATGAAACATAAATAGACTGAGCATTTTAATCAATGGTATGATGTTTACTTTTGGAAAAGCTGTGATGATAACTACATACCCTGCTACGGATTCATGTCCGTTATGCTGTAGGGTATTGTGTCTGAGCTTATGGGGTAGGGCAAGTCGATTGACCTAAGGTGGAATTAAATAGGAATCGCACAACACAAGATGAAAGAAATAGCACTCGCGCAACATAAGATAACGTTGCTATCAGTATAGATTGGTGAAGTGCCGATTTTCATGTAGCATATCACAATTGTAGCGTGCGAAGCCGCGTGAATGCTACAGTCTATGACATTTGTGTGTTAAAAAAAATCTGAGCCATCTGAATGTGTTTATATTGTTGATTATTTTCAAAACTTATGTAAAAATTCTTTAATGTAATGGCTCTATTCTATAATTCCAATTTATTGTGAGATATCCACTTAATTCTTTTCCAAAATAAAAAAAATAAAAAATAAATAAAGTGAGATATGTCCAATAATTTTGAGATAGGTTTTAAAGACACCTTCAAATAAAGTGTTGTCTCAAAAACGGGTCTTTAAGATAGCACGTCTAAAGATTTTTTCATGAGTGAAGATACATCCACTTTCTTTACCCTCTGCTTTGGCTCTATGGTAAACGTGAGGCATTAACTCACTAATTCTTCTCTCCCTCAGCTCCTATATAACCAACTATCTCTAGCACAAACTATATATGCTATTACTTAAGCTTAAGGTCGTCTTGCTGGAAGCTGTCTGCGCTTAGCAACTTTACTTTCCTCTTGCAATGGATACTCCCATGAATGGTAAGTACCTTGCATAACAAGTTGTTATTTGAGCTGTGATTACCTTGAGCATATGATCTAGAGCATTGACTTGAGCATCTTTTTGTAGATGTTAGTTTGGATGATTCATTGTTTGAGCCTGAGCACATAGAAGCATCCTTCTTACACAAAGAGTCTCTTGGGACTGCGAAGTGTAGCACTGGTGTTGATGTGTCACCTTCGGCTCGAAAGGATCGATCCACAGAGTCTCCTCCACTTAGCAAAAATCTTAGCCCAAAAGGAAAATTAAACAAAACCTCTTCTTTAGCTATAAAAAAAGCTCTGCTCTCAGTAAGAGGTAATCTCTCACTTCTTTCTCTTAATTGGATTGAGTTCTTTACTCACATGAATGTCTATGTTTAGGTAAAGCTTCTAGGTGCTTGGCAGATACCTCTTTTTCATCATCTCTGATAAAAAAAACAGATGAAGGACAAAACGAGCTCAATGCTGAATCTTTCACTTCACAGCTGCCCATAACTCCTGCCTTAAGAAACCTAGCTATCTCCGAATTGTCAGAGACTGCAAATTTCAGATTTGCTTTGGAAGGCAAAGTGCTGTGTAAGTATGGTACTTACAAAATACCTAAGTCTAACTTTGGTAGATACATGCGTGTAGACCTTCTTGACAAGGAATCTCGCCATACTATAACTTTTGTTGTGACCGAGATATACCTCTCAGAGTTTATCGAAGCCTTTGATGTTCATGATTATGTGCGTATAGAGGGCGCTTGTGTCAAAAGAGCTATCGCGAAAGATGGTGGTACTTGTTTGTGGGCCTTATATGCCGATGCAACCACTTTAGTTGGTAAGGCAGAGCCTTTCGAGTGCTATCTCTACCTTTATCCAGAGTAGAAAAACAAAGAGTTGTTGTCCCAAAGTTCAAATGCTAGCGAGGTTGTGTCTACTGTTGCGTTCATTGTTGTCAAGATAGAGAATGCAACAAAGAGTGATGGCACTCCTAGTTTCCGATTGACTATTGCTGACGGGCCGTCGACAAGTGACCGAGCTAGTGTAAGTCTTGTACAAGCTTTGAGCAACTAGTTAGTATTTTTTCCTCATGTTTATGTTTATGGCAGCTTCTCTTTGTTCCAACACGGCGCCTCGACTATCAGCTTATGGTTAATAAAGGGATTTTACACTTGCGTTGCTCGTAACATAAACGTCTTCAAACACTCTAAGTGTTGTCGATGCTACAATCTTATGTCCACTCCCTTCCTCGTTGGATGATCTCTTTCAAGAATATTTGCATAAGCAAGTTTCGAATTTAGGTTTTGGGAGGAAGGTAACTTTTGTGCTTGTGCATTGAACAAAATTCTGTTTCTTTTCTTATTGGTAAATGTTGAATTGGTCGGTGTTTGGGACTTTGGAGATTGTGAGTGTAAACAGTTTGGATGTGGAGTTTTCTTGTGGTACATGCAAAGGGCTGAATGTAAGTCGGCAAGCTAGCAATCCATTTTGCTACTCTTGTGGAAGACAATGTACAATCAATAAGCAACCACTCTTACCTGCCAAATTATATCCTCAAGACGGAGAGGCTCTTGGTGTTATTTTACAAGGTGCTGTAGTTGACTCTGTGCTGGGATTCTCTCTTCCATTCTTGCATCTTTTCGAGCAAAGCTTGGTGGAGTTAAAATCTTTTCTCTTGAACTTTAAGAAATCTGGTTGGTTCACTATTGACAAGTCAGGGCAGGTGACTGCTTTTAAAGCTGCTTAGTTGTATTCCTTCGTGTTGTACTAAACTTTTTGAAATATGGCAAGCAACCTCGTTTTGTGGGCAGATAGTAAAAGATTGTATTTTGATCCCATATTTAGTTGTAAATCTCCGGACAACAAAGATGTTTTGCTAAGCCTACTACATCTTTTAAACTTGGGTATTTCGTTGCAATCTCTCGAGTCCAAACTTGTTGACATTATTGTACATCAAATAGCATTAAAAAATAAAAACATTTTGAAAATATGGGTGTAGCCTTGGACTATCAATCATCAACCACCTTCTTTTAATCAAAGAGAATATATTTCCTCTAGTCTCTTGTCTAGTCGACAATCATCGATGATGTTCAGTGTTGACTTGGTCAGCATGGTGTGTAAGATGTTTTCAGCGATGTGCATACTGTACTTTTACCGGGGAAAGGTTTTACGTGAAGTTCGCTTTTTTGGTGTCCTTGATTGTGCATCTTTATCCACTTTGCCAACTCTTGTTGTACTAAGCTTGCATGGTGATTTTTTATGGTTTCCTGGTGGATTTGACATTCCTAAACATAAACGGTGTGTATGGAGTAAAGAGGCTACCTTTTCTCTAGCCACTCTTGTCGAAACCCATGATGTTGCAGTTCAACAAGTTGCATCTATCTTCTTGCAACTATATCCCAACACCTTTACCCTCAAGCAAGTTACAACTAAAATTTACAATATGTCCAAGTCGTCTCGAATGCATCAAAGAATCTCTACTATTTCACCTTGTAAAACCTCTCTATATGCAAAGATAGTTGAAGATACTCCTTCTTTTGATTGTGCCTCATGTGGTTCTCTCATGTTTCATCAAAGTTTGCATGGTTTGTCAAAGGTAGAGTTGTTACTTCTTAAGAAAATAAAGTCAATGGGCCTTGATGATAAGGTGATGCGAGTCCGTCACTTGTTCAAGGCTTCATTAAAAAAACATCAAGAACCAATGTTCTGCATTAGAAGAGAGATGGATTTTAGTATCAAGATACCCATTGTAGAAAGACTGAATTCAGTAGAGATTCGTCTTGTATCTTTGCGCATTCCATTTGCACAAATTCGAGAGCTTAACTTTGAAGGTCAATTTGGTCTACGTGGAAGCATTGTGAATGTAATGACAGACTTGTCTCGGGTGCAAAGAGTGTTGCCACGCTTTTCTAGTGATCAAGCTTCAATCTTGGTTGAGATTAAGCGTAAGCTTGATTACGATCATGCCTACTTGAGTGGCATTGTGCGACCAAATTTTGTACTTAAAGCTTTGCTTGACCTATTGAGCACTCCTTTGTACATTGACCATGGCGTTACAATTGATATGTCTTGGTCATCTAATTTTACACTTCGTCCAAATCTCGCTTGCAGTCCACACCAAGAAGATCTTGAAGAGGAGATTGATGCTACGGACACTTTGGTACATGGTATCTACTCCGCACAACAAGTTGTGGACCATAATTCACAAGTTGCAAGTATAGCCCCTTGTGAGGGTTTCAACCCTCTAAGCATTTTTGATGATGAATCTTGCGAGGAGTTGTCATTCCCAACATTGTTTTTTGGTCAAAGTAGAAAGTATCATGTGTTGGCAAAGAAAAAATACCAAAAAGTAGCACAATGGGAGCTTAAAAATATGGATAGACAATTTGTAAACAACATTGAAAATTTGTTTTTTAAAACAATGAAAATTATTATAGCAAAAGTACTTGGATCCATATGGGTGCGCTTACGCAAGGGAAAACTCTATGGCAAGCAATTACAAGCAAAAGATGTTCAAAATAGCACTAACATTGAGCAATTGCTTTCGTCTGAGCTAGGGTATCATGATTTCCAATCATTGCGCACTTCAATCGTTTACAAGGTGAAACTCAAGTGAAACGTATTTGCAATGATTCGTCAGTTTGGCCAACCGACTTTGTTTGTGACATTTTCGTGTGCTGAGCAAAGATGGAAGCCTTTACAAGATTGTTTGCGCACATTGAATCCTCATTTTAAAGAAACAGATTACCCAACTAAAGCCTCATTCATTCATGCACTTGTACGTTCTGATCCTGTTACAACGGCGCGATACTATGTTCATAGATTTCAAGCCATGAAAAAGGAGTGAAGCGGAACAATGCCATCCTTGGTGAATTAATAGATTACTTTTTTGTGACCGAATTTCAAAATAGAGGAAGCCAGCATGATCATGGATTGCTTTGGGTAAAAGATACACCTGTATTTGGTGTTGTACCAGATAATGATACAATACATTTTGTCGACATGCATATTACTACCGACAAGAATTTGTTGGATGAGTCTCTCAGAGCTGTGCAAACCCACCACCATCGCAAAACATGCAAAAAACGGAAAATTTTTTGTCGGTTTGGTTTCCCACGATCACCCTCACGAGAAACTTTGGTTCTATATCCAATCGTGGTGTCGCAAGCAGAGAAGGAAGCACTTTCAATCAATAAAAAACGCATTGACGATCAATTGCTTGCTCTTGGGCATGATTCGGAATCATCATATGATGAATGGTTGACCTCTTTGGGAATGACTGAAGAAGTGTACATTACGTCCCTTTCGGTGGCCATCACAGAGCCAACACTACTCTTGAAAAGACATCCAAAGGACATTTACACAAGCAATTTCAACAAAGAGCTATGTAGTCTATGGGATGCAAACATTGACATTCAATTCATATTCAATGGTCATGGCGCTGCTGCATACTGCACATCATATATGACAAAAAACGATTCAACTGCAAGCAAAACAATCAAGCACATATTGCAAGATTGCAAGAAAACAAATTTGCCAACGGTGGATCGATTGAGAAAAATTGGCAATGCTTTGATCAATACACAAGAGATGACATCACAACAAGCTACATATATTTCTCTTTCGTTGCCCTTGCATAGTGCTAGCAGACAATTTGTCTTTATTAATGCAGACTTCAAAATCCAGTGTACATTGTTGTTGAAAAGAAGAGCTGCATTGAATACTTTGAATCCTGATGATACTAGCATTTTCTTTGATGATCTTGTCACAAAGTACACTCATCGTCCAGATAACTTGGCACACATATGTTTGGCTGATTATGCAAGCAACTATCAATGTGTTCGTGATTATACTCGCAAGTCTAAGAAATCTCGGGTCATTCGATATGCTAACTTCAACCTGGAGAAAGATGCAGAGAAGCATTTCCATGAGCTTTGCTTACTCTTCCTCCCATTTACTAGCGATGAGAAAACCTTTGAGAGAAGTGTTGATTGTTGGAAAGACAAATATACCACAAACTGTGCAATTATAGATGAGAATCGTCAACAATATTCTAAGCTTGAACTTGGTGCAACAAGCACTAAAACACTCTCATTGCCCTCATCCTCAAGATCTGAGCATAACGAGTCATACAAATATGAGTTGGGCCTTGATATTCAACCAAGCAAGCCCACCACAAGATCCTTACCAAAATTTTCAAAATTGGCATTATGTAACGAGGAATATCACTCACTTGTGTCCAAGTTGAACATCGATCAACGCTCCCTTTTTGACGACATTATGCTTAGGAAGCGGTTGCAGCCAGCTCAACCAATCCATATCTTCTTGACTGGGGGTGCGGGAACGGGTAAAACTTTCACTTTGCAAGCAATTGTGCAAGGCCTGATTCGTCACTACAATGCCTCTCTTGAATTAGATGTTGATCTTCCCTCAACATTGTTGATGGCATATACAGGAAAAGCAGCTTTCAACCTTGGAGGCACAACAATTCACTCAGCATTGCGCTTGCCCCTTGTCTTCCAACCAAATGTTTCTCTTTCTTCTGAGAGCCTTGCCGAGCTCTCACAACTATATAAAAACCTCAAGCTTGTTGTGTTTGATGAGGCTTCTTTGATTGGAAATAGGCTCTTGCGTATCATAGACACAAGGCTACGGTCAATTAAGCACAATCACATAGAGCCATTCGGGGGTTTAGATGTCATCTTTTGTGGTGACTTGTGTCAAGCAAGCCCAGTTCGTGATCGTTGGATATTCAGCGAGTCACAAGATTCTCTGCAATTGCTCTCACCTTCGTTTTGGCTCACCCATATAAAATGCCACGAGCTCACAAAAACAATGCGTCAATCAGACAATGACTTCATTGCCATTCTCAATAGAATTCGCAAAGCAAACCACACAAGTGAGGATTTGTTCCTCTTGAATACCAACCATCACGATAAAGCCTTTAACAAATTGACAACACCCCATTTATACTTCACCAATAACTTGAATGACTCACATAATCAACTTGTTTTTGAAGAATTGCCTACTCACCCATACATAATCCATGCGAGAGACAACCACCATAAAACTTGTTCAAAAAACCTTGTTGTGCCAAACAACCCACAAAACACAGCAGGCTTGTCCTCAACCTTGGAGCTTAAAGCAGGAATGATTGTTGAGCTTTGTGCTGGGAATATCGATATTTTTTATGGTCTTGTGAATGGCGCTGATGGAATTCTGAAACTCGTAGAAAGTAGAACTAACTGTCTTGTTGCATGGATATACTTTTTTGATTCCTCAACAGGCTCCAAACAACGACACATGAACCAACACCTTAATACCAATTCCATTAACCCTCAGTGGACACCAATTTTTCAAAAAACAAAAGAATTTCAAGTTGGTAAAAATGCATTGAACACTGTCTCTCGAACTCAATTTCCAATACAAGCAGCGAATGCACGCACTATCCATAGGTCGCAAGGCTTGACAATGAGAATAGTAGCCTTTGATCCAACATCAATAAACTCACATGGATTGGTCTACACAGCTCTTTCCCGCATCAAAGATCCATCAAACCTCCACATTCTCAATCCAATTCATCCAACTCAAATCAAAGTCGACAAAATTGTGCTTGATGAGCTTGAACGCCTTAACAATGAAGCCAAGTGGGAATATTTGACAAAATTTCCATTCGCATACAAGCACACACATCATATCATTCAATCGTTGAACATCGTTTCTAGTCACAAATACCTCAAACATATCAAAGAGGATTTGAATTTTACAAGTTCTGACATTTTGTGCCTTCAAGAAACAAAGCAAACAAATCCTTCCAATGATCTTGCACCAAAGTTTCATCATGTCCATCACCACAACAAAATTGGTGTTTCAATCTACTACAAGCCTAGTATAAAGCTCCACTCTGCAAACACACGGCTAG
Organism: Adiantum capillus-veneris; assembly: GCF_014529385.1. Classification (NCBI taxonomy): domain Eukaryota; kingdom Viridiplantae; phylum Streptophyta; class Polypodiopsida; order Polypodiales; family Pteridaceae; genus Adiantum; species Adiantum capillus-veneris. The sequence goes on along the minus strand of NC_140954.1, from coordinate 106,146,415 downwards.
CTCCAAGGATAGAAATCATTCAAGTTATATTAGCCATCCATGAACACCTTGATTGGGAAATCATATGCGTCTACAAATCACCGAACACATCTTCAACCGCATTGGTGACACAACTCTATCCCTTGCTACAACAATCCAATCCCACACAAATGAGTGTCATCATGGGAGATTTTAATGTAGACAATGAGCCCACAAACAATCAATATCATTACTTGGAGGAGAAGCTCCAAGCACATGGCTACACACAACAAATCCATGATGTAACCACTGTGTACAACTCAAAACTCGATCATGTTTGGATTAAAAATCCCCCTACATCATTCATCACAGGCACACGATTTTGCTTCTGGTCCGATCATTCACCCACACATCTAATGATTCCTAAATAATTCTAATACCTCCCTCCCATCCTCCCTTCATCTCTCTCTTCCCTCATCCTCTCCACAAAAAGAAACCATGTTTCCATATTCTATGCCTTCCTTTATCCTAAGAAGCTACCACTTTGCTACTCTTTAATCCTTCATCGAAGTCAACATTCTATGATGTAATCTGCAAATCACTTTCTTTATGGATCAATGTGACTTCCATTCTTGTATTTTTGTGTTCCCCTTTCATGTTCTTAATTCGTTCCATGTATTGGCAGGCCTTGTGATTTTATCACTTGTTAAGTTAATCTTTCATATCTACAACATTGGCCATGGTGTGTGAGGGCTATGCATTCCTTGTCTCTCTCTCTCTCTCTCTCTCTCTCTCTCTCTCTCTCTCTCTCTCTCTCTCTCTCTCTCTCTCTCTCTCTCTCTACAAAGTGTGTGATTAGTGTGTGTGCATGTGTAGTAACATTGAGGGGATGGACCGGAATGGCCACACTAATGCAAAGTAGGCATGTTAATTGTATGCATGTGTAGGTGTGTAATTAAGGGTTGTGATGATTAGGGTGATTGATGTGAAAGGCTAATTTTAATCACATGATAATCAAAAAATCACTACTTCCATGTGAGCACATTTGGAACCACTTGACGTTTTTTCTTTTTGTGGAAAAAGTAGAATTGTATTAAAAAATATAGAATGAAAAAATACAAAGGTCTCACAGGAAGGGGGTGAGACATCCCCAAGACTAGAAGAAGATTACAAAAACTAAGCCATTCTAGCTCTGAGTGAATGATGCAATTTGGGGATAATTGAGCTCCATTCATGCCATCTAATAGACTTCATGACCATAGAAATTGAGCAAGGCAGATCATCCCAAGATTTATTACAAATACTAAGGGGTGGGTTCCTGAGCTCATACCCCAGGGGGGTCACTATGTATCAATTGTGTATATCACGTTCAAGGACTTTTTTAAAACTCCTTATCTATGAAGTTTTGACAAATAAAACACGCTTCTTCTATTCAATCTGTAATTTTTTTCCCTAATTCCACTTTATGGTATCCTTCTGTGTGTGAAAAGGTGAGAAAAAATAAAATTTAAAAACCCCTTTTGCTGCACTCACGTGATAGTCACATAATCATTAAGTGCCCCCCCCCCCCCCCCCCCCAAAGACTCATACATGAGAGGGCTGATGGGACATGGTATGGAATGATTAAAGACATGGATGTTTCTTTGGTTCCAGATGAACCAGATAATCAAACTTCTCCATATGTTCCATAAGGGTACATCAAGTCTTTTACAATTTCCAGTCATGAGATCCTTATACCCTAGGGATTGTAAATTTAGTTGGCTAGTGATTGCCTGAACAACCCTTATAACTTTTGAGTTACATCTGCAGTTAAACCATAGGTGTGCAGAGTCGTGCATACTCCATCACTCACCCTTGGTCTTAGGGCTTTATCCCCACTCCGTATACCTTGATGCATGATGAGCCAAAGCAATGTGGAGTGTCTGATTTCCAAGGGAAATGGTCACATGCACCTGAATCTGTAAGTCCATTGTTTGCTGCTCTAGTTCACTCTCCAAAGCTTGTTCAACCTTTTTTTAGATGCAAATATACTCCTTCCTCAAGTCAAAATTGAGTAAAAACTTCAAAGGCTATGTGAGCCAAGTTGCTAGTTGCTTGAACTTCTTTGACATGGACTTTAAGTTTCCGTAGAGTTTGAGTTGCTCTATCCTGACACCATTTTGCCAAAGAGTTAGGGATAGAATATTCTGCTTGTATCTGCATTGTAGGTTTGACTTTTCCATTTGATAATTTATCACCCCATATTCTAATGCCAGCCTTATGGCATTTGTGAGCTCTCCTACACAAAGATGGCTTTTTACCTGTAAAGAAACCAAACCATATAGATTCTTCCATAAAGCTAAAATGGTTGCAAAATAAGATTTGTGAAGGATGCCAACTGGATTTAATGATACCCCAGGTCTTCCACATCCTACATACAAGCTTGGTACCACAGGTTAGAATCGAATTGAGGAGAGCATGGTTTCCCTTGGGTGAAATTTGTACAGGCTTTGTAATTGATACATTTGATCTTGTGTACATCCCTCATAAGAAGTGCAACCCAAAAATCTGTGGAGATAGCAACTCTAAGAACACACTTAGCAGATATTCTGGTTGAGACCATTTCCAGGTTGACAAGACCCAAAACTCCTTTAGCCTTAGGTAGATAGAAAATATCCCATGGAACCTTGGAGATCCTTTTATGCTCTAAATCTCCTCCCCATAGAAAGTTTCTAGCTAGAGTTTTAAACTCGTTCAGTTGATATTTAGTTTGGCACCAGAAGACAAAAAAAGGATTAGGGATGGCCACAAATAATGATTGAGAACAAAGGCTCTGGCGGAGGTAGAGCTGGAGCAGTTGTGCCAGTAGGAAATTTTTTGTCTAAATTTTGATACCACCCACTCCATCTTTGTGAAAAAGTGATCTTAAAGCCCATTGGTATGCCAAGAAGTTTGAATACATGTCCATCCTTGATTTACACATAGCCTGAGTCAGTAACTATTTGAGGGCTTTGACCAGTAGAGCTTTTGAAACCTGTTTTTGCATAGTTGATCCTTGACCCACTTGCTAGGCAAAACGTTTTCTTCATTGTAGGAGTATCATGGGGAAACAAAGAGTTAGTGTCATCATAAAATTGTTGAAGAACGAGGTCCTTACCCAAGGTAGGTATTTTTATCCCTTTCATTTTGCTACTTCCAAGGGCATCCTCTACTAGCCAGTCAAGAGCATCTGAACATATGGCATACACAAGTGGAGATATAGGACAACCCTCTCTTATGGATATTTTCAAAGTAAACAGATCAGACAAATCACCATTTATAGATACTCTAGCACATGCACTACAAAACAGAATCTATATAAATCTGATAAAGGTTTTCCCAAATCCAATGTCTTGCAATGATTCTATCATAAGATTTGTCAAAATCATTTTTGAAAAAGATGAATTCTTGGTCACTTTCCTGAGCATATTCAATAGCCTCCCACAAAGTGATGATTGCATCCAAGATAAATCTGCCCTTTATAAAGCCTTTTTGCTCATGAAGGGTGATTTGATTCATAGTGGGGACGAGTCTTCTACTAGGACCAGTGAGAAGATTTATACAAAGAAGTCAAACAGGTAATGGATATCTAATTACCCAAGTTCTCCGTTTCCCCTCTTTTATGGATAATCTTAATGACTCTTGTATTGATAGAGGTGGAAAGGGCTGCTATCTTTAGATATTCATTCCTTATGGACAACAGATAGGGCAGAAGGAAATCCTTGTATAATTTAATTTCATTGGGAAGACCATCGATTCCTGGTGATATACCATTTTTTAGAGCATCAATGGAGTCTTTAACCTTCCCCTCTGATAGGGGATGATCCATCACTTTAGCTATATGCACAAACACACTCTTTTTTCTAGCTCTGGCTATAGTGCCTTGGTAGTTGTAAGGTTAGCCCCTCTTTGGGAGGAAAATATATCATCATTAAAAACAAAAATGTTCTTGAGATTCTCTGTATGTGATTCATATATGAACTCTCTTTTCTTTTAAGGAAGGAAATAAAATATTTGATCTTTTTCTTTTTGAGAAAATTGAACATGTGCTTGCCAAGTTTGTTGATTTTTCCAGCCCAAAATTCTCTTGTCCATAGGATAGAAGCTTTAGCACTTAGAACCTCTTCATCTCTAAGTTTAGATTTAAGCTCACATAATTGAGGGAAAGAGGAGAGTTGGGGCCAGATAGCACTTCAAGCTCATCAATACCTTTTTTAATCATCATCCGTTTGTGCTCCCTAATGGCCCTAGCTTTCCTTTCGTAAACAATAAGCAGCTTGGGAGTTTCTTCTACTACTACATCCCAGGCTTTTAAAGCTGAGGCATTTGCTCTAAAAATTGAATCAAAGATATTTTCAACTTTCTTTTTGACAACATCTAGACATAGAAGAGACTGATCCAGGTGAGGCCATCCAGCTTTGAACATACATTCTTCCTTTTGAAGCTAAAAAAGAACTCCCAAAAAGGCTCCACACATTGACCAGGTGAGATGGAAAGCAAAGGTGTCTGAAGTGCAAGATTATGCTTGGGATGTATTGTTTGAGATGCTCTAGAAACGGGTGTGTGCCAATTTGAATTGCATTGGTAGTCATGCCATTTGGTGTTGATGGCCGGCTTTCACAAGCCGTGGCCACGAGAACCAACCCCAGCCGGGGGGGGTGCTAATAATAATAAACAAAAGAAAAGAAACATTTTTTTAGCTTGCCACCCCGCCACTCTCTACCCTCCTATGCTTGCATGCAGTGGGCCACCTCTCAGCTTTTGGCCACACTCTCTCCATCTCTCCTCCATTATCACCAAAGAACAAGCTCTCTCTCTCTCTCTCTCTCTCTCTCTCTCTCTCTCTCTCTCTCTCTCTCTCTCTCTCTCTCTCTCTCTCTCTCTCTCTCTCTCTCTCTCTCTCTCTCTCTCTCTCTCTCTCTCTCTCTCTCCTGCTTGGGTCCGCCAACCCACCTCCCTGTATCTGTCTCCCTTGTTCCTGCACCACCAAACCCATAGGGTGCATAAAATAATTTTTATCCCTCTCGTGTGTCAACCCACGAGGGGCCGCCATGCATGGGACAAGGGTCTCCCTCTCTCTCTTTCATTATTCACACCACACACACACACACACTCTCACACCTCCCCCACTTTCTCCCTCTCTCGTCCTCAGCATAAAATCTCTCTCTCTCTCTCTCTCTCTCTCTCTCTCTCTTTCTTTTGTCAACCAAGGTGGGCCGCCATGCATGCTCACTCTCTCCCTCACCCTATTTTCCCATCTCCCACTCTCTCATGTTGACTCCGTCTCCGTCCCTATGTTGGCACCTGCACAAGCAATAGTCTCTCTCTCTCTCTCTCGTACCCACCCACACACACATACACTCTCCCACACACATCCCTCCCTCGCCTGCAACACACCCCTTCTCTCCCTGGCCCGTTGACTCTCTCTCCCTCTCTCGTTTCTTGTGTCGGCAACAGTGACGAGGGCGCAAGAGAGTAATCTCTCTCTCTCATTCACAACCACACACACACACACACACACACATACCCCTCAATCTCTCGCTCTCTCCCCAGATCTCACTCCCGCCCTCTCTCCCCCCCCCCCCCCCCCCCCCCCCCCCCCCCCCCCCTTGTTTAGCCCGCCATGCAAGGCGCAGCAGATAATCTCTCTCTCTCATTCACACCATCACACATACACATCAACACACACACAGACACCCACACACTCACCCCAGCCCCTCTCTCCCCACCACACCCTCATGGGCTCTCCCTCACTCTCACTCACGCACTCTTTGTAGCCGAGCAAGCAGCACGTAAAAGTATATTTAAAAAAATAAATACATCTCCTATACTCTAGTTCACACACACACACTCTTGTCGACCACACACACACACACAACCCCCACATACAATGCACACACACACTCACAACACCTACACCCTCACACGGTTACATACACCCACACACGCATTTATGCACTCACGAGCATATGCACATACATACACGAGTACACGGCACGCGCACGCACATAGTCAAACAACACAGCATGCCAAATGCACACACAAGAAGAGAAAACGAAGAAAATCGACAATCAACACCCAACACAAAAAGGAGAAAGACGACCAAATCACGTGGTGATGACACCAAATCAAGAAATGACGCCGAAGGCATGCCCCAGCCAACCCCGAAACTGGCGAACGTGCTACACCGATGCATCAGCAAAGCTCTCGATTCACCCGCATGTTGCCCACGACGCATCTCCGCAGTAAATATCCATAGGGTAATCTATTTTCCCTGTTTTCAAGCCAAAAATCTTGTATACAAACCAATTGTATATTGCCACCTCTCTCTAGGTGATGGTCACAAAGGTCCACCTAGGAGATATCATTCTAAAAATCCATCTGGGATCCAACTCCTTGCTTTGTGTCACTTTAATAGGGCCCTAACCTAATCAAATTATCCTAAACTAATGCAGTTTGCACCTATAAAGGGACACTGAAAGGTCACTATCAAGGGGGGGCACTTGGGGGTCAACACTTGAGAAGGAATCCATGCACACACCCTGACTACAAGGGTCGTCACACACAAGAGTTGAGTCTCAGTGTATATGGAATTTTCTCTAGAGAATGCACTATAGGCTCTCTATCTCTCACTATCTCTCTCTATTACCATAGTCGCTATCTCGCCGGAGCTAAGGTTTTCTGTAAATATCTCTTTGAATCAAGTTTCCCTCACATCTCGAGGGATTTTCATCACTTAAGTATCTCTCTCTCTCTCTCTCTCTCTCTCTCTCTCTCTCTCTCTCTCTCTCTCTCTCTCTCTCTCTCTCTCTCTCTCTCTGATGTGCAAAATTTGTGCTATTTTAAGTCACCACTATCCGCATCCTAGCCGATCCAAGCTAGGTGGTGCCCCCTGTTTGTGCATTGCGCTCGTTATTTGGTGCCCCCACGGAGGAGGTATTTTCAAAAACCTTCAGTTTATAAGATGAAACAATGCGCATCATCAATCATGTACAAATGGCTGAAATAATTCTCCAATTGGAGAATGGAAGAAGAAGAGACTGAAGAATCACTGATCGCCTTCCTCGAAGTGCTACTGCCAGGTTGTAGCGTCATCAATATCCAAGAGGTAAGCTCCCCATCTCGCATTGCTCGTGCTATCAAGAGCATCAAGTGGGAGGTCTACAAAATGTCGTCAGTGTTGTCAACCAAAGCATTCTGTCAATGAGTCCCGATAGAGGAGGTGAAGAAAGAACGGTGAGTTTTGCTTTTGAGAATTGCAACACTCTCACGACAATAAGATTTTGTATAGCACCCAGTGTTTTCTCTCTAATGGTCCAAGAAGAGTCATCAACTACATCAACCACAAAGTCCAAGCCACAAAGCCTAAAGCATTTGGTGGACGCAAGTGAGCCTACACTCTCTCTAGGCCTAAAGAGTTCAAGTGAGGTGCGACCACCCAAGTGCCATTGCCGCATGTAGAATGGAAAGCTGATTGAGGTAGAATCTTCTCACCTAATCTATTTTGAACCTAATGTGAAGGATTGTGCAAACTTCAACGGGAGGTAGAGGCATGTGGTGAAGATGCCACCTTGTCAACACTTAAGGTATGCAACTCTTGTAATCAGTTCCCTACACCACACATGGATAATAACAATAGACTAGAAGTCTTTCCTTTCTGTTTCTTGCAACACATGCATGTAAACGTATATATTGATAGGAAGATATTCTAAAAGCATAAGATTGTTTTCCTATTCGGATAAAAAATGCTTGATGAAATCCTTAGACCCCCACATCCCATCATCTTGCCCCTTTTGGATTACTACCACTCTTTTGATGTAAGCATCTTTATTCTATTCTAGCCTTGCGCTTTTTTTAGTTCATGCTCAAGTTTCCAACAATGTATAAACCTTTGTGAACCACTAAGTCATTTTGAAAAGAAAAAAAAAAGGTTTGTAATTTCCTGATCATTGATTTACCACCATGGCAAGTGCCTCTTTTCCCACATTTAGTGGCAAAAAGGGAGAAGACATCACCACCGACTTTCTGGATGACTTTGATATTGCTTGTGTGGTTTCCAACAAGGATGACGATGCCTCACGGCTATGAATCTTTCGTCTCTACTGATGAAAATAGAGGCTAAGTCTTGGTACAATGCTTTACCCCAAGCAACCAAGAATGCATGGGACGTACTACTTGTTGCCTTTGTGAAGAGGTTTGGTGGAGGCACAACCTCAGAAAAGTTATGGCAGCAGCAGCTGGTGACAGAATTAAAGCAAGGAGGTCTGCTAGAATATGCCACTTATGAATCCAAGTTTGTGGGTTTGTGGGAGCGATGGGTTGCCTCGCTGGAGGAAGGTGAAGGAGTGTCTAATTTACTAAAGAAGGACCGTTTCATTGCTGGACTGGGGTCACCGCTTAAAGAGAAGGTGCAGGGGAGATTCCCTGCAACGTATGAGTTGGCAGTGGAAGTAGCCCGCCTTAAATACAAAAAGCTGCGTATGCAATCAAGAGTCAACGAGTGAGAGGAATTGAGCTCAGTCTGACTAACCTCAGTGACTGCAACAGCCTCCAAAGAACTCAACCACAAGAGGCATCAGAAGAGTAAACACATATTTAGGAATTATGGGAAATACACAAAAATGGGACAATTCTTCTTGTTCTCTATAGTATTTCTTGAGAAGAGGTGAACAATGTTCTAGGATGCACACTGTTTTTGCATGTAGTTTTTATTGGTTTTGTGAACTAGTAAAATCACATGTATCACTAATCTTTTGAGCCTCAAAACTACAAACTTTGTTCAGTAATGACTACTCTTGAACCTTTATCCTCAAGCATGATGAGTAGCCATTATTTCAATACACAACATTAGACCCAAACTCTAGGTTGAGCATGGTCTAATGTACATGATTGTCAACCATGTGGCTATCATTGTCATGATGACAAATATGAAACAAGGAGTGTTACAGTTATACACGTCTTGGGAATTAGCTTCTACACACAGTAGACATGTTCATTGATGATAGAAATCCAAATTTAAATCCTCCAATTGTCTGGAACTAAATGGGTGTGACAAGAAAATGTGAAAGACTCTAGCTCAAACTTGAGATAAAGGGCCATTGTATAAGCACTGTAGAGTGGAGAGTGCAAAGGTTGAAGCATGCTTCCAACTCCTGGAGTCCAAATGCCAAACCATGCTTCAAAGGCTTGTTCATTTGACCTTGAGGGCGATCCCTTTCAAACAATACACACAATATTCAGTCTATCCCTTTCATTCAAGCTTGAGGCTCAGCACAATGTTCGGGAAAGGTTTTCCTCAGCTTAGCCTTGAGCCAACTTAAAATCAAGATTAGTCATTTTCCAACGAAGTTAAAGGGAAGAAAAATCAGCAAAATCTATAAGAAACTAGTTCAAAGCTCCCACAAACTTTGAGAAGTCTACCAGTGTTTCCAGTTTACATCTTGGCAAGGAGGAAACCAACTAGCCCCCTAGGAATAAAACATTCTCGAATAGTGGCTGAGCATGCTTCCAAGTCTTGTTGTTCAAAGTCGAGGCCGATCCTTTCACATATTGTTTGCCTTCTACGAAAAAGACTTTCTCGAACACTGTTGAGCATGCTTCAAAGTCTTTCTATTCAAACTTGAGTCCAATCCTTCCAAGACTTTTCGGAACACTATTCGAACTTGAGCCCGAACTTGAGCTTTTCGGAACACTATTCCAACTTGAGCCCGAACTTGAGCTTTCACGTGGTTTGATGTAAATTTGAATTTAAATTTGACGACGAACGTCAAATATGACGAGTGGGAGCGGGGATGTCATCAATGCAGATCTGCAAAATTCCTTACTACCTCCCACCACCATGCAGCCTCCCATCATCGCGTACAGGATATGCAGGCTCACTACTACCGGCATTACTACGAACCTGCCAGCAGCAGGAGCAAGGCACTCCCATAAGCTATGGCGAGGTTAAGCTCCAATTCAACCATGGCGATCGTCATGGCCGTGGGTTCTCACATGCATCTTCTTCATCGTCAAATTGCTTCAGCCTCAACAGAGGGTCCCCTCTGTTGGTACCTCCACATCACCAGCTCTAACAGGTCCTTCCTCTCCACCAAGTCTACTCCGTCCGTACTTGCATCACCAGCTCCAGCAAGTCCTTCCTCTCCAGCAGGTCTACTCTGTCTGTACTTAATCAGTATGTACCTCCACCTGGCTTTTATATTGAAACCCTTGAACGTGGTGCCCGCAGAAATCTCCATTCGCATGCCAAAGTGAGCACGTCAATGGACCCTATAAAGCACTAATCAACGAGGACGCATGAGGGGAAGGAGTCCAAAGCAAGTGCAACCAAGAAAGGCAAGCTTGCAGCGGCAGCACTGAGCAGCAGAGGAGGTCTGAATGCACAAAATAACAAGATGGGTCTCTTTTCTTTTTCTCCACGTAGAAATTATAAGATAGAGAAGGCTCAAAGCCGGCTGAGAGCGAACAGAGAAGGGGAGCACGCGGGTGGAATTTTCATCGCAAGGAAAGGGTCATTAATGTAGAGAAACCTTCATGGAGCCCTCGTCTGTGTCTCCTCCATGGCCATCCTCACGGGTGCTGCTCATCGCCACCTGCGCGGCCCGATGTGGGGAGGGAGAAACGAGAGAAATGGTTTAGAGAAAAAAAGTGTGGGAATACTAATAACAAGCTAATACACCCTACATATGCCATTAAATGTACAAGTTTTTGACGCATGCCAGATTGGGCACCTAGTCCGACGGTAGTAGGGACTCTATAGCACTAGGTTGTGGTGAGTGAATAGGGCCACATGGTGCGGATTTGTTCTCCAGCTAGCTTTGACATGTGATGTGGATCTCTTCTCTCTGGCCGGGATTGCAGGCCTTGGGGGGTTTGTTCGTTATGAAAACATGTGGATTGCTTCATGTAGTCTTGTAGTTGAGAGTGGTTTTTTGAGGTTGGTATATGTATTGATAATGTATGTCTGGTGCCAAATGATGTCACTCCTACTGCTATCGCAAGAGGATCAGCCTGCTTTGCAATAGTGATGACTCTCTACATATAGTTCATCACCTACCTACCTTCCACAAATGCTCCCAAAGCATCGTATGTTGAATTTGTCTCTGGATTATCCATGTTGGAAGCCACGTACTATTGGTATCGTTGCATACTATCTCCATAGGTGGCCATGCTAAAGGCTCGAACTTAAGTTCGAGCCTTCATACCTTTTTGTACATGCCATGGTAGAGGCTCTAACTGAAGTTCGAGCCTGCATACCTTTCTGTACATGCCATGGTAGAGGCTCGAACTTAAGTTCAAGCCTGCATACCTTTTTGTATATGCCATGGTAGAGGCTCATTACTTTAGTAATTGTGTGTCATGTCTAAAATATGTATGCTAATAGCTTGGTTTCTATGTGTAAATTCATTTTTTTTCACCTCTAACTATAACCAAATATATGTTTTTTTCTTCCAAGAATGCCATTGCTAGTTTTAACAACTTCTCAAACTTGTGCCCAAAAAATTCGATTGCAGAGGAGTTATTTGTATAGGCAACAAGCATCAAAGTCCTTCTAGTAGACCTCCAAGTGTCCCATATTGAACTAATTAAAAAGCATCAAAATTCTTCTAATTGACCATGAACTGCCCAAAAGCCCCTATTATATTTTGACTAGAGTAGAGTACATCACATCATCTAGAGAATATTTAAAAGTGATAGGCTTCTTGAAATAGCTAAAGTATGACAAAATAAGGTTCTATCTAGGGAAAAAAGGATTTGAATTGAGATTGCCCTCAAAAAGAGGATACCTCAAACTACACAAAATATCTCACTTATTTAGTAGCTTTATAAAAAATGGGACTTGAATAATTCCCAAAATTCCTAAATGCGTCTTAGTAGTAAGACCTATTGAGTCGCATCACTACTCAGTTTGAAAGTCTATCCGTGCATCTTGTGCACCAAGAGCATCACCTGTCAGAAGCCCATAGCAAGGGAGAGGACAATGAAGTCAAAAACAAGAATACCACTGCTACAATTGTGGGGAGGACGGCCATGGCATGTATTACTGCCCACATCCGAGAAGGCAAAACTTCAATAAAGGAGGAAGACAGAATCAGATCTCTCCACCAAGGGCAAGACGACTAAGAAAGACTGGAGTACAGGAATGATCGAGACGAGGGATGCTAAATGGAAGTCCATATTCTATGACATGAAGACTGGGAAGAAACGCAACATGATCTTGGAGGCATCAAAAGATGAGTTCACTAGTGACTCTTTGACCACCTCAAGAGAAGAGACGACAACAACTGAAGAGAGTGATGTATTACTTAGTGTGAAATGAAAAGATCAAATAGGGACTAAAGTGATTGGTGTATATATAATGCATAGGGGAAAAATCCCTAGAGTGATTGGTGTATATAAAATGCATAGGGGAAAAAGACTCCTAGTGAGGGAAAAAATACCCCGGTGGTCCTAAGTGTGTTCACACACAGCACTACCACATGTAACTGGTAACATGATTTTTAACTCCTCCAAACATCAATCCCAAACTCAAGTTAATAATCTCAACCTGTACCCCTCGCCCAAGAGATTGTGATGTTGCCCTAATGATACCCTAGAGGTTGAAATGTGATGGATAACCCATCAATAGAGTCTATCCTTCCAGAAAATTGTGCCCCTCTTCATTTATTTATTTTTTGTTCTATTTTTCCTCTTTTATGTGAGATAGTTTTGCACGTTTGGAAGATTTTTTAAAGAAATTGTCTTTCTATGTAGCCATCAAAGGAAGTGAATTCTCTTGAGAGATGGAATGTTAACCCTCACGGCACACGGACACCCATCACCTACGATGGACGCGTATTATGTATTTGGTAGAGTCAGGTACCGGGCTTGTCGGACCAATAGGGAAAGGTAGAGTGATCGCCGATGAGAGGCGCACTTTAACTTGGACATTCAAGGGATTAGTTGGTTAAGCATGGGCGCCCAAGTGTGAATGGGGTGAGCTCCTATAAAAGCCAACTAAACCTAATTTTTACTCATTCTCTCATTTGTGCAATTGAAGAGTGCTCTTGCTCCATCTCCATCTTCTTCTTCTTCACCTCCTTGTGTGTGTGTGTGAGAGAGAGAGAGAGAGGGAGAGTGTGTGTGCGATCGAGCATTACGAAGGCACGACGGCGGCGAAGCGGTTGAGCGCGGCACGACTGCAGCTTCTTCTTCATCGCGGCGAAGAATCCACCACGAAGGCGAGCGTAGAGCGGTGAGTGACACACCCTTGTTTTCTTGAGCTTGCTAGTTTAGGCTTGTTGTGTGCTTGGAGCCGTTTGTGGCTCGCATACGGTGTATTGGCAAGTCCCTTGCTTCGACAGTGCGGCAAGGAGTGCACATGGAACACTAAGCAAGTCATAGCATCAAAGATCTTGGATGTCAGGGATTACCCCGAACTATGATGCTGATAGATATGGACTCTTATATTAAGATGAAGGCATTGAAGAGGAGCTTCAAATTGAGCTTAAAGAGGATGAACCAACCTTCTTAAGGGTACTATTGACGAGGGGATGAGCTTCCTAACCTCTTTCAACCATTAATACTTGATCTCACCTAGTTTTCAATTCTACCTCCCGTTTCGTCCCCCTTTGGAAGATGAATGTTCAAGTCAAGCTTTGCAATTGCACACAATAGTATCTATGTGCGAGAGAAAAATAATGACAATCTGAGTAGGTCAAGGAAGCAAGAATAAAACTATTGAACAGGTACACCTCATCAAGCTGATATCCTTGACAATGTAAGGGTCCCCAAACCTGTCGACACCAAAAACGGGATCGAACCATTGACAAATCTCTAGGCCTACTAAAGCTAGAGTCCTTAAACAGGAAAAAATCCAAGGAATTCAACCTTACCATTGATAATGGTTTAGGTTTATAGCCCTAGAAAGAGACCTAGTCCTGTCTCGCAGTGAAAACAAGACTACAAAAAAAAAGTATTATGGCCCTATAACTCCATCATTCAGATTATGGTTTCCTTAGCCAACGCTTTTTTCCCCCTAACATATGTGAGGGCACAGCCATTGGTGGATTCCTCGTCCAAGTGAAGAAGTTTCTAAATGTTTTAGTGCGCGAGAATGGATAGTTACCTGACTAATCAGGTCCACCCGTCCATGATTGACAACCTTAGTCAGACCCCACTTACCACCCCGCACTCACACATGATTTCTGTGTTGTTTAATTACTTCCACATTCTTTTCACAATTAAAACAATGATTTCTTTTAACTTTCACAACTGAATTTCATTAAGACAACCTTTGAAAACAATATTAAAGACATTCTTTCAACAAGCAAACATCTTTAGACTTAAGACAAGGTACTGTCATTCTGAAGTATCTCTGACCACTACTGGCTTGTCTCAAGACCACCTATACAGGGGTGAAAAAACGGCACCCATTCCTTATTTATAAAAATCGGGGTGGAAAAAGCCATCCCCTTTCAATTTGTCCTAAAAACAATGTAATTTTGATGTGATAATTAGATAAATTAATTATCTGAGGTTAAAATAATTATCACGGGTTATCTAAGATGTGATTAACCTTTGATAAATAACTCAAACCATTTTCAATCAATTTACTAATTTCCTCCTTTTAATTTCTCCTAAAAACAGTGTAATTTTGTTAAGATAATTAGGTAAATTAATTATCTGAGCGTCGCATAATTATCACAGGTTTCCTAAGATTTAATTAACCTCTGATAAATAACTCAAAGCATTTTAAATCAATTTGCTAGTTTTTCCTATTTAATTTCTCCTAAAACCGATGTAATTCGGCTAAGATAATTAGGTAAATTAATTATCTGAGTTAAAGATAATTCTCACATGTTTTCTAAGATGTGATTAATCTTTGATAAATAACTTAAATCATTTTGAAACAATTTGCTAATTTTCCCCTTTTAATTTGTCCAAAAAATAGTGTAATTCTCCTAAGATAATAAGGTAAATTAATTATATAAGATTAACATACTTATCACGGGTTCCCTAAGATATAATTAGAATTTGATAAATAACTCAAAGAATTTTAAATCAATTTGCTAATTTCTCCCTTTTAATTTGTCATAAAAACAATGTAATTCTACTAAGATAGCTAGGTAAATTAATTATCTGAGCTTAACATAATTATCGTAGGTTTTCTAAGATGTAATTAACCTCTGATAAATAACACAAAGCATTTTGAATCAATTTGCTAATTGGTTGTTTTTTATTTCTCCTAAAAATATTGTAATTTTTCTAAGATAATTAGGTAAATTAATTATCTGAGTTTAACATAATTATCATTGGTTTCCTAAGATGTGATTAACCTCTAATAACTAACTTAAAGCATTTTGAATCAATTTGCTAATTTCCCCCTTTTAATTTGTCCAAACAATAGTGTAATTCTGCTACGATAATTAGATAAATTAATTATCTGAGCTTAACATAATTATCACAAGTGTCCTAAGATATGATTAGCCTCTGATAAATAACTCAATTCATTTTGAATCGATTTGCTAATTTCCTCGTTTTAATTGGCTATAAAACAATTGTAATTCTCCTAAGATAATTTGATAAATCAATTATCTTAGGTCAACATAATTATCACAGGTTTCCTAAGATGTAATTAACCTCTTATAAATAACTCAAAGCTGTTAACATTAGTTTGCTAATTTTTCCCTTTTTATTTCTCCTAAAAGCAGTGTAATTTTGCTAAAATAATTATCTGAGGTTAAAATAATTATTATGGGTTCCTTATGGTGTAATTAACCTTTGATGAATAACTCAAAGAATTTTGAATCAATTTGATTATTTTTTCCTTTATCTTTCTCTAAAAAATAGTGTAATTCTGCTAAATTAATTATGAAAATTACTCAGAAAATAATAAGATAATTTCTCTAGCTTAATGATAGTCTAATGCAGCTCTGATAATTATCTCAACATAATCTAAACTTAATTAATATAATTCCCATTAATTTATGGTTAATATGGATAATTTCAGTCCTAATATGATATAATAATTAATTAGCTTAATTACAACAATCAACAGAGAATATTTAATGAAAAGAGGATTTTTGAGTATACATAGGATTAATCTTTAATTTATTAAGAAAATAGGTTAACCTAGCTTTGCTAATTAAGAAGGATTATACTAATTATCGTTTAATTTAACCAACTAGAGCTTAATCTCTAGTGATTTTTGCATAGCGGTCTCTCTAGATGAGAGAGAGCGTGTCAAGGCTCCGAGTTTGAATTTTTATGAAGGAAAGGGAGTCTTTTTATAGTTTTTCTAGGGCCCGGGCTATTCCTAGTAGGTTTTGACACCTCAAGCAGGCCCCCAGCTTCAAGGTAGCGCCAACTGCTGCTATTTCTGTCTCTAGCAGGCTCCCCCCAGCTCCACACTGCTCCCACAGCTTCCAGAATCGATTTTGGTTGATTTTACTAATTTATAATGATGAAAATTGGAATATAAGTTAATTCTAGAACCTTAGGATAAGAAAGTCTTTGTTAATAATAATTACTAAAACCATCCAATTTTTATTAACTAATTGAATTCCTAGTGAAACCTTTCAAGGCCCGTAACTTCTCTAGTTTTTATCGGATTCTGATTCTGAAAATTACTAACCATAGTAAAGCTCTGCTTATGATTCCAAAAATACCAATATCAGCCATGATTGAATCATTCAATAGTGGTTTTCAATTTAATTTTACAAGCTTTGTACAATTTCTAAGGTTTCAAAAACTGGAAATCTTACAATCACCCCAACCTAAGGAATTGAGATGTCCTCATCTCAACCGAGATTGGGAAATCCTCAAGTGAATAATCCTTGATTATGTCTTTCTCTTTCTCTTTTAGGTCCTATTGATTGATAACCTGTAGAAGTTTTTGATAATCCTTAACTTCCAGGGAAGCTTCCTTAACCTTGTTTAGGATTGGATTTTCGACTGTGGAAATAGCCCCAAGAAAAACCTTATGGCTAAGAGCGTCAGCAACCACATTCTCTTTCCCTAGTTTATATTTTATTTCAAAATCATATTCCTGTAAGAGTTCTATCCATCTTCTCTGCCTCATGTTGAGTGTTGCTTGTGAGAAAATCCATTTTAAACTCTGATGATCGGTGATTAACTGGAACTTCCCTCCTAGAAGGTAGTGCCTCCAGAGTTTTAGAGCATGGATGACAGCTAGGAGTTCCAGATCATGAGTTGGATAATTCAGCTCGTGAATTCTTAATTTTCGAGAAGTAAAGGCGACTGGTCTGCGTTCTTGGTTTAAGACTCCTCCTATAGCAAGACCGATGGCAGCTGTTACTACTTCAAACTCTTGAGTGAAGTCAAGAAGTTTGAGTACAGAGGCTGATGTGAGATTTTGTTTTAGTTTGAGGAAACAATCCTCCTGTTCTTTTTCCCATGTAAGTTTGGCTGTCTTTTTAAGTAGTTGCGTCAAGGGTGCGACGATGACTGCATAATCTTTGACAAAGATTCTATACCATCCTATAATGCTGAAAAATCCTCGAATCTCACTGACAGTTTCGGGTTGTGTCCAGTCTATAATATCTTTAATCTTTGCGGGGTCTACTAAAATTCCTTCAGGGTTTATTATAAAACCAAGATAACTAACTTTGGGCGTGAAAAACACACATTTACTCATCTTGGCATATAACTCATGTTGGCGTAGAAGATGAAGTACTTTACGTACATGGCCTTCATGCTCTTTTTCATCCTTGGAATATACCCAGGTATCGTCGTAAAACACCAACACAAAATCATCCAGATATTCTCTGAATATATCCTGCATGAGACGGTTAAAAGTAGCTGAAGCATTCGTAAGACCAAAAGGCATCACAATGGACTCATAATGCCCATACCGGGTGCTGAAAGCAGTTTTGTAAATATCTGCCTCCTTAATTCGGATTTGATGGTAACCTGATCTGAGATCAATTTTTGTGAATACCTTGGCTCCATGTAATCTATCAAGTAATTCATCAATGCGAGGAATAGGATACTTATTCTTTACCGATACTTGGTTAAGTCCCCTATAATCGATGCAGAGACGTAGAGATCCATCCTTCTTCTTTTGAAATAGAACAGACGCTCCCCAAGGTGAAATGCTTGGTCTTGTGAATCCTTGTTCAATAAGCTGACGAAGCTGTTCTTTTAATTCAATAGCTTCAGGGAGGGACATTTTGTAGGGTCTTTTTGAAATTGGTTCACTACCTAGAAAGGTTTCTATTTCGTGGTCTATATCCCTTGGAGGAGGTAAATTTGAAAGATCTTCCGGAAATATATCCGAAATTTTCTTAAGCCATTCTGGAGTTGTGTTGTTCCTTGAATCATCTGCCTTATTAAGTTTTACTACAAAGATCTATTGTCCCTTGCGTAACCCCTTCAGAAGTTGACTAGCCTTCACTAAATGAGCCTTAGGTTTCCCATTTGATCCTTGCACTGATGTTTCTTTACCTAAGTGATTTTTGAAGGTTAAGTTCCCTTGAGCAGGGTGAATTTGGGCTTGATTTTTTATTAACCAACCCATTCCTAAAATACCATGAACCTCTTTTCCATTTGCTAGCTCTACCACTAATTTCTTGGTGGGATATTGGTTCAATTTAAGTTTCCTTAAACATTTAGGGGAGAGAAAAGAGTGTGTGCTGCCACAATCTATAAGTAGTTCAAATTTTTCACCTTCTCTGTCTGCAGTGGTTTGGATGACAACATACTGTTGCCGAGCTCCAGGGTTATCAATGGCGGAAAAAAGAGTAGCTCTTTCATCCTCCTCATCCAGCAAGGTAGGCTCTCCTATTGCAGCAAAAGCTCTGGCTCCTCTACCTCTTCCTCTGCCTCGTCCTCTATTTTCTCTACCTCTTTGATTATTCCCTTGGCCTATCTGAGTCTGAGGAGTGGTTCCGGCAGCAAATCTGGGATTTTGTCCCTCGGGGCATTGACTCCTGTAGTGTCCCATTCTATTGCATCCATAGCATCTGATGTTTGGAAAAGTCTGCTCTATAGTGGATACAACTGACACTGCCCTTCGTTGATTTCCTTGGTTGTAGTTTCCCCTTGCTCTTCCTCTAAATTTATTGTAGTTGTAATAGCTCCTTGCAGGGGGGTTTCCTTCAGCTGCAAGTGGTTTAGCTCTAGGAAGAGCATCTTGAATAGATATGGGTCTCATAGATTCCAAGCGGGTACTTAAAGGTTTGTTTAGACCCTGACAAAAACGAGCAATCTGTTGTTCCATAGTCATTGGTGGTACATAACGTCGTAAAGACACATATTTAGTGTAGTACTCTTCCAAAGTAAGCCCTAATTGTTTGAGGGCGAAGAATTGATTCATTTTAATAGCTTGGTGAGCTTGAGAAAGATATCTTTTTTTCACCGCCTGTTTCATTCTTTCCCAAGAGGGACTAATGGAAGGGTTATCTCTATAGTATTGTTTCCACCAGAGTTTTGCATCTCCGGTGAGACGAAACATTCCTAACATTGCTTGATTTTCCGAAGCAGTTCCTGCTACCAAGAAATAATCATCCAACGTTCTAAGTTGGTTACCGAAGCTTACCGAAAGAATGGTATTCTCATTTCACAATATACCATAATTAAAAAAATGCAATATAACATTGTGCCTATTTTTTCAACTTTTACACTCCTAAAGTCGGGACCTTATTAAACCATCCTCTGATACCACTTGTAAGGGTCCCCAAACCCGCCGACACCAAAAATGGGATGGAACCATTGACAGGTCTCTAGGCCTACTAAAGTCAGAGTCCTTAAACAGGAAAAATTCCAGGGAATTCACCCTTACCATTGATAATGGTTTAGGTTTATAGCCCTAGATAGAGATCTAGTCCTGTCTCACAGTGGAAATGGGACTACAAAAAAAAAATTATTCCGGCCCTATAACTTCATCATTCAGATTATGGTTTCCTTAGCCAACGCTTTTTCCTCCCTAACATATGTGAGGGCACAGTCGTTGGTGGATTCCTCGTCCAAGTGAAGAAGTTTCTAAATGTTTTAGTGCGCGGGAATGGATAGTTACCTGACTAATCAGATCCACCCATCCATGATTGACAACCTTAGTCAATCCCCACTTACCACCCCGCACTCATACATGATTTTTGTGTTGTTTAATTACGACCACATTCTCTTCACAATTAAAACAATGATTCCTTTTAACTTTCACAACTGAATTTCATTAACACAACCTTTGAAAACGGTATTGAAGACATTCTTTCAGCAAACAAACATCTTTAGACTTAAGACAAGGTACTGTCATTCTGAAGTATCTCTGACCAGTACTGGCTTGTCTCAAGACCACCTATACAGGGATGAAAAAACGACACCCATTCCTTATTTATAAAAACCGGGGTGAAAAAAGCTATCACCCAAAGTCTAGGCGCCCATACGCCAACCGGTTGCCCATACAACCGGGCGGTTACTCCAGGATAAACTTGAAATCTTAAGTAATATCCACAAACACAAACAAGCACGGGGTAAAGACTCCACGCGCGCTGAGGAAACCGACTCATCCATGGAGGAATCGCCATCATTACTCATTACCTGGAGTAAAATATTTCCAAGAAATCAGAGGTGTCTTGAGACAAAGCTGTCTTAAGGATGGTCAAACATTTCTTTCCTAGGTCAATCAGTCATAACCCACCAATCATTTCTTTCCTATTTACAATCATTGCTCGTTGGTTTCGTGGAAGTTACCTTCCATTTACAGCCAGTTTATCCTTCCTTACCTTACATATACAATGCTGACTTAAAAATGAACTCCACCTGGGACTGCTCGTCCATGTGTTGTTGGGCTGGAGCTTGCAGACTTTTCTCCATTGGCCTATGGCTAGGCCCAGCCTCATGGTCATTAGTGGCTTTATTTCTTTTGTTGCTAATATCCTCTTCCTTGGTAAGAGGATTTCCTCTGGTTCTCTTTGGAGCCATGTCGGCAGCCTTATAAAAAGACTTAATCGATTAGAAGTTTAATTGAATAATCTCTTTTTTTCCTTTTTACCTAAAATTAAGGATTTTTGGAGTAAGTAGGTTTCCTTGATAGTTAATTGGATGAGATATTCCTCCTGTAACTTCTTTATACTATAAGTAATTTCCCATAATTACCATTTAATTAGGGAAGCCATTTAACTAAGTTTATTCTTAGTCTATATTCCCTGAATATTTTATATTTAACCTTAGTAATTTATAGATTCCTATCAGCTAATGGATTACTCACCCTAAATTGTAATTTGATATATTCTATCTTTAAAAAAATTCATAAATTTGATTTATAACCTTTCCCTCCTATACTTATGGCCTAATTTAGGTAAAGTTTTGCTGATAGTAATTTGTTATACCAACCATCTATATTGAGGTAATTTTCCCAACCTTCAAAAGTGATTTTTAACCTCATATATTTATTTGGTAATTAGATTAATTTATTTTCTAATTTACTTTCTCTATTTTATACGCAAAATCGGTTACTTTTAATAAAGATAAGTATTTAAACTATTTATCTGAGATTGAGGTATTTATCACAAATTCTTCAAGGTATGTTCTATCTCTGATAATTATATCAAAAGTTTTTGGATTAATTTACTATTTTCTCCCCTTTTATTTTCCCCTCAAAATAATGTAATTTTATTGAGATAATTCTGTAAACTAATTATCTGAGTGTACCATTTTTATCACAGGTTCCCTAAGGTGTGATAGACTTCTGATAAATAACTCAAAGCATTTAGAATCAATTTACTAATTTCTCGTTTTAATTTGTCCTAAAAATAGTATAATTTTTCTATGATAATTAGATAAATTAACTATCTAAGGTTAATATAATTATCATGGGTTACCTAAGATGTGATTAACCTTTGATAAATAACTCAAAGCAGTTTAAATCAATTTGCAAATTCCCCTTTTAATTTGTCCTAAAAATAGTGTAATTCTGCTAAGATAATTAGGTATATTAATTATTTGAGCTTAACATAATTATCACAAATTCCCTAAGATTTAATTAACCTCTGATAGATAACTCAAAGGCATTTTGAATCAATTTGCTAATTTCACCTATTTAATTTCTCCTAAAAATAGTGTAATTTGGCTAAGATAATTAGGTAAATTTATTATCTGAGATTAACATAATTATCATAGGTTTCCTAAGATGTGATTAACCTTTGATAAATAACTTAAAGCATTTTGAATCAATTTGCTAATTTTCCCCTTTTAATTTGCCCAAAAAATAGTGTAATTCTGCTGAGATAATTAGGTAAATTAATTATCTGAGCTTAACATACTTATTATGAGTTCCCTAAGATGTAATTAGCCTCTGCTAAATACTCAAAGCATTTTGAGTCAATTTGCTAATTTTTTCCTTTGAATTTGTCCTACAAACAGTGTAATTCTGCTAAGATAATCAGGTAAATTAATTATCTGAGTTTAACATAATTATCATAGATTTCCTAAGATGTAATTAACCTCAGATAAATAACACAAAGCATTTTGAAGCAGTTTCCTAATTTTCCCTATTTAATTTCTCCTAAAAACAGTGTAATTTTGCTAAGATAATTAGGTATATTAATTATCTAAGCTTAACATAATTATCACAGATTTCTTAAAATGTGATTAACCTGTGATAAATAACTTAAAGCATTTTGAATCAATTTGCTAATTTCCCCCTTTTAATTTGTCCAACAAATAGTGTAATTCTACTAATATAATTAGGTTAATTAATTATCTGAGCTTAACATAATTATCACGGGTCTAAGACGTGATTAACCTCTGGTAAATAACTCAAAGCATTTTGAATCAGTTTGCTAATTTCCCTCTTTTAATTTGTCATAAAAACAGTGTAATTCTGCTAAGATAATTAGATAAATTAATTATCTTAGGTCAACATAATTATCACAGGTTCCCTAAGATGTAATTAACCTCTGATAAATAACTCAAAGCTGTTAAAATCAATTTGCTAATTTTCCTCTTTTTACTTCTCTTAAAAATAGTGTAATTCTGCTAAAATAATTAGGTAAATTAATTATTTGAGGTTAACATAATTATCACGGGTTTCTTAAGATGTAATTAACCTTTGATAAATAACTCAAAGAATTTTGAATCAATCCGTTTATTTTCCCCTTTATTTTTCTCTAAACAACAGTGTAATTTTGCTAAATTAATTATGAAAATTATTCAAAAAATTATAAGATAATTTCCTAGCTTAATGATAGTCTAATGTAGCTCTGATAATTATGTCAACATAATCTAAAATTAATTAATATAATTCTCATTAATTTATGGTTAATATGGACAACTTTAGTCCTAATATGATATAATAATTAATTAGCTTAATATCCCTAAGCTTAATTACAATAATTAGCAGAGAATATTTAATTAAAAGAGGATTTTTGAGTATACATAGGATTAATTTTTAATTTATTAAGAAAATAGATTAACCTAGCTTTGCTAATTAAGAAGGATTAGACTATAAATTGTACCGTTTAATTTAACCAACTAGAGCTTAATGAAGGAAAGGGAGTCTTTTTATAGTTTTTCTGGGCTCCGGGCTATTCCTGGTAGGTTTTGACACCTCAAGCAGGCCCCCAGCTTCAAGGTAGAGCCAACTGCTGCTATTTCAATCTCTGGCAGGTTCCCCCAGCTCCACACTGCCCCCACAGTCGATTTTGGTTGATTATACTGATTTTTAATGATGAAAATTGGAATATCAGTTAATTCTAGAACCTTAGGATAAGAAAGTTTTTTTTAATAATAATTACTGAAACCATCCAATTTTTATTAACTAATTGAATTCCTAGTGAAACCTTTCAAGGCCCGTAACTTCTCCAGTTTTATCGGATTCTGATTCTGAAAATTACTAACCATAGTAAAGCTCTGCTTATGATTCCAAAAATACCAATATCAGCCATGATTGAATCATTCAACAGTGGTTTTCAATTTAATTTTACAAGCTTTGTACAATTTTTAAGGTTTCAAAAATTGGAAACCTTACATAAAATCCCATAACTTCTAAAGAATACCTCAATATGACAACATTTTTGCAGCGATAGCCGATGACCATATCCTGAATGACCTCTCTTGGTGTGAAGTGATGCTTTGCCCACATTGTGTTCACATCATAATTTGATTTAGCAAAACCCATGTCCCACAATAGCAAGCAAGCCTTCCCCTTTGTGTCTACCTCCTTCAACCTCTGGAACAAATCACTTCACCCAAGTGCAAGATTCAAGCTTGCACCACAAATCCACTTCATCCAAGTGCATAGCCCAACACATGCGTTGTCCTCTGATTCCCATCACAGGTTGCTCATCATGATTGGCTTCCTTGAGGATGACATCCAACTACAACAACCACAATGTCCTTAGAGGCTGTTTTCCTCTAAGCATCTCTAGCAGCATGGCTCCCAAGAACAACATAATAGAAGTTTATGGGATTCACACCATGGCCAACTATAAATCGACTAGGTAATCGCTCTTGCACCTCTATCTTCACATACTAATGTCAGCAGTAATAGAAGGAAAACAAGGTTACCCCATCGTCCTTATCAAGAACCGCTTCAAGGATTAGCTTCTTAGCCTTGCTAGTTTCGCCTTTGAGCATCAAGAGAAGCGCATCTGCAACTATGGTTCCTGTAGTGACAATCAAGGAACGATCATGTCCGTAGCCAATGACTATCACGTTATTGGAATTTTGTGATTGATTTGGCTCCTCCTGCTTTTTGCATTTTGGAACGGGCTCATCCATCTCTCCTATGGGGTGCAATGAGTCATGCGCTATAAGCGCTACGCTTTTCAACACGAACTATTTTTTCACGATGCTTTTCTTTTTTATGGCTTGATGATTGATGATTGGCCTCAACTTGCTGATCGTTCAATTAGAATGGAGCGCAATGGTCTTGACCATGCCCAGTGGCCACCTTCAAGCTCTAGAATACAGAAAACCACATTAGGATCACTAAGTAAAAAGGAAGGAAAAGAGGAGGGGTGCATGACTAAAAAAAGTGTGTGTGTGTGTGTGTGTGTGTGTGTGTGTGTGTGTGTGTGTGTGTGTGTGTGTGTGTGTGTGTGTGTGTGTGTGTGTGTGTGTGTGTGTGTGTGTGTGTGTGTGTGTGTGAGAGAGAGAGAGAGAGAGAGGTAATTTTGATAGAGCTTTAATATATTAATGTAATATTTTTTTTCAAATCCAGATAGAATTATGTGAGAGAGAAGGAAGAATGCACAAGGTAGTGTGTGTGAGTGTGTGTGTGTCTGTGTGTGTGTGTGTGTGTGTGTGTGTGTGAGAGAGAGAGAGAGAGAGAGGTAATTTTGATAGAGCTTTAATATATTAATGTAATATTTTTTTTCAAATCCAGATAGAATTATGTGAGAGAGAAGGAAGAATGCACAAGGTAGTGTGTGTGAGTGTGTGTGTGTGTCTGTGTGTGTGTGTGTGTGTGTGTGTGTGTGTGTGTGTGTTGTGTGTGTGTGTGTGTGTGTGAGAGAGAGAGAGAGAGTCATGCCAAGGGTAGGACTATGGCAGGGCACGGCCCTGGCCAAGGGCAGCTGGGCAAGGGCAGACGGATACCCATGCGGTACAAGGGCTATATATAGCTATGAGCCAGAGGGCCAATGGCCTATATATAGGTATGGTTGGGTGGTTTTTGGCATGTCTATCTCCCTATGGTCTTTCACTGGTATTAGAGATCAGGGGAGGGAAGAGCTATGGAAGAGGGGGGAAAGACCTTGCATGCTGGCTGCATAGTGGTTGCATGAGCTCTCTCTCTCTCTCTCTCTCTCTCTCTCTCTCTCTCTCTCTCTCTCTCTCTCTCTCTCTCTCTCTCTCTCTCTCTCTCTCTCTCTCTCTCTCTCTCTCTCTCTCTCTCTCTCTCTCTCTTTTTCATCATCTGCCAGTCGAGGGTGAAGCTGCAGGATTAACCCCTTATATGGGCTCAAGCACCCAACACGGAGCGTGGTATGCAAACCGGCTAAGCAAGAGGATCACGGGGTCAAAGGCCGTGTGCAGGGCTCGTGTGCAGGGCCGCTAGTGTCGAGGATGCGGACAACTCGAGGTGCATGAAAACTAATGGTCTTGGGATCTTTAGGGTCGCGAGGCCCCAGCCAATGACTTTCAACAGCCCCAGCCAGTGACTTTCAAGAGCCCCAGCATGGACGGGACCCTGCGTGCGTGTTTTCTTCTCGCTCCACCCATGCGCCCTGCCATCATCACTGCCATGTTTTTTTCCTTAGGGTTTCAAATTTGGGCGCCATTTGGGGCTTGGAGAATTTGTGCATCCCCTTTCCAAGGAGGCTTTCCCACCCCCACCCCCTATCTACACTATCTACACAAGCCCTTGAGGTCTTGTCGAGCGGTACAAGCCGATGGCAGTACACAAAGCCGACACAGATCGCAGGCCATTAACAGTACAACATAAATTTTTGGATTATCTAAAAATTGTGGGTTGGCTACGATAGCTCTAATTAGCCACTCGAGCATGATTTGCAGATCAAGAGGGCGAGGCTCCATGGTTGAGAGTCCACTTGGATTCACGAAGAGCTTGGTATGGATGGTCATGCAACATGACAGATGTTGCATGGTGGCTACAACGACATCTTCTCATCATTCAGAGAGGACTTGTACGAGGCATTTTTTGATATTCGGAGACGCATGTGACAAATCAAATGCATGCAACGCATGGGCTGGGTGGCATGGAAAGGCTTCAATATAGCGAATATACATTATTATGATATGCCAGGCATTTTAATGTGTATTTCAATCCCGACACCATCTTCAGGGATCTTCAACACCTTTATTTTACTACAAAATAAGAGTTTCCTAGCACTCATGGCAAGTTCAGGAAGGTCTTGCTCAATAAGGCAGGATGTTGAGCATGAAGTCACAGGCCAGGTGAATGCAACCACTATTGCACACCCTAGATATACTTTGTCTGGTAATTTTAAGCTTCCAAGTCCGTTGCGAATAAGGCAAGGCCTTGGTTGCAGGAATCGGCAATTGCGTCGTTCATGAGGTACACAGTTTTTTGTTTTGTTTCTTGAGCATGTGCTTGATAACTATGGTATGCCATGGATGTTTATGAGTGGTCAAGGACAATCGTACTCGAGTCAAGCAGGTACGTGGCACATCTATTGCACGTATATTTTTATTTTTCAACACATTGTCCAACTCGACAAGGTCGATTATTTATGAATGGTCGACAAAGTTACCTTTCTCTTGTTATGCCATTGTCAATTGGCAAGAGTATGTGTTCGTTATGAACACCATAACAGTGCATGAGTACTTCTGTGGAACACGGCTTCCCTTTTGACATTTGGCATATCGGTTCCCATAGTTTGGAATATGCTAATAGCATACAAACTTCGGGAAATTTGCCAAGATGTCTGCAGCTTTTTAAATCACACGAGGATGTAGCTACCTCATTCAAGCAGCACATATGGCTATGAGCCCGCTTCGAGCGAACTACCAAAAACCTCGCCATAAGTGTGGGCAACAAGGTTAGTCAATTTCAAGTTATGTTTGCTTTTCTCTATGTTTCACTTTTCATTTTGGAAAAGATCTCTCTGCTGTGCAAAGCAACGTACTTGGGCAGACTCCATAAGATGCCATTGTACAAAGCAAAGTGCTTTGCCTGTCTTCATGTGAAGCACGGATTTTCTTAGGTGCCAAGATATTATCAATTGATTTCCGATCAATGATAATGGCATCCATCTTTGGCACTATGTGGATATAAGTTGCTAGTATGCAACGGCGCACTGTGATGTATCCATGCCAATGTAATCGTGCAAGGCACGTATCACAAGGGCTCCCATGGTTGAGACAGTCATTGAAGCCAGGGGCTTACTCTTCTATTTTTTGCTTTGTATGCATGGCATACCAGTATGATGGTTGTCCAACACCCATCATTGCATACGCTTCCACTATAGAACTAGCTACTCTGTCAAGGACGAGCTCAATTGTTCCTTTTTGGAAATTTTATTTTTTCTTAGGCAACGTGCCATACATCTACACCCTGATACAATCACGATCACATACAAGGTAAGTGGATCAAGATGTGACTTATGTGGTACCTCTCTCTACGAGAGCATGGTACAATTACATTGTTGTAGGATAAGTTATGACACAGATATGGTCTTTCATTGGTCTGCACTGGAGAATACAACACATTAGAATAAGGGGATTTCCTTAGCCCAACATTTTCTCTCTCTCTCTCTCTCTCTCTCTCTCTCTCTCTCTCTCTCTCTCTCTCTCTCTCTCTCTCTCTCTCTCTCTCTCTACCCAACTTCTATGCGGGAAAGGTGTAACTAGGAATAATCTTATTGAAATCTTTCAATGTCAATATGGTAATAGGAAGTGCTATGAGCCAACAGGAAAGGCTACGAGCCAGTAGGAAGGGCTAAGATCCATCTATTACCACCTATTTTGGCATGGCTAAAAGCCATCTATTTGTAGTCCATTAGTGATGGAACAATTCTATTTTGTTGAGTACCCATCGATTCTAATGGACAAGCAAGAATATTCCCATTAGCAAATTGTGGGGCATTCTTTTCAAGCTACACACTTTACGTGTGAACGTCAACTTGAGTTGTGAACCTTGTAAGGGCTTATCTCTACCAAGGTGTATGGATGAAGCCAGCATTTTGACAGCACGGTTGTTTACACAAAACCACGATTATTGATTTTTGGGTGTGCAATTTTGGTGGAGCTCCTATTAGCACTAAGAGTGCCTATATGAGTACAAATTGGGGTAAGATCCACAGTGTGATTATTAATCACTTAGCAAGGGTTGATGGTCCATTCTTGGAACCTTAATACTTGCATTTTCAAGGAAAGAAGTCCACAAACTACCAAGAGGTAGTGGGAATATTTCAACTTCCAAAGTAATGAAAGGACACGAGCAAACCCAAGGATGGACAAAGGCCACGGGCTGGCTGTTCGGTGAGCAGTTTTCTTGCAACGTTTAACCAAGGGGTTTGACAATGTTGCTTTAACCACGGGGGCTAGATTGCACTGGCAAGGTTACATGTGCAATCATGTGCAATACTACTTGCATTTTACTAATTTTCAATTAGTGTTCCTAGGCCTTTGCAGGCGGGAAATTTGGACAAATGTCTACAAATAAGTGAACACTATGTTCACCCTCCAGGTACGCTCTGATTTGGTTTTATGTTTTTTGGTTTTCTTTTTCTACGTAGGATGCATAAAATATGTTGTCATCCATTTTTTGCTCTTCATCAAGATGACAAGGTCATGTAAGAGCCAAAATTTTAGGGCCGTAGTGTCCAAAATAAGTTTTTGCATTATGCAGCTATAGACCCATTTGTAGGGTTTATTTGGCACATGTTGTCACATGGGATGCAACATGGTCTAGGAACTCAAGGAGTTCGGTTTAGCCGGTGTGGAGCAAGGCTAATGAGGGGCCCTCTCACTCTCGTCGTAGAGTGTTTGCAGCTACCTCCACACACAAGTACATCTTGTACTTGTAGGATGTTCTTTTTTCAGACATCCTTAGTTGAGACATATTCCACATGTGGCGAATATGAGTCTCTAGGACTGACACTGGCGCCCACTATTTCAAGTATGTGTCACGACAAGGTCCCTAGGTGCTGGTCAAATCTGTTTTGTAGACCATTTTCAGCACGATGTATCGGGAGCAATTTCGGTGGCCAAAAATTGTCGGATACTTAGAATGACTTGTTAAGGTACAAGTGCTGCTAAACTACATTACAGATGGTTGTTTTACATATAGAAAAGCGATGAGTTGTTAATGAAAAAGTTTCATTGTTTGTACCTATAAGTGATCACTGTTTATGGTTCAAACATTTCAGCAAGGCTTGCAAATGATTGCAACTGAATGTATTTAGTTTCTTTTCAGAACTATTTACATTCCTCTTCAATAGGTGCTAGGTGCATCTCCATAAGTATTGGCAAGGATGATCATGGATATACAGGTTCGGATCTGTTTTTGCTAAATGCATGCACACTAGGTGTTATGGGCCCTAGAGTTTAGCAAAGGCTGATTTGGAATGGCATGCGTGCGTATTCATCAAGTTGTTTCTTATGAAGCATTTTGCACACTATGTGCAGTATCTCAATGGGATTACTTTTGGGTCTACTAATCACCAATAGAGGTCATGGCTCGGTTTGGGTGTTTGTGGATTTTTCAAGTTAACCACAATGTTATTCCAAACATTGTTGATTCCTCAACAATGTTATTTGATTTTGTGATTCCCATTTACCAGTCATCTGGGAAGACTGTATGAAAACCATGGGGGAAACACACCTCAGTACTGTCTGTTATCCAAGGGGATAGGCAGATTACAAAGTGTAATCTTGGGGTAAAGGATATGCAAAGTGCGTACATTAGCACCAAGCACTCCAATTAATAAAGAATTTATTGCTCTACTTGGGGTTTACTTACTATTAGTTAACGCATGTTTGCAACTAGGTTTAGTCTCTCCATGTATAAGTCAAGTTCTCAACCTTGAACACTAGTTATCGTGGGATTGTTTACTGATGAAATTTGAGAACAAGTCAAGGATTTCCACTTGGCTAATGGGTTATGTAAGCAAGTTACCTTCATGGAAAGTGAAAAGCGGTACTCTTTCAAGTACATGTTTGTTGCGATAACTCGTTTAGCATGCTCATGTGCGTTCTAAATGGAGTCTACACGCTATGACCGGATTGGAACCAGCAACACAAGATGGTTGCAAATGGACAACAATCAAGATGTTATTCTTGATGACATTGAACCTCCTATTACACCATGTTTCGGTCAAACAAACAACTGGATCTAGTAGGGATACTACTGTGGAAAAACATTAGTGATCTTATGAAGATCCTATCACTACTGTTTTCACGGACGAAAATGCTTTCATGTCTATCTCCATATGGTCTTTCAGTGTGTGTGTGTGTGTGTGTGTGTGTGTGTGTGTGTGTGTGTGTGTGTGTGTGTGTGTGTGTGTGTGTGTGTGTGTGTGTGTGTGTGTGAGAGAGAGAGAGAGAGAGAGAGAGAGACGACATGCTGACATTCAATTGCGCACACATTTGTGTGTGTATATAGATTTTCTTTTATAGAGTTTGGGAAATGGTGCCGTCACTTTTATTACATTAAAATTACAACATCCCCCCCCCCCCCCCCCCCCCCCCCCCCGAAAGGAAATATTTTTAACCAAAAAAAAATTTCACTTCAAGAGAACTCATGTAGCTTGATCTTCTTCCTTTTGTACGTCTTTGTTTTGGATCATTTGTGATTCTTTTGTGCGATTTCCATACCTTTTAACCGTCACCTTTTATCCAAGCTTCTGCACCTATTAAGAAGCAATATAGATTCAGCTTACTTTTTAGAAAACTCTTCCCCTTCCACTTCCGCAAGGTTGGAAAGACGCTCTCGTTATTTCTGCTTATCAAAAGCACATTTCCAACAATCTTCACGATAGTGACCTTGTCTATAATAGTATGTGCAAGGTATATCACGTTAGTGGGGAGTAGGTGTTGAATTTCATGAAGTAAAGGGAGTACTTGGAAGTCGAAAAGCTCCTGATAAGGGTTCTTTGCAGGTAACATTTCTCTTGCCAAAGGATGGTGAACATATTCTCGTACTTTTGGAGAACATAACTAGTGGTGTAGTGGTACTAGAGCGAGGTGAATTTTCATTTCTTCGCATAGTATCCTCTTGGAGGATCCGACCAATAAGGACTAGCAATGTGATCAGACCAATGATACTGCTTTGAGTAGTGACGAATGAGGTCTAAGTGGATGGTAGAGCACTTAATAACATCGTAGCATTTTGTGAATCAATATAACAGCATAGCATTTGTAAATCAGTAAACTAAGCCGTGTGCTACGTGGCAATGTCAGCCGCATTAGTACAGAAGTATTTGGGACAGCACCTACACGAATTATAGGAGCCAGGCATAGAGTGGTGCCATTTACCACATCCCAAAGTTCTAAATCATGAACGAGAAACATTTGCATGCGTATCATCCAAGAGTGATAATTGGTGTTGGTGAGTAGATCGAGTTTATATGTTGTGTATGATTTTGACGACGCACTTGCGGTTGTGATGATCCATTAACGAGGTAAAACCCCTACGACAAATAGCCTAAAAATTTGACAACTTTGTCGCTTGGATAGCCTTGAAATCGTGACAATTCCAACACGAGGCGTATGCGTTAGTGTTTGTGTTTTATCATTCAAGACAAAAGGATTAAAGGATTTAGAACTCTTAGCCGATTTGTCGTGTTGGTGTTGATCCGTCTTGTTGATGTATCCTTGCGTCGTAATCGAAGAGTATCAAGGAAAGAAGTGCAAGAACCACTTCTTATACAAAATCTAGTATTATAATAATGTAATAATACATAAAAGGGTAAGGTGTCATATTTTTGAACGCTATGAGACGCATATGAAGGCAACCGCGAAGAAATAGATGTGACGAGAGAAACCTTATGCAAAATCTAGTATTATAATAATGTAATCTACTAACATAATATGGCGGAAGGGGGAGCCTTTTACATGTGTCGCAATCTGCAACCTGAAGGCTGAAGTCCAAAACTAAAAAAAACCCATTCGCACGCGATAAAGAGGGAGAGAGGGGGAGAGAGAGAGGCCGCCGAAGGCGGCCGGCCGTACTAGTAATGCATAAAAGGATAAGACATAATATTTTTGAACGACTATGAGACGCATATGAAGGCAACGAAGAAGAAATAGATGTGATGAGAGGAACATAACCTAAATGAATGATACCATGTAGTATTTTTTTTAAAAAAAATTTGCAAAACTTACAATTGTGAGTGAATTATATTGAGCAGCCCAAAAAATTACAAGGTCTAGTCATGCTCTTGTTGAGCCATGACATCATTGAGAGATTATAATTACATCAAGGTAGCCACCTCCACCAACTCGCCGCCTCTTCCTCGATACACAGAGTCCAAAAAGTTCTTTACGTCGTCCTAAGCATTCCGTCTGCTAACAACAAGGCACAAGTAGTCCTAAACCAATCCTCCGAGTGTTGCTTACGCCCGCGATAGAACATGAATATATTAATGTAATTTGTGAAAAATTGTGCAAGGCTGTGTGTGTGTGTGTGAGAGAGAGAGAGAGAGAGAGAGAGGAAGAAGAAGAAGAGAATTTTTACGTCGTAGGAGACTATACACAAATGTTCAATCGCGCACACGTTTGTGCGTGTATAGATTTTTTTTTATTGAGTTTGGGTTTAATCATAATCCTGTATTTTGATCTAGGGAGCAAAAATATTTAAAAGCATCGGCTTTTATTAGCTTTTCCTTGCCAGCCTTCCTATAAATACAGTTATGATCAGCAGCAGATCACCGCCGCGCTTTCCAGCGAGGATGGTGGGCGATACTCTGCGGCCGCTCTGGTTGCAGGAGCTGCAGGAGGAAGCGCAGCTGAGGCTTGAACAAGAACAAAAGGAGGGAAAAGTCGAGTGGAGCAAACACTGCTGGAGGAGGCTGGTTGCATCGCCAGCGTATCACGTCGTCGATGGTCGGGAAGCGCTTCTCTGTCGCGTAATGGGAGACCTGCGCAGTAAAGGCATGATTTTCAGATATACAGCGAGAGTAGAAGTGCAGGTGAGCGAGTTGGGCGACGGCGTCGTGGAGGTTTCGTCACGTTTGGCCTTGAAGGAGCCCCGGAGCTGGTGGGTGGCCAGGAAGGGCGTGGACTTAAGTATAGACTGTCCGGCTTGGGGAGTGTGGGCGGTCGTCTACGGAGCTCCTGCATCAGATGGAGAAGAAGATTGTGAAGTTATAAAGGTCAGCCGGGATGCGGTGACGGAGGACCTCATCCGCCACTGGCAGCAGCGAGAGCAAGGTCCGCAAACTACCACCGTACAGATGTTGGCACGCAGAGAAGATTCAGATTTTGGCCACGACCATTATCATGATCATGATCGTGAGACCGACCTGCTCCACATTCCACACATGAAACGCGACGTTGTCAGCGATGACGCTGGGCCCCCCACCAACATTGTTGTATTTGAAAGGGAATACGAGGTCACTAATATGTCACCAGGCTGGAACCTTAAAGACCCTTGCCCGAAAGTGAAAACAACCCACATTCGCCAAGATATTGTATCCCCACTTGTGCATGTCAAGTGTGCCATCGCCCCAACATTTCTGAAAAGGCCACATCATCACAAACGGAGACACAGACAGAGACGAAAAGGAATATTGCCGCTGATGCAGGGAGGCTAGGAAAGAGATGTGTAGGGAAGGAGAAAACGGTAGGGGAGGAGATGTGTAGGGAAGGAGAAAACGGTAGTCCCATGAAAATCGAGTAATGGCCGCATGGCCCAGTGATTGTGAAAACAAATGTGGATACAAAAATGACCTTATTATAACGGGAAGAATTGTATGTATTGTTTTTCATACCTTTTAATGAACGTGCATATTTTATTAGGGAGCTCTGAAGAACTAGTCTTGCTTGGTGGGTCTTGCTATATAACATCTTCATATTGACACTTAGTATGGGAGAAACGAGGACATATCATCGATTGATTGGGTCTAAAGTAAAGATACAGAAGGTGTATTTACTACTGTAATACACTACATGTATTCACTACCTATGCATTTACTACTTTAATACACCGCACGCAGTGGCTAGCAATTGTATGTAAAGAGTTGCGTGCATAGCTGTAGATCTTGATCGATATCAAATATATAATTCTGAAAGGAGCGTGTAAATAAATTGAATCGAAGAAAGAAAAGTCTAAAATTCTAAAACAAGTAAATGAATAAAGCGTTAATGCATTGCAACATAAAATGAGGTGCTATGCTGACCTACGATGTTGTTCTGACGCTTTTCAGTTGTCCACTCCACAAGCCGATATCTGAGTCAAGCTACAAGAAACGAATGTGAATAGTTAAACATTACATCATGTAGTGAAATGTCACAAATCCAAAATGCAAAGTATATAGTGCACGTCATGTAGAAGTGCCGTACAAAAGTATGGTGGAGAACTGGCACTGTGGTCTCTCCAAAAATTATAAGAAACGGAAGCCATGCTCTACCACGTGGCGTTTATTGCGCCAAGCAAACATGTAGTCATGAGGGCAATTGAAACGTCCAATGTTGTGAATATATGTTTTCCTTGCCAGACACAAAACACGCATCAAGATAAAAGCAAGAGATGTAGCATATTGATTAAGCTTAGAGAGAAACATATCTAATTTTGTCTTCTATGTCGAAGCTCTGCTACATAAATAGTTACGGGTGATTTTCGATAGGTTTTTCCCTGCTGAAAGTGAACTATCTTCTTCTTCTCGATCGTCAATTCCTTGGCCTGCCCTATGCTGATGCTAGCTTTCTATTTGTAGAGCACTTTCTCTTTTTGGACCACACGGTGCTTTTTCTCAAGTATGCAATTCAACGGCCAGACACTAGCATGCTATCACATATAGGGAATAGAGCGAGCCTCCATAGTGGAAGCACTAAATACGCGACTAGGACGTAAACTGTTTCCTCTCAACCCATGGACTTGGACATCTTCATCTCTCTCCTCCACCTGTCCCATGCTTTCCACAAGTCTATCTCTCTTCCTCTCTTCCCTTCACGTGCCATCGCTCTACTCTTTCATTCTCAAAACCCATGAGAGCATCTTCATTGATTCTGTCTAACTAGGTCTAGTTTTAATTCAACCCCTTGTCATGCCCTATGTTGTAGCTAGCTTTCTATTTGAGGTGCAATAAGCAATTAGTCATACATCTTTGTAGTTTTGCTTTGATCATGCTCGTGAGATTCTACAAATGCTCAAAGAGAGTAGATGGCCCTACTCAATATTCATAGAATGTGAGGGTGTTGATCATGCGATCGGGTTGTCTAGAAGAGACATTTTCATCTTTATTTGTCGTGATAATCTAAGAAATCCCTTTGCCACTTGTTGAAGGTTGATTTATACTAGAGAGATTAGATTCTACAATCTCCTCTTTGAGTTTTGTTCTCGTGTTGACTGTTGTATTCACTTTTGCTATCATGTCTACCATATTTATTACTGCTTTTGTGTTTCTTGCTATCATGTTTACCATCACCACTATTTCTGTGTTCTTCCTATAGCTATTTTGTCAACTTGGCCTCATGCTCAAGCTCCTTTTGCAGATCTTCGATTCTCCATCTATCATCAGGGACAAAAAATTACTTCCTTTGTGTTTCACCTTGTCTGCAATCTTTCTTTCAGGGGGAAGAACAACTACACGTGTAGATGATAAAGCTCACGGACTGCTTGAGCACCCAACGGGTTGCAAGAGTACCTCACACCTGATCATCAGCTTGTCGTGTGCACAATACTGTATATACCGTTGATCAGTGCCATTTATTTTCGTAGGCAATCAACCAAAGGAGACACGTTCTCAGCCTTATTAGATCGTAGTCTTTACGTAATAATTAATCTATGCACTAGGTCATTAGGACGAGTTTGAACAGTGAGAGGATTGGGATGACGATGATGTGAATGATGATTTCTCACTCTAGTTGCGTAAGAAGCTTGAGAAACGATCTGACAGTAATCTGTTAGCGGTTTTCACTTGTTACTTGAGTCATCGTCTTCAAAAGGATCAAGCTTAGGATCAACAGCTTTCGGCGTCTTTGGGTAGAGTTTGAGTCGCCATATTTTCACATAGAGTTACGCTCAATGTAACAAATAACTGTTTCGCAGAATTCTCTCTCTCTCTCTCTCTCTCTCTCTCTCTCAGACGCACAGCTACAGAGAAATTGCAAACGGGTGCCACTGAGAATCGCACCTCTGCAAAGCTGTGAACTCGTGCCTCTACATCCGAATTATTGCCTTACTTTTACTGTGATGTTTGCCGTGGCCTCTTGGTTTGATTTAGTCTGTATAAAAGCGCCCGTCTTTATTAAGATGCATACGAGCGCTGCTTTTTGTTGGTGCTTCAAACATCACATGCAAATTAGAAGCTTTTATTGCGCTGCTTTTGGGTATTGCAGCGTTGGTGGTTTCTTTTGATTTAATGGTGCCACGTGGTGGCTTGTAGGGGAGAAAGCGACTTTGGCTCACCAAGTAAAAACCTAGGTTAGTGTAATTTCACCTAGAAATTTTGAAATTTACCTCTACATTTTATATTTGAAGGTGAGAAAACCTACAAAATTTTGAAAAAAAAAATGTAAGTGTAAAAAACATCAACTTTTGTCAATTTACCTCTGTTATTTCACATATGTTGGTTTGCCAAGTTTCTGAAAAAATGTTTTTTTCGAGCATTGCTTTGCACGTTTTCCCTGTCCCGCTCATCGACATACTCCACGTCCACCCACTCTCATCGGCCTCATAGCATTTGTCTCCATCTATATCTTTCCTGAGATGCAAAGGGGCATGCAATTCTCTCCTCTCAGCTCTTGCACATCAGTTTCTCTCTTTGTGCTTGTCGATCTCCTCTTCTTTGCATATGGCCTCAACAATGCCCTTTGGTCGCCCTCACTTCTACTGCGTTCATAAGCCGCTCTCCTCTTCTTTGGCTTATCGGCTCCTACTATCACGTCTCTTCCACTTTAATTTTAAGCTTTGTAAGGTACTTTGAATGCTTGCCAACGTGATGAGCACTCTCAAAGATTAGATGTTTTGTGCGATCAAGCCATGGTAGAGGTATGTTCTAGTTCTACTAAAACAAAAGATATCAAATTTCAATCGATGATCAATTGGCCTAATCCGGAGTGGAATCACCAAAACTTATTGCC
The DNA here is from genome assembly GCF_014529385.1 of Adiantum capillus-veneris. Classification (NCBI taxonomy): domain Eukaryota; kingdom Viridiplantae; phylum Streptophyta; class Polypodiopsida; order Polypodiales; family Pteridaceae; genus Adiantum; species Adiantum capillus-veneris. Next base: position 106,108,768 of record NC_140954.1, on the reverse strand, counting down.
TTTGCAAAATATAACCGAACTCAAATGAAGGTAGTAGAGTCTCTCTCTCTCTCTCTCTCTCTCTCTCTCTCTCTCTCTCTCTCTCTCTCTGACAAACCTTTTTATTAATCGGTCATTATCTTTTTGGTAGCGTGAAAAGTTGCCACGTGGTGGCTTGTGCCATCAGATAGGGGGAAAAGAGACTTTGGCTCACCAAGTAAGAAGATACAGAAGCTTGTTGCTACCATAAAGCACAAGCTCAAGGAGTATGGCAAGTAGGGAAGTCTTTTAAGAGGCTGCAAGGGAGAAGTAGGCATCGAAGCATGGTATCATCAACACAAGTAACACTCACTTGTGTCCTACTAGTAAGCCAATTGGCTTTGCAATCATCATAAAAATGATTCCAAATCTGCTAAAGAGACAAATAAAGCTTTTGGTGACAATACGCTCATGCTCTATAGGTGACACTCGGGGGGGGAGGAGGGCACACAAAATTTTATCCTTTATCATCCCTCAGACAAAACTATTTGTTATCGCGTTGGTATTCACTACAGCACGCCACACGAAATCGACAGGGATATCGATGACTCAAAGCTTGTTTCAAAAGAAAAAGCCATAGTATAAGCGTCGGAATAAACATCGGCATCGTATCGTCGGTATAGATACTGGTATCTTTTCTATCGAAATACGCAGTGAAGTTTACGCCGATAATAGCTTTGTAATAGGAACGGAAAAGTAAGTTTCCTATATCAACACCTATTTTGATGTGCATTAGAATGCGTATACTGATAACTGTACCGACGTCTATTTCGAGGTGCATTAGAACGTGTATATCAATACCTTTATCGACGACAAAAGTTGCCAAAAAAATTTGGATAGGGAAGGTTGGGAACTGATGTTGCATGTACTGCAGCGCTAGGAAACAACCCTCTCTGCCCAAAGGAAAAGTGAAAAAGCAACCGCACTCCACCTACAATTTGACAGTGAAGAGAGAGTAAGTATATATTAGCAAAATTGTAAATCATTAAAAAACCACAAAATCAAAATCTTAAACATGACAAGTTTACAAAAGCGTAATCATAACTTTGACTCGCAAACCATAGCCACAAGGACATGGAGATTTTCTAGCCATAATTAAAACATAATTTGAAAATTGCAGGTATAACCATAACGTGATTTCCAAACCGTATTTACAAAACCATAAATATAATCTGCATGTCATACCATAACTTGCTTGTCATACCATAACCATGGCCTGCTTCTCATACCATAACCATAACAGCCATACCATCATTGCAAAACCATAACCATAACCTGATCGCCAACCCATAGCCATAACATGATTTCCAAACAGTATTTGCAAACATAATCTACTTGCCATACCATAACCATAACCTGCTTGTCATACCATAACCATAACAGCCATACCATCATTGCAAAATCATAAACATAACCTGATTGCCAAACCATAACCATAACATGATTTCCATACCATCATTGCAAAACCATAATCATAACTTGGTTGCCAAATCATAACAATAACCTCTGTGCCATACCATAACCATACCATGATTTCCATACCATAACCATAACTTGATTGTCATACCATAATCATAATTGTAAACGGAATGGAAAACCATAAACATAAGTGTGAAACTAAACATGTTGATAGACGTTTTCTGACTCTCCGTAATTGCCATAGTGAGCTACCTCACCCTACCAAAATCACCCAAACACTGTGACTATTTTCACCCTTTCATTGTCCATAGGTGTGTGTGAGTTAGGGGACTTTCCCCATATCTCCTTACAATCCTCACTTAGCTAGTCATTGGGCTAGTTGAGCCAAAAAAATAAATAAAAATAAAAGCCAAAGTATATTATGGCCCTTTTGTGTATAAGTATTTCATTGTATATAGAGCCTAAGTATAGGTATTTTTATTATCATTATTTTGGTATTTATTTAAATGTTTTTGTGTAGGTGTGTGTGATTTGCCTATGTATGCTATGTCATTGATTCACCGTTACCACAAGTTTTCTTACCATTTTGCATACTCTTTATTTATAATAGAAATATTTTCGTGCAAGCTTCTCTTATTTTTGGGTGAGAATCCACTCCACGAAGAAACCTCAAAAATACCTTTCACCATCAGTCATTGCCTTTCACTAAATTCCTATTTCCTAATGGTATTATCTCTTGTAAATAAATATACTTCAATAAAAGCAAATGAGGGCCCCCTCATTAAATTCCTTATACTTTCATATATCATGATTTTTTCCATTTTCAATTTATATATAGCTGACACTATTTTAGATTCCACCAATTGTTTATATACTAACGTGTTTTTTTCATCATATCCATATATTATTTTTATTCATAATCCACAACCATGCATATTTTCAAACCCCTAAGAATCAATTAGGTCATGCTCTCATGCAAGGAGAGACTCTTCTTTGGAGCCAAATGTAAACTCAACAAAAGAGGGACCACTGAAGACTTTTTTTTGTGAAGAAAACAAGGTATTCTTCTGGGATTTTTAATATCCATCTCCACTCCAAATTTGACACTGTGGTCAAAGGAGAAAATGTGGACCAAGAGATAAATAAGCACTTAAAGTTTTTTGATAATTTTTGGAGTAACCACTGGTGAGATAGGATTTTTTGAATGGATCCCAGCCTGTACACTTTTCTCACAAAGTAACCCATGGTCTTCTCTCACCTCCTTTCCTACTTCCATACACACACACACTCGTTCCTCTCCATCCCTCACTCAAACCTGCAACTTTTATGGCTTCTTTCATCTTCTTCACCATTTCCATCTCTTCCTTACTCCATAGCTCCAAATTATCATCTCTACACACATATAGCTCAATTTCTCTCTCTAGAATCAATTTCCTATTAACATAACCTCTTCATCCTTTCACAAAAAGAGAAAAAATCAGTAAATAACCAAGCTCAAGATCTAACAAAGGAGGATTTTGATCATGAAAAATTCAACTTTTCCATGGTCACAAGAACTACACCGACAGAGTTCTACAACCACTTCATTCACTGGAGGAGATAGGTGAAAAATTCCCTTTCCATCTTGTGGTTTCCATCAAATTGTGTATATTCTCATCTTTCTATTACTTTTTATCATTGTATAAATCATGTGATGCATCTTGAGTGAATATTCCATGTAATTTTACCACATCCTACTAGCTACAAAACTACTAGCACTAACCACTAACATACTAACACAAATAGCCATTGACCTAACCATCAAAGACACCTCACCTCAAGCCTACATGTTCATAGTAACTCTCTCTCTCTCATTCCTTAAAACTCTACTTTCAAAGGTGTGATTCAACGTTCAAATCTTCGTCCTTCCTCTTGTGTGATACGGTTTAGTAAATTCAAGGTGACTTGCGTATGTTAAGTTTCTATCATTTGATATTTTTTGAGATAGTATTTTAGTGTGTTTTCAATACCAATTTTGTGTTCATTGTAAGAGGGTATTGTGGTCATCATAGGTCTTCCACACCCTACGACATTGTGTGTGTGTGTTGGCAATATTTAGCATTCACTAAGCATTGAGTTAGTTTTGTACAAGATCTATGATAGCATCATAGCCAACCATCTCCATTTTAAAGTCACAAACCAGATATTACGCAAGTTTCCTTTCTCTCTCCCTTCCCTTTGCTCTAGCTTGCTCTGCTTCATTTGGTGTGTCTCGGTGTGAGATTGCTTGTGTCTGTTTTGTTGCACCTTCTCTTGGTTGTGAAAAAATCTCTCTTGCATCCTAGTTCGCATCCCATAACTAGGTGGTGCCCCTATCTTGTCTGGGTTTTGGCTGTGGGTTTGTTGTTGTGTTGTGCTTGTGGTTGGCCCAACCCCAATTGAGTAGCACGGGAGAGTTGAGGGGTTTTTAGAGGTCGCCTCTCTTGTTGCCCGCCCCGGACCGCTTCAATTTTGGTGCCCCCACCGAGTAGGGACTTGTGTTTATTGTTGCTACATATTGCATGAATGTTTAGCTTTTAGCATAATCAAGTAGATTGCATGAATCAGGAGAGTTTGTATGATTATTTCATTCCCATTGCAAGGCAAAAGGTACATATCATTATTAGTAATAAGTTACAATTTCAACGTGTAATTCGTAGAATTTTAAGGCCCCTTAGGTTGGCCGAGATAAACGTTTCAATAAATCCTTTTATTTTGCCTCTCATTAAGTACGACCTTAATTTGGACGTCTATATTTCTGTTTTGTTTTCAGCACTAGGTCATGCATGGACCATGGATAATGGCCTAAGAATAGCGGTTTTTTTCTTCCATTTCACTCCACACATTAGAATAAACGTTGCAATTAGTAGAAAGATCCATTTTCAACAACGTATAGTGTTCATGTTTGGTGCCCAAAGAGTAGGAGAAATTCTTGTGTCACCAAACCCTGTCATCCTACCTCTTGTTGACTATCATAGATCGTTTGATGTGCATGTTTTTATTTTGTTGTAGAATAAATTGCAATTTAGAAAACATTAATGTGTAAATCTTTTTAAGAAGTGTTGTCACTTTGAAATTGATTCAATGGAGGCTCAACGCCAAATATCAGGATATGCTCTTTTTTTTTGAGAGCCTAGCGAGGATGCCGTGCTATTTCTAGTAAATTTCAAAATGGCTTTCCGCATAAAAAGAGTGATACGAGATGAGGAACACTTAGAAATGTTTGAGGTAGTTCCGAGGAAGGATGCTAACACTTGGTTTGACTCTCTATCTCAGGAGGTTAAGGGAAACTATAACAAATTTGTTGATCATTTCAAGAGATACTTCTTTGACCCCCAAAACACTCAAAAGCTATGGCAAGACATCGTTTCTCACAAACAAAAAGACTTAGATGACTACTACATGTATAAACAAGAGTTTTTACGTCTTTGGGCTGTATGGGTGAGAAATGTTGCTAACCTGGTGATGGTGCAGAGTTCCTAAAGAAGGAAAGGTTCATAGCTAGTCTCTTTCCCACACTCAAGATAAAAGTTGAGGCGGGTGCACCTGCTACCTTTGATGCAGCTGAAACTAGGGTTGTCGAGAAGTATAGAAAACTCAAGTGTCTAAGAGGAGAGGTTCTAATAGAGGGTCATAGAACAAAGGGAAAATTGCAAGCATCAACATCAAGAGAGATCCCTGAGGTAACAGCTGCGGTGATTGAGAAGTTGAATGAATCCTTAAGCAACTTGCCAATCCACCTTGCACGAGCTATAGGTCGCAAGGGACAAACAAATATAGCCGAGGAGTGAGAGCCACGACCTAGGAGAGTCTTTCAATGTTGGAATTGCGGAGAGTCTGGACATGGGATGTATAATTGTGCTTGGCCCCGTGGGGAGCTAGGAAGACCTAACTTGAATTACCCAGTGATGAATGCAAGTGAAGGTGCTAGTCAACAACCAAGGCTTCTACAAAGGCCAAATGGAGCAAGACCACCTCCACGAGGAGTGGAAGGAGTTCCACCTTTGCCAGATCCAAATGTGTATGTGGTAGAGGTGAAAAATTCCAAGGAGGTGGACATGGAAGAAAATGGCATTAAGCGTGGCCTTGGAAAAGGTAAGGAGAAAGGAGTCACGTCACAAAGTGATCATGGACAAAAAAACAAGGCAAAGGAGACCAAGGATACCAAGAGGACTTGATGTTGTATCAACCTCCAAGACTTCCCTCTTGAACATGGTATGGATCCGTACAACTTGTTGGAAGACATGAGAGGTAAGGGTCCTTATATCTCATGGCCTCAATTTCTTGCATTATGTCCACAAGCTAGGAGGGATTTAACATGAGCAGTTAGCACTAGGAGAAAGGTAAAAGAGAGTGTGCCTGTTGTAAAAATTTCACAAGCTAAAATGAATGAGGATATTACACCTGTGATAGATTGTTACATCAAAGGAACATTAGTTAGGAAAGGTCTAGTTGATGTGGGTGTACAAATTTGCATCATGACAGAGGGACTCATGCAAAGACAAGGCATGCACATCCATGAGACACCTAAAATCAAAGTCAAGATGGAAAACAATAGCAAGGCTAGGTGTGTAGGCATTTGTAAAATGATTTTGTGTAGGCCTTTGGCATTAAGAAGGCAGTGGATTTTAATGTTATGTCAACCAAGGGAAGAGGCTATCCATTTATCCTAGGAAGACCATGGCTAATGAAACTATGAGCTTTGCAGGATTGGGAAAGTGGAAAGTTGATCTGCAAGAATGACAATCATAAGAAAGTTGTCTTTGACATGAAGGAGCAACATCAAGAGGAGCTCCATGAAGAATCAATGCAAAGTGAGACGGAGGAAGACTAGGCTGATAGCACTTCAAAAGAAGAAGGTAGCGGTAGCACTACGGAAGAGGAGTCTTCCACTGAAGTCATGGGGGTAAGGTTTAAGCTAAGCAACCAAGAAACCTCTTGCCCAAGCTTGGAGGAGGTAGGTCCTCAAGAGAGCCAAAATGTGGAAAATGAAGGAATGTTAGAAGGTATGTTGTCTACCACACTTACAAAGGATGAAAGAGAGGAGTTCAAATGTGTGCTAAGGAATCTTCCTAAGCTTTTTGCTAAAGACTACACTGACGTATGTGGAGTAGATGATGTTCAACACAAGATCGCGCTAAAGCCAAAGGCCACACCTAAAGCTCAAAAGCTACAAAAGCTAGGTGTCATCAAGGAGAAGGCTTTACTTAAGGAGGTAAGAAAGCTTCTAGCAGCAAGTTTCATTTATCTAGTGGAAAATTCAGAGTGGGTCCCTCCCGTTGTTGTCACTCCCAAGAAAAATGGCAAGTGGAAGGTGTGTGTGGATTATCGTCCCACTGAATGAGCCAAAAAAAAGAGATCACTTTCCCCTCCCATTTCAAGATGAGATACTAAATGAGGTAGCCGGTCATGAGAAGTACAATGTGTGTGATGGCTACTTGGGTTACTTTCAAATAGGTATCACATTGGAGGATCAATTGAAAACAACCTTCATCACTCCTTGGGGTTGTTATGCTCTTAGAGTCATGCCATTTGGCCTGACAAATGCTCTTGCAACTTTCCAACGCTTCATGAACATGGTGTGTCAAGCATTCCTTGGAAAATCCATTAGGGTTTTTATTGATGATTTTTGCATTTATAGCTCAAAATCATTGCATTTACAAAAGGTAAAAGAGGGTTTGAAAAAACTCTATGGAGGTCAACTCAACCTCGACAAGTGCCACATAGGTGAGGATGAGGTGATCTTGCTTGGTCATAAAGTTTCTTACAAAGGCATCGAATTGGATCCTTCAAAGGCAAACATTCTTATTGAGTTACAGTCCCCCAAGAGTCTTAAGGAGGTCATCTCATTCATTCAAAAGGTGAAGTATATGTCCCGTTTCATTCACTTAGCCTCATAGTTACTTCACCCCTTGCAAAAATTGACACAACGAGTCGAGTTTGTTTGGTCTGGTGAGCTTGAAGAATATTTTTGTACAATCAAAGTCATTTTGTCAGAACTACCAACACTTATGCCTCCTTGTTGGGAGTACACATTCATTGTTAGCTCTAGTGTTGGGAAAGAAACAATTGGTGCTATTTTGCTACAACAAGATCCCCATAGTACAAGGATGCGACCCATCTACTTTGCTAGTAAAGTCATAAATTCCTTGGAGAGAGGCTACACAGAGGCAGAAATCATGATGCTTTCTCTCATGTTTGCGATGAGAAAGGTTATATCCTACTTGCTACCAAAACCTTTTAGAATTCTCACTGCAAAAAAATTGTTTCCTTGGGTGTCATCTCAAATGAATCTTAGTACTAGGATCTCAAAGTGGATTATGGAGTTGCAAGAGTTCCAATACTCTTTTAAGGTAGAAGATACTGAGCGTATACAATTGGTAGGGATTCTCACTTATAGGATACATGAGAGGGAGATTAAGGTTCCTGAAGTAAAGACCCTATCATTGCCATCACAAAAAAGTACTCCTAATGCTTTTACCTTGTTCTTTGATGGAGCTTTTCAACGAGCCAAAGAAAAATCAAGGGGAGTGCTAGTGTTGCTCAACCCAAGTAGAGAGGTGGTCATGAAAGAGAAGGTCAATCTACCAAGTTTAACTAGCAACAATGAAGCAGAATATGACACACTACGTAATGGTTTGAAGATGTGCATCAGCCAATATATACAACGTCTCATGGTCAATGGGGATACACTTCTCATTGTGAAGAAAATTTTAGGCATCTGGCATGCAAAAATGAAAGTCTAAGGACAAAAGTTTATGCCATTTGTAGGTTGTTTAATCAGTTTGAAGAAGTGCAACTATATCATTTTCCTAGGAAACAAAATGAAGATGCCGATTTACTTGCACAACAAGGAGTTACATGTGTTGAGAAAGAAGTGTAGGTAATCATGGTGGCAACAGCTATCATCAACCAAGATACTAGGGATTGGAGTCATTGGCTCCCATTATTGGCTACATTTTGGAGGGCAAGACTTCACAAAAGCCCAAGAAAGAAGACCCATGAAGAAGAAAAGTTTCTATCTCTTTCTAGAAGGCTCCCTCTATCAAAGAGGGAAGGATCACGTGTGTAGAAGAGTACCAACTATCAAGGAAATTTGAGCCATTTTAAAAGATTTGCATGAAGAGGCATGTGGTGGTCATTTTGCCCAAGAATTAACCGTGAAGAAGATTTTGCTTGCGGGGTATGTTTGGCCAAGCTTGCATGTGGATGTCCAACATTGGTGTAAAAGATGTCACAACTGTCTGCTAAGTGGAAATAGAAGGTTGGTGCATGGTTCGAGGCAAATAGTGCTTGCAAATGGACCCTTTGAAAAAAAGGGCATTGATGCTATGGGTACTCTTCCTATAACAAAAAATGGTAAACTCTACATTCTAATGGCTGTAGATTACATGACTAGGTGGGTAGAAGCTCAAAGTGTGGCAAGGGTAAATGGGAAAATAGTGAGCAGGTTTGTCTACACTAGTATTTGTTGTAGATTTGACACACCTCTGGAGATTGTTTCTGATAATGGTCTAGGGTTCAAGAAGGTTTTACTCACAGAAATTTGTGAAGAGCTTCACATTCTACATCGTCATAGCACACCCTACTACCCACAGTCATATGGTTTCGTGGAGAAGTCTAATGGTGTCATTGCAGGTATCATTAGAAAAGATGGTTCAAAACAAAAAAAAGTTATGGGATGACTTCTTGGATGGTGCCTTGTGGGCATATTGAACCACCAATAGGGAGGCAATAGAGTTCATGCCATCTCACTTGGTGTATGGTCAAGAGGCGTTGCAACCTGTTGAGCTTAACATCCCAACAATACGACTTCATGGAAAAGGTGCAAAAGATGATCAAGAGGTATGGATTGATCTACTTTTTACATTAGTGGAGCTTGAGTGGAAAAGAGAAGTAGCCTACAAGTGCTACAAGAGAAAAGCTATATAAGCAAAAGAAAATCTTTACAAGAAATTGAAGGACGAATGCATCAAGGAAGGATATCTTGTGCTAAGGTATGATAATTGACTTCATAATTGTTTTGATGCCAAGTTTGACTAGATGGCAAGGGCCATACATACTCAAGAAGGCTTTCAATTCAAGTTACTATTAGCTTATGGACTTGAAAGGTAAAGAGCACTCTAGGAAGGTAAACGGGTATCCCTTGAAGCCCTATTTGAGTCGCTTTCTACCAAAGGATCTACCAAAGATCTATCAAAGAGCGACTATCTCATGTAAGTTTTGTTGCATGAGGCATGAGTGTGACAAGATGCCACACAATGATCATGTGAAGGGATCAGAGATCATAGAAGACTCAGAAGCACTCTCTTTGGAAAATATGTTTTATGATGGTACATGAATGTACCATCATCTTGACGGAGAGATAATGATAGCCATTTTTGGCTCCCTATAATTTTCATAGTGATCTACCTCACTCTACCAAAATCACCCAAACACTGTGGCTATCTTCACCCTTTAACTGTAGATAGGCGTGTGTGAGTTAGGGGACTTTCCCCATATCTCCTTAAAACCCTCACCTAGATAGTCATTGGGCTAGTTGAGCCAAAAACATAAATGAAAATAAAATCCAAAGTATATCATGGTCCTTTTGTGTATAAGTATTTCATTGTATATAGCGCCTAAATAGAAGGATTTTTATTATATTTATTTTGGTATTTATTTCAATATTTTTGTGCAGGTGTGCATGATTTACCTATGTATACTATGTACATTGACTAACCATTACCACAATTTTTCTTACCATTTCTCATACTCTTTATTTCATATAGAAATGTTTTCATGCAAGCTTCTCTTATTTTTGGGTGAGAATCCACTCCAAGGAAAAACCTCAAAAATACCTTTCACCATCAGTCATTATCCTTTCACTAAATTCCTATTTTCTAATGGTATTTTTTCTTATCTCCTGTAAATAAATATACTTCAATAAAAACAAATGAGGATCCCCTCATTTAATTCCTTATATTTTCATATATCTATTTTTTTCATTTTATATTTATATATAGCTAACACTATTCTAGATTCCACCAATTGTTTAGATACTAACCAGTTTTTTTCATCATATCCTTATATTATATTTATGCATAATCCACAACCATGCATATTTTCAAAACCCTAAGAATCAATAAGTGCATGCTCTCATGCGAGGAGGGACTCACCTTTGGAGCCATATGCAAATTCAACAAAAAGTGGGGCCACTGAAGACTTTTTTGTGAAGAAAACTAGGTATGTTGGTGGGATATTTAATATCCATCTCCATTCCAAATTTGAAGCAATAGTCAAAAGAGAAAATATGGACCAAGAGCTAAATAGTCACCTCAAAATTTGTGATAATTTTTGGAGCAATCACCAGTGAGATAGGATTTTTTGAGTGAATCCCAATCTACCCACTTTTCTCGCAAAGTAACCCATACTCTTCTCTCACCTCCTTTCCTACTGTCATACACAAACACACACACTCTCATTCCTCTCCATCCCTTGCTCAAATATACAACTTTCATGGCTCCTTTCATCTTCTTCACCATTCCCATCTCTCCCTTTCTCCATAGCTCAAAATTATCATCTCTATACACATATAGATCAATTTCTCTCTCTAGAATCAAATTCCTATTACCATAACCTCTTCATCCTTTCACAAGAAGAGAAAAAATCAGCAAATAACCAATCTCAAGCTCTACCAAAGGAGGATTTTGGTCATGGATAATTGAGAGGTCTCCCAGACCCTAAGACAATGTGTGTGTGTTGGCAATGTTTAGCATTCACTAAGCATTGAGTTAGTTTTATACAAGCTCTACAATAGCATCATAACCAACCATCTCCATTTGCAAGTCACAAACCAGGTATTACGCAAGTTCCATTTCTCTCTCTCTTTCCTTTGCTCCATTTGGTGTGTCTTTGTGTGAGATTGTTTGTGTGCATTTTGTTGCACCTCCTCTTGGTTGTAACAAAATATCTCTTGCGTCCTAGTTCGCTTCCCATAACTAGGTGGTGCCCCTATCTTGTTTGGGTTTTGGCTGTGGGTTTTTTGTTGTGTTGTGCTTGTGGTTCTGCAACCCCAATTGAGCAGCACGGGAGCCTTGAGGGGTGTTTAGAGGTCGCCTCTCTTGTTGCCTGCCCCGGACCACCTTAATGTATACAATGAATGAGCATAATTGTGTCAAGAAGACCATAGCTACAAAAAAAATGGAGGATGTCACCCTCATGGTACTGCCTCCTAGTTAACAGTCTTTCCCTCCTCTCGACGTGTCAGAGGACGCTTTACGATAACTTATTGAAAAATTAACAATTAATCCTAAGATAAATCTTCAAATAACATATATATTTTTGAAAATTTAAAGCATACCTATAATACTTATAAACTCATGTCAAAGTGTGGCGTAGTCTTCACTCCCAAGATGTGACACTCCAACAGACTCCAAATGTGCTCTGGATGCATCTCTCTGCTGCTGAAATCTCTGAGGATTGTCTTGTGTCTCTCATGAGATCCCCGTCCACTCCTCTGCATCCAACCATGTCGGCTTTGGACTACCATCCTCAAGTACATGTCTCTCGCCTCTGACCAATGGTGTGACATTGTGGCAATCACCGTGCTCAAAATCCAATCATTCGAGATTGGATCATACCCCTCTGCCGACATGTACTCTCTATGAATGGACTCAACGATGTAATTCTTTCTTTCATCGTCTTGATTATCCCAAACTGAACTGAGTAGAGCTACCAAATCCTCTGTTGCATGGCCTTTTTGACCCTCTCCACCACAACAGCCCTATCCTTTCTCTTGTACACCTTGCTAGGATCATTCTCGTGCAATCCACAAGGTGTACATGGTGTGCCAATCGGTGAACTATCTACTGAAGAGAGTGGTCTCTCGGTGGTGTGGATGCATCAATAGAACCACTGCCACAACAACCACCACCTCTAGAACGACACCTACCTCGTCTCAAAGATGAACTAACCATCGGTGTAGGGGGCACACTTGACTTAGGTGTAAGGCCAATCGGTGTAGGGGGCACAATAGGGCCTAGGCGTAGGGAGGTCAATACTAGGTCTAGAGGAACTAGAAATCCCAAAGGTTCTGTGCATAAGTAACCTACTCTGGTGTGAACTCTGACAAAAAGGAGCCGATCTTCTTGGGTGACAGGCCGGCCGGAGTGACATGAAAACTAAAACTAGGAGAGTATGTATCGTCGTCATTAGCCATGGCTACAGATACACAAATAACACAAATACAATATGTTAGTTTACAAAAGAACTAACAAAGATGCAACATAAATCATTAAATCTATCCAGTATTGTAGACTAATTAAAAGAGTTTTACAAAAGAGTCCTAGCAAAAATCAATAGTCAATCTCTCATCTTCTATGAGAGTTGATGCACCAAAGATGTCTACCTCAATCTGTACTTCTGCATCTTTGTCATCAAACTTCAGTATTTAATTGACAGCTCATTTCTAGTTTAGGCATCTGCTCACCACTCACATCCAGCTCAAAATCCAAACTTACATCATCTGTCGGCCGTGCACTTTGTTCACGAAGCTCTTAGACCTCAACTTCCAATCCTTCACACACTTGCTCGCTCCATGGAGCTACTTAAACATTATAGGGCCAACGCAGTTTAGAAAGATCTTTTTCATCATTCTCTCTTCATAGTGGATCTATTGTCAACACAACTTCTTCATAATGCTACGGAAGTAGTAACATGTCTCGCACATCTATCAACACCCACTTAGATTTCACTTGAATCAATTCACTCTTATCTTTACACACAGATGTATTAGGGCCACTGGTAATAACCTTGAACCACTTGACATCAAAGATAAAAATATCAAACTTCCTAAAGTTAATCTTCAAGATGTCTTGGATGTAGCCAAAGTATTCAAGATGGCTCATCCTAACGACTATTTCAATTTTTGAAACGCCGCCGTTCATAGTAACCTATAGAAGCCTATAATTGATAGATCACACGTAGAAATGCTACGACAAACATGCAAGGGAGTATATATTCATGTCCTCAATTCAAAGAGAGATTAGAACGTCTAGATGACATACTTGAAGATTGGGACAATGTCGATCCGGTAGTTGAAGGATGTCACAATGGGATTCATCAGGTGCATCACATTAGAGCTATTAAGAAATATTGAAGACCATTGTAAGACGATGTATTCAAGGATTTTAAACACATTATTTTTTCAATGTAGAACTTGACTTAATTTGTTGATTGTTATAAATCTCTTTATTTCTCCCTCTTACTCTCAATTGAAATTTATTTTATCTCTAAGGAAATTTAGAATAAAACAAGGACAAGACTGTTTTTCTTAAGCTAAGGATATTTATCTTAACTTGATATGGTGCAATAATAAATCATGCCTCCTAGAGGAAATGGAGTGGCTACTAACGCCAATGTACCAATTGTACACTAACCAACTATCATCAATCATAACATCAATGCTATGCTTTGAAAATCACAACCTAGGAACTTTAACGTAGAAGGCAAAGATGTAGGGAAGGTTGTTGAGAATTAAATTGAGCGTATTGATTCTTACTTTGATTTTTCTCCTTTGTCCACCGAGAACAAGGCCATTATTTCCAAGTTCAAATTTTAAAAGATAGGCAAGCGTTAATGGAAGGATCATTGTGATGAGAATAATGTCAATCCCAACTCAACAACTTGGGATTATCTTAAAGTGCAAAAAATAAAGAAGAATTATCAAAATAAGGTACATCACTTAGACTGCATGAATGAGTTTCTTGATTGTACTCAAAAGTATACGATTTGTGTTAGGTTTACACAACCCTATGAAAACTAGGCTTCATAGTCTACAACTTACAAATTTTGCACATGTCCTTGATGTGGGTAAACCCATTGAAATTGAACTATCTACAAATAGAAACAAAAAACCAAAGTCTGCTCCTATTCGTAAGAGCAAGAGACCTCTTCCTAAATATGGAAGCAAGATCCTTAGATTCACATCAGAGAAGGGAGAACTTATTACGCATAAAGACTAGGAAAACATACGCAAGTAAATCTCATTGATTCACCAAGCCTACGAAGTCTAATTGCAACCAAGGATGGATAGTCAATGACTAAAGACAGATGTCTATGGCCTTAATCCCCCTTTTGACCACTTGCCAAAATTGTGCTTATTATCTATAAGGTAGATTTGAGGATAGCCAAAGCATTCTCTCTTGAATCTCCACTCCTCACTCTATTCTGATGTGTTGATACAAGTGTCACGACCGCTATTGGCATTTGTAAAAACGCTTCATTCACTTGGGAGTCTATTGAGGCATCATGTAGCAAGTGTAATGCATCCCATCTCCCAAACCACTTCTTTATGTCTAGCATCCATCTCATGCTCAAGATCTTGCTTTTACACATCTTTTGAACTTTTTTGCTTGCTTCCCATGCAATTGAGCAACTTGCATTAGCCACAAAAAGGTTTGTGAGTGGCAGAGGGGGGTAGAAGGTGCGCCCTATATATGACTCCGATCCATGTGTTGGAGTTCTTATCAATGTTTGAATCCATGGGTTGAAGTTGAAGGCACATGCATCTAGCAAGGAAACAAGGTGATGTATAAAAAACACTATGGATGCACACATAAACTCATTGTTGTGGACCAAATTGTGAACATTAAGTGCTTCATTGTCTAGAAAAGTTTGGAAGTGATGTGTTCACAATTTATGAATGGGGATTCTTGGAGGTAGTGTGGTCAACATTCCAATTTTCTATGAGGCAACCAATGCTCAAGATGGCATTATTCTCAAGTAAAAGTTGGTGGTGGCACATCCAAGGTGTATCCAATAGGGGCCATTGTTGGGGTGTTTAGATCTTCCTACATATTTCTCTTATGAGCTACAGAGAAGACGTTAAAGTTATAGCAACTCAAGTCAATGTGATTCCAATATTTATTTTGTCTTTAGGTCTTTATTTAACTTATTTGTCAAAGTTTTGGGTAGGAAAATTTGCCCCTTTTTTTTCTTTTGGTTTTGATTTGGGGCCCACAAGGGAAGGGGGGGGGGGGGGGGATACATTCGGCCCCCAGGCTAGTATATAAGAAACACCTAGACCCCATTGTATTATCATCTAATTCTCTGCCCAATTGGTTGGTTTAGCTCTCTCTCTCTCTCTCATTATCATCTAACTCTGCCTAATTGGTTGGTTTAGCTCTCTCTTGCATTATCTCACTTGGCTCTATGCTTCCGTATCATCAACTTTGACACTTTGCTCAATGCACATAAAAGGTATAGCAACCAGGTACATAAATTCCTTTGATAAGGTTTTAATAGAAAGCAAAGAGCAGGGTATAGATGATTTAATTGAGAAAGTACACAAACATTCCAAAGTCACTTGCGCTAATCTATACATAAGACATTGGACACATGTCCAAAGAATCTTTACTCAGTACTACACAGGAAAACTTAGTATGCTTGACAAACAAGATGGAATAGTCTAGGTTCTTCTGTATGTAGGACATTCCAAGGCAAAAGCTCCTTACCTACGTACAAAGTTAAATTCAAAAATTGATGCAAGAGGACATGGCTCAAAGGTTGATGCAAGAGGACAAGGATCTATTCCTTGCCATCAATGATTTCAAGGAGCAATTGATACTCTTGGTGAGGCCTAACAATTACAACATTGTCAATTGTATAATATGTTAAACTCTTGCCTCTACTTGAAGAGTTTGTTACAAAGAAACAACCTAATGTCAAATTTGATGATCTGGTTTCTATATTGCTACAAGAGGCCTGGTCTAGGAAAAACAAGGCTAAGTCGGATGCGAGTGAACAAGCCTCTGTCATTGCTCAAAAGAGAAATACTACTGTTGCCACAAAGCAACATTCTCGTCACATTCAGATCCGTTCCACTCACAATGCCAGTTCTAGAACATCTAGGCGGCCAAGAAAGTCTGTGGGGCAAATCCTGTCTAAAACATGTTGACATGCTTTGTGGCTTAAAATAGGTGGTCCCTCTAACAATGTCGAAGCCTAGTATTTAAGGTAAATGTGTGAATGCATGAAGATACCCAGCGGCATCTTACAAATTTCAGACGTACCTTCAAAAAGAGCCACCTATTTGTGTGTGTGTGTGTGTCAACAGTGCCACATCCTCTGGTCCGCATTATTGGCTGCCATGCGTCGTCCTAGCTGGCCACCACTAGTCAATCATTGAAGCTGCCAGATCATCACTTCATAACAGAGATGCACACCTTTGATGCACACCTTAAGCTACTCATTACAAAGCTGACTGCTTTGCTCAATGCACATAAGACGTATGGAAAGCAGCCAGCTGCAAAAAATTCCTTTAGTAAGGTTTTAACAATTAACATAGAAAGCAAAGAGCAGGGTGTACATGATTTACTTGAGAAGTCTAGCACTCTCACATCACAAACATTCCAAAGTCAGGCTGGGTTCAGACGAGCCCAGAGGAAGAGCGGCTTGGTTCAGGGCTGCCACCGCCTCGATGTCCAAAGAATTTTTACTCAGTACTACACATAGGAGAGTTCAGCATGCTTGGCAATCAATATTAATAAGCCTATGAGAGCAGTGGCCATTCATCAGTAGCTGGGTCCATAAATGACTTCCCAACTCTTTGCAAAAGAACAAAAGGTGCAAGCTACCACAAGGGAGGCAACATCTCTGTAATAGACCCAAGACAGTCGAGTTACGCCATCACTTGTATCAGGAAGCAACTTATTTCTCTAAGTTTTCTACGATTGAAACTTCATTAAGAGTCCTGCCATCTCATGAAATAATCCTAGTATGCAAGACGCATGCCAGCGAATGGGATATATTTCCTGCTTCACTTTTGTATTATCTTTCCCGACTGATTCAGTACACAAGTTACCTTTGCACCCTTGCAACTGGTAAATGAATTTCTCTTGAACTTCGCACATTTTACACTATACCATGTCACCAAAGAACCTAGCAAGCTAGCAGAATAGGTACAGTCACAATGACTGCAATGCTTAAGGCCCTTTTTCTGTGTCATGTGCTCCATTGTGAGAAACTCGATTCAAGTTGGAATATCATGCGTTTTGAAGGATAGTAGAGCATACCCAACAAACATCTAAATAAAGAGATACCTTAATATCATCTTCAAGCGAAAGCTGCAGTCTCCGCTTCCGTCGTACAATATGCTCTCCTCGACATTGCAATGTTTTTATCGCTATCAGACAGAATGGTAAAAGTCGA